>NW_006408523.1:2591672-2593594 GCF_000296735.1 Chrysochloris asiatica | reverse complement strand
TGTGTTGTTGGCGGAGCTTCTTTACTGCACGTCCACCCCAGTCTGCCATCTTGTTTGTTCTCTATTGTCCAATTTTTGCAGGTGATTGAAAATTCCAAGGCTTAGGTGAGGTGAACCTTAGTCCTCAAACTGACATCTTTACACTTAAAAGAGATTTTTTTCTTTTAAAGCTTTAATTGTGAATTGAGTGAATGTTTACAGGGACGATCATCAGTTTTACATTCAACAAACCATTGAAATGAATACAGTTTCCTCCATGCACCATCAGCTAACAGTATTTACCTCTATTACCTTTCTTGTTTGTTTTTTATTTGAAAATATATATTTGTTTAAATGTCCAAAGGGCATATTTGGCAAACCATCCTCCTGCTTGAAAGCACACTGCCTTTCTCAGTCTGTGGGCCTAGAGTCCTCTGCTGCTCTGTCTCTGTGCCATCGCCTCTGCCACGATCTCTGTTGTTGCTTCTCTGGTTAGGACCCCTCACTCCACTCATGCTCGGAATTCCCTCTTGATGGGCCTACGGTCCTCTATTCCTGAAATGACAAATTAACTGCCCCACCTTTTAGTTACACCTCTTCTACATTGACTGTTGTGACAATTGCCATTAGTCCTGATAACAATTACTCACAATTGAACCATAAAATCTTATCTTCATCTTTAGAAGATTTTTCTAATGCAGTAAGTTCTTTGATTTCTTGTATGCTCTTTCCATGAGTGTTGACTGTGGATACAAGCAAAATGAAGTCTTTGACAACTTCAATCTTTTCTCCTTTATCATGATGCTGTTTATTGTTTTTGTTTTTTTTTTACAATGAGGTGCAATACATACTGAAGACTATAGTCTTTGATCTTCATCAGTAAGTGTTTCAAGTCTTCTTTACTTCCAGCAAATTAAATTGTGTCATCTGCAGATCTCAGATTGTTAATGAGTCTTCCTCCAATCCTGATGCTACGTTCTTCTCACATTATCCAGTTTCTCCAATTATTTGCTCAGCATTGTTGTTGTTGTTAAGTGTCATCAAGTCAGTTCCAACCCACAGCGACCCTGTATAGGGTTTCCAAGGAGCTGCTGGTGAGCTTGAACTGCTGAACTTACAGTTCAAACGGCTTTGCACAGATTGAATAAGTATGGTGAAAGGATACAACCCTTTCAGAACAGGTATCCCTCTGTTCTGTTCTAATGACTGCCTCTTGGTCTGCGTGCAGGTTCCTCATGATCCCAATTAAGTGTTCTAAAGTTCTCATTATTTGCAATTTAGCCATAGTTTTTGACTCACACAGTCGAGTGACTTTGCATAGTTCATAAACAACACGTAAACATCTTTCTGGTATTCTCTGCTTTCAGCCAAGAGCCATCTGATGTCAGCTATGATATCTCTTGTTCCATGTCTTCTTCTGAATCTGGCCTGAATTTTTGGTAGCTTCTGACCAATGTATACTACTGTAGTCAATTTTAAATTATCTTTGATAAAATTTTAATTGCATGTGATATTAATAATATTGTTAGATTATTTCCACATTATGGTGGGTCACCTTTCTTTGGAATTGGCACAAATATAGATCTCTTCCAATCAGTTGGCCAGGTTAAATACCAGTTTTTGTTGTTGTTGAGTGCCACTTAGTTGGTTCTGACTCATAGTGACTCGGTAGATTTCCAAGGAGTGACAGGTTGGTTTTGTGGTTAGCAGTCCAGTGCTTAACTTACAGTGCCACACCATGACTCCAAATTGCAGTGTTGTTGTTATTGTTAAGTGCTGTCAAGTCGATTCCGACCCATAGCAACCCTGTATAGGGTTTCCAAGGAGCAGCTGGTGAGTTTGCAGTTCAAAAGACTTTGCAGTCTGATGCATTAGCCCACAGCGCCACACCAGAACTCTGGTGGTGGTGGTTATGTGCTGTGGAGTTAGTTCCGACTCATAGC
>NW_006408523.1:2587196-2589836 GCF_000296735.1 Chrysochloris asiatica | reverse complement strand
ATGGGGTCGCTATGAGTCGGTTCCGACTCAATGGCACCCTACAACAACAACAACAAATCTTTACAGGAGCAGAAAGCCTAATCTTTCTCCCGCTGAACAGCTGGTAGTTTTGACCTTGCAGTTCACAGCCCAATTCGTAACCATTACACTACCAGAGCTCCCTCTTGAAGCCCTTAGCCTCATAAACACTGCCCTGTCCTGGGCCAACCTCACAATTGTTGCCACACTGAGCCCACTGAGGCTGCCACTTTGCCAATCCATCTCGCCTGGGGGTCTTCCTTTTTTTCTCTGACCCTCCACCTTACCAAACAGGATATCCTTCTCGAGCAACGGGTCTCTCCTAACAATATGTCTAAATTATGAGAGATGAAGTTTGGCCATCCTAAGCCTCCAAGGAGCACTCTGGCTGCACATCTCCAAACACAGATCTGTTGGTTCTTTTGGCAGCCCATGACACTTTCAATATTCTCCTCCAACACCATAACCCAAAAGCATCAATTCTTCTGTGGTCTTCCTTTTTCACTGTCCAGCTTTCACATGCATATGAGGTTATTGAAAATACCATGGCTTGGGTCAGGTGTACCTGCAACTCATGAGCCACCACAGTATGACAAATTGACAGACAAGTGGTGGATAGCTCAGAGTGCACACTAAAAAGTGCTATCTCTCATCATCAGTGAGTCATGATTTTATCTGACAACTGATTAAGTACGTGAATGAGTTTTACTCACATTAACAAACAAGCAATCAAATGAAGAAAAATCTCTGAACCAAAGAAGATATTTAAATGGTCAATACACTTAGGAAAAGATATTCAGCACCAAATAGTTCTCAGATGTTACACAATTCCATTGTTGTGATTGTTAAGTGCCACCCAGTCTGTTTCAACTCATGATGACCCTGTATAGGATTTCTGAGGAGCACAGGGTAGGTTTGAACTTCTGACTTTGCAGTTAGGAGTCCAGTGCTTATACTACAGAGCCACAGCAGGACTTCAGAATTGTTCAATGAAGAAGACAGACAATGCTATGTGCTGTCAATATAAATTGTTACAACTACTTTTTAAAATGCTTTGGCAGTATCTAACTAAAGCTAAACATATGCATATCCTTGGACACAGGAAAGGATTCCTGGTGAAACAATGATTAAGTGCTTGACCGCTAGCTAAAAGGTACACGGTTTTCACTCACCCAACGGTTCCACAGAGAAAGACTGGTGATCTACTCCTGTGAAGATGGTGCCCTAGGAAACCCTGTGTGGCAGTTCTCCTCCGTTACACCAGGGGGCACTGTGAAAGGATGATATATAAGAGTATATATGAGTATACGAATTGGGCTGCTATCCTCAGGTTCAGCAGTTCGAAACTACCAGCTGCTCTGCAGGAGAAAGATGAGGCTTTCTGCTCCCGTAAAGATTTCCAGCCTCGGAAACCCTGTACAGGGTCGCTATGAGTCGGAACTGATTCCAAGGCACATAACAACAACAACAACGAGTATATAGTGACACAATAGATGACAGCCTAGGAAACCCTGTGGGGCAGTTCTACTCTGTCACACGGGGTTGTTATGAGTTGGTACAATTGGTTACATACAACAACAACCACAACAAGATCCAGCCAGCCCACTCTAGGATACATCCTCAACATATATGTGTACACAGTTCATCCAAAGGTATGTGTCAGATTGCTGCAAATTCGAAACTACCCAAGTGCGTATCAACAGTTGAATGATCAATACATTGCCATGTATGCAAACAAAATGGGACATTCTACAGCAATGAGAATGTATGAACAAACTGCAGCAAAAAACATGGATGAACCTAACAAAGATGGATGCCGAGCATAAGAGAAAGATACCTGCTGTTGACTTGATTCTGCCTTATAGAGGGAGAAGTCCTTATGTACCACAGAACACAGCATGACCAGGACCTGGTTTACCCTCACAGCCACCAGCATGTTGGGGTCTATCATTGCTGTAAAGGGCCAGTTCCTCTCATCCAGTTTCTCCCTCACTGATGCTGACCCTCTACTTCACCAAACAGGGCACCCCTCTCTCCCGATTGATCCCTTCCGATGACGTGTCCAAAGCAATTGAATCAGAAAATGTTCTGTTGTGATTCATAAGACTTTTCTTGGCTAATTTTCAGAAGCGATTTGCCAGGTCTTTGTCTTCTTTGTCTGAAAGATACTGAAACCCACCCACCTCTGGTTCCCTGCTGGTATCTGGAATACCGGTGGCATAGCTTCTAGCATCACAGCAATATGCCAGACACCACAGTCTGACTACAGACAAGTGGTGGAGAGCTCAAGAAGCCAGAGACAAAGGTGTATCAACCGTCAGGCATACCTTGGTCCTCAAAGTGACTCTTTGCTTTTCAACACTTCAAAGAGATCTTTTTATAGCAGATTTTCTCAATACAATTTGTCATCTGATTCCTTACTGCTGTTTCTGTGACTGTTGATTGTGAATATAAGTAATATGAAATCCTTGATAACTTCAATCTTTCCTTGGTTAATCATGATATTGCCTACTGGTGCAGGTATGAGGACTTTCGTTGTCTGTGTTACAATACCTTCCGGTTCTTCCCTCTCCCCTCCCTCCAACTCCATTTTGTCTATTTCCCCGCCCTAAGCTACAAGGC
>NW_006408523.1:2582833-2583811 GCF_000296735.1 Chrysochloris asiatica | reverse complement strand
AGAACAGAGGATCTGGTAGGTCAGTCTATGGTCAAAACAATTACAATGTGAAAGAAGGTAAACACAGAGGAAGAGAGATCCAGGTGGTGGGAAGGTCAGAAAGATTACAGGATAAAATAGACTGTCTTAAATGGAGGGAAGAGTTAATGGAATATAAGGTAACCACAACAGTGGGGTTGGGGTGGGGGTGGGGGGTTAGTATGGGTGTTGACAGGACAATACAAGAAGGGGAAGGAGGTGGAAAAACAAGAGGGATAGGGGAACAGTAAGACAGATTTGCATGGCCTAAGTCGGACAGAGGTAAATAGTGATGCATACTCAACCTTGGAACAACAGGGCTCTGGGATACAGGGATCTAGGCATAGTTTGAAGAGGGGAAATAATACTAAAATGCTTGACTGCCTTATGAATATTAGTTTCCCTTGCCTACTATTGTAAAATAGACACTTGAGTGGGATAGAAAGGAATGTTGGGAAACATGATTACAGAAAACTTGTAAGCTCATCTTCAGCCATAACTGATTAGAATGCTTAAAAGGGGTTCTAGAACTTGCCCAGTGAAATAAGCCTCTTGTAGAGCCTTTTCAGTGTATAGGACCTTAGGTGGAATCCTGAGCCCCATCCAGAATCTTCTGAGGTGGGAAATTCCCACTAGAAAGGACAAGTAGACCAGTCTGGAACAGCTAGAGCAACAGAAGGTACACCTTCAAAGAAAGATCATCAGGAAAAACCCAAAACAAAAATGTCAGCATGACTGGCTACTACAAGAATAAGCAAGCTGTTTGCCAGGAAGCCATCTAGGCAAGCAATCAAGTTCCTTCAGGACAAACTCCCCTCTAGGACTGAAACTCAGAAGGAACACATGAACAAGCATGTAAGCTTGCTGGTGACCACACAGGTCTACTTGTGAGTGGAAGAGGGAGAAAGGCAGCAATGAAGAAATGGGCTGAGTTCAACCACAGTCCATTGACTCCCGTTG
>NW_006408523.1:2563652-2582068 GCF_000296735.1 Chrysochloris asiatica | reverse complement strand
ATATGAGGTTATTGAAAATACCATGGGGATAGTAACTCTAAATACCAACAGAGAGGGAAAGAGTCTTCACATCAAGTATCAATGCTAGCGCCTCTGTACACAGGGTAGATAGGGGCAGGCAACTTAGACATTGGCTACCTAAAATGAGGGGGCAATAAAAGCATGAAGTGACTGGCTTACAAGTTTTCAAGAGGGAGTTTAGTTTTAAGATTGTATAGAGGAAGAAAGAGTTCCTACTGAATGGTTTTCATCTTGTCTGGATGGGTCTGGTGAGAAGAGATGAGGATAAGATTCTTATGATTCAATAGTGAATAATTGTTATCAGGACTAACTGTGACAGTCACAATTATAAAGGTAAAAGTTTTGTAACAAAAACAGGGGAATGGTTAATCTTACAGTCCAGAAACAGAAGATCCTAGGACCATTAAGGGAGAAGAGCACAAGCAGAATGCAGGACCTTATCCAGAGAAGCAGTGACTCCAGAGATGGAGGCAGAGATGGGGACATAGAGAGAGGGAGCAGCTAAGGACTCTAGATTCATTGGAAGAGAGGGACTAAGAACTGGTGTCCAAGAGGCAGACTTGCAGAATGTCCCCTTTTGTTGTTGTTCTGTGCCGTGAAGTCGGTTCCGACTCATAGCGACCCTGTACAGGGTTTCCGAGGCTGTAAATCTTTACGGGAGCAGAAAGCATCATCTTTCTCCCACAGAACAGCTGGTAGTTTCGAACTTCTGACCCTGAGGTTCACAGCCCGATTTGTAACCACTACGCTACCAGAGCTCCTTTTTAGAAGTGTGAATTAATATATATGACAGAGTGTTTGTTTGTTTGTTTGTTTGTTTGTTTTTAAAGCTAAAGTGAATAAAGAGAAATACTACTAACTGATGGTACATGGAGGGGATTATAGTCATTGTAATGAAACAAGGTGTATGATTTGTTGAATGTAAAACTGATGACCTGCCCTATAAAATTTCACTCTATTCACAATAAAATCCTTAAAAGAAAGAAAGAAAAACAAACAAATAAACAAAACACAACTGTGGCGCTGTAAAATAAGTACTAGACTGTTAACTTGAAAGGTTGGTGGTTCAAATCCAACAGCCACTCCTCGGGAACCCGGCACTGGATTGCTCTGAGTTGGAACCATCTAGATGGCACTTAACAACAACAGCAAATATCTTTTGGTATTCTCTGCTTTCAACCAAGATTCATTTGACGTCAGCCCTGGTTCCGTAGTTTCTTCTGAATCTGGCTTGAATTTCTGGCAGTTCAAAATGCTGCAAGCATTTTTGCATGATTCTCACCAAAACTGAAGGCAGCTAATGAAAAAGAGGAGGAAAGAAGCAAGAAGGGGTGGAGGAGGAATAAAAGGAGAGAGGAAGGAGGGGAGTTGACACCAAACAGAGGGTGCTGGATGCAGACGCTCCTCTTGCAAACCTCCTTTGGTCTTGTCCAGCACAAACAGAGCTCAGTGGGCATTTGAATGGTGCATCTCAGTCAATGAGGGTCACCCCACAGAGACCCATCCTGGAGGTTTCGATTTGTCTTGCAATCAACCTAAAAACCATCTCTTCATTCACAAAATGTTAGTGGACTCCTTAAGCTGTTCCTACCAGATGCAGTTCCTTCCCGAGTGCACACCCTCCCCTCTCACCCTGATGGAGGATGACCAATGGCCACACTGGGGAAAGGTCAATTTGCTTCATAGGTAGGTGTGGTGAGGGAGTGGACTGATGAAAGGAGGGTGGGGATTGAAGAGGTCCAGGGTCCTTCTTGAGGGAAATGCTTGGAAGAACACACAGGACTTGGTTGAAGAGAAAATAAAGGTGGAACAAGTCACCACGTTAGTACTTTATTCTTTCCATTGCTACATGGACACCCTACTGCTGGGAGCTTTTTTTCTTATACAGAATTAACTTGGCGATATTTTGGTTTGATTCCAGACCACCACAATAAACTGAGTACCACAATTAAGCAAGTCTCATGATTGTTTTTGTTTGTCTGTTTCCCAGTGCATATGAAAGTTGTGCTTGCACCTTACTGTACTCTGTTAAAGGAGGCCTTGTGGCTCTGTGAGTTAAGTGTTCAGCTTCTGATCACAAGGTTGGTGGTTCAAACCCACTAACTGCTTCCCAGGAGAAAGATGAGGCTGTCCTTGCAAAAATGTATACTCAAAGAACCATATGAGGCAGCTGTGTTCTGGTCTATAGGTTTGCTATGAGTGCAATCATCCTGATGACAGTAGAATTAGTGTTTTTGTTGTTGTTGTTGTTGTAGTCTGTTTAAGGAACCCTGGCGGTGCATGGGTTAGGGGCTGGACTGCTAACCATAAGGTCAGTGTTACAAACCCACCAGCCACTCCTCAGAGGAAAGATTGAGGCTGTCTGCTCTCATAAATATGAACATAGTTTCAGAACTCCTACATAGGGTCATTATGAGTCCTAATCTACTAGATAGCAGCAAGAGCAGGTTTACAGTGAAAACGTTTGCAATACTGAGCGAATGGCCCAGATGCCACACAGAGACACAAAGGGAGCACACGCTGTTGGGAAAATGGTGCCAATAGATTTGCCACAAAACTTCCATTTGTAAAATGCACAGTATCTGCAGACAGCAATAAAGTAAAGTTCAATGAAATGAGGTGGCGGTACTTTTTTCCTGATATGTGACTGATTGCAGCCTTCTTGGAGGCACGTATCAATTCCTGTGTCCTAGGACGCCTCGAGCTCAGTTATTTGAAATATCCAGGACACAGGTGCTAGTCTGATGTGAAGGGAGAAGAAATGGTAACCATCTGAGTGTGGCTTAAGAGATGTGAGAATGTCCACCCCTCTCATAGATTCCCCCTCCCAACACCCCAAATGCCAACATCACAGTGAATTCATTGTCTTAGGGACCAGCTGCTCCCTCTGTTTATAATGGTGCTCTAGAATAAGCACATCCTACAAGGGACCAGTCGTTCCTCGGAAACACTAAACAGGGTCTCTATGAGTGGAAACCGACTCCATGGCACAAAACCACCACCACTCTGCTTGAAATGGACAACTGAAAGCCACAATAACTACCAAAACTCTTGGCAGGTGGGAACAGTAGAGGCTAGGATAATTTTAAGGGCAGTGGTTGGGCCACGGTAGAATTCTCCATTCCATGCAGTAGACCCAGGTTCGATTCCCGGCCCCATGCATAACCAGCACCCAGCTGTCCGTGGAGGCTTGTGTGTGGCTGTAACATTGAGTGGATTTCAGTGGAACTTCCAGACTAAGATGGACTAGGAAAAAAGACCTGGAGATCTACCTCCACAAACCAGCCTGAGAAAACGCTGTGGATCACAATGATACTATCGTACATGCACCATGGGGATCACGCAGGACTTGGCAGCATTGTGCTCCATTGTGCTTGGGGTCACCATGAGTCTAAGGCCTGCCTGAGAGCAATGAGTAACAAGAAGACAGTTTAGTTTAAGAATGATTCTGAACAGCGGTAACTTGATACCCTAGGTGAATTTCACAGGCTAGAGCATTGGTTCTCCAAGTGTGGTCTCTGCAACTACAGCATCAGCATCTCTAGGGAGCTTGTTAGAAAAGACGATTCTGGGGTTTCACCCAAAACCACTGAATCAGAAATGCATGGTGAGGCCTAGCAGTCTGTTTGAATAAGACCTGCAGGTGTTTCTGAGGAATGTTCAAGTTTGAAGGTCTCTAAGACAAGTCGTAGTGGTTACAAATTGGGCTGCAAACCGCAGGGTCAGTAGTTCAAAACTACTAGCTGTTACATGGGAGAAAGATGTTACTTTCTGCTCCCATAAAGATTTACAGCCTCAGAAACCCTGTATAGGGTTGCTATGAGTTGGGACCGACTTCATGGCACATAACAACAAAAACAACAAGACAAGTGCTCATGGAAGCAGCTGTCAAGACATCAAACAACGTATTGCATTAGGCAAATCCGCCACACAAGAACTTTTTAAAGTGTTCAAGAGCAGAGATGTCAGATTGAGGACTACGGTGTTCCTGACCCAAGCCATGGTATTTTCAATAACCTCATATGCATGTGAAAGTTGGACAGTGAATAAAGAAGACCATAGAAGAATTGATGTATTTGAGTTATAGTGTTGGAGAAGAATATTAAAATATCGTGGACTGCCAAAAGAACAAACCCATCTGTGTTGGAAGAAATGCTCCTTAGAAACCAGGAAGATGAAACTTCGTCTTTCATACTTCTGACATGTTATCAGGAGGGACAAGTCCTTGGAGAAATACTTTCTTGTTAAACGGAGGAGCAGTGAAAAGAGGAAAACCTGCAACAAAATGAATTGGCACAGTGGCAGCAGCAATGGGCTCAAACATAACAACAATTGTGAGGATGGAGCAAGATCGGGTAGTGTTAGGTTCTGTTGGGCACAGGGTGGCTGTGAGTCAGAACTGACTTGACACCTAATAGCAACAGTGTAAGATTCTGGGGTGGTGGTGTAGGATGTGCACTGCACTGCTAACCACAAGGTTGATGGTTCAAACTCACCAGCCACTCCCTGAAAACCCTTACAGCACAGGGCTGCTGTAAGTCAGAACCGACTCGACAGCACCTAACAACAAAGATAAGGGCAACTTTCTTTTCTTTTTTCTTTATGAGAAGCACGTACCATCCTGGTGTGATCGTTTCCCTTGTAAACCTGCCAGTTGCCTGACTGAAAACTGAGCCCTGGTGGGGAGTTCAGTTCAAGACCTGAGGCTACAGACTAATGCTACCGTTTCAGGGGTCCCACCTGTCTCTGTCCCATCAGTAAGTCTGGTCCCTTGTAATGATTCTGAGTCTTGCCTCTTATTTTTCTCCCACTCGGGCTGCGAACCTTAAGGTCAGCGGTTCGAAACTACCAGCCGCTCCGCGGGAGAAAGATGAGGCTTTCTACTCCCGTAAAGATTTACACCCTCGGAAACCCTGTACAGGGTCGCTATGGGTTGGACCCAACTCGATGGCACTTAACAACAACAACAACTGATCCCTTTCAGAGTAGTTGGCAAATGATAGGCAGACATCATCTAGTTCTGGTTTCAGGATCGTGGAGGCTGATGTTCAGGTGGTCCATTAGTCTAGTGAACTAAGTCTTTCATGTCTTTGGTTTCCTTTGCTCTTCTTTATTCTGGATGGGAAGTGACCAATAGCTGCACCTTATATGACCACTCATAAGCTTCAAAGACCCCGGCTACTATTCACCAAAGTAGGCTGTAGAGCATTGTCTTTGTGGACTATGTTATGCCAGTTGTACTTGAGGTTCCCCAAGACTATGGTTCTGAGCCTCAAGTCCAAATGACTCATTCCCTCAAGGTGCTTGGTTATGGCTAAGTAGATTTCATAACTTTGCCCCCGTGTGCTCTACTATTATCATGAATATATTTGCAGCATTGGCAAATACCTATGTAGAGATACACTCTAACAAACCTACATATATTCTTGGCTATACTTCCATTCTGTTTCCTACGCCTGCTCAGCTTGTGTGTCTATCTATCATAAATTATTGTTATTGCAAGATTATGTATATAATAGTATTTGTCTCTGTTCCCTGACCCAATGGAATACGGAAATCATTTGACGGTATCATTGATATCCCATGCAAGTGAAGTTTTACTAAAGGCAATGCAGAAATGGCTGCAAACATACATTGACAGAGAACTTCCAGAGGTTCAAGCCAGTTTCAGAAGAAGACATGGAATGAAGGATATCATTGCTGACACCAGATGGAACTTGGTTGAAAACAGAGAATACCAGAAAGATGTTTACCTGTGCTTTATTGACTATGCAGCGGCTTTGGATTGCAAGCTATGGACAACATTGCTAAGTATGAGTATTTCTGAACACTTATTTGTGCTCATGAGGAATCTGTACATGGACCAAGAGGTAGTTGCTCGAAAATAACAAGGGAACACCGAATGGTTTAAAATTAGGAAAGGTGTGCGACAGTGTTGTATTCTTTCACCATACTTATTCAACCTGTATGCTGAGCAAATAATCCAAGAAACTGGGTTTTATGAAGAAAAACGTGGCATCAGGATTAGAGGAAGACTCATTAATAACTTGTGATATGCAGATGATACAACCTTGCTTGCTGATAGTGAAGAGGACTTAAAACATTTACTGATGAAGATCAAAGAGCACAGCCTTCGGTATGGATTGCATCTCAATGTCAAGAAAACAAAAATCCTCACCACTGGACCAATAAACAACATTCTTATCAATGGAGAAAAGACTGATGTTTTCAAGGACTTCATTCTTCTTGGATCAACTATCAACACTCTCGGAAGCAGCAGTCAAGAGATCAGACGATGTATTGCATTAGGCACATCTGCCGCACAAGACCTTTTTAAAGTGTTTAAGAGCAAAGATGTCAGCTTGAAGACTAAAGTGCGCCTGACCCAAGCCATGGTGTTTCTAATAACCTCATATGCATGCAAAAGCTGGACAGTAAATAAGGAAGGCCATAGAAGAATTGATGCTTTTGAGTTATGGTGTTGGAGGAAAATATTGAAAGTGCCATGGGCTCCATGGAAGAAATACAGCCAGAGTGCTCCTTGGAGGCCAGGATGGCCAAACTTCGTCTGTTATACGTCGGAGATATTGTCAGGAGGGACCAGTCGCTGGAGAGGGATATCATGTTTGGAAAAGTGGAGGATCAGAGAAAAAGAGGGAGACCCCAGTGAAATGGATTGGCACAGTGGCAGCAGCAATGGGCTCAGGTGTGGCAACAATTGTGAGGTTGGCACAGGACAGGGCAGTGTTTCATTCTGCTGTGCATAAGCTTGCTATGAGTCAGTATCAACTCGATGGCACCTAACAACAACAACAACAATGTTCTTAACCATGTCCCCTCCACTACCAGCATTCTCTGTTTTTGGAAAAGAGATCAAGACAAAGTGGGTGGATTGAAAGTCCTGCTCACCAGAGTGGGGTGTTTCCTCAGAGAGGGTGCTTCTTTGTGCCTGGTGCAGGCTGAAGCTGTCCAGATACCCCATGACTATATGAGCCCAGTTCTGGAAACACAGGTTTGTGCCCCTGGCTTCTTTTCTCTTTACTAGCCGTGGGAACCTGGGCATATTTCTCCACCTCTCTGACCTTCAGTTTTCATCTGTACAATGGGACTCACTCACCATGGCACCTACCTGACCAGGTTTGTCATGGAGGTGATACTCAGTAGGTGGGCTTCCAGAAGTTCCAAAGAGTGGGATTGAAAGACAATGGAATTTTTCATGAACATTTTGAATGCCCCTCCTCATACCTATTGAGGCTCAGTTGCTACCACTCTGTGACTCTGAAGACTGTGGAAAGAACAGACAACTACTGAACTATTTTTCAAAAGAAGCCATAAAGTTTTTATGTTGTGGTTTGCAGCCATGAGGATGAATAGCTTCCTGGCTTGTTCCCACCACCCAGCATCCTAACAGGAAGTTGGACCAGTCATCTGGTCACTGATGTTGGAAGTTACCTGCTGGAAAGTTGCTGACTCATGGCATCCCCACAAACGATGCAACAAACCCATGCCTGGTCCTGCTTCTTCGCCATGGTAGGCTGTAGATGTCTTGATCTATGGATAGGGTTCTCACTGGCTGGGTTTTAGCAGTAGATCACCAGACCTTTCTTCCTACTCTGGAAAGTCCATTGAAGCCTGTCCAACATTCTAGGGACATGCAGACAACCCCTAATGGAAGGGTGGGATCTGCCCATGAGATGCACTGGCTGGGAATCGAACCTGGATCTCCTGCATGGAAGGCAAGAATTCTCCCAGTGCCCCACGACTGCCTCATACAAAGTGTTAAGGCTGGTGTCATTAGTACACAGCAGAGCAAACTGTGGGAGCTGGCTTGCCAGTTCTGTCTTTGTCTTGACTAAACTACTAATAACCCGTTTAGTGACCCTACAGGACAGGGTAGAATGGACCCTTAGCAGTTCCAAGGCTGGAAATCCTATGGCAACAAAAAGGTTCATCTTTCTCACAGTGGCTGGTGGGTTCAAATTGCCCGGACTAGCATAGTGGTTACGAATCGGGCTGCGAGCTTCAAGTTCAGCAGTTCAGAACTACCAGCTGTTCAGTGGAAGAAAGATGAGGCTTTCTGCTCCCAAAGAGATTTACAGCTTCAGAAACCCTGTACAGGGTCGCTATGAGTCGGAACTGACTCCACGGCACATAACAACAGCAACAATCAGCCCAGTACTTTGCCAACTGTGCCACTAAGTCGAGTCCGACTCATAGCCACCCCATAAGACATAGGGTTTCCGAGGCTTATGGGAGTATACAGCCTCATCTTCCTCCTTTGGACTGGCAGTTGGGTTTGAAATGCTAACCTTACTAATACCAACCCAATACTTACCCCACTGTCCACTAGGGCTCCTCTTTTTCTCAGTGAGCCAACACCCTGAAGACTCTTCCAGCGAATGAATGAACAGAACTGACCGACAGGCTCACCGTCAGAGCCACCTCCCAACCCCTCCGATTGCCTCACAGACTCACCCATGATTTATGGCCCGTCAGCTTTCATTTATAAAACTGACAGTATTCCGGCTGATAAATAATGATCTATGTGAAATTCAGGGGCTGCAGGATCAAAGCCACAGGCACCGTGGCGACATCTGGCGCCCTTCACCCCGAGGAATGCTGACATCTGGCTATCAGGCGTAATAAAGGGCGTTGAAGGTCCACCGGAAGATGGCAATAGGGTTATTGCCAGTCGATTCCACAGTCTGGGGAGATCCCAGTAGAAATATTTGGAAGCAAAGTCTTGAAGAAAGATTCTGTGATGGGATCCTCATAGAACAACATGTTTCTGCAACATGGGTTAGGGATGGGACCGAAAAAAACCAAACCAGCAGTCATTGAATGGACTTCCACATATGGTGACCCATGTATGTCAAAGCAGAACTGTGCTCCAGAGAGTCCTCAGTGACTGAATTCTCCAGAAGTGGCTTTTCTTCTGCGCTTCCCCTGAGTGGATTCAAACCACCCACCTTTCAGCTGGCAGCTGAGAGCAGTCACTGTTTGCATCACCCAGGGGGATATTGTTGTTATTGATTCTGATTCATGCCAACCCATGTATGCAGAGTAGAACTGTGCTCCCTGGGGTTTTCAGTGGCCAAAATTTCCAGAAGTAGATCTCCAGGCTTTTCTTCCGCAGCACAATGTGTTGACCGTTTGCAGCACCCAGGGTCTTTGGGATGGAGACACCCACTGGTGGGTTGGTGAGAAGCAGGCTGGGTTTTTTCATGTATGGATGGTCTGCAACACACAAGAGAAAGTTGTCTGTGAGAGAGCAAGTAAGGTGAGGGGACTGGGCATGGCCTTTGACCTGCAGATTTCAAAGTTCTTGACATGACTCATTCTTTCCCTAGAGTCTCTGTGTCTCCAGACAAGAAGCCAGAGCACACATTGGGCAGTGACTGACTAAGTATTCACCGTCCCTGACTAACTGGGTCAGGGACACAGAGGCCAAGTCTGGAGGAGTGCTTTCTGCCTGGGTCCTCAAGCTTGGTGCTTCACTGGGCTCACCCATCAAATAGGCCAATAATGTGGATTTCCTGTCAAATTGATTTCTTGCTTTCAAGTTTTTTTTTTGGTTTTAAGAGTAGGGACCAGAAGTCTGTATTTTAACAAATTCCACAACCCAACACTTAGGTTCTGTGGGGACAATAAGTGAGAGACTCCAAAAAAACTTATGACAGAGAGGGTTCATGAGTTCTGCTGGACTGATGTTTTCCTGGCCCCCCCATCTGCTGCCATCCTGGGGACACTTGGCCTCTTCTCCACTCTGCCACAAGACCCCGTGTTCCCTCAGCTCAACCCGCTATTGTCAAGTTGATCCCAACTCACAGCAACCCCGTAGTTCACAGAGCAGAACTGCCCATAGGGTTTCCACGACTATAAATCTTTATGAAAGCAGACGGTCACGTCTTTCCTGCAGAGCGCATAGTGGTTTTGAACTGCCGACCTTTCAGTGAGCAGCCCAATGCTTAACCCATGGCATCACCATGACTCCACCTTCAGCCCCATGACTTCTAAACGTTTTGGGATCTTTTACTCTTTGAAATAACTGACTAAAATAAAATTAAAAACTTGCCCTGAAATGTATTCAGATGCGTATACAAATTTGATTATACCATCTGAAGAGACAATAGGTAGGAGGCCAATTTAGAATTGGGGGAGGCAGACCCCCAAACTGATGGAAAAGGAAAAACTTTTTTTTAAGTTTTTGGGTTTTTTAAATTTTGAGGAACTTACTATTAGTTGTCGTTGTTAAGTGCTGTGGAGTCGGTTCCCACCCATAGCAACCCTGCATAGGGTTTCTGAGGCTGTGAATCTTTATGGGAGCAGAAAGCCTCATCTTTCTCCCTCAGAACTGCTGGTAGTTTTGAATTGCTGACCATGAGGTTAGCAGTCTGACTCATAACCACTGAGCTATTATTATTAGTGACTTCATTTTGCTTGGATCCACAATCAGCATTCACGGAAGCAGTGGTCATGAAATCAAGCAACACATTGCATTAGGCAACTTGGTTGCACAAGACCTCTTTAAAGGGTTCAAGAGCAAAGATGTCAGTTTGAGGACTAAGGTACACCTGACCCAAACCATGGCATCTTCAGTCATTTCATATTCATGTGAAAACTGGTCAATGAATAAGGAAGACTATAGAAGACTTGATGCTTTTGAATTATGCTGCTGGAGAAGATTATTGAAAGTACCATGGACTTCCAGAAGAACCAACAAATCTGTGATAGAAGAAATTACAGCCAGAATACTCCTTAGAAGCCAGGAGACGTTGTCTCTCATACTTCAGATATGTTATCAAGAGGGACCAGTCCCTGGAGAAGGACATCATCCTTGATAAAGAGGAGGGTTGGAGAAAAAGAGGAAGGTCCCCAATGAGATGGATTGATACAGTAGCAACAATGGACTCAAATGTAGCAGTCGCAAGGATGCACAGGACCCCCTGCAGTGTTTCCTGCTGTTGTGTATACAGCGAAACTGACTGACAGCACCTGGTACCAACAGCAACATTAGTAGCAGTGTTTTTATAGAAATGTACTTTGCTTTGTTTGTTTAAATCATAGTTAACTGTGTTTTCAGTGAAGGTTTATAGCACCATTTAGGTTCCGGGTGGACAATTTCCACCCCAGTTGTTCAGTGACATTGGTTATATTCTTCACATTCTGTGAATATTTCTCAATATTTCTGTTCTGGTTTTTCGGTTTAAATATGGTAGTGGTGTACTGTGGAGTTGGTTCTGACTCATAACGACCTTGTATAAAGTTTCCGAGACTGTAAATCCTTACAGGAACCAAAACCTCATCTTCCCATTGAGCAGCTGGTAGATGCAAGCTGCTCACCTTGCAATTGGCAGCCCAACTCGAAACCCACTATGCTACCAGAGCCCCTCCTGTTTAAATATGTTGTTGTTAAGTGCTGTCAAGTTGGTTCAGACTCACAGCGACCCTGTATAGGGTTTCCAAGGAGAGGCTGGTGAGGTGGGTTTGAACTTCTGACCTTGAGGTTCACAGCCCAGTGTTGGTCCTACAGCACCACACCAGGAGGTCTCTTTAAACCCTACTTTAACTGGTGTTTCTCAGACTCTGTACAGGTCATTTCCAAGTTTTGAGGTTTCTGTCCCCAACTGCCAACCACAAGTCTGATGGTTCAAACCCACCAGCCGCTCCTTGGAAACCCTATACAGGCTCGCTGTGAGTCAGAATTGATTTGACAACATTCAACAACTGTTCCTAGATGAAGCTCTGGCTGGGAAAAAAAATGGTTAAGTGTTCAACTACTAGTCAATAGTGCCAACAATATTCCCTGGGTACTGACAATGGCTAATGATCCCAGCTGCTAACACACTTGACTGCTAACAAAAAGGTGGTGGTTTGAACCTTGGAAGAAAGTCTTGGCAATCTATTTCCATAAAGTCAGTCACTGAGAACCCTATGAAGCGTAGTTGTACTGGGACACACCCAGGGTCACCAATAATTTGCGTCAACACAATGACAACTGGTTTTTTTTTTGGGTTCAATCTCACTCCATGTTGCAAAAATGTGTTGTTGTATGAGGATCCCATTGTAGTCTTTCTTCAAGAATTTGATTTCAGATGTTTCTTTTAATGGAAATGCCTGTTAACTGAAAAGTTGGAAGTTCAAAGTCACCCAGAGATACCTTGGAAGAAAGGTCTGATGATCGTCAGAAAAATCATCCATTGAAAACTCTGTGCAACACACTAAACCGTACACCATGAGGAAAAGGCAGGGAGTTGGGGAGTGAATAGAATGCCTTGCAAATGAGACCCATTCCTAACTGTGTCTTTAAGAAAGTGTAGGTCAGTCAGACCAGATGCAATATGGTTGTTACTTAGCCTTAGGTTACTGCAAGGAAAGGCAATAGTCTCAGGGAGTCCTCAAGTCTCAGCTATTCCTGTAAGGCAGACTTTTAAGAACTTGAGTTCTAGTCCATGTTTTTCTTCCATTCTACCTGGACCCATCTCTGGTGGCCCTAATCAGCAGGTCTGTAGTGGTGGCTGGGTGCCATCTCAGCATTTCTGGTCTCAGGGTAGATGAGATGGTTTATGAAAGCTATCAGCCCTGTAAACTAGTTTCCTCTCTAAGATTTTGTATGCTTTCTTTCTCTACTCCTCACAAGTAGAGACCAATAGTTGTATCTTACATGATTGCTCACAAGCGTTTAAGACCCCAGACACTACTCATCTCACGGGGTGCAGAGCATGAACTTTATGAACACGATTACTCCAATTGACTGAGTTGTCCCATGAGACAAAGGTCCTAAGCCTTCAAACCCAGAAAACCAATCTCGCAAGATGTCTGATTATGTCTGAAAAGTATCTGAAGCTGTGTCCTCTAGGAATAACTATGTTTAGACACACACATCTGTGTGTACACACGCACACAGGTACTCCTATCTGTGCACAGATGTGCACACCTGTAACTACCCACATACCTATGTGCCCATGCACTGACATATGTGACCATTGACTCATCTTTTGGCTTTGTTGTTGTTATTACCTAATTGGTAGAGGTGACATGCCATCCAGCTGGTTTCCACTTCATACTGACCCTGTAACTCTTTAAGGAAGCAGAAAGCCTCATATTTCTCCCATGGAGAGGCTGGTAGATTCAAGCTGCTGATCTCAGAGTTAGAAGCCCATTGGGTAACCACTGTGTGTGTTACCAGGGCTCCTTACTGCTGAATTGTATATTTCATATTCTTTAGTACAAACCCCCATTTGTCTTGTGTGTTAAGTGGCATCATTTACTTTGGTTAAGCTGTGCTCTTATATCCACATTCGGGGCTACTGACACTTGCTTTTTTTTTTTTTTTTAAGGTTTTTATTGTGGATTAAGTGAAAGTTTTCAGGGCACATCATCGGTTTCACATTCAAACATTCATATACCTTGTTTCATTACATTGATTATAATCCCCTCCACATACCAACAGTTAACAGAGTTTCTCTCTATCCTCTTTAGCTTTTTTTTTGGGAAAAACTTTGCCTTTTTGGAATTTACAGTCTCGGCTTTTAGGGAAGGTTTTTACATTTATTTGTGGGTATCCAGGGCTCATGTATGGAATTACTAGCAAGCATAACTGAATAATCAGATAAGGGACATTTTGCTATGTCTGCTAGGTGGCTAAAGTCTGGTCCTCAGAACCTATGGTTTGGACGGTCAGCAATGCTTGGGCCCACGGGGACTTGAACTCCTGACCGGGTCTGCACAGTCTGCATCAGATTCCCCCTTATTTATTATTTGTTTAAGGAACGCTGCCTGTCTTAGGCGATCAGTGTGAATTCCTCAGTCTTAACCCGTCATCGAAACTCATGGCAGCATGGCAATGGCTCTGTCTTAGGTTGCCGAGGTTCCACGTGATCCTTGCCCGTCTCTGGTCCAGCATAAACAGCCGCCATCCAAAGAAGGCAGGGAAAAAGGAGACCAGCTGGGGACCCCACACGCAAGATGTTGCCAGACCACCACCTGCTCTAAGACGACCAAGCAGGATCACTATGCTGAGGTTCAACCAAGTTCACAGGGGAACTTAATCTCTGGCCGAGGTAGCAAATTAGTAGCCACTCAGTTCTCAATTTGAGAATTACTTATATCAGAAATTTGAGCATGTAGCTGATGAATATCCACAGACAAGTGTATATTGTTCCACAACCTCCTACAATGCTGTTGAATTAAGTTACAATCAGGTTCTTGTTAACTGAAAAAATAACACATATCTAGGTGGGCAGGGCAAAAAAAGGTAACAATTCCTATTAGTGCAGTGATTCTTGACCTAAGAGCAAAGACACGTGGCATGTTTAAGGGCCAGGCACCACAATGATTTGCCCAGCTTCTGAGAATGTTAACAGGCAATAAAACATACGATGGTTGATGAACGATTGCAAAGTCTGTAACATCTGTTAACTCCTCATTCCCCACGCCTGACAAGCAAAACTGCAGAAAGTCTCTGGAGTTTAACCAGTTCTCTAAGGGTTAAACAGTTCTTAAAGTCTTCTCTGCTATGGAAACATCTGGCTGACTCCTTGGTGCTCTTGCCGGAGGGGCTTCAGTGGAGATGTGGATGACGTCATTCTTTCAGATGGGTCCTCGGTGAATGCTGGTTCCCTCAGGCAGGCTTGCTCCGACGAGGGAGAAATGGCTGTCCTCTCCCTATAGGGTCGAATTAGTCAGGCTGGAATCCATTTTGGAGAGCTTATGACCTGTAACACAGACTAAAACTCTCGCCTCTTGGTTAGTCACATAGTAAAAGAAAACATTCCAGCGTCTTAACAGGATTCTCCCCCATTCCAAACATGACTCAATCCTTGTATCTCAGAGTCCTGCCGTTCCAAGGTTGTGTATATATCTTGCTTTGTCTCTGACACTTGCTTTTAAGTTTTATCAGATTGGGCCAGACTAGCATTGAGTCTAGACATCACTAAGACAATGCGAGCCCTGGTACGGCATTGTCGGATAAGCACTGGACTGCTAACCACAAGATCTGCAGTTCATACCCCACCAGCCATTCTCAGAAACCCTATACAGGGTCACTCTATGAGTGAGAACCAACTCGACAGTACTTTACAACTACAGCAACACTAACACAATACCCTTCTGAGTATCATACCTGATGAACATGTCTGACCAAACATTTCCAATCTGACAGATGAGAACAAAAGCCATTCCTGGTTCTGTATGCGCTCCAGGATTGTTCTACCTGCTTCTTTCCAGTGGCTCTTTTCCTGGCCTCAGAGAGCTTCCAAACAATCACTTGGCAGTAGACTAAGGGAAATCCTTGGAAGATCTCTGGAACTTTCTCTCTCTGTATGACTCCCTTCTCTGTGCAGTTCTGCCCTGCAATTCCTGCCTCCCCAAACTCCCAATTCTCTTTCTACAAATCCCAATACCCAATTCTCTTTCCACCACTCTTCTATATGTTTGTTATGCTATGGTGGTTTGTGTGTTGCTGTTATTCTGGAAGCCATGTCACAGGTATTTTAAATACCAGCAGGGTCACCCATGGTGGAACGGTTTCAGCTGAGATTCCAGACTAAGAAGAAGAGGAGACAGATTACTTCTGAATACTTAGTTACGGAAAACCTTATGAATGCAGTGGAACACTGTTAGCACCAGAATATTGAATGTTGAAACATGATGAAAAGGACCAGAATATTGTCAGATATAGTACTGGACAATGAGCCCCTCAGGCTGGAAGGCATTCAAAATATGACTGGGGAAGAGCTGGATTCTCAAAGTAAAGTTGACCACGATGACGCAAATGGAGTAAAGCCAGCAGGACTTTCATTTGCTGGTGGGGCACAACTCAAAATGAAGAGGAACAGCTGTAACATACATTGATAATCAGAATATGGAATGTATGACGTATGATTCTAGGAAAATTGGAATTGTCAAAAATGAAATGGAACACCTAAATGGAACACACTAATCCTAGGTATTAGTGAACTGAAATGCCCTGGTATTGGCTATTTTGAATCTGACGATCACGTGGTTTACTGCACTGGGAATGACAAATTGAAGAGGAATTGCCCCATATCATCATAAACAAGAACATATCAAGATCTGTCTTGCGGTACAACACTGTCTGTGATAGTATAATATCCATACACTTCATAAGGAAGATCAATCAGTTAATATCATTTTACTCAAATTTATGCACCCAACCACTAAAGCCAGTGATGATGAAACTCAAGAATTCTACCAACTTCTTCTGTCTGAAACTGATCAAACATGCCATCAAGATGTATTGATAGTTATTGGTGATTGGAAAGCATAAGTTGGAAACAAGGAAGGATCGATATTTGGAAAATATGACCTTGGTGGTAGAAATGATGCTGGAGATCGCATGGTAGAATTTTCTAAGACCAATGACTTCTTCATTGTAAATACCTTTTTAAAACAGCATAAGAGATGACTATACACATGGACCTCACCAGATAGAATACACAAACATCAAATTGACTACATCTATGGAAAGAGATGGTGGAAAAGCCAAACATCAGCAGCAGCCAAACAAGGTCAGGGACAGACTGTGGAACAGACCATCGATTGTTCATATGAAAGTTCAGCTTGAAGCTGAAGAAAATCAAAACAAGTCCACAAGAGCCAAAATATGACCTTGAAAATATTCCACCTGAATTTAGAGATAATCTAAAGAACAGATTTGATACATTAAACACTAAAGACCGAAGACCAGAAGAGTTGTGGGATGACATCAAGAACAGGTTAAGAAAGAAAAGGTTAAAACGAACACCAGAAGAGACTCTGAAACTTGCTCTCCAGTGTAGAAATACTAAAGCAAATGGAAGAAATGAGGAGGTACAAGAGCTGAATAGAAAATTTCAAAGGTCAGCTCAAGAAGACAAAGTAAAATATAACGAAATGTGCAAAGATCTGGAGGTAGAAAATCAAAATGGAAGAGCATGCTCAGAATTTCTCAAGCTGAGGGAACTGAAGAAAAAATTCAAGCCTGGATTTGAAATATTGAAGGATTCTATGGGCAAAAGAGTTCTGGTATGGTGCTGTGGGATAATGCAGTAGACCCTAAGGTTGGATTGAACTACAAAGTTAGTGATTCAAATTCACCAGCAGTTCCTTGGAAACTATACAGGGTCACTATGAGTTGGAACCATCTCGATGGCATTTAACAACAACAGATGGGCAAAATATTGAATGATGCAGAAAGCATCAAAAGAAGACAGAAGGCACAAGAACACCTATACTTGCAGATAGTAACTATTTGATCTAGTTTTAATAGCTGGATGATCAGAGCTTGACTAGAGGAAGAAAGAAGAGGAAAAAAAGTATAATCTGCTACAATTTGATGAACTTGACCTATACTTATGGATGTAGTAACTTAAAAGAGGGAAGAAACCTTCACAACAAGGATCATTCCCACTCCCTCTGTACACAGGGTCGACAGGGATGGGCAATTTAGACATTGGCTACCTAAAATGGGGAGGTTATAAAGGTATGAAGTGACTGGCTTATAAGTTTTCAAGAGGGAGTTAAGTTTCAGAGGGTGTGGGGGAAGGTAGAATCTCCAGTGAGCGGTTTTCAACCTGTCTAGATGGGACTGGTGAAAGGAGATGGGGATAAGACTCTGTGGTTCAATAGTGAGTAATTGTTATCAGGATGGATTGTGATTGTTGCAAATGTAAAAGTAGATGTTATGTAAGAAAAAGAGGGGAGTGATTGACCTTGCAATCCAGGAGTGGAGGACCCTGGGACCATCAAGGGAGAAGAGCGGAGTGTGGGTCCCTACCCAGAGAAGCAGCGATGTCAAAGATAGAGGCAGAGATGATGACATGGAGAGATGGAGCAAATGAGGACTCTAGACTCATGCAGGGAGAGAGACTGTGTGCTGGTGGCTGGGGGGCAGGCTTGCCCTTTGGTTGTTTAAATGATTATATATTCCTGAGTATTTTGGTGTACATCCAAAAAAAAAGGGGGGGGAATAGAAGCATATACCGTTGAATGATGATGCATGGAGGGGATTGTAATCATTGCAATGAAATGAAATACGATAGGATGAGTGTAAAGCTGATGTTCTCCCATGTAAACTATCACTCAATTCACAATTAAAATTAAAAAAAAAAAAGAAGAAGATGGAAGGAATACACAGAGTCACTGTACCAAAAAGAAATGTTCAATGTTCAACCATTTCAAGAGGTAGCATATGATCAAGAGCCAATGATGGAATGGGGAGTTAATAGATGTTACTGTTTTTGCAATCATCCATCAACCATCATAGGCTTTATCCCCTGTTAAAGTTTTCAGAAGCTAGGCAAAGCATTGCAGTGCCTAGCCCTCAAACGTGCCATGTGCCTTTGCTCTCAGGTCAAGAATCACTGCGCAAACAGAAATTGTTACCTTTTTTT
>NW_006408523.1:2557584-2562587 GCF_000296735.1 Chrysochloris asiatica | reverse complement strand
TCAATGTAATGAAACAAGCTATATGAATGGTTGAATGTGAAGCTGATGATGTGCCCTGTAAACTTTCACTCAATGCAAAATACTAACATTTAATTAAAAAAAAAATGTAGCCAAAAGAAATTCAATTTAATAGCCAGTACCATAAATAAAACCATTATTTGTCCTAAAAAAAAAAAAAAGAAAGAAAAAAAAGAGCCAATGATGCTGAAGGGAGAAGTCCAAGGAGCATTGAAGGAATTGGCAAAGAACAAGGCACCGGAAATTGGTGGAGTACAAGTGAAAATATTTCAACAAACTGACGCAGTACTGGAGGCACTCACTCATCTATTTCAAGAAATTTGAAAGACAACTACCTGGCCAACTAACTGACTGGAAGGCATTCATATTTGTGCCCATTCCCAAGAGAGGTGATGCAACAGAATGCAGAAATCATTGGACAATATCATTGATGTCCCATGTGAGTAAAGTTTTTGTTAAAGTAATACAAAAATGGCTGCAACCATACATTGACAGAAAGCTTCCAGAGGTTCAAGCCAGATTCAGAAGAGGACGTGGTATGAGGGATATCTATCACTGCTGATGTCAGATGGATCTTGGCTGAAAGCAGTGAATACCAGAAAGATGTTTACCTGTGCTTTATTGACTACACAAAGGCTTTTGATGGGTGGATCATGACAAGCTGTGGACATTGCGAAGAATGAGTATTCCAGGAAACTTAATTGTGTTCATAAAGAACCTGTACATAGACCAAGAGGCAGTTGTTCAAACAGAACATGGGAACACCGAATGGTTTAAAATTAGGAAAGGTGTGTGCCAGGGTTGTATTCTTTCACCATATTTATTCAATCTGTGTGCTGGGCAAATAATCTGAGAAACTAGGTTATATGAAGAAAATGTGGCATCAGGATTGGAGGAAGATTCATTAACAACCTATGATGTGCAGATGATACAACCTTGCTTGCTGAAAGCCCAAAGGACTTTAAATACTCACTGATGAAGATCAAAGATCACAGCCTTCAGTATGGATTGCACCTCAATATAAAGAAAACAAAAATCCTCACCACTGAACCAATAAACAACATTCATATAAATGGAGAAAAGATTGAAGTTGTCAAACACTTCATTTTGTTCAAATCAACCATCAACAGTCATGGAAGCAGCAGTCAAGAAACCAAATGCCATATTGCATTAGGCAAATCTGCTGCACAAGACATCTTTAAAATGTTCAAGAGCAAAGATGTCAGATGTTTGAAGACTAAGGTGCATCTGACCAAGCCATAGTATTTTCAATAACCTCATATGCATGCTAAAGTTGGACAATGAATGAGGAAGAACTTAGAAGAATTGATACACTTGAGTTATGGAGTTAGAGGAGAATATTAAAAGTTCTGTGCAATGCCAAAAGAACAAATAAATCTGTGATGTAAGAAGCCAGAATGCTCCATGGAAGACAGGATGGCCAGACTTCGTCTTTCATCCTCTGATCTTATTATCAGGAGGGACCAGTCCCTGGAGGATCTCATGATTGATAAAGTGAAGGGTCAGAGAAAAAGAGGAAGACCCCCAATGAGATGGATTGGCACAGTGACAGCAGCAATGGACTCAAACATAGCAATGAGTGTGAGGTTGGCACAGGACCGGGCAGTGTTTTGTTCTGTTGTGCATAGGTTCACTATGAGTCAGTACCAACTCAAGGACACCTAACAACAGCAACAATTCAGGGAGCCCCTGAGCTCTGCTGGCTCACTCCCTGTGCTATGTCCTGGGAAGTGTCCCCAGCCACCAAGCCAAGACAGTCACAGAGCTTTAGAGTTTTCCTTGGCTGTTGTTCGTGTGTCATGGAACTCTGTTTTTTGCTGCCTGTTGTCCACTGTGTGAAAATTATTATTTCATATATTTTGTTCTTTTTTTTTTCAGTTGCTTAGGTGAAAGGCAAAAATCTGGCCCCTTTTAATTCATGATGATCAAACATGGATTTTTTTGATAGTGTCATTGGATGTAAAATTCTGGGTTGACAGACTTCTTGTTGGTAGGATACGTACTGGACTGCTAACCACAAGGTCTGCAGTTCAAGCCTACCAGTGGCTTCTCAGACATCCTATACAGGGTCGCTATGAGTCACAACCAACTCCACGGTACTTAACAACTACAGCAGCACTTCATACCCTAGGCTGCCAGAAGAACCAACAAATCTGTTTTGGAGGAAGTACGACCAGAATGCATCTCTTAATCGACAATGGAAAGACTTTGTCTCATGTACTTTGCAAGTATTATTAGGAGAGAACTGTCCCTGGAGAAGGACATCTTGTTGGCAAAGTGGGAGGTCATAAAGAAGAGGAAGACCCTCAGAGTGCTGGTTGACAGAGTGGCTGCAACAATGGATTCAAACACAGCAACAACTGTGAGGAGGGTGCAGAAATGCTCTGTGTTTCCTTCTGTTGTACATGGAGTTGCTTTGAATTGGAACTGATTCGACAGCACCTAATATGCACTTCATACCCACCCTTCAAAGCTGTTCTATTGTCTTCTGACTCCATAGTTTCAGATGAGACGTTGGTGGACATTTAGAGCATTGTCTCCTGGTATACCCTGTATACAACGAGCCTTTTTTTTTTTCTTTCAAGATTTTCTTTTCTATAGGAGATGACTGTTTTGTCTGTGGAAACTTGCCTGGTGTGGAGCAACAGGACAGTTAGGGAGAATAATTAGGAACTTGTTGCAACATTTGACATGGATGATATTGGCGTAGACTGTGGTGGTGGCTGGGAAACTGTAGAGAGATGACAGTTGAACTGACAGGACTTGGTAAGGGGTTTTGCATGGGGGTCGGGGATGTCAAGAACGGGTCCTGGGTTTTTGTAATGAGCTTATGCTCACTGAAGTAGGAAACACTAGCGAAGACAAGCTGAGATGGAGGAAGATAAGGTGGGCCATTTTGAGATACGATGGGCCTTCAAAGAGTTCTGGAAAAATGGTATTAAAAGATCATGGACTTTCCCCACATACCTTTTGAAGCCACTTCAAACGTTCATTGTGTGAGGTGTGAGATATACAAGTTGAAATAATAAATAGCTCAGAAGAGAAGTTTGGGCTTTAGTTACAGCTCTGAGGGTTGTTAGCATATAAACAGTGTAGATACTAAGGAGGCGGTATGTCAACAAACAACATTGTTACTCTCCTCTGAGTTTGGAACCAACTGAGATAAACCTTTGAGTCAACAGAATGAGTTTTAATACTGATAAAGCTGATAGGAGTATAAGGCTGTATTCTGATGGGCTTGCTAGGAGACTTCCCATTGAAAAAGATGACCTTGGTGTGGCGCTGTGGGTTAGTGGGTTAATGCGCCAGACTGCAAGGTTGGCAGTTCAAACTCACCAGCTGCCCCTCAGAAACGCTAGGTCACTATGGGTTGGAACCAACTCCACGGCACTTAACAACAACAACATACACTCAGTTGCTGGCCCAGGTGGACAATTATAGACCTTCTCTTTTAACCCCTTATCCCTGAAAGAGGACAGAGGGCAGAAAGCAGATTCCAATGACAGAGTGGATCCAATGACAGAGAGTGCAGGATGCCCAACACTCCCTCTAAGCCCACTGTGAGGTTGAGTTACTTTATCTCACACAATTCAACCTTTGTTCCTGTTCTGACTCATAGCGACCCTGTCTGTACAGGGTTTCCGAGGCTGTAAATCTTTATGCGAGCAGAAAGCCTCATCTTTTTCCCACAGAACAGCTGGTGGTTTCGAACTGCTGACCTTGTGGCTTGCAGCCCAATTCGTAACCACTATGCTCCCATAGCGCCTTACTTTTGTTTCCTAGCCCAGGTAAAACAACCCTTGGAGAAGTAGTTGGCTACACCGGCCACACCTGAGGACTTACACTATATGAGTGGAAGCTGTTCTGGGAGCCCATCTGGTAGCCAGTAAGGATAAGCTTACTGGATAAGCTGCTCAAAGCCTCAAACACTAAAGCTGGAAGAAGTTTCCAGAGGGAGAGAATCCTGAAAGGAGGACTTCCTGAGAGGATGTGCCTGACACTTCAGTGATCTTTCCAAGACTTGCCTGAGTGCTTCTTCATGTTGCTACTGAGCTACTACTGAATAATATCCTGTCATCCCAGCTTGTTCAGAGTCTCAAGTTGTAATTCTTCTTCTTTTTTTAAATGTTTATATTGTGAATGGAGTGAAAAATGGCAGATCATCAGTTTTACATTCAACAAATCATACACCTTGTTTCATTACAATGATTATAATCCCCTCCATGTATCATCAGTTAAGAGTATTTCTCTCTATTCATTTTAACTCTATTTTTTTTAAACACTCAGGCATATATAATAATTTACACCACCAAAAGGCACATTCTCACATTCTGCAAGTCTGCCTCCTGGCTGCCAGCTCTCAGTCCCTCTCTTCCCATGACTCTAGAGTCCTCAGCTGCTCCCTCTCTCCATGTCCCCATCTCTGGTGTAGCTGCTTCTCTGGATGGGATCCTGCATTCTGCTTGTGCTCTTCTCCCTTGTCAAGTTATAATTCTTGAATTATGTCCTTTACCCTAATAAACCACATCACCAAAAGCATACTCTGAACTCCATGTTGCAGCAAATGACCAAACTCAGCAGAGAAATTCTTTTTTTTTTTTTTCTTAAATATTTTATTGTGAATTATGTGATGGTTTACATGGGAGAACATTAGTTTTACATTCATTCTATCGTATATCCTCTCATTGCCATGGTTACAATCCCCTCCATGCAATCCTTCCCCCGTATCCCCCAGGTCTTCAGCACACAGTCACTCTCTCTCTCACAATCTAAAGTGTCCAGCTGCTCCATCGCTCCACGTCATCATCTCTGGCTCCATTTCAGGCATCACTGCTTCTCTGGGTATCTGCTCTTCTCCCTTGATGGTCCTAGGGACCTCCGCTCCTAGACTGAAAAGTTAATCGCTCCCCTCCTTGCTATAAAACGTCTACCTTTATATTTCCAACCCTCACAATCAGTCCTGA
>NW_006408523.1:2538576-2550316 GCF_000296735.1 Chrysochloris asiatica | reverse complement strand
GTTGTTGGGTTGAATGCTCTGTACACATCTAAAAGGTCCAGTTGGCTGATTGTATTGTTTAGTTCTTCTGTGTCTTTGTCAAGTTTCTTTCTGGTTGTTCTATCCATTTTTGAAAGTGGCGTATTAAAATCACCCTCAGCAGAGAATTCTTGTAGAGAAAGGGCCGTGAGGAAGGGAGGGAGCTGTTGGTGTCAGGGACAGTTGAGAAGTTGGAAAGTGAAGAAATACTTGATCTTTGCCTCCTACAAACCAATTTTATGTTGAATCTTATTTATGAAATTATTCATTTAACTAAGATGCACCTGACCCAAGCCAAGGTATTCTCAGTTACCTCATATCCCTGCAAAAGCTAGGCAATGAATAAAGGAAGATGAAGAAGAATTGATGGCTTTGAATGTTGGTGTTGATAAAGAACATTGAGTATCCCATGGGCTTCCAGAAGAATGCACAAATCGGTGTTGGAAGAAGTACAACCAGAATTTTCCTTAGAAGTGAGGATGGTGAAACTATATTTCTCCTACTTTGAGCGTGTTATTGGGAGGAATCAGCTTCTAGAGAAGGACATCACACTTGTTAACATAGAGTGCCAACAAAAACAGAAGACCCTCAATGAGATGGATTGACACAGTGGCAGCAATAAGGGACTCAAACAGCAATGATTGTGAGGATGAGGCAAGACCGGGCTGTGTTTTGTTCTGTGTTACAGGGGTTACTAAGACTCAGAGCTGCCTCAATGGCATCTAACAAAGATGAAATGGATGAGCAG
Source organism: Chrysochloris asiatica (assembly GCF_000296735.1). Lineage (NCBI taxonomy): Eukaryota > Metazoa > Chordata > Mammalia > Afrosoricida > Chrysochloridae > Chrysochloris > Chrysochloris asiatica. Next base: position 2,549,550 of record NW_006408523.1, on the reverse strand, counting down.
AGAGGATGCATTAAAGAAGTTTCTTCAGCAAGAGGAGTGGGGGATGTGCACCCACCCTACGAGATGGTCATTAAAGCTAAGAAAGCAGGCGAGCTCACCTCCAAAAGCATGCAATTCGAAGAGAGAGGAAGACCCAGGCCTGAGCCCTAAGGACCACCAGCAGTTAGACGCTGGCGTGGAAAGGAAGGTTCTGTGGAGGAGACAGAATGGCTGGATGGAAGCAAAGGAAGATGTTTTGAGTCTGAAGGAGTAGGAGGCCATGCTAATAAACTGCAAGATACTGAGCAAGAGGAGTTCTCCTCATAATAACATAGACTTAACTTTTTGGCAAAGACTCATTTAAGTCACACACTGGGCACACTTCTGACTTCCTCAATTATGGTGGTGAGGAGAATTATTTACCCTGGCCAATTCATCCTGAGTCTGGAAGGAAGATTTATAGGTTTATGGTCCCTAAAAATCACAATTCACAGACAGTTTTCCTAACACTGGGTGGAAAAGATAATAGTTTCTAAATAAATACCGCTCAAGTTCAGACACAGAGTAGAAGTGACATATGTCAACCTTTACATATGAAAAAGCAGTAACAGATTGTCATGGCAATATGCCTCGTCCTCTCAAGGGCCTTTGAAGTCCTCTTGTTAAACTTCTTAATATACTTGTTAATCAAACTTTTAACACACCTAGGTGAAAGCAAATAGTTTAACCTCATCCTGAAACAATCAGTTAGAGAGAATCAATCCATGGGCAGGAGATGGTACCAGCTCCTGTAACAAACCGCTGCAGAGCATTGGGCAGAAATGAGGAAGATTCATGAGCTTTTACTCAAAGGAAAGAAAAGTGATGAGAAATGACTACCACAGAATCCTCAAACTAACCAAACCCACAGGAATTCTACTTTGCCGTTCTCGTCATCTTTCATAGTCCCTAGCACAGTCCAGGTTTTCAATAAATACTTTCTTTAATTTTTGCTAAAAATATGAGGGCAAGTAAAAAAGTATTGCTAGCGATTTCAGTTCATGGATGCACGAGTTGATTCCACACGAGATGTGTTGGAATGTATCCCTGTGATCACTGGATGGCTGAGGGCAAGTTGTCTCAGGAATATACTTGTCTTAGTTGTGTTAGGGTCCTGGTGTGGCTCTGTGGGTTAATACGCCAGACTGCAAAGCTGTTTGAACTGCAAGGTTGGCAGTTCAAGCTCACCAGCTGCTCCTCACAAACTCTATACAGAGTCGCTATGGGTTGGAATAGACTCTAAGGCACTTAATAATAACAAGAAGCCATGTTAGGGAGCCTTCAAAAGTTCAACCAAGACAATGGCTTCAGAGGGGATCTGCTGGGCTCGTTCAATTCTAGGTAGAGAAGTCAGCTCAGGTTATGGGGACTGTTTGGGGGGATCCCCAAGGAGTCATCTTGATAGATTTTCTCAAAGGACACAGGGCAATCATGACGGTGTATTAGAAGGAAGCTTCAAGAAAACTGAAGACTGTACTGATGAGAAAAAGACCAGGAAAATTGCATCAAGGAATTTTTTCCCATCACGACAATGCACCTACTCACTGTTCAAAGGTAGAAAAGGTGGTTCTGTAAGAATTTTATCGGTAAATGCTACTCTGTCCACCCTCCAGTCCTAATCTTCCATCTTCAGACTTTCTTTTGTTCTCCAGACTCAAAGAACATTGAGTCCCTTAAGGATGCCCAACTGCCATCTTTCTCAGATTTGGGTTGTTGTTGTTAAGTGTTGTCAAGTCAGTTCCAACTCATGACAACCCTGTTTAGGGTTTCCAGGGAGTGGCTGGTGGGTTTGAACTGCCAACACTTCAGTTATCAGTCCAGTACTTCTCCTCCAACGCCACACCAGAAAGGAAACACTGCCTTCTGAAACATACAGACCTACGTGGAGATTATGTTGAGAAATAATAGCTTCACATTTTGATATTTTTGTTTGACAAAGGTAGTCTAGTTTTGTAGCAATGTTTTTTGATTTATCCTCATATTCACAGCAGGACATACAGTAATTCAGCAATTTCTACATGCAGAATCCAGTGGTATTGGTTACATTTATGCAATTATTCTTGCTCTTCTGTTCCAAATGATCCCACCACCGTTAATACAAACTCATTGGCCCCTAAGCTTCTGACCTAACCTTTCAAGTTGCTATTGCTAATTTGATACCATGTAGATAGTGGTTTAAAAGATCACAATGCTCAAGGTGGGACTTCTGTTCTAATTACGCTAAACTATTGTTTGTTTTAAAAAGGGCTTAAGGGAATAGTTTCAATTTAAGGTTTAAAGATGACATCAGGGCAATTGTCATTCAACCTCAATAGTTTCAGAAAATCTGAATTTTAAGAGATTTTGAAATTCAGTTTACTCCTCTTTTTGATCAGCACTATTCTTTCTTGCTGTTGTTGTTGTTTGGTGCCATCAAGTCAGTTCCAATGCATAGTGAGCCTGTGTACAACAGAACAAAGCACTGCCTGGTCCTGGACCACTCTATCATCTTTCCTTTGAGCCCATTGGTGCTGCCACTGTGTCTGTCCCTCTTGTTGAGGGTGTTAATGTTCAGGGATTGGTCCCTCCTGACGACATGTCCAAAGTACAAGAGATGAAGTCTCACTATCCTTGCTTTGAAGGAGCATCTGGCTGTCCTTCTTCCAAGACAGATTTGTTTGTTCTTCTGCCAGTTCATGGTACTTTCAATATTCTTCTCCAACACTTTACTTCATCTACGGTCTTCCTTACTCATGGTTATTCTTTAGAACCCTTGATGACAATGCTCAATAATAAATAGTAGCCAGACACCATCCAGTTCTTCTGGTCTCATGGCAAAGGAGGCAGTTCATGGGGATAGTCAGCCACGTGTTCAAGTCCCCCCTCTGATTCCTAGCTCTCCTTCTCTCTCTGCTGCTCCAGACAAATAGAGACCAATTGTGTGGTGCCTTGGATGGCTACTTGCATCCTTTTTAGATCCCAGGCACTATGCAGTAAACTAGGAGGTAGAATACAAACACTAAGGATAATATTCGTTCACTTTGACTGGGCTGTATCATGAAACTGTGTCCCTAAATCTCTTAACCAAGAAAACAAATCCCATGAAGTATTTGGTTGTACTTAAGCCACATCAACAACTGCTCTCGGTTGTAAAATGTACGTAGCACTCAGCCTCTCTCCTTCCATGAGTCTCGAGTCCTCAGCTGCTCTATTTCTCCATGGCCTCATCTCTGCCTCCATCTCTGAGCTCACTGCTTCTCTGCATAGGGTCCCACATTCCACTCATGCTCTTGTCTCTTGATGGTTCTAGGGTCTTCTGTTCCTGGAAAGTAAGGCTAACTACTCTCCTCCCCTCCCCCCAGTTTTAATCAAATTTGTTTATCTTCCTCTAGTCAAAGTCTGATTATCAAGTCATTGAAACTGTTCAAATGGGTACTACCTGCAAGTTGGGGCATTCATGTGCGTCTCCCCTCATTTCACATCAGCTGGATGCTTCACTCGCAGCTCTAGCCCTCCGTGGCTAGGTCCTTGTCCATGGGATCAGGAGTCCCCAAAGGTTAACACTTCGGACCAACCAGCCCTTCCTCTTCTTTCTCTCATCTCAAGGTCCATGGGAGTCTATGGAATGTGGTTGAACTCAGCCCATTTCTTTATTGCCGCCTTTCCCCCACCCCCACCCCCACACCAATGTGGTCGCCCTCGCCAGGCAAGTTTACATGCCTGCTTGTGTGTTCCCTTTGATTTCAGTCTTGGAGAGGGGTTTGTCCTGAAGGGACTTGATTGCTTGCCTTGATGATTCCCCAGTGAACAACTTGCTTGTTCTTATAGTAGCCAATCAAACTTCCATTTTTGCTTTTGATTTTACCTGCTGGTCTTTTTTTCAAGAAGTATATTTTGTTTCTCTAGACACTCCGGGCTGGTCTGCATGTCCTTTCAAATCGGAATGTCCCACCTTAGAAAGTTCTGGATGAGAAAATACCATGGTATTTTCAATCAATTCATATACATGCAAAAGCTGGACAATGAATAAGGAAGACTGGAGAAGAATCTATGCTTTTGAATTCTGGTGTTGGCTAAGAATATTGAAAGTACCATGGACTGCCAAAAGAACAAACAAATCTATGTTGGAGTCCTGGTGTGGCACTGTGGGTTAATGTGCTGAACAGCAAAGTCGATTGAACTACATGGTTGGTGGTTCAAGCTCAACTACCGCTCCTTGGAAACCCTATGCAGGGTCACTATGGATCAGAACTGACTTGACGGCACTTAACAACAACATCTTGGAAAAAGTGCAGCCAGAATGCTCCTTAGAAGCAACAATGATGAAATTTGTCTTTTGTACATTGGACATGTTGTCAAGAGGGATCAGTCTCTGGAGAAGGACATTGTGTTTGGTAAAATGGAGGAGGACTGAAAAAGAGTAAGACCCTCCTCAAGGAGCTGGACTGGCACAGTGACAGCAACAATGGGTTCGAATACAGCAACAATTGTGAGGGTGGCACAGGGCCAGGCTTTGCTTTTGCTGTTGTACAAGGGTCGCTATGTATTGGAACCAAGTCAACACAACCCAACAACTACAACACAACCCAACAACAACCCAACACAACCCAACAACAACAACCCAACACAACAACAACCCAACACAACAACAACCCAACACAACCCAACAACAACAACCTCCAGGTCTTTTTCCTGCAGAGACTCTGGATGGGTTTGAACTGCTAACCTTTCTTTCAATGAACAGCTGAGTGTGTAAGCATTTGGAAAAGGAATTCTAGTGTTAGTAGCTTCTTCACATCTCCCCTACTGAAACCTGACGTTTCCCATCAGTCCTCTGAGAAGGGAAAGTAAATCTACTTCACCAGAAATATCTCAAGTCTCTCTGGGAAAAGTGGAATCGGTGCCCTTCTTCTAGAAAGGACCATTTTAAACCTATACGTATAACAAGCAGCAGAATGAACGGATTAAAATGAAACACTGTCTGCTGAAACATCATATCCCACAAAGCCAAAAAGAAACAAACCGCAGCTATCCAAATGCTCTTCTTTTTCCAAAGATACTTAGCTTCTTTAAGAATCAGCTGCCACAAGACCATCTGAATAAACGATAACCATCAGTACTTATCTGAAATAGCTGTGCAAAGATATCAGTTTGAGGACTAAAGTGCATGTAACACAAGGCATGGTATTTTCAACCCCCTAATATAGCTGCTCCTCAGAAACCCTATACAGGGTCGCTATGAGTCCGAGTGGTCTCGACAGCACTTAACAACAACATCATATACATTTGAAAGTTGGACAGTGAATAAGGAAGGCCGTATAAGAATCGATTCATTTAAATTATGGTGTTGGGGAAGAATATTGAAAGTACCGCAGACTATCAGAAAAACAAGTAAATCTATGTTGGCAGAAGTACAGCCAGAATGCTCCTTAGAAGCCAGGATGACCAGACTTTGTCTCTCATACTTCAGACATTTTGTCAGCAGGGACCAGTCCCTGGAGAAAGGCATAATGCTAAGGTAAAGTGGAGGGTCAGCAAAAAAAGAGGAAGACCCCTAAGAAGATGGAATGATACAATGACAGTAGCAACAAACACAACCATCGTGAGATTGGGGCAGGGGCGGGCAGTGTTTTGTTCTGTTATGGTGGTTATGAGTAGGAATCAATTCGGTGTCATCTAACAACAAAAACAGAGGCCTGGTGTGGTGCTGTGGGTTAATGCGCTGGACTGCAAGGTCGGCTGTTCAAGCTCACCAGCGGCTCCTCGGAAACCCGAAACAGGGTCACTATGGACTGGAACGGACTCAACAGCACTTAACAACAACAACAACAGCGGTGCATTAATTAAGTGCTAGGTTGCTAAAAGTTGAGAGATCCCCAAATGCTCTGCGGGAGAAAGGACTATAAAGATTGAATCAAGAGCATAGTCACTATGAGTCCATATCAACTCAATGGTACACAACAACATAAGATGATTGAAAGGTTTCTCTCAAGAGCGTAGAGAAGTCACGCGGAGCAGAGGCGTGAAGGACGGAAGCAATTCACGAGTTAGAAAGCCCCGGGCGGTTCCACCAGCTTCCCGCCCAGGTGCGCAGTCCCAGGGTGGAGGGGGCTCGCGGCTCTCGAGCGCCCTCTGCTGGCCGGCGGCCTCGGATTTCCCCCACCTGCTCCTTATAAAAGGCATTTGTCACTGGGGTGACGAGTAGGCCAGTGAGGGGAATCGCTGTACTTTCGTTGTTGACTTCCTGTCTAGAGCGGGCTTGTAAGAGAGTTTTTCTTTCAGCGGGCTACCTTTCAACAGTTTACCTTTGCTTTGGAAAACAAAAGATACGTTCCAACAAATGTAAATGTTGACTATATATTGCATAGTCTTGCACACACATATGGAAGAGCTTTGCTGTGTGCACCACCAGTCTGGAATCTTCTCACCTGCCTGTCCCACAGGCCTCCAGTTACTAGACGGTGCGTTGACCCAGGAACTGTTACGGTGAGACCCCATCACTCTCTGTTATAGCACGCCCAGAACTAAACCTCTCTAGGCTAACGGCATAAGCTGCATAGAGACCATTCATTAATTCACTCCTCCAGCAGCCGGGGCCCTGGACTTGTTGTCGAGGGTACCCGCACCGCTAGTGTCCTCCCCGTGTGGGATCTGCCAGCTGGCGATGGAGACAACCCACAACCAGCGATGAGTGTGTGCTTTTAAGGACTGCAGTATAGCTGAGAGGACAACCCAAAGCCAAACCCATTGCCGTGTAGTGGAATCCAGCCTTTAGCAGGCCCATGTGACAGAACAGAACTGTCCCATAGGGTTTCCTAGGATGTCATTGTCCTGGGAACAGATCACCAGGTTTAAGTGGTTGACTTTTCAAGCACTTCACCACTGCACCACCAGGGTTCCTAGAGAGAATATCCCAAACCAAACCAAACTCAGTGTCCTTGGATTCCAGCTCATAGTGACCCAACCTAATGCTTAATCCACTGTGCCACCAGGGCTGTCTCATAGCAACCAACCCGCTACCATGGAGTGGGTGTGACTCATAGCAACCAGCCCGCTACCATGGAGTGGGTGTGACTCATAGCGACCAACCTGCTACCATGAGTGGGTGTGACTCATAGCGACCAACTCGCTACCATGGAGTGGGTGTGACTCATAGCAACCAACCCGCTACCATGGAGTGGGTGTGACTCATAGCGACCAACTCGCTACCATGAGTGGGTTTGACTCATAAGCGACACCACAGGACAGAGCAGAACTGCTCCCTAGGGTTCTCGAGGCTGTGAATCGTTTCCAAAGCAGACAGTCTCCTCTTTCTCTTTCTCGGTGTGGCTGGTGGGTTCAAACCCCCAACCTTTCGATTCAATAAGCCTCTCTGATCTTAAGGAGAAGATGGAGCATGTCTTGGCATTACTCTTCCCTGAGTCTGTAGAGAAGCCACTGATAACACCACCCTCTTCCTTAGCCCCACATCACAATGCCAGCATGCCCTGTCTGTCCTTCCTTCAAAATACTCTCACTCATATGCCTTCTAGCCACCTCCATCATTACCACCCACAAGCAAGCTGCCCGAATGTCTGCAGAGGTCCCTAACTGGACCTCAGGCTCTGCCTGCCTCCTATCTGCCCCACAGCAGCCAGTGTGGTCCTTTCAACACCCACATCCCATGACAGCAGGTCTTAAATAGCTTTCCTCAACACTCTGGAACTTGATCAAAATTCTTCTTCTCAAACCCCCTTCAAAGCCTCTCTTCCACTCAATCCCAGTGATCCTGAAACACACCAGCCACCCCTGAAATGTGGGGCTCCTTCCTACTCAGATTCTTTGACCCACATAACTTCCCCTGTCTATGGATGCTGTACAGTAAGCACTGCACAGCTAACCTTAATATCAGGAGTTCAATTCCATCAGCCACTCATCGGGAGAAAGTTGAGGCTGCCGGCTGACAGGTTTACAATTCTACAAACCCTATGTAGGGTCGCTGGGGGTCAGAATGGCAATGGGGTGGGATTTTTTGAGTAGTCATTGAGAAACTCCTCTTGAGGGGTTGGCCACCAGCCAACCCAGGTGCACCCCTGTGGGGCAGAAAATCCAGGCAGGACCCTTTACAGGTCCTCTGCTGGCTCCTGGGTCCTCTCTCTGGGCAGGTGGGGGGAGGGGTGAAGGAAAGAAAGCAAAATGTGCACTTGAGAAAAGCCCACAAAAAAAACAAAACAAAAAAAACCCATACAGTAATAGGATCACAGTTAGGGTTAGTGTTAGTGGTAACGATTGCCCCTGTGTGTCAATTTCTTGTGTACATTTAATTACAGTGGAGTTTATTGTTGTTTTTCTGTACAGGCTCTTTTGAGGGGGTGTTTTTTCCCTTGTTGTTAGGTGCCTTTGAGTTAGTTCTGACTCATAGCAACCCTGTGCACAACAGCACGAAACACTGCCCGCTCCTGTGCCAACCTCACATTCGTTGTTCTGCCGGAGTCCATCGCTGCTGCCACTTGGCCAATCCATCTCATTGAGGGGCTTCCTCTTTTTCGCTGACCCTCCACTTTACCAAACATGAAATCCTTCTCCAGGGACTGGTCCCTCCTGACAACACGTCCAAAGTATGAGACACAAAGTCTGGCCATCCTGGCTTCTAAGGAACATTCTGGTTGTACTTCTTTCAAGAGAGAACTGTTTCTTCTTCTGGCAGACATGGTACTTTTAATATTCTCCTCCAATACCATAACTCAAATGCACCAATTCTTCTATGGTCTTCTTTATTCAATGTCCAACTTTCTCATGCATATTGAAAATACCATGACTTGGGTCAGGCACACCTTAATCCTCAAACTGACATCTTAGCTCTTCAACACTTTAAAGAAGTTTTGTGCAGCAGAATTGCCTAGTCCAATACTTTGATTTCTTGACTGCTGTTTCCATGAGTGTTGATTGTAGATCCAAGCAGATTTTTCCTGTTGATGTTGTTGTTAAGTGCCTTCGAGTCGATTCCAATCCACAGCGACGCTGTATAAGGTTTCCGAGGAGCAGCTGGTGAGCTTGAACCGCACGACTTTACAATCCAGCGCCACACCTGGACCTAGCAAACGCCCGATTTCCCTGCTCGTGCTATTGCGGCATCCTACTGGCAGGGGGCGCTGAGACTTCACAGTTTCGAAGTCAGCCTACTTTCCCAGGGAATGTTAGGCTGAGTCCTGTTTGGTACAAGTCCTGAATTCTCCAAGCTTAAAAACCCAAGACAAACTGAAAACGTTGTAGGGCTGTCCAACATCTGGGAGCACACTGTGGAGCCCGGAGTTGGGCCTCGAGACCCAATGGAGCCCACGTGCTGCCTGGGCATTCCCTCTAAATTCCCCTCAGGAAAGACACAGGAGTTCACTGGTTTTTCTTTGGGCTCATTTCTAACCTCAGATCATTGTCTTGCTCATATGCTGCAAACCAGACACACCTCATTACTCTCTAGTTTAAAAGCCCCCTTTATTACCAAGGGAGTTCCTGAATTAAAATTTCCCGATGAACCATCTGATTTTAGCAAAGATTCATCATAGAATTGTGTACAGACTTCTTGAACTAAAGAAGGGAGCTTTTAAAAAAAATGCTGTGAATGACATTCTCCCTGACTGTGAGCAACGACCCCCACTCATCCTCACCCCCACAAGTGCTGGAGGCAAATGCTTTGTTTTTGGGGGTTTTACCCCCTTTCTGACCCCTTAGGTTTCTGAGCAGGTGCCTGAATAGCAGTATTGCCACAGAGGGTGTGGGCTCGGGGGTCCTAGAGTGTGAATGTGTGTGTGTGTTGAGGGAGCTGGAGGCACTGAGAAACGTGTTCTCTCATGCTAAGACTTTGATGGAGTTTCTGGATGGTCAAGCGGATAGCATGCTGGGATGTTAACTGAGAGTCTAGAGGTTTGAGTCCACCCAGAGGAATCTCAGAAGAAATCTCCTTCTGGAAAGTCAGCCATTGAAAACCCTACAGAGCGCAGTTCTCGGGGCCACAATGGGGTGCTCCTAAGACTGGGATGGCACTCAGAAGTGTTGTCAACACCCTCTTCAGTTGTTCTTGTAGCTCTTATTCCCCAACCAAAGGGCATTTTGCTTAGAGTAGGGAAAGGGGTCAAAGCACCCACCCATCACTCCTCTTTTTCCTCTCTGTCCTGGTACAAGGTTTTGCATCTATCCAAGCTTCAGCCGTCCTGGGGTAGCCCTATAGGATAAGTACTGGACCTCAAGGTCAGTGGTTCAAGCTCACCAGCCACTCCTGGGAAACCCTGTATGGGGTCTCTATGATAGCATTTAACAACCACAGCAAACTCCAGGTTAAGTCTCCCAGGATGACTTCACCTTTGAGTCCCTGGTTGTCTAGATCATGGGTTCTCTTTATCTAGGGAGAAGCTACTGAGACCTAGGACAGTCCACAGGATGGAAGGTCAGGGTCCACCAGGGGTCCAAGTCCAGGAGAGTGGGAAAGAGAAGCAAACTGGTGCTTGTTGAGTGCCCTCCATCCTGTGGCCCCGACTCCATGACTCTGGAAGGATTTGATTCCCCAGCTCTCAGTTACCTCTGGTGGGGGGTGAGGCTGGTGTGTGTGTGTGTGTGTGTGGAAAATGGGTAAATGAGGAGAGATAGCTCTCATCTCTCCAGCTCATTGAGAATGCTGAATGGCTTCTCCTTCCCCTTCAATAGAGTCCAACAATTTAGCAAGTTCACCAAACTGTGTCCCCCTTCATGACTAATTCACATATTTAAATGGGATCGGTCAAAGCCTAACTATTTGATGCCAGCCAAGCACATTTATCAGGTCAAACTGCTCACAAAGGCAGGGGGTGGGGGGCGAGCAGGGGTCTGCCAGTGTGTATGGTGTGAATGTGTGAAGATATTTATTTATTTTTAGGCTCAAATTTCAAAAGCGAGGGTCCACATCAGAAGCTTCTATGGCTCCCAGGATACCCTTCCAGACAGAGCCTGGCTTGCTCTGGTCCCTGC
>NW_006408523.1:2519228-2534228 GCF_000296735.1 Chrysochloris asiatica | reverse complement strand
GGTCTCCCAGTAAAATGGAGACACAGAGAAAGCATCTTTGACCATCCCTGGAACCCCAGGCTTGCTGCTGCGCACAAACGGAGCGAAGTGGCTTGATCCGAGTGTATTCTGGGTAGGTACCGGACGTCCCCTCCTCCGTCTGCGCAAGGAACCTGGAACGCCCAAATCCGTGGGCAACAATAGGTAACTGTTCCCCGACCACGTGGGGGGGGGGTTGCTGAAGGGGACGCAGTATAGTTTGAAAACAGGATTCCTGCTCTTCACCGGCCCCAATACTTTGAAAATCCTTCTTAGCTATTTCCCTTGAAGGAAGTGTCTTTAAGCGTCCAGGAAATGCAGGGAGTCTTCTCGCTTGCTCATGGCCTAATTAAAGAGCATCTTTAAGAGAAGTGACGCTGACGAGTGCCTCCCTGCCCCTGCCTCCTCCTCATTCTGTTGGCACAAGTTCGCAGACAAGGCTTTCTTTAAACTTGGGCAGTTCCCAGGAATACATACAAGGGTCTGTCTTCTCAAGTGGGGCATTTCTAAAGCAAGGCAAGGTCAGAAGGCCAAGTGTTCCATTACTCTTACTCCAGTAGGCTCAATGGAAAAGGCCAGAGGAGGAGGAGGCAGGGTGGTATTAAAAAGCTAGAAGTGAAATGGATATGGGGCTGTAGGAGAACAAACAGTTCTTGACAGTTTCCCATGCTGTGGGAGCCATGCATGAAATCTCCCAGGTATGAAAGAGACTTCTAGTGATGAAGAAGAACCCCAGATATGAAGGATACCTCCAAGTTAGGGAAGGCCCCCAACTATGATGGAAACCCACAGTTATGAAAGAGATCACAAGTATGAAGGAGACCCCCTCCCCCAGTTAGGAAGGAGAACCCCAGCTATGATGAAGACCCTAGCTATGATGAAGACCCCCAGTTATGATGGAGATCCCAGCTATGAAGGAGACCCCCAGGTATGAAGGTGATCTACAGCTGTGATGGAGACTCCCAGTTATGAAGGAGACTTCCAGTTATGAAGAAGACCCCCACTTAGGTGGAGAATCACTCTTAGATGGGAACCTCCAGCTATGAAGGAGACCCAGTTATGTTGGAGACCCTCAGCTGTGAAAGAGACCCTCAACTATGGTAGAGACCTCCAACTGTGTCAGAGACTCCCTTATGAAGGAAACCTCCAGTTACAAAGAAGAGCCCCCTAGCTATGAAGGAGAACTCAAGCTATGAAAAAGACCCTCAGCTATGATGCAGACCACCAATCATGATAGAGCCCCCCAGTTATGAAGGGGACCCCCAGTTATGATATTGTTGTTAAGTGTCATCAGGTTGGTTCCGATACATAGCTACCCTGTATAGGACTTCCAAGGAGCAGTTGGTGAGCTTGAACCACCAACCTTGTGCTTCACTCCAACTTTGCAATTTAGGACATTAACCCACAGTGCCATACCAGGATAGAGATCCTCAATTATGATAGAGACCCTCAGTTATTAAGGACACCCCCAGCAAAGGAGCTCTGGTAGTGTAGTGGTTAAGGGCTGCAAACCTCAAGGTCAGCAGTTCAAAACTACCAGCTGTTTTGTGGGAGAAAGATGAGGCTTTCTGCTCCCATAAAGATTCACAGCCTCAGAAACTCTGTGCAAGGTCACTATGAGTCGAAACAGACTCCATGACATGCCCCTCCCCACCCACCCACCCCCACCAGCAACGATAGTACAGAGAGTATAGTGGGTAAATGAGGTTTCAGGCCACATTCCAATTCCGTGAACTGGATGGGAGACCTTGGTCAATCTATTGGTTTCTGCTTCTGCAACTGGAAGATGGACAGGACTTGAGAGGCAGGATGAGCTTAAAGGTCTTTTCCAACAACAAAGTTCTCTGACCCTCTCCTTCTTTCCCTGAAGATGGGATGAGTTCAGTGTGCCTGGGGGAGCAGAAAGGAGATGGTAGAAGGGTGGAAGCCTGGGGTACCACACTGGCCCTACTCCATACTGATGAATTCTTAACATGCAGGCCCTGATGGTCAAAAATTCATCGTCTTCTCACATCTTCACAGCTTTGTCTACCTGACTTTGAAACCAGATGACTGCAAATGCTCCTTCCTTCCTTCCTTCATTCACTTATTTATTAGCTTATTGTATTCCTACTTGTAGAGTCTTTGGGCTACTAAGCAAAAGGTTAGAGGTTCAAGTCCACCCAAAGGTTGGACTTGAAAAATCCACTATTGAAAACCCTATGGAGCACACTTCTGCTCTGACCCACATGGGTCACCTTGAGTCAGACTTGGCTGCCCAGCAACTGTGAATTAGCTTATGTCGTGGCTGCCCCAGAACACGTCTCACAAACATTTGGGGAGGGATGCAACTGAATTGGAAATTGTGAAGGGAAGTTTGCTCTTGTGAACAACCAACTTTGTCCTTCTCTTACCAGATTCCCAAGTCTATGGGTCAGATGTCAGACCAGAGTCTTTAAACTCATGTAGCTGCAGGGCTGATGAACCAAGATCAGCAGGTCAGGTAGGCAACTTGGGCAGGTAAGATGGCTTGGGCTGCTGATGATTCCCAGGATTGGTAGGCAATAGAATAGGCCAAAGAATTTAAGATTAACTCCAAAGAACTGGAAGTTCCAGACCTAGCATAAAGCAAAAATCTTTTCCACTGTGTCCAATATATTGGAAGCAGGCCACACCTCCAAGGAAACATCTTTTCTGTTGATTGGCTGCTCACAGCAGAGCTCATCATGGGAGATGACTACATGGAAACTGCCAAGTCCTGGAGAATCCTGACCCAGTCAAGTTGACACAAAACTTTAACTATCTCATCCCCCTCTTTCCTCTTTCTCATTTTATTTTTTTTTTAAGTTTTTTTTGTTGTGAATTGAGTGAAAGTTTACAGAGCAAGTCATCAGTTTTACATTCAACAAATCATATACTTTGTTTCATTGCAATGATTGTAATCCCCTCCATGTACTATCAGTTAACAGTATTTCTCTTTATTCATTTTAGGTCTTTTAAATTTTTTTTTAAACACTCAGGCATATATAATAATTTAAAGCACCAAAGGGCACATTCTGCAAGTCTGCCTCCTGGCTGCCAGCTCTCAGTCCCTCTCTTTCCATGAATCTAAAGTCTTCAGCTGCTTCTTCTCTCCACATCCCTATCTTTGCCTCCATCTCTGATGTCGCTGCTTCTCTGGATAAGATCCCTCATTCTGCTTGTGCTCTTCTCCCTTGATGGTCCTAGGGTCCTCTGTTTCTGGACTGTAAGATTAACTACTTCCCCACTTTTGTTACAAAACTTCTACCTTTACAATATGACTATCACCGTTCATCATGATAACAACTACTCATTATTGAATCGTAAAATTCGTATCCCCATCTCTTTTCACCAGACCCACCTAGACAAGATGAAAACTATTCAGTGGGGATTCTACCTTCCCCACACACTCTGAAACTATTCTTTCTCATTCTTATTTGCTTTAATTCCCACTAACACTATTGTTGTTGCTAAGCGCCATCCAGTCAGTTCCGACCCATAGCAACTCTGTATAGGGTTTCTGAGGAGTGGCTGGTGAGCTTGAACCACCAACCTTGTGGTTCAAACCGACTTTGCAGTCTACAGCACCACCCCAGAACTAACACTACAATTTCTTATATAAATTGCCTACTCAATATCTCTACTTAGATGGACATCTTCAACACTATGTGGCTAAAAAGGGACCCTTCAATGACACATCCACCCTTTCTCACATGACCTATTTCATTCCCAGTCTCCTCTGCTCAGGTCAAAAGTCACCCACCCAGTCCTTCAGTGAGGACTTTTGATTTCACATCAAAGCATATCCTGAAATCCATCTTCACAGCTACCCCCTAGTGCAGGCTACTTCTATCTAATTGTTGTTGTTTGGTAACCAGCAAGTCTACTGTCACTCACAATGACTCTATATGACAGAATAGAATATTCCCATTAGGTTATCTAAACTGTAATCTTTATGGGGGCACATTAGTGGGTCTTTCTTCCACAAAGCCACTAAGTAGATTCGAACCACTGACCTTTTTGGTTAACAACTGAGCACTTAACTCTTGAGCCACTGGGGTTCCATGTACTTCTAATCCAGACACCCTGCAATCTGTTCTCCTCAGAGGGCAAGCTTTTAGAAACAGATGATTCCTTCTCCCAGTTGAGACCTAGCCAATGAACAGCTTTTATTCTAGTAGTTTTAACTTTTAGGATAAAATCCAAACCCTTTATCCTGCCCTATTGCTGTTGTTAAGTCCCATCAAGTCGATTCCAACTCATAACAACCCTGTCTAAGGTTTGCAAGAAGCAACTGGTGGGTTTGAACTGCCAACATTGTGCTTAGCAGTCCAGCGTTTATGCTGCAGCGCCACACCAGGAATCCTGCCCTGTGACCCCTTATAACATGCCCTCTACTTCTCCATTCCCAGCTAGAGTGGACCCCTGTTTCGTCTTTAGCCACACTTCCTTCTCTTCTCTCTCCCCATGTGGGACTCTGGTGCATTCTGAACCCCAAGGCTCATCCTTCCTTCTTATTACCACATCTCCTTCTCATTGTTGAAGTTTCTGCTCAGAAATAATTACCAAAATCAAAACAAAAGCAGTAATAGGAGGGAAGGGTGAAAATAGATACAATAATAAAGACTTTCAAGAGTGCAGAAAATCCTTTTGCTTTTCTATTTTCTTTTATACAATCTTCAAGTACAGACTGTTTGAATTCTTTTTTTTTTTTTTGAAGACAACAAAATAGGCTGCTTCTGTAGCAAACTAAAGTTCTTCCCATAAAGAGATTGGTTGGTGTTAGTTTTGTGCATTTTGAGAGTGTATTACCGTAAATTTTTTTAGTACATTTTTCCCCTTGGAACACAAAAAAGATTTTTAGCAGAAACTATGAACTGAAATATTACCCTGCTTGGTTTATTTAATCTAAGAAGTGATCCTTAAAATATAAAATTGAATTCCAATTTTTTTTAAAAAAAGGAAGAAGAAAGAACAAAGGGTGGGAGAAGGCTGAAAGAGACAAGAAGAAATTAACAAAGTTTCCTCCAATGTTCCTCTTCCGGGTCTTCTCTGATGACTTCATCCAGACTGTCTCGGCAGCGCCTATCTTGTTTTTTTCTTTTTTAACTTTTTATTGTGAATTGGGTGAAGGTTTACAAGCAGATCAGTTTTTCCACTCACCAATTCAGACACATTTGGTTTCATGTCGTTGAGAGCAGTTCCCACAATGGAACCTCATTTCTCCCCCTTGCTCGCTGTGTTTCCTTTGTTTTCCACCACGTGTCTTGATGGGTCTCGATCTTGTCTGTCTACCCCACTACTTGCCTTGGGAGTTTCAAGCAGGACTTTGTCTAATCCATTCACTGCTGTGTTCCTGCAACCACACTTGTAGTGTATCATGTTGTTGGGTACTGTTGGGTTCATGCTGATTCACAGTGACCTCGTGGGACATTGAACTGCCCCGTGAGGTTTCCAAGGCTGGATTCTTCACAAGTATACATCTCCAGGGAGTGGTGGGTGAGTTTGAACCGCTAACTTTTTGGTTAGCATGCAACCACTTAACCACTGGGCCCCTAGGCCTCCTTTAGTGTATTGTGTTGTTGTTAAATACCATCGAGTCAATTCTGACTTGGCTTCCAAAGGAGCAACCAGTGGGTTTGAACCACAGACCTTGCAGTTCAAACTGAACTTTCCACCCAGTGCTTATCCTACAGAGCCATGCTTGGACTCTTTAGTATACTGTGTTGTTGTTGTTGAGTGCTGTCCAGTTGGTTCTGACCCATAGAAACTCTGAATAGGGTTTCCAAGGAGTGGCTGGTAAGCTTGCAGTTCAAACTAACTTTGCAGGCCAGAGCCACACCAGGACTTAGTGTATTGTTAAGTGCTGTCAAATCGGTCCTGACCCATAGTGGTCCTGTATAGGGTTTCTGAGGAGTAGCTGGTAAGCTTGAACTGCTGACCTTGCTGTTCAAACTGACTTTTCAGTACCATATATTAACCCACAGCGCCACATCAGGAATGTTCCATGGTCCCATGTGGGCTAAGAGAGTTTAGGGCCTGAGGTATACAGCCTCTCTAAAGCCATTTGAACTGCAAGATTGGCAGTTCAAGCTCACCAGCATCTCCTTGGAAACCCTATACAGGGTCGCTATGGGTCGGAACTGACTTGACGGCACTTAACAACAACAACAACATATATACACAAGGAGCTCTGGTAGTGAAGTGGTTACGAATCGGGCTGCTAACTTCAGGGTCGGCAGTTTGAAACTACCAGCTGTTCTGCAGGAGAAAGATGAGGCTTTCTACTCTCATAAAGATTTACAGCCTCAGAAACCCTGTACAGGTTCGCTATGAGTTGGAACCTACTCCACGGTACATGACAACAGCAACAACATATATGTACACACACCAAGAACACTGGTGGCTCTGTAGGACAAGCACTGGACTTAACCACAAGGTCAGCGTTTCAAACCCATCAGCCGCCCCTCATCAGTCTGCCCCCATAAAGATTTACAGTTATGAAAACCCTACTAGGGTATCTATGAGCAGCGGGGTTTGATTTGGGAACGTGTGTAAGGACGTATATAAACTCCACGGGGTTTGCTCTCTAGAGACCCCCAGCCTAACACAGAAACCTTGGCTGTGCTTCTGTGATCTACCAAGAATTTGGTTCTCCAGATCGTATCAATAGATCTAGCAAGACAATTTGTGATGTCTGCTACATCTAACCACCTTCACATCTGCCCCCTTCCCTGGTCCAAGTTGCCCTGGAAGGCCACCCTTGCCCCCTAACTGGCTTCCCTGCTTCTGATCTAGACACACTACAATGAACAGCCTGGGTGAGCTTGTAGAATTAGAAATCAGATGATTGCTCTCCTCTGTTGAGGAGATTTTGATTTTATTCTTTGATTTTATTCTTATAGTTTTACCCTCACCCCGTCCTGAGAAAACAAACCTCTTCCTGTCATGCAGTCAATTCTGACTCGTAGCCATCCCACAGGACCGAGCAGAATCGTGCCTTAGGGGTTCTGAGATGACAAATCTTTATAGGAGCAGACTGCCTCATCTTTCTCCCTCCGAGTGGCTGGTGGGTTTGAACAACTGACCTTGCAGTTAGAAGTCCAATGCCTAACCCACAGCACCAGCAGGGCTCCTGACTTGAGACCCGCCTCTCCTCCTAAAAATGCGATGTCTACTTACTTCTCCATCCTCAGCAGTCGATGGTCAGTTAACTGGTGTCCCCTGTCCATGTCTGCCTGCCTCAGATTGATTTTCCACCTTGCAGCCACAGTGTATCTTCAGAACACAAAGCTAATTGTGTTGGCCCTCTGCTTAAGACTCTTCAGTGTGTTCCATTGTTCTCACAACATAAAGCAGAGTCCTTTACTGAGCCCACCAGACTCAGCCCTCTACTCCTCCTGCCTCTCCAATCTTCCCTCTCCAGGAACATGGCTCCAGCCCCTAGTCACCTTTCTTGCCTGGAGAGGGCCTGGAACCTGCTAACCACAGGGCATTTGCATGAGCTGTTCTTCCTATCACTCCCTGTCTTGCCCTGATTTTGATGTCTTGACTCTTTCTTATCCTTAAAGTCTCACATCCCTCATCATTCTAGTTTGGTTTCTCTGTTCTACTTTCCATTGGAGTGTGTGCTTGTCTCTTGATTTGTGATGTTTTACTTAAAGTTGTCCTCCCCCTCTTGAATGTAAGTTTCATAAACCAAAACCAAACCAAAGGCACTGCCACTGAGTCACCTCTGACTCATGTTGACCCCAGAGGACAGAGTCGAACTGCCCCATAGAGAGTCCATCTTTTGTTCCCTCCTGACCATTCCATTCCTCTCCTTTCTTCCCCTCCCTCCTTCCATTCTTCCATTTTAACTTTTCTGGTTGTTGGTTGCATTTTCTATATTGGTGAGTATAAGTACCCTGAGTAAACCCAGAGATCTGAACTGCAGTTCTACCTCTACACTTCCTTTTTGCTGTTGGTGTTGAGAAAATACACACTCATGTAACCATTTCTAAATGTACCATTCAGTGTCATTTTGTTGTTGTTTTGTTCTTTGAGTTGCACAACCAACTCAGTTTCCTTTTCTGACCTGTGCCTACCTCAGTCCCATAAACTCACGGCTCCCCAAGATTCCTAGCTAATCTGTTTAGTTGCTGCTGCCACTTTGATCCCGAATAGAAAGTTCTGGAAAGAGCCTCATGCTCAGGGTAGACATTTTTCACTAGTTGTGCTAGAGTATGTTTTTGTTTCGAGGCGACTTCAGGGGCTATTTTTGGCCTAAGGTTTTCAGATGATCTCAGAACAATCTTTTCAGAAATTCATCCAGCCTTCATGGTTTCCAGAAAGTCTGAATTTCATAAGAATGAAAATTTCATAAAAAATTTGAAATTCTGTTCTGCATGCCCCCCCCTTTCAGATCGGGATTCCTCTGCAGAATCTGTGATCAAAAAGTTTGATCATGGAAGCAGTTGTCTCATGGAGATCATCAGCCACACCTTTCTTCTTCTCCTATTCCTGACTCTTCTTCATCTGTTGCTCCAGTGAATAGAGACCAGTTGTTCTATACACATGGGATGGCCACTTGCAAGCCCTTGAGATCCTAGGCACCGGGTAACCAACTAGAAACACGAAGTGTGTTACTAGGCCAGTTTAACCGGGATGCCCCATGAAACCATGACCCTAAACCTCCAAATCAAGAATTCAGACCCCCTAAGGTTCTTGGCTGTACCTAAGCAGCCCCAGCAGCTACTTTAGCTTCTTCACGATTGTTGTAAGTATGTCTACCACACAACTTTAGCATATTTTTTCTGTAATTTTTTCACAATTAAAAATTTTTTATGAAAGCATAATTTACACAAGGAGCGTGCACAGTCCTTAAGTGTACTACAGTTTAGTACGTTTTCACATAAATCTACATTCACTAACTACAGCCACATCAAGATGGTGAACAGAATTGGCAGACAGAACACTCCTAGAATCCCTTCCCAGTTAATAGTCCCCAAAGGTAATCTCTATTCCCACTTCTCTTCCCACAGATTCATTTAGCCTGTTCTCCACCTTCATGTAAGGAGCTCTGGTAGTGTGTTGTTAGATGCCACCGAGTCGGTACTGACCCATAGCGACCTCATGCACAGCAGAACTAAACAGTGCCCAATCCTGGGCCAACCTCACTACTGTTGCCACGCTTGAGTCCATCAATGCTGCCACTTGGCCAATCCATCTCGTTGGAGGTCTTCCTCTTTTTCTCTGACCCTCCACCTTACCAAACATGATATCCTTCTCCAACAACTGGTCCCTCCTGACAATATGTCTGAAGTATGAGAGACGAAGTTTGACCATCTTGGCCTCCAAGGACCACTCTGACTGCACTTCTTCCAACACACATCTGTTGGTTCTTTTGGCAGCTCATGGCACTTTCAGTATTCACCTCCAACACCATAACTCAAAGGCATCAATTCTTCTATGGTCTTCGTTAGTCACTGTTCGCATCCATATGAGGTTATTGAAAATACCATGGCTTGGGTCAGGCGCACCTTAGTCCTCAAGCTGACATCTTTGCTCTTCAACACTTCAAAAAGATCTTGTCCAGCAGATTTGCCTAATGCAGTAGGCAAATCTGGTAGTGTAGTGGTTACAAATCTGGCTGCTAACCTCAAGGTCAGCAGTTCGAAACTACCAGCTGTTCTGTGGAAGAAAGATGAGGCTGTCTGCTCCTGTAAAGATTCACAGCCTTGGAAATCCTGTACAGGGTTGCTATGAGTCAGAATCGACTCCATGGCACATAACCACCACCTTCATGTAAACAGAACCATACAATATGCTTATTTCTGGGCCTGACGTCTTTCACTCAGTATTATTTATGTGAGATTCCAGTCATACTGATACATTGTCATTGCATTGTATACATATGTTGACATTTATGGATTCATTCCACTATCATTAGACATAAATCACAAGTGTTGTTTCCAGTTTGGGCCCAATAAGATTAAAGCTTTTGTAATCATTCTTTTTATTTCCACCCAAACTTTTATCTATTTATTTATAGATGTAATTTTACACAGTGAATGAGGTTCTCATTTAGCAGTTTTTATACAAATGTTTCCACAATGTTGGTTACACTTTTCATCATATGTCAGCTTTCTCATTATGTTCTGTTTCTGTTGATCTACCTTCCCTTCTCCTTGCCTTCACATCTTAGCTCTTGGGTAAATGTTGACCATTTGGTCTCATATAGTGATATTTACCCATGGTGATATTGTTTAATTTATAATCTAAGCTAGTGTTTGTCTGGAAGGTGACCTCTGGGGATAATTGCTGTTTTAGGTTAAAAGGTATCTCAGGGAGTTAGTTCCTCTAGTTTCTGTCAGCCCAGTGATTCTGGTCTTATTATTTATGAATCTGAGTTTTGTTCTAAGTTTCTCTTCCATTTTAACTGGTTCTTTTTTCCTTCCTTCCTTCCTTTCATCAATTTTAGTAATTTTTAAGTGCACGATTTAGTGACATGAACCATATTCACCATGTTGTACAACCGTCTCTACTATTCATTTCCAAATGATTTTATCTTCCTAGACCAAAATTTCGGGTGTGGTGCTGCAGGATACCCACTGGACTGGGAACCACAAGGTCATCGGTTCAAGTCAACCAGCTGCTCCTCAAAAATCCTAGACAGGGTCACTATGAGTTGGAATTGACACGATGTCACTTAACAACAACAAATCCTCAGGGAGGGTGGTGAATCTGTCAATAAGCACTGAACTGCTAACCACAAGGTACGCAGTTCAAGCCCACCAGCTGCTCCATGGGAGAAAGATGAGGCTTTCTAGTCCTGCAAAGATTTATAGCCTCAGAAACCATATATAAGGTTGCTAGGGGTCGAACCAACTCCATGGTACTTAACAACAACAAGAAACCAAAACTCATCACCCCTTAAGTAAGAACGCCCCACTTCCCCCTCCTGCCAGCCCCTGGTGACCACCGATCACCTTGGCCTATTCTCGACATTTCATACAGATGGGACCCTATAACACTTGTTCTTTCACGACCAACTTAATTCACTCAGCATGCTTTTATGTTCATCCATGTGTCAGAACTTTGTTTCTCTTCATGACTGAGTAATGTTCCATGTACTTGTGTCTGCATAAGGTACTGCATGAATTATCCATTCATCTGTTGATGGGCACTTGGGTTCTTTTCACCTTCTGACTATTGTGAATAATACTGCAGTGAACATTAGTGTACAAGTATGGACAGCTATCTGTTTGAGCCCTTGCTTTCAAGTCTTTGAGGATGTAGCTAGGAGTAGAATTTCTCACCAGCTCCTCCTCCTCGGAATTGCTATACAGAGTCACTCTGGGTTGGAACCTACTCTACGGCACTTAACAACAACAATGGTCATTCTATGTTTAACTTTCTTGAGGAACCGCCACACTGTTTTCCACAGTAGCTGTGGAAAACATTTTTACCAGCAGTAGATAAGGGTTCCGGTTTATGCATATACTCAGTAATCTTGGGTATTTTCCACTTTTCTGATTATTATCACCCTAGTGGGAATGGAAGAGTATTAGTTGTATGGCGCTGTGGGTTAATGCGTCAGACTGAAAAGCCGTTTGAACTGCAAGGTCGGTGGTTCGTGCTCACCAGCTGCTCCTTAGAAACACTATACAGGGTCGCTATGGCTCAGAATCGACTCAACGTCACTTCACAACAAGTGGGAATGGAACAGTTTATTCGTTGTGTTTTCACTGACGATTAATGGCATTGAGCACCCTTTTTGGTGTCATGTCCATTCAAATCCTTTACCTGTTTTTAAAATGGATCATTTGTCTTTTTGTTGTTGAGTTGTAGGAGTTCTTTATATGTATATATTGTTTTATTGTGAATTATGTGATAGTTTACATAGGAGAACATTAGCTTTACATTCATCCTATCGTATATTGCTATGGTTATAATCCCCTCCATGCATCATCAACCAACCAAAGGGTATACCCCATAAGCCTGTCCCCTGGTTGTCAGCACACAGCCCCTCTCCCTCTCTGGGTCTAGAGTCCCCAACTTTGGAAGGTTTTTCACACATGGGCTATACCATTTGCAAAAAGGCATAGTTTTACTTCTTCCTTTCCAATGTGCATACCTTTTGTTCTAAGTTATGTTTTTAATAAGACATAGGAGCCATGGTGGTATCTTGGGTTAAGCATTGGGCTGCTAAGTGAATAGTAGACTGGGTGGCCCCTCTCCTTGGAAATCATATAGGACAGTCCTACTGGGCCACTATGAGTCAGCGTCCACTTGATGACAATGTGCTTAGGTGGGTGTATGTACAACACATTTCCAGTAGGATCAGTGATGGGATTCACTTCCTTACCACACAGTCCTGGACTCATAATTAACCCACTGAAGTTTATATGATGCTATGTGTCAACTGACCAAGTCTTAGCAGGGTTTCCAGATTAAGACAAACTAAAAAGAAAAGCCCAGTGATCTACTAACCACTCCCAAATCAGCCAATAAGCGCTGTACAAATTACAAGGGATCCTGGGGGTGGCGCAGGAGTGGGACCATATTTTGTTTCACTGTGCATGGGGTCACCATTTTCATGACCAAACTTCTACCAAAAAAAGTAGGACATAATATGGCCAGCCAGTTTATGTTCATTTATGTATGAAATCTGCTATCAACAGCCAATCAGTTGAAGAGACTCTCCTCAGGAGTGTGGCTTGCTTCTAATATATGTGGACATTCTGGAAACACTTTCTTGCTTTTTGCTGGATCTGGAATCTGCGTCTGGCTGGTTATCTGACCTCTGGGTCTCTGGACTCAAGCCAGGACCTGCCATGTTAGCTGCCAATCCTGGGAGTTTGTCAGCAGCCTGCCATCTTACCTGTTGTTGAAGTGCTGTTGAGTTGGTTCCCACTCATAATGACCTTGTATAGTGTTTCTTAGGAGTGGCTGGTGAGTTTGAACCACTGACCTTGAGGTTTAACTAATCTTATGGGCAAGTACTTATCTTGCAGCACTATAATTTGCCTCTGCAGCTAGAAGCCCGCTATGTGATTACCAGTCTTGGGTTCCTCAGCCCCTATATCTACTTGAGTCAGAAGAAGCCTCCATCCTGACATCTGACCCACAGACTTGGAATTTGTCCACCTCTAGAACTTTGTGAAAGGACCTCTGGTAGTGTAGTGGTTATGAATCGGGCTGCAAACCGCAAGGTCAGCAGTTCGAAACTACCAGCTGTTCTGCAGGAGGAAGATGAGGCTTTCTGCTCCCATAAAGATTTACAGCTTTGGAAACCCTGTACAGGGTGGCTATGACTCAGAACCGACTCCACGGCACATAACTACCACCACCACTTTGTGAGTCACCTCCTTGAGATGCACCTCTTTCTTGCTGTATACATGTATTTCACTGGTTTTGCTCTTCTAGAGAGCCCGGCCTAACCCAGACACTAAGCAAGAAGGAGAACTTTCTTGGTGTTTACCAAGCATTTCCAGCACCTAACACTATGTTAGGCCTACGATGCCTCACCACCAGCCCTGTGTCAGTTTGTCCAACTGTGGTGGTTTGTTAGGCCTACGATGCCTCACCACCAGCTGTGTGTCAGTTTGTCCAACTGTGATGGTTTGTTATGATGCCTCACCACCAGCCGTGTGTCAGTTTGTCCGACTGTGATGGTTTGTTAGGCCTATGATGCCTCACCACCAGCCATGTGTCAGTTTGTCCGACTGTGATGGCCTGGGTGTTGCTGTGATGCTGGAAGCCATGCCACCAGTCAGTTCAAATTCCAGCAGGGTCACCCATGGTGGACAGGTTTCAGTGGAGCTTCCAGACTAAGACAGATTAGAAAGAAAGCCCTGAAGATCTACTTTTGAAAACTAGCCAGTAGAAACCCTCTGGATCACAACAGTATACTTTTCAACTTGACTCAAACACATTGGTGATCTAAAGGTAGCATTGTTGTTGTTGTTGTTAAATGCTGTCAAGTTGGTTCTGACCCACAGCGACCCTGTACAGGGTTTCCGAGGAGCAGCCAGTGAGCTTTAACCACCAACCTTGCAGTTCAAACAGCTTTGCAGTCTGGCGCATTAACCTACACCGCCAGGACTCCTAAAGGTAGGATAGAACCGGGCAAAGTGTCATTCTGTTACACACGAGGTTTCCATGAGTCAGTGTTAACTGGACTTTTCTTCTTGCCTAGATGCTGCTCTGTGGGGTAAGTAGACAAGGAGCTGTTGGACAACTGATCTGCCTCTCTTTGAGAGGAATCTTTGTTGTTGTGGTTAGGTGTCGTTGAGTCAGTACTGACTCATAGCCACCCTGTGCACGGTAAAATAAAACACTGTGTGGGCCTGTCTCACCCTGTTATTGTTACATTTCAGTCCACCGTTGCTGCCACTTTATCTGTCCATCACATGGGGAGTGAGGTGGTCTTCCACTTTTGTACTGACTTTCGATTTACCAAGCATGATATCCTTTTCCTGGGACCGATTCCTCCTGACTACGTGCCCAAAGTATGTGAGACCGTGTCTCATCATCCTCGCTTCCAAGGAACATTCTGGCTGCACTTTTTCCAAGACAGATTTAGTTCTTCTTTTGGCAGTCCATGGTATTTTCACTATTCTTTGCCAACATCATAATTCAAAATCATTAATTCTTCTCTGGTCATCCCTGTTCATTGTTCAGTTTTCACATGCATATGTTGTTGGTGTTGTTAGGCGCCATCGGGACCGACTCATAGTGACCTTATACACAACAGAATGAAACACTGTCCGATTTTGCACCAATCTCAAAATCCTTGCTACTCCTGAATGCATTGCAGCTGGTCTTCCTCTTTTTTTGCTGACCCACCCACTTTACCAAGCATGATGTCCTTCTCCAAGGACTGGTCCCTCCTGATAATATGTCAGAAGTATGAGAGATGAAGTCTGGCCATCCTGGATTCTAAGGAGCATTCTTGTTGTACTTCTTCCAACACAAATTTGTTTGCTCTTCTGGCAG
>NW_006408523.1:2517417-2518653 GCF_000296735.1 Chrysochloris asiatica | reverse complement strand
CTTGGAAACCCTATACAGGGTCGCTATGGGTTGGACCGACTCGATGGCACTTAACAACAACAAAAACAAGGTGATTGAAAATACCGTGGCTTGGGTCAGGACACCTTAGTCCTCAAAGTGATATCTTTGTCTTTAACACTGTTTTGAGGAATCTTTAGGGTTGGCTTTCCTGACAGCTGGGTTCTTCAGAGTAGTGGGATTTTGAGCAGGTGTTTGAAAAAGGCCAGGCTTTAAGGACACAGAGACGAGTAAGACTCAGTCTCCCACTTTAGCTAGAGAGACAGGTGGGACACAACCTCACTGTAGCTGGAGCCTTGTCAAGTACCTGTCATGGAATTGGTGTCTGATTCTTGCTCAGAGGGGAGACCAGATGGGATGGAGAACCTGAGATGGAGAGGCAGGAAAGACAGTCCCTGGAGCCTTGAAGGCTGACTGTGGAGCCTGAGGCTGCATAGGAGATTGCCAGGCTGGGGTGGGAAGCAGAGGACCTCTCCACAAAGGGAAGAGAGTTTGCACAGGGAGCGTGCAGCCAGGCAGTGTCGGGAGGGGTCCAGTCAGAACATGACCATTTCTGATTGTGGCCAATATCTTACTTCAGCCTTCTGTTAGCACTGCAGGGCCCTTGCATTCCAAACCTAATTGGGCATGCCTGCTTGTACAGGCTTTTATAGCATACCCAACCCTGTCAGGCGTCCAAAGACGATGTGACTGGGAGTTGGGTATTAAGCTGTATTATTGAGTTCACAAACTCAAACTTTCAGAAATCTAACCAAACAAGGGATTTGCAAAACAGTTTCAAAAAGAGCAGAGTCCACTACATTTCCCATGACAATCAGCTTGTTTACCACCACAAGGTACACTCTAACCACTGTTGACATGTTCATTTGCATGCCAATACCCAGAATGCTTTTCCAGCCCTACTGAGCTAGGATTCTGCCAGGGAGCTGAAGGTTTATTTATACATACATGACAACTTCATTTTCTGAAGCATCTTTCATACCAACCGTATCCCCAAAATGCCCTAAGTTGGTGAAAGAATTTTCAAAATCCCTTTAGAGTTTTAAACCCTTCTTTCTGGGATGAAGTAGAGTGTAGATAACTTGGGTGTGCCCAAATTAACATTTTAATTAAAAGATACTTGAGGGAAATAGGATTTACTTTATTCAATAGTGTGCTATATTCTGCCTGGTAAATTGGGCAGAGGTTATGAAGAGCAATTATATGGTCATTTGAGCC
>NW_006408523.1:2514411-2516547 GCF_000296735.1 Chrysochloris asiatica | reverse complement strand
ACTGGTATTTTAAATACCAACAGGGTCACTCATAGTGGACAGGTTTCAGCTGAGCTTCCTGACTAAGACAGACTAGGAAGAAGGAGAGGCAGATGACTTCTCAATGTTAGTCAATGAAAACCTTATGAAAAGCAGTGGGACTTTGTCAGATATAGTACCTGAAGATAAGCCTATCAGGTTGGAAGGCAGTCAAAAATACGACTGAGGAAGACTTACCTCCCAAAGCCAAGTTGCTCTTAATGACGTAGATGTAGTTAAGCTTTCAGGACCTTCATTTGTTGATGCAGGACAATTAAAACTGAAAAGAAATGGCTGCAAACATCCACTAATAATCAGAAGATGGAATATACAAAGTATGAACCTAGGCAAATGCAAGTTATCAAAAACGAAAAGGAACCCATAAAAATTGATATTCTAGGCATTAGTGAGCTGAAATGAACTGATACTGGCCATTTTGAATCAATTATATGGTTAGCCATGCCAGAATGACAAATTCAAAAGGAATGGTGTGGCATTTATCATAAAAAAACCCCGCAAACATTTCAAGATCTATCTTGAAGTACAATGCTGTCTGTGATAGGATAACATATATATGCCTACAAGGAAGACCAGTTAATACCACTATTATTCAAATCTACAGACCAACCATTAAAACAAGTGATGATGAAATTGGAGAATTCTACCACGTTGGAATTGGTAGTGTCCTGGTGTGGTGCTGTGGGTTAATGCACTGGACTGCAAGGTCGGTTTGAACCATAAAGTTGGTGGTTCAAGCTCACCAGCTGGTCCTTGAAAACCCTATACAGGGTCTCTTTGGGTTGGAATTGACTCGAAGACACTTAAAAACAACAACAACCAATTTGGAATACAGCTACCTGGCCAACAGATTGGAAGAGATCCATATTTATGCGCATTCTGAAGAAAGGTGACCCAATGGAATGCAGAACCATTGAAAGCTATCATTAATATCATATACAAGTACAATTTTTCTAAAGCTAATCCAAAAATAGTTGCCACAGTACATCAACAGAGAACTGCCAGTAATTTAAGCCAGATTCAGATGAGGACGTGGAATAAGGGCCATCATTCCTGACGTCAGATGGATCTTGGTTGAAAGCAGAGAATGCAAGAAAGTTGCTTACTTTTGCTTTAATGATTATTCAAAGGCTTTGACCGTGTGACTCATGAAAAGGTATGGATAACATTGCAAAGAATGGGTACTCCAGAACACTTACTTGTGTTCATGAGGAGCTTGTACCTAGACCAAGGGCAGTCATTAGATCAAAACAAAGGGACACTGAATGGTGTAAAGTTAGGAAAGATATGTGCCAGGATTGTATTCTTTCACTATAATTAATCTGTATGCTGAGCAAATAATCCGGTATCCTGGATTATAAGAAAACAAATACCAGAAAGACGTATTCTTGTGCTTTCAGTTGTAAGTATCATTACAAATTATGGAACTATTGGGAAGAATAGGTATGTCAGAACCCTTGTTTTTACTCATGAGGAACCTGCTTATAAACCAAGAAACCGTCATTCAAACAGAACAAAGAGATACAGCATGATTTGAAATCAGGAAAGGTGTGCTCCTGGGTTATAACCTTTCACCATACTTTTTCAATCTGTATGCTGAGAAAATAATCTGGGAAGTGGCATCATATTACAGGAAGACTCATGAACAACCTGCGATATACAGATGACACGCTTGCTGAAAGAGAACTTGAAATATTTACTGAGAGTGATCAAAGACTACAACCTTCAGTGGGTTGCACCTCACAATAAAGAAAAAAAACCCCTCACAACTGGACCAATAAATAACATTATGATAAATGGAGAAAAGACGAAATTTGTGAAACTTCAGTTATTTGGATCCACAATCAACGTTCATGAAAGCAGCTGTCAAAAACCAGATGATGTTATCACAGTAAGCAAGTCTGTGGCAAAAGACAGTGTTAAAGTGTTAAAGCAAAGATGTCACTTTGAAGTATGTATTTATCAATTTATTTTAAAATAATAAAACTACCTTTTAACGTAAATGACATACGTACATAGAAAATAGCTGTCATTTCCAAAATGCAAAATAAATTTTGGTGAAGAGTTGCATTGTTTTCTGCTTTTGTTGTTGTTGTTGTT
>NW_006408523.1:2476833-2513096 GCF_000296735.1 Chrysochloris asiatica | reverse complement strand
ATTTTTTTTTTAAATTCATGTTTGTTAATATCATCACCAATTTCAGCAGAAAGGTCTTTGCTTTTGAACTCACAGCTTCATGGATTGTTAATTTCTGGGTGTCATTGAGTCAGTTTTAACACACAGCGACCTACAGATAGGCTAAGGAAGCAGAAACTATGCAGGCAAGAAGGCAATGGGATGACATATATAAAGATCTGAAAGGAAAAAATCGCCAACCAAGAAGTATATACCCAGCAAATCTGTTCTTCAGATATAATGGTGAAGTTAGGAAATTTCTAGATAAACAGAAATGAAATGAATTTATAATAACTAGACCAAATTTTTAGGATCAGCACTGGACTGTGAACAACAAGGTCAGCAGTCCAAACCTACCAGCTGCTCCTTGGAAACACTATACAGGGTCGCTATGAATCAAAACTGACTCGACAGCATTTAACAACAACAGCAGACTAATTTTACAAAAAAAAAATTAGAGTTCTTTGTGCTGAGAACCAACAACAGAAGACAACAACATGAGATGAACATATATGACAATACCCCCCAGAACTCAATCCAGATATTTGTTGTTGTTGTTAAGTGCCATCAAATCGGTTCCGACCCATAGCAAACCTGTATAGGGTTTCCAAGGAGCTGCTGGTGCTTGAACCGTCGACACTGCAGTTCAAACGGCTTTGCAATCTGGTGCATTAACCCACAGCGCCACCCCAGGACTCCCAATCCAGGCATTGTTGTTGTTGTGAAGTGCTGTCGAGTCGATTCTGACCC
Organism: Chrysochloris asiatica; assembly: GCF_000296735.1. Lineage (NCBI taxonomy): Eukaryota > Metazoa > Chordata > Mammalia > Afrosoricida > Chrysochloridae > Chrysochloris > Chrysochloris asiatica. The sequence goes on along the minus strand of NW_006408523.1, from coordinate 2,512,328 downwards.
ATAGCGACCCTGTATAGAGTTTTCAAGGAGCAGCTGGTGAGCTTGAACCACTGACCTTGCAATCTGATGCATTAGCCCACAGCGCCACACCAGGACTCCGATCCAGATATAGAGGTATTTAAAGCAAAACAAACTACAAGACTGAAAATACGGAACCAGAGATATCAATATATAGTGGTCAACTGCAAAGCAAAAAAAATAAAAAATAGTGTAGATACAGAACTTCCAAATGGTGAGGAAGTAGATTTCAAAATAAAACAGATTGTTTTAAACAGGGAAAAAATGAATAAATTACATGTTGCTAGTGGTAGTTGTGTACCATCGAGTCAGTTCCAACTCATGTTGTTGTGAAGTGCCGTTGAGTCGGTTCTGACCCATAGCGACCCTGTATAGGGTTTCCAAGGAGCAGCTGGTAAGCTTGAACTGCCAGCCTTGAAGATCAAATGGCAGTCTGGCGCATTAACCCACAGCGCCACACCAGGACTCCATAGTGACCCGTTATTTCTAAGACTGTAAATCTTTATGGGAGCAGAAAGCCTCATCTTTCTCCCATGGAGCAGCTGGTAGATTTGAACTACTGACCTTGCGGCTAGCAACCATTCATAATCCACTACACTACCAGCGCTCGTAAATTTACAGGATAACCTAAAAAAAAAAAAAAAAAAAAAATTAATACACCTTCACATAAAAATTTTAAAAAGAGGAAAATCAGAAAGATTTCATAAACATTAACACAATAGAAATGAAAATTAAAACAAAACCCACAAACAAAATGAACTCAGCTCAGAACATTATGTGAAACAAAAAGCTAGAAGCGTCCCCAAAACACACAGCAAAATGACAGTAATCAGTTCACATCTATCGATAATTACACTGCACGCAAATGGAATAAATGCACAGTCTAGAGCAGAGAGAACAGAATTGACAAGAAAATAGGATCCTTCAACCTGCTGTCTACAAGAGACACATCAAAAAGATGTTGTTGTTAGGTGCCATCAAGTCAGTACCGACCCATTGCAACCTTATGCACAGCAGAACAAAACATTACCCTATCCTGAGCCAACCTTACTACTGTTGCCATGCGTGAGTCCATCGATGCTGCCACTTGGCCAATCTATCTCATTGGGGGTCTTCCTCTTTTTCTCTGACCCTCTACCTTACCAAACATGATATCCTTCTCCAGCGAACTGGTCACTCCTGACAATATGTCCGAAGTATGAGAGACGAAGTTTAGCCATCTTGGCCCCCAAGGAGCACTCTGGCTGCACTTCTTTCAAAATGGATCTATTGGTTCTTTTGGCAGCTCATGGCACTTTCAATATTCTTCTCCAACACCATAACTCAAAGGCATCAATTCTTCTACAGTCTTCCTTATTCGCTGTCCAGCTTTTGCATGCATATGAGGTTATTGAAAATACCATGGCTTGGGTCAGGTGCACCTTAGTCCTCAAGTTGACATCTTTGCTCTTCAACACTTTAAAAAGGTCTTGTGCAGCAGATTTGCCTAATGCAATACATCATTTGATTTCTTGACTGCTGCTTCCATGAGTGTTGATAATTGATCCAAGAAAAATGAAGTCCTTGACAGCTTCAATCAATCTTTTCTCCATTGATAAGAATGTTGTTTATTGGTCCAGTGGTGAGGACCTAGCAGTTCAAACCTACCTTGCAGTTTGTGCTTATCCTATAGAGCCACAGCAGAGTGAAATTAATCATTCACAAAAAGACAAATATTGTATGAGACCACTGTTATAAAAAGTTCAGATAAGGTTTTCTTGATAAAGAAGCAATCTATGATGGTTATGGGGGTTGTTTTTGTTTTTAACTGTTGTCGAGTTCTAACTCAAAGCGACCCTGTATAGGGTTTCTTAGGGTTTAAATCTTTCTCCTGCAGAGCAGCTGGTGGACTCAAATCCTGTACCTTGTGATTCACCATGAGCTCAAGAGTCTCATAGCAAATGACCTATGTCAGTGGTCAAAGGGATCACCCCCAGAGGTGACAACCATCTAGACCATCCAGTAAAGTTGTTGCTGTTTGTTAAGTCCTGTAGACTTTGTTCAGACTCACAGCAACCCTGCATAGGGTTTCTGAGAAGTGGCTGGTGTGATTGAACTGCCGACCTTGTGGTTAGGGGGATCTACTACCACCAAGAAAGAAGAGCTGGGAGCGAGTGTGTCCTTTGGATCTAGGTCCTTGTCTTGAAGAACCTTGAGAACCAAGGCACATGGAGATGTCCAATGGATGCCGAGCCTACAGATGCTGAGAGGAGGCAAGAACAAAGATGTACTTAGGTTGACTCCTAAACTGTGACTCAGCAGAGATAGAAAGCCTTTCCCTACAGCTAGTCTCATGAATTTGAACTTCTAGTAGAAATGGTGAGAGAATAAATGTTGGTTAGAGCCATCCACTTGCGGTAGGTATTTCTGTTGTGCTAACTGTAGATAGCAAAGACCACCGCAATGTGTCCAAAGAAAGCAAGTGGAGAACAGTCTACTGTTCCAACGAATTCTCTTAAAGTCATACCAATCGTGGTCAGAACTGACCCTCAGGTTCAGGGACACAATTCACACTCATTTCGGGTCTCCTTCCAATCCTGGGCAAGTTCTAAGTAGCATGGTGTGAACTGAGGCTTTATTCAGAACACTTGATTGTAGTCAACAGAAACGAATTCTGGTTACTTACGCAGAAATGGTATTTAATGGCAAAATGGCTGAGACCTCACAGAATCCATGGGATAGCTGGTGAAATGGCCTGAAAACCTGACAGGAAGGAAGATCTCACCTCTGGGTGGTCTAGTTAGATGCCCTCATGGACAGAGGTCATTTGTTATGACTCTGAGACTCTTAAGCTTGTGACCATAGGAAATAGGCTCAAACATCTCTGAGTCATTCTTCTGTAGACTTCTGAGGAAAAGGGCCGATGTGTTTGCCTGAGGCCTTGTGCAGATATCTAGTCACTGTTAGCTTTTCTAGTGGAAAGTGAGACCCTGCCTCCCACGGAACACTCCCACCGCACGCAAAGGTCTACCTACGTGGATATCCACTTTTTTCCAGAAGTAACCTTCATTTACATGTGACAAACAAACTCTAGATGCTATGACCTGAAGGAGGAGGAATGGATGTTGGAAATAGGAAATGTCTGTTACACCTCCTGACCTCAGAGAAGAGAAAGCTAAGATGCAAGAAGATGATGGGATTCGTCAAAGTTACAGAGTTATAATTGGGGCTAGACCTCAAAGCCCTGGTCCTCTAGTCCAGTGCCCTTTCCTCCACAAACTTGTCCTCTTTTATCAGCATGGAAGATTCTAGAGAGTTCTCATCCAACTCAGGGTTACTCTAGAAAAGCAGAAAGCCATGGAATCAAGGAAGGCCTCTGCTTCTCTCTGGCACCCCTCTGTGAACAGGGGATCAGTGGAGCATGATCTTGACCTGCCTAGCCATTCCTGGATCCAACAAGTTGAAATCCAACCAGACCAGGAGGGGAAACTGCTCATGATAAGGCTCCTCTGAGCACTGGCCCAGACACACACTAAACTCATGCCCCATCTGATCTGCTGACTACTGGACCATGGAGGTTCAGAGCAGCACCCTTGGGAGCACGCACCTTCCTAACCTCCCCTGCCTTAAGTGGGTGTCAATAGCAGATGCCTACCCAACATACCATGAGAGGTGCTCCTTCTCTTGAGTGAGGGATGCCCACTCACAGATAGAAGCTGGACACCTGGGCCTTGGGTTTCCCTGGCGATTCCAAAGGGACCCTCGGGAATCAAGGCTCAGCTTCAGAGTGACAGGGTAAAGCAGGTTATTCAACTTCAGGTTGTTTGAGCTCTTTCCTGAGATTCACAGCGTTGTTTTTTATAATAACCTTCCATTTGTTCTAACACACTCACATACATAAACACACCCACTTCTATTAGTATGTTAGGAGTGTACCTATCTGTTACCATATACCAAAAAATAAAAGGTGGTTCATGAGGTCTTTGCCTCATTGTTGGGGGTCATGGTGATGCTGTTGAGACTGTTCTGATGCATGGTGTCTCCATGTGGCAGAGTAGAACTCCCCCATAGAGTTTCTGTATTTATAGGGACAGATCACCAGGGCTTTCCCCCGTGGAGTCACTGGTGGGTTTGGTTAGCAGCTGAGTGTTAACCACTCTCTTATTGGAATGGGTTTATTCCTAGTCGACGAATGAAGTCAAGCTATAGTGAATATGCTCACTTAGCACATAACTGGGGGCAGTTTGACCCAAGACAACACTAATCAGGGTCCCCTTGTCTTGCCTTTGGACCACCTTCTCAGTCCCTCAAGGAGCTCTGGTGGCCTAGTGGATCACAAGCTGGGCTGCTAATCACAAAGTCAGCAGTTTAAATCTACCAGTTGCTCCATGGGAGGAAGATGAGGCTTTCTGCTCCCCACAAAATTTACGGCCTTGGAAATCCTATACAGGGTCATTATGAGTTGGAGTCGACTCGGTGGCACAGTCCCTCAGTCCTCAGAGCCCTTCTGGAGTTCTTATGGAGTCTTCTCTCAGAAAAAAGCAAATGCTTGTCATAACTCAGTCTCTGTTACTGCTCTGAGGGGACTTGTGTTTGAACCAGCGACAAGAGCCTGAACTCACAAGGCATTGACGTTCACTTCAGACTCCCGGCATTATTAGCAAATTAGTGGTGAAGTGTGAGTGTGTGATAGTGTGTGTGTGTGAGTGTGACAGTGTGTGTGAGAATACACACATGAGTGAATGTGTGGTGTGAGCATGTGTGTGTGTGTGATCATGTGTGTAAGAGTGTGTGTGACAGTATGTGAGAATGCACACATGAGTGAGTGTGTGGTGTGAGCATGTGTGTGAGTGTGTTGTGAGTGTGATAGTGTGTGTGCATGTGAGAGCATGCATGCAAATGTGTGTTGTGAGCATGTGTGAGTGTGATCATGCATGCGAATGTGAGTGTGTGGTGTGAGCATGTGTGTGAGTGTGATGGTGGTGAGAGCATGCATATGAATGTGTGTGAGTGTGTAAGATTATTGTGTATATGTGTGGTTACTGTGTGAGAGCACAGGCATGAATGTGAGTATGAGCGTTGTGAGTGTGTGTGGTAGTGTGTGTGAGGGTGTGACAGTGTGCTACAGTGATGGTGTGTGAGTTTGTGCATGAATGTGAGTGTGTGTGTGTGAGAGAATGTGTGTGCATGTGTGAATGGGACAGTGTGTGTAACTGTGTTTGTGAGTGCATGCACGTGAATGTGTATTGTGCACGTGTGTGAGCGTGTGTGAATGGGTGAGTGTGGGAGTAGGTGTGAACATGTGTGAGTATCTCATTGTGTTAATGTGTGAGTATGTATAAGTGTGTGCTAGTGTGCAGCTGTGATTGTGTATGTGTGTGAATGTGAGTGTGGTGTGAGGGTGTGAGAGTGAGAGTGTGAGTCTATACAAGTCAGTGTGTGTGTGAATTGGAGTATGTGAGAGTACAGTGAGACACAGTGAATGTGTCTAAATGTGTTCAGCTGTGTGTATATATGTGAATGTGTGTGTGTGTATTTTAGGGGGATGTCATATCAGACTCCTGAAATTTTTTTCTCCCAGACGATCAGCCTTATGGGCACCCATGAACCTGAAGAGGGATCCCCGCTTGCTACAGGCCACTAGATGAATGGACGGAACCTTCTAGGAAAGGCCTCAGGCCTGGTCACCCTTCCAGCCTGGGTGCTGGACAGACTCACAGATATGCATTAAATAGTTTTCACTCTGGTGCTTCTAGTATAGCGCCTCCCCCACTAACTCTCCCCTGCCCCCTGACACACTTGTGTCCAGTACCCCTGTGTACACCGTACTTCATAAATAGCCAGTGAAGGCAAGATTGAAGGAAAAATAGGAAGGTGTGCTCAGAGGTAGGCGTCCAAATTCTGCCACTGAGAACAGGCAAACATGAGTCTAAATCAGTGGTTCTCAATACGAAGCAATTTTGTCTGTCCATTCCCCACCCCCCACCCCCAAAGCAATGTTGGAAGACATTTTTGGTAGTCACACCTAGGCAGGTAGGCCAAGGATACTTCCAAACATCCTACAAAGCAAAGGACAGCCCTTTCAACACAGAATCAGCCAATCGCAAATGTCATAGCACCAAGTCTTAATGAAGGTAGGGAGAAGATTCCCTCTTTGGACGACATCTACATGGGTGTAAATGGTTAAAATGCCCAACTGCTAACCAAACGTTTTGAGGTTCAAGTGCACATGGAGGCACTTTGGATGAAAGGCCTAGTGATTCACTTCTGAAAGCTCACTAAGTGAAAACTGTATGGAGCACAATTCTACTCGGACACACAAGAGGTCCTGATGAGCTGGGGTTGGCTCCATGGCAATGGGCTCACTGGTGGTTTGGACTTCGGTGATTCCCAGCTCCTGGACAGTACTTGGCACACAGTCAGACAGACAGACAGACACACACACACACACATGAGTGTCTACATGTGGGTGTGTACTCAGTCCCTGGAGTCTAAACCTGTGGGTGGGTCTATGTCTTTCCAGCATTCAGTGAAAAATTCAGTGCCAACGACCCTCCCCAGGTACAGCTCTGGACACTAACTATAGCAACAGCAATCGCTGCAACATTATTGAAATTTCACAGACATGGTTCTTAGCACTTGATGTGAATTCTATCACTTAACAGCACACTCACAACGCTACCGACTCACCAGAAACCTACACATACACCCACTGCCAAGGAGTCGTTTCCAACTCACTCGGACCCTTTTGGCTCTAGCAGAATTGCCCCCAGAATGTTGCTAAGGCTGTTAATCTTTCTAGAAGCAGGCTGCTACATCTCTTTCCCACAAAGCAGCTGGTGGGTTTGAGCCCCTGACCTTCCTGTAAGCATCCATAATCCTACAAAGGAACTGTTGAGATCATCTCCACTGACAGAAGGGGAAACTAAGGCATAGGATGGACCTGTGGCTGGCCAAGGTTATACAGCTCACAAATAAATCAAGTCAAACCTACCTTTCTAGTAGATTCTGACCCAGAGGACCCTATAGGACATAGGAGAACTGCTTCTTAGGATTTCTGAGACTAAAACTTTACGGGAGGAGACGACCTCATCTTTTTCAGGCAGAGCAACTGGTGGATTTGAACAGCTGACCTTGCAGTTAGCAGCCCAATGCTTAACCTACTGCATCACGAGGGTTTGTCAGTCATAAATGCTGTGTGCTGTTGAGTCAGTTCCGACTCCTAGTGACCCTGGACAGGATTTCTGTGAGTGACTGCTGGGTTTGAACTGCTAACTTTATGAATAGCAGTCCAGTGCTTATCCTACAATGCCATGCCAGGGCTCATATATTGTTGTTGTTGTTACATGCTGACTCATAGCCACCTTGTATGGGGTTTCTGAGACGTGGTGGGCTTGAACCGCTGACCTTGTGGTTCACACAGACCTTGTGGTCCACAGCATCCACACCAGGGCTCATTATAGAGATGGTAGAAATTGACAACAAAGTCAGGCACTTGGATTCTATGACATAAACTAGCCACTGCACAGAAAAAAAGCTATTGTCCTTAGCTTCAACGCAGGGGTCAGTATGTGGTTATTGTTGTTAAGAGCAGTGGATAGAGTCATTTCTAATTCACAGCGACCCTGTGTAGGGTTTCGAGGAGTGGGTGGTGGGTTTGAATTGCCAAACTTGTGATTAGCAGTCCAGTGCTTACCTAACAGCGCGGTATGTGGTGGTTGTTGTTTAGTGCCATAGAGTCGGCTCCAACCCATACCCACCCTCTATTGGGTTTCTGAGGAAGGGCTGGGGGGTTTGAATCACCGACCTTGTGGTTCAAACTGACCTTTTGGTCCATCACATCATCCTGCAGAGGCACACCGGGACTTCCAGTATGAGGTGGTGGTGGTGGTGTGCCCACTCACAGCGCTCCTGTATACAGTTTCCGAGGCTGTAAATCTTTACGGGAGCAGAAACTACCTGCGGGACCATTGGTAGTTTCGAACTGCTGAACTTGTAACCACTAAACTACCAGATAAATGCTAACTTCCAGACAACTTCATCCCCATATTCAATTTGGTTCAAATTTCATAATTTGCCTGGCAAATCCCAAATTCCAACTTAGACCGGTGTAGGTTTCAAATGTACATTCTGTTTACCTAGATAAGGACTTTGCATGGACTTCTGGCTGCAGTGGGCCCTCCTATCGCCCGGACCCAGGCAGTCTTGGGACCAGACCAAAGCCGTCTGACTAGTTATGCGCGACGCCTGCGCTATGTTTGCAGCCTCGGTGCTAAGAGTGTTTCAGCTAGCAGATAGGAACTGAAGGCCGGTGGCCGCCCCTCCAGGTTGGTGGCTGGATTCTGGAAAGTCCCAGAGGCCAAAGTCGCCTCCACGCTTCCAGCTCTGTGATCCGGACACGGGTATGACCACAGCTGGGGGACACAAGAAAGCTCTATTTTCCTTCCACTGCTGGCAAAGAAACGAAGAGGATGGTCTTTCGGAAACCGAGCGGAGAAAAGACACTCTAGGGAAAACCAAAAGGAAATGGCCGATTCTTGGGAGAAACTAGACCCGCGCGTACTTGGTGCGCCCAGGAGCGGATCTCCAGCATCTTTGAACAGCTGGGAGCAAGCGGGACCTCTGCAGACCGACACAGGTGAAGGATGTGTGTGTGAAGGGGGCTGTCCTAGTCTTCTTAAATCTGCTCAAGCCCAGTTGTACATCCCGCCTCCCCAACTGCATTTCTGGTGGAGAAGCTCGCCTCCCAGTCCCGCCAAGTGCCTGTCACGGCTGTCCACACACACACACCATAACCCAACACAGGAATTGCTTCCAAGCGAGGTTTTCAGAACCATCCGTGGACTTGTTCTCTGAGAGACTGGTAGCGCCCTTTCCAGAACCCCAGCCAATGGAGAGCTGGAGCTAAAAGAGCTGAAACCACACTGAGGAGCCCATAAACTCCAAAGAGCTTCAGAATAAACTATCCGTTAATACACTTTGGTTCAGTTAAGAGCGGCACGGTGCCATCCCCTTCCCCTCAAGGGATGAATTGGTTGGTCCCTGTGAGACTGGGGTTTAGAATGATGGGGATGGGGGTGGGGAAGAACTGTCTCATTGTCTTGGGCACAAACCAGGTGTCCAGCTCCAGAAAGAATCAGGAATGGTTCATCGATGTGAACCCAGACAGTCCCCACCCTTATTCTAAGGGACCCGTCGTCTCTCAGCTCTACTTGAGGGAAAGATTGAAAAGTTTTAGCGATGACTCCCATAAATTTTAAGCAACCCCAACTGGAGACCCTTTGCCACTCAAAGAGACGTGTTTGCTTTGTCTAGATAGTGGGGAAACGGCGTGTCCCAGGATGTGTATGTGTGTGTGTGTGTGTGTGTGTGTGTGTGTGTATGAGAAGTACGGAGATGGATGCTGGAAGGTAAAGGGCCCTGGGCCAGATCTCCAGGACCCGGAATAGTAGGACTCCTGAGGGCGCAAGGGCCGGACCGGAGTTCCGCTGATCTGATTCCTGAGCGGTAGAAATATCTCCTCCCTGTACTTTGAACTTTTGAGTCTGCGTTGGTCTGCAAGGAACGCCGCGCATCTTCTCTCTGGTCCGAGCGCGTAAAATGCCCGCAAAGCTCCCCAGAGAGAGTTGGGGCAGGGTCCTAAATGGTAAGAGGTGTAACAATCTGTGAGGCGCTTAAGCCCACTTGGTACGCAGGAATCCTTACGGAACGGGGAGGGGGTTAGGGGGTTTGGGAGGTGGGAGTGGGGATTGCTCTGGGTCCTCGGAATCCCTGTCCGGCAAGGGCTGAGAGCAGCTAACCCGCTAATGGAAATTGCCTCGGAGAATAGCGAGGGAGCCCTTCCGAGGTCCGAGTATGCTGCAGGCTGGGAAGGATTCCCAGAGGATCATTATCAACCTGAGCGCAGCTAAGGGCAGAGTTTTCGCACTCGGTCCTGGGGAATGGCAGTTGGAAGTGAAAACTCGAGGCCCAGGGCAGCGAGAGTTTCTTTCCACCCTTGGCACTCGGCTTTCTGCCTGCCCCGGAGCGTGTGCTTGAGGCCATAGCTGGAGACGAAACCCGCTGACGTCCGGCACGGCACTGACGCGAATCAGAACGCCAAATTGTGGAGTAGGGCTGCGACCCCCATACCCCGTTCTGCACCCGCCTCAGTCTCAGGAAAGAGACCCAGTCCAGGCCTTAGGCCTACCCATTCCAGCGTGGAGGCCACGGGGCCCAGAGCCACGGGCATTTCTAAGAAAAAAGAAGTTTATTTAAAGTTTTGTACATAAATAAATAAATAAATATCTTCTGGTATTACAGCGACCATACAATTACAGAGCTATGCGGGGAGTGGAAGGGGCGATGCGGGGAGAGGACATGGGAGGAGACAGCGGGGCCTCGTTGCGGGAATGTCGAAGCATCTGAAAACCTGGTAAATTGGTTTTGCTGACTTGGATACCGCAAATGACTACCTCTGTTTGGAGAGAGGAGACGCCCGGGCTGCGGATCACACAGTCTCATACATACACTGACAAACAAGCCAAAAGAAGTTCCAGGAGATACCCCGACGAGGGAACGTAAAGGGGTCAAAAGGATAAAAGAGACAGAGGAGACCCTCTTAAATGCTGATGGCGGGGGAGGAGGTTGGGTTGGATAAACAACCACAAGAAAGGAATGCAGAGCAAGGGAGAGGAATGAAAAGGGGAAGCGAGGGGGCGTCGAGAGGTGAAAAGCCGAGTTTGACTGCGGGCGCAAGAAAAGAGAGGAAGCGAAGGAAGCTGAGCCATCCCGGAGACGGCGGGCGAGGGGGCGAGGCGACCAGCAAGGCGCTGGCTGGGCGGGCGGGCGAGCGCGCGGGAGCCGCCGCGCTGCGCTTCTGGGGACTCGAAAGAGGGCGTCATGTATTTGGAGTTCGCCTGGGAGGTGGGCAGGGCCCTGGGTCTGAGACACAGGCGTCGTGTCTCTGCCAAGCTCTCGGCGCCGCCGTCCAGGGCCGGGGCCTCCGTAAAGCGGCGCCAAATCAGTGCGTAGAAGTCGTTTGGCAGCGAGTGGAGGGAACCAGTGATGCGCCCCGGGGCCAGTCTTCCAGGCGCAGGGAGGGCGTGGGGTGGCCGACCTGGGGAGACGCGCTCCTAGGGAGTAACAGTGAGATCCCGTTCGTCCTTTCCCGAAGAGGACGGAGACATGGGCAATTCGTCGTCGTCCTCTGAGCACTTGACAGAGGAGAGCGACGCGCACTTGCAGCCTGGAGGCACGCCCACGCCTACCCCGGCTCCACCGCTAGAGCTCCCGCCTCCGCGGGGGTTGTTGCCTTTGCCCTCCTTCTTGTGCTTCACCCGGCGGTTCTGGAACCAGATCTTCACCTGCTTTTCGGACAGGTTCAGGTAGGTTGCGATCTCGATTCGGCGCAGGCGTGACAGGTACATGTTGGAGGCGAACTCGCGCTCCAGCTCCAGCAACTGCGTACTAGTGAAAGCCGTGCGCATTCTCTTGCTGCTGGGTAGCGGGTTCGAGTTGCTGTCTGGGAGTGCAGAGAGGAAAACGCTCAGACCCCAGCACTGTGGCTCCAGTCCCAGAGGGACAGCTAGAAATCCCCAGACCTTGGTTTCTCACCCAGCCCTTTGCCCTGAGCACCATCCGCAACAGTGGGAGCGTGAGCGCCCAGCTCTGGGGCGCTGCTTCTCCCGGAGTCTCGCCGCCCTGAAACTACCGTATTGACCTTCGCTCTTATTTCCCTCCCTGGGTACCCTGTCCAGCACCCAGAGATTCTGTCCTCACCTCCTACCGGGAGTCTAATCTTGGCCTTCGATCCAAGCGCCTACCGCAGGCACCCTAACACTACCCTCACCACCCAGACAATGCCCAGAATCCCTCCTCTTCGTTCCCGGTTCGTTTCGAGGCCCACCCTCCTCGGATTTTGGGTGCCCTGTCTCCCGCTCGGGTGCCCCGCTTACCCACGGAGATGCAGTGGAACTGCCGAGGGTCTGGTAGCGGGTAGGAGGTTTGGTAAAGCGCGGCGGCAGCCGCGGCGGCGGCCTGGCCATGAGCGACCCCGGGCGACACGGCCGAGTGCTGGCGGCCCAGGGGCGCGTGGCAGTACTGAGAGCCGAAGGGCGGGAAGGACGCCTTGAGCAGCGGCAGCGCGGGCGGCCCGGGGGGACCGTGTAGCTGCGAGGCGGTGACGCAGAGCGGGCACACACACAGCAGCCCGGCCTTGCGCGCGTGGCAGGCGCCAGGCGAGAGGCCGTGCAGCGCGTGCGGTGGGGGTACGGCGTAGGGGAAGAGCGGCGGTGGGCTGCCCTCGGGCGCCTTCTTCTCCCCAGCTTCGCGCAGCACCAGCGAGTCCACTAGGAAGGAACGCGGCATGGCCCCGACGCGCGGCTGTCCCGCCGCTAGCCCGCCCGTGCGCCCCGCACCGCTCCCCGCTGTCCGCGGACTCCCGGGGTCGGTCTCCCCTGGCAGTTGCCTCCACCCGGCAGGCGGGAAGCGGGAGCCGCTGGCCGAACCGAGGCTGTAGCTGTCGCCGCCGCCGCTGCCACGGGCGCCGCCCACCGTGAGCGGGGTGCTGGCCAGCGCTAGTGGTGCTGAAAGGCGCCGGCGGCGCTGCTTAAATAGCACTATTGCCATGTGATGGGCTACGCCAGGAGCGGCCGAGGCCTCTCAATAGGGTTTTTGTGCCTTTTCTCTTGGCATTCACTCTGCACGCTTCCTCATTATTTCACTTGTTAACTAAATGAACTGCATAATGTACTCTATTCTTGTCAACCCCACCCACGCCGTAACGGGCGCCCTGGCCCCCCTCCTCTCCCTTTTGCGGGTTTATTTTCTCATTCTCCCGCGATTTAATATTCTTTTCTTTCTCTTTATTCCTTACTCCCCTTTGGCTTTGCATTCGCGACCGGCCCGTTTATAGGATTGATTTTGCACCCCCGCTCCCTGGCTTCCCCAGGTCCCCGTGGGCACACACCACCCCATTTCCTCTGCGCATTTGGTCACCTTCCCCCACAGACCACGCTGTCTCCTCCACTCGGTTCCTCAGCTCAGAGAGCTGTGCCCCGGAACCCCTATTTCCACCTGTGGATTCCTCTTTGCTCTTCGTGTTGCTTAGTGGCTGGGACCCTTGGAGGGAGGCGAAGCGCCCAGCTTTGCCCATCCATCACTTGCTCTATCGCTGTACTGTTTTTCCTTAAGCTCCCCCAAATAGTCTTAACTTTGGGGCTGCCTACAGCGCCAGTCTTTGTTCCGGAGATGCTGATAAACGGGCCCTTTCTTTCAAACGCCAGGACCAAGGATATAAAAAATATTTTTAAAATTTTCAAGACAGATAACAGACGCTGAAAGTCATCATCGACAGAGGACAGATATGGGGATGGGCATTGGGGGTGGGATGAGGAATGGAACTCTAGACGATGATGTCGCACTCGCCCCAGCCGTGGCGGATATAAAGGGCCCCTCTCCTCGAGAACCTAGCGGGCGCCCTGTCTGCCCACTCACGAACCCCGGAGTGGACTCATGGGGGAACCCGGAAGCCATAGCTTACTGCAGTTCGGCCCCCAGCAGGGGCAGTTGTATTTCCAGCGCCGGCTGCCTTCGCCCACCCGGCCCTAGCTCCCCTTTCTCCTGAGACCCGGGTCCTTCCTCCCGCCGCCGTGTCACTCTCTTCTTTCTGGTCACACAATGGTTAAACAACTTCAAACGCCCTGCGCAGTGTACACAGCGTCAGCTTTTTAAACGGTTCTCCGGCTCCAAGCTGCTTCACCCAGGGGCTTTTTCCATACAATGGGAAATTAGCATAAATATTTCGAATTTCCAGCCCTCGACTTTTCTCAGAGAACGTTTACTTGCGATTTTATTGGGACGGAATCGCTGCATTCACCTGGATATTATTGTGAAAAACGGAGGGGAACTTTTTCCTGAGGGAGGAATACAGCTGCTGAAGATCCGAATGTGGATGGTGGGGGCAGGGCTCGGGGGGGTCCATCACTGAATCTTTTCTATGACAACAGCAAATAACTAACACTAATAACAGCTGATTGCATAGCAAAGAGAATTTGTTATGGGAGAAAAAAAATTGTTATTCCATAAAAGGATGAGGGGCAATGGGGGGAACACTCTGCATGGGGGACTTCTTAATCTAGACAGAGTTAGGGTGCCATGTTTCCCCGCTGCTTGGCACAGGATGGGAAAAAAGCCTCAGGTCTCAAGGAGCCCCCACTTTGGGTGATGCATTAAAACTAGACGGAACACACCCAGCAGCCCCATTCCCAGTTCTGATCGCTCTCTGGGACCTTTGGACTAGGCTGGGAGAAGGGCTCCCCACTGGGCGGAGGCGGGTGAGAGAGTCTGGGGTGCGCGTGGGACCCGCGGGGTGAAGAGAGCAGCCGGGCGCGAAGTCCAGTGCCCACGAGGGGTCAGTACGGATTTCTCCTGGGAGCATCGCATGATGCTGGGGAGGAAGGGGTTAAGAGCCCCTGCGTGAAAGAATATGCCCTCCCACCCCCGAAATAACCAGGGTCTTTTTTTTTTTTTCCCCTTCTTCTTCCCTTTCCAGCCTCTGGACCTTATTGAATGTCATTGAAGAAAGTTTTGAATGCCAGATAAAGAGAGGCGAATTAAAGTGTGTGACAGCGCAGGATAAGCAAACACAAAGAGAACTCTGTCACACTTTGGGGCAAAATCCGTGGGCTTTTTACCAAGTCTCTTCGCTATGATTGAATTAAGTAATAGGAAAACATTTTCTTTCAGTTTAGAGCCATTAGACAAAAACTTCAAAGCGAATAACACTTTTTAATGTGCGGCTCCACAATGGAGCGGCTTTTGTGCTGAAATGTTTAAATGGTTTGTTGTGCAACTCGGCGCGCTAGAGACCCCGGACCCTAGCAAAACAGCATCCAGAGAGAGTTCTTGGGGAGGCCTGCAACTAACACGCTGGTAATCCGCCATCTCTGAGCCCGCGGGCAGCAGGCGTGGAAAAGGGGCGCCCTGAGCGCGCGCCCCCCGGAGTGCGATTATTATGATGATGATTTTAAAGGAAGTTATGTGCCCACTGGGAAGACAGGAGGGTGGATCCCAGCTACGCGCATGCAGAGAGCAAAGGGAGAAGCTAGGAGCGCAGGCTATGGGGAACTGCTTCCCCCCACCACCACCCAAGGCTAGGAGGGCTCTGGGTGCCAGCCTGCTAGGCCCCTCAGCCCAGCCTGGTTTCGCTTCCCCAGTCCTCTCAGGCTGGTGACAATGCTGCTTTGCTGCTCAAAGCGCCTGCCAGGGGGTTTACTTGAGCTGGACTTGAATTTTCCTCCCTGGAGCTCCTGCCCCATAAGGAGGGGAGGGGCGAGGTGGGAGGGGGCGATGGGATTAGCACGAGAGCCAGAGAGGGGGCCCAGGGAGCCCCTAGGTCTGGCAGGCCCGGCTCTGTTCCCGGGGCAGGTTTTCAAGTGTCTATCAACAGACAGTTCGACATGGAATAATTTGTTGCCCAGCTTTCGGATCCCTTTGGTACTGCCTTCTTTCCTGTTGGTATGAAAACACACCATTTTTCTCCTAGAAATGTACCAGCCACAGGTCTACAGTACAAACTAATGCAGACGAGAGAGGGTGCTTGGTCCATGCCTGAATCAAGTCTCTTTCTATCAATATCATCTTCCTTCTCACAAGGCCACTGTTGATGTTGTTGTTAAGTGCCATGGAGTCAGTTCTGACTCACAGAGATTTTGTCTAGGGCTTCCAGGGAGCAGTTGGTGGGTTTGAACCACCAACTTTATGACTAGCAGTCCAGTGTTTATATCACAGTGCCACATCATGAGTAAAAGGATTTAAAATACACACCTATCCCCACCCTCCCATCTAGATCCTTGCTTTATAAGCATCTTCTAACTTCCTGAATCTTCTACTCCTTTTTCTGCCCTCAACTCACCAGGAGGACTAGGGGTTTTGGTCTTGTGCTTTGTTGCCCAGCCCCCCACCCCAGCTCAGAACAGCATCTAGCATACAGTAAGTACTCAGTATTCTTTGAATGAATGAATAAATGAATGAAAAAGACCCCTGAATTCAGAAGACTGGTAAAAGGACTTTCTGGGCTGCTGCTTCATTATATCCCAGGTGGCCATGACGCCCAATGCACTTGACCTCAACTAACTACAATAAAATGGCATGGGGTCTCTGCCAGTGACCACTGGGAGGAAGGAGTTCTTAGCCTCATCTCTAGATGACCAGTGCCTAGCATAGTCATCCTAGGAACTCAATATGTTTGTTGAGTAAATAGCAGAGTGTAAAGTCCATCTCTGGAGTCCTGATGTGACACTGTAGGATAAGTAGTAGACCTCAAGGTCAATTGAACAGCAAGGTGGCAGTTCAAGCCCACCAGCTGCTCCTCAGAAATCCTTTACAGGGTCACTATGAGTCAGAATCGATTGGAGGGCACTAAACAACAAGTCCATCTGTGGGTCCCCAGTCCTCCAAGAAGGATCAGTCCTCATACTCTACTCTGCAAGGGTAGTTCAATGCTAAACTCAACATGATAATGGCATTTGACTGAAGCGAAACACTCAACACAGGAAGAAGGGCAGAAGCCAATATGGCCCTGTGAAGGTGCTTGTATCCAAGCTGCTTCCAGGAGCCTGGGCCCCTGGAAAGTAATGCCAATTTAGGAGAGAACAGTTGCTAGAGAAGGATGTCATGCTGGGTATGATGGAGGGTCAGAGAAAAAGAGGAAGACCCCCAATGAGATGGATCAGCCAGGTGGCATCATTGATGTTGTCAAGTGTGGCAGCGGTAGTGAGATTGGCCCAGGATCAGACATTGTTTAGTTCTGCTGTGCATGGGGTCGCTATGAGTCGGTTCTGACTTGATGGCACCTGACAACAGCAACAATTATCAAAAGACCTATTTCCATGGGGTTCCTTATCAGTTGGCTTTGGAAAGACATAGGATGAAATTCACTGTAGGTCACTTCCAATCCTTGTATGCATCCCTCTTCCTTTAGACCTCAATAACCAATTTCATTGGGAAAAGGAATCCATGCTTAAGGTAGGAACATAGATCTGGATCTTCACTGACTTCAAGAAGCATTGCTAGAGTCTAGTTCTAAGGTGTTGGTGAAGGATTCCAGGGTTCCACCAACAAAGTATGGTCCTTGTAGACCATATCATTGAGAACCATGTTATGTCAGTAGTAGCTGGTGACATAACTAACAGCAAGTGTGCTTTAGCCCATATCCAACAGAAGCACTAGCCTGTCAGGCACCGTCTTTACAATTGTTGGCATTCTCAAGCCTACAGCTGCGCCCCTCTTCCAGCACTATCTTGGACACAACAGCGACATACAAGAATCCTTCAAATAGAAGGTTAAGTAGTGACCTTGAGACAGTGGGAAAGAAAAGTGATTGACTAGCTCTAATCCTGGCGTTTTTTAATGATTTTTAAAATTGGGGTATGTGTGTGGTTTGCCATTGCTAACCACAGGTCTAATAAAGCAGCTCCAAAAGATGTAGACAGAACAGATCTTTCAAATGCTGGATCCCTAATTTGTACAGAAGAAGCACTTCTCAGTTCAATGGTTAAGCACTGAGCTGCTAAAGGAAAGGTCTGTGGTTCAAACTCACCAGCTAATGTGCAGGAGAAAAGTCCTGGTCACCTGCCTGGACAATCCAATAGGGACAGTTCGACTCTCTCGCCTGGGGTTGCTATGAGTTGGACTCAACTTGACAGCATCCAAGTATGGTTTTCCTATTTAATTTTCTCTATTACCAGTGAAAAGGTTATTAGCAGTCTACCTTTCTTCATTAGAAAGAGAACTCAATTTCATTTAGGGCAGCTGTGTGTACAATTTTTGAGACTTTCTTGCAACAAGTGATGGCCAAAAAGTTGGAAGCAGAAAGCATGTGGTTGGGGGTGTGGGTAGGGGAGAGGCTTCAGAGAATGCTTCATCACCCAGCAGGCTCTGTTTGGGCTTTTCCTCTTCTGTCAGCCCCTCTGGTCTAGAATACAGATCCGAGATTGCAGTTTTAGCATCTATCTTAGGCCATTTGATGCCCTTGAAGATAAAAGCTTCATGCTGGGACTAGTGGAGCAAAAAGATGGAGAAACCAGAGATCCAGAAATGAAATCTTTATCCTTTTAAATTATTATTTGAATATTCTCTTATGTGCAAATGTATCTAACCACAACTAATGTGTCCCCCAACTTCTGATCCATAAAGAGAAGAGTCCAACCAAATATAAGAATCAGTGGGATAATGCCACACTCCCCAGTGATCTGTTCTCCCAATTAGGTTACAAGTCCTTCTGGATGGGAATAAAGACTGGCTTTTATTGGTATCGCCAGCCTTTACCACACAGCTTGGCACATTGTCTATGTTTAGTAACTGTCAAATGTTACTTCTGATGGCAGTTCAATGGTCCTCTCTTTGCCCTTATTCATTATTGAAGTTTGATGAGCATTACAAGATTTCACAGGCTCTCTGAGCTTTCATTTTCTTATAGTAAAAATGGAACAGCAGTTTTAAAGATTAAAGACAGTATACACATATGTAACCTGAGTGTCCTGGTGTGGCATTGTGGGATAAAGCACTGGGCCAAAAGGTCAGTTTTAATCACAAGGTCAGCGATTCAGACTCACCAGCTCCTCCTTGGAAACTCTATACAGGGTTGCTATGAATCAGAATTGACTCGATAGCACATCACAATAACAACAACCTGAATGTCACCAAGTTTCCCAGGCAACGTGTATCAGTAAAGGAAATCAAGCTCAACAACACAGAGCGTCCACACTGGCCTTGAAGACCACTGACCTCCCTTCCCCAGTGTGTTTCTGGTGGTCCTGAAACAAATACCTTACAAGGAAGTGTCTATAAGCTACTGTTTGCGGATGTCTATCCTGCCGCCCACCATGCTCTTCTGTCCAGGAAGGCTCCTTGGAGTCCTCTTGCCGCATCTTGCTTCAGGGACCACTGGCTGTCCCTTGGTAAAGCAAACTTATGACGCTGTTTAAGGAGCCCTGGTGGCACTGTGATTAAGCATTGGGCTGCTAATAGCAAGGTTTGCATTGAAACTCATCAGCCCACACGCAGGAGGAAGATGAGGCTTCCTGCTTCCGGAAAGGTGGTCACTATGAGTCAGAATGGACTCAACGGCAGAAGGAAGTACACTGTTTAAGACAGAATATACCTGGTGGGCGCTGTGCGTTAATGCGCTGGACTGCAAGGTCGGTTTGGACTGAAAGGTCGGCAGTTAAAGCTCACCCGCTGCTCCTCAGAAACCCTATACAGGGTCACTATGGGTGGAAACTGACTTGATGACACTCAACAACAACAACAACAACAACAACAGCATACTTCCATTAAAAATTATGCTTTTTATCCTTTTTTCCTTTTGAGACAACAGGATGCAGGAATATTGGTGAAGCCTGTTGGCATGGATTTTCCATTTTAAAGGATTGACCAGGAACTATGTTTCTTTCCCTTCCCCCTTGACATCATCAGAAGCAAAGATAATTTCTGCAGGGATTTGTTGTTGTTAAGTGCCGTCGAGAAGGTTCTGACTCATAGCAACCCTGTATAGAGTTTCCAAGGAGCATCTGGTGAGTTTGAACCAGCAATCTCACATTTCAAACCGAGCTTGAAGCTGAATGCTTATCCTATGGCACTACACCAGGTCTGCAGAGGTGAGAAGATTTGATTCAGGGGCCCTGAAGATGAGCAGGAAACATCTTATTGAGGATTTCACTAACAAGTGTTTGTAGATGTCAAGAACCCACAGTGGGGAGGAGACAGACGGAACCTGTAGCAACCATATTCATGTTCAGTCTATGAACAAATGCCTCACCTTCAAGTCTGGTCTCTAGAATTAGTCCCTGTTTCCCTTTGATGAAGGAGCCCTGGTGCTGCGGCGCTTAAGCACTCAGCTGTCAACTACAAAGTGGGTAGCTCGAGTTTACCAGCTGCTCTGAGGGAGCAAGATGAGACAGTTTGCTTCTGTGAAGATGACAGTCTCAGAAACCCCAACGGGGGAGTTCCACTGTGTCCTAGAGGGTCTCTGGGGGTTGCAACCGACTCGATAGCGCTGGGTTTCTCCTCGATGATGCAGGAACTGCAGTCAGAAGGCTGGATTTGCTTGTCTGTGGCTTTAGACGGGATTCCACTGGAGAACTTGGCTTTGAGATCTCCCAGTTTAAATCAATGCCCTCTGTCTTCGGTGGCTCCCTTCCTTTCTGTTTGCAGGAACCCACGCTCACCAGTCAGCCAGGTGGCAGCATAAAGCAAGAAACTCTCAGTCAGAGGGGACCCGTGTGGTTGTTCAGTACCCTCCACACCCACACTCCTCTTCCCCCACTTCTGTCAGAGCAGACCTGGGCTCCAACCCCTCCCCCAATTCCCTGTGTCTGGAAACAAAACACCCCAAAAAGCAAAGTGAAGCTACTGGTGGGGGAGGGGGAAGAGCTAGGAGCCCGTGTAACGTGGAAATTCCGTTGTTGTGTGAGCTGCCATTGAGTGGGTCTCGGACTCATGGAAACCACAAACACAAGTCAATGACACACTGCCCGGGTCCAGCACTATCCGCCGTGATCAGTTGTGGATCTCTTCTTTGTGATCCAAAGAGTTTCCTTTGGGTGTTTTCTGGAAGGTTTTTCTTCCTAGTCATTCTTGGTCTGGAAGCTCCACTGGGCATCACAGTAACACACAAGCCTCCACTGACAGGTATGTAGGTGGTGGCTGCCCATGAGCTGCACTGACCGGGAATCAAACCCAGGTCTCCTGCATGGAAGGTGAGAGTTCTACCACTGGACCACCACAGCCCTCTACCAAGCACAGCAGATTGCATGAAAAAGAAAATAGGGGGGAATTCTATAAACACCACCCCATCATCCCCCACTCCCAACTACCAGCCAAGCTCACATTTTGTTCTGTAAAGTGCTTGTGTTGGCAACTTCTCAGAGCTATAAGGAGGTACAACTGATGCAGCTGGTGTCTTCCTTACAGTTTGGACGAAAGGAAAGGGGTAAAGGGCTCCCAGAGGAGGCTCTGGATGGAGATGCCTTAATCCGTGAAAGACCCACATTAGGATTTCCTTAGCAATGCCCACCGCATGGGTGGGAGCTGAGTATTTCCACCCCTGTTAGTAACAGAGAAGCTGACGACCACCAGTGATTTATGGGGCCGTGTTGTTTTGCAGCCATGTGAAATCCGCAGGAGAAAGTCCTCCCCATTTGGCAAGTATTATTCATTCTTAAGAACCTTGGTAATTCACACACACACACAATGTTGCATCTATCACCATTACTTGAATAAATGTAACTGCACAAATCTCTGTAATTTTAGAATACCAGGCTAATGTCCCTTTTAAGAAGGATAGAAAAGTGAAGGGTTGGACTCCATGGTGAATTATTAGTGAATACATCCCAGGTCCCAGAGAAAAGTCCTGATTTTAGCTAATAATGTGCTTTAAAGAATAAACTGAATGCCTAAGAAAAATAATTTTCTTTAACTTTTCCAGCTATTAAGTGAAGGCTAATACCTAGAAATGGAGCATGGTGGCTCTATACAATAAGCACTGAACTGAATACAACAAGGTCAGTGGTTCGAGTCCACCAGCTGCTCTGTAGGAGAAAATATGAAGCTTTCTGCTCCTGCAAAAATTTGTTGTTGTTGTTGTTAGGTTTCATCGAGTTGGTACCGACTCAGAGTGACCCTATGAACAACAGAATGAAACACTGCCTGGTCCTGGGCCAACCTCACAATCATTGCTATGTTTGAGCCCATTGATGCTGCCACTGTGCCAGTCTACCTCATTGGGGGGAATCTTCCTCTTTTTCGCTGTCTTTCCACTTTATCAAACACGATATCCTTTGTCAGGGACTGGTCCCTCCTGACCATATGTACGAAGTATGAGAGACTAAATCTGGCCATCCTGGTTTCCAAGGAGCATTCTGGCTGTATTTCTTCCAACACAAATTTGTTTGTTTTTTGATACTGCTGGTTAATGCACTGGACTGCAAGGTTGGTTTGAGCTGCAAGGTTGGCAGTTCAAGCTCACCAACCATTCCTCAGGGTTGTTGTTGTTGTTAAGTACTGCGGAGTCAGTTCCAACGCATAGCGACCCTGCACGGGGTTTCTGAGGCTGTAAATCTTTACGGGAGTAGAAAGGCTCATCTTTCTGCCACAGAACAGCTGGTAGTATCGAAATGCCAACCTTGAGGTTAGCAGCCCGATTCATAACCACTACACTACCAGGGTTGTTGTTGTTAAGTACTGTGGAGTCGGTTCCGACTCCTAGAGCCTTGCAAACCCTATACAGAGACGCTGTGAGTTGGACCTTACTTGAGGGCACTTTACAACAACAATAACAATGCCAAGAAGCACCACCCATCTGTCAGTGGGCTGTCCTGTGGTGACTTGTGCATTGCTGTGAAGCTAGAAGCTATGTTGCTGGTATTTCAAATACTAGAAGGATCACCCATCGTGAACAAGTTTCAGCAGAGCTTCCAAACTATGACAGACTAGGAAAAAAGGCCTGGTGACATATTTCCGAGAAGAAACCTATGGGAACCCTCTGGATCACAACAGAATGCTGTCCTCCATAGAGCTGGAGGATGAACCCTGAGGTTGGAAGGCACTCAAAAGAGACAGTGATTGCATGAATGGGTTGTGGCTGTTGTTAAGTGTCGTCGAATAGGTTCTGACCCATAGTGACACTGTATAGAGTTTCTGAGGCTGGACATCTTTGTGGGAGTAGAAAGCCTCCCTCATCTTTCTCCCAAGGAGCATCTGGGGGGCTCCAGTTGCTGACCTGTGGTTTGCAGTCCAGTGTTTATCCGATGGAGCCACCGTGCTCCGAAGAATGGAGTAGACCATACCAGGGGTCATGAAGGGGCACAGGTCCAGGCAGTGTTCTGTTGTGTTGTGTGTGGGGCCACCATCAATCAGAGTTGATGAGATGGTTACCTAACACCAACAACAACACCAACAACACACCATGGCATACCATGCTTATATCAGCTAAGCCTTGGAGGCTAGGTGGCTCTCTCCTAGTAGTATCCAGGAGATGAAAGTTCTGTTTTATTTCATTTGTACTGCAGGCACAAACATTCCCCTGAACTTTCTTCTCTCATTACGGATAAATTAGGAACAACCTGATAGCTCTCTCCAACTTCCTCTCTTGGCTTTGACCTCCTGAGTAAGTTGCCAGTCCCTGCCTGGACCTTTGCTTCCCATGATTGCAGTCTGGCATAATGCACGTGGGCCGCTCTACAGGATTCCAGACACTGCCTTACTCATCCCCCAGCCCCAACGACATCTGGAATGAAGCAGGTGCTAAGATTATCTGCTCTAACTTTCCATGGCCTCTTGACACCTGATCCTGTGGTGGGTGCAAAAATCTGCACCACACGTAGCACTAACAGAGCTGGGTATCCCCCTCGGTGGTCTTTGTTGTTGTTCATTGTCATGGAGCTGGCTCCCACTCATGGCTACCAGAGATATAACAGGATGAAGAGTGGCCCAGTCCTGTGCTTCCTTCATGGTCGTTGATTATTTGGGTCCATTGATAAAGCCACTGTGTCAGTCTGTCTCATTGAGGGGTTCCCCTTGTTTTTGTGGATTCTCTACATTATTAAACATTATGCCCTTTTCTAGCAAATGGTCTTTCCAAAGTGAGAGGACCCAATTCTCCCCATCCTTGATTCTAAGGAACGATTTGCTTAACACAGTATTTCAGGAAGACAATGATGGGGAAACCAATGCTGTCTCTGTGAACATTTCTTTAGGTGGATAACCTTTCTTTGGGTGGATAACCTCGAAAATATTTTAAACTCAGTCAAGTAGATTAGTAACCAAACACTGTCCTCAACTTTAATATCCGACTGATAAAATACAGATTTATATTCTTAAACATTGGTTTATTTTACTGGTTAACTATGTTGTAATTCTATTTTATGACAGAGAACTAGAGGGCAGACTTTCTCATTCTTTGAGATACGCTTATAGAATGTCTTTCATTTTAATTGAATCATCTTAACAGAATTGTGTATTTTTGATGTGCCAGGCACATGCCATGGTTTCTGTAATGCATGTTGTTGTTGTCAGATGCCATCCGGTTGGTTCCACTTCTTATCTTGGCTTCTAAGGAGCACTCTGGCTGTACTTCTTCCAACACAGATTTGTTTGATCTTCTGGCAGTCCATGGTATTTTTAATATTCTTCTCCAACACCATAACTCAAATGCATCAATTCTTTTATGGTCTTCCTTATTCATTGTCCAACTTTCACATGTATTTGAGGCTTTTGAAATGTCATGGCTTGGGTTGTTGTTGTTGTTGTTGAGTGCCTTCGAGTCGGTTCTGACCCATAGCGACCCTGTACAAGGTTTCCGAGGGTGTAAATCTTTACAGGAGTAGAAAGCCTCATCTTTCTCCCGCGGAGCTGCTGGTAGTTTCGAACTGCTGACCTTCAGGTTCACAGCCCGATTCGTAACCACTACACTACCAGAGCTCCTTTGGCTTGGGTTAGGTACACCTTAGTCCTGAAACTGATCTCTTTGCCCTTAAATGCTTAAAAGAGGTCTTGTGCAGCAGATTTGCTTAATGCAATATGTTGTTTGATTTCTTAACTGCTGATTCCATGAGTGTTGATGGTGGATCTGAGCAAAATGAAGTCTTTGATAAGTTCAACATTTTCTCAATTTATCATGATTTTTTTTATTGAACCAGTGGTGAGGATTTTTGTTTTCTTTACATTGAGGTGCAATCCATACTGCAGTCTTCAATCTCCATCAGTAAGTATTTTAAATCCTCTTAGCTTTCAACACTTTAAACAAGCAGAGTTGTATCATTTGCACATTGCAGTTTGTTAATGAGTCTTCCTCCAATGCTGATGCCACGTTTTTTCTTCATAGAACCCAGCTTCCTGGATTATTTGCTCAGCATACAGGTTGAATAAGTATGGTGAAAGAATACAACCCTGGCACACACCTTTCTTGATTGTAAACCATTCAGTGTCCCCTTGTTCCATTTGAACGACTACCTGTTAGTCTTTGTACAGGTTCCTCATGAGCACAATTAAATGTTCTGGAATACTCATTCTCCCCAATGTTGTCCATAGCTTGTTATGGTCCACACAGTCGAAAGCCTTTGTGTAGTCAATAAAGTACAGGTAAACATCTTTTTGTTGCTCTCTGCTTTCAGCCAATATCTACCTGACATCAGTACTGGTATCACTTATTCTGAATCCATTTTGAATCTCTAGCAGTTTATTGTACTGGCACAGCTGTTTTTGAATTATCTTTAGGAAAATTTTACTATCATGTGATATTAATGATATTGTCCAATGCTTTTCACGTTCTGTTGGATCCGTTGTCTTTGGAATGGACAAAAATATGGATCTCTTCCAATCAGTTGGTCAAGTAGCTTTCTTCCTAATTTCTTGGCATAGATGAATGAGTGCCTCCAGTGCCGCATCAGTTTGTTGAAATATTTAAATTTGTATTCCATCAATTCCCAGAGCCTTGTTCTTTGTTAATGCCTTCAGTGCAGCTTGGACTTCTTCCTTCAGTATCATTGGCTGTTGGTCATATACTACCTCTTGAAATGGTTGAGCATTGACCATCTTTTTGGTACAGTGACTCTGTGTATTCCTTCCACCTTCTTTTGATGATTTCTGCATCATTCAGTATTTTGCCCAGAGACTCCTTCAGTATTTCAGGTTGAGGCTTGAATTTTTTCCTCAGTTCTTTCAGCTTGAGAAAATTGAGCGTGTCCTTCCCTTTTACAATTCACAAATTGAACTATAGATTAGGAACCTAAAGAATATTTTTATTGGCCAGATAATATTGTCTAGAATGTGTTTTGTTTGTGTTTAGTAAGCGACTTGACTGAGAATCAGATCCTTAAAAGACACATGAGATGTGGTTGTTATTTTTAGGTGTTGTTGAGTTGGTTCCAACTCTGTCAACTCGATGCACAACAGAACAAAGCACTGCTGGCCCGGCACCATCTTCACTGTGGTTCTTATATGTGAGTCCATTGTTGTAGCCAGTGTGACAGTCCCTCTTAATAGAGGTCTTCCTCTTTTTCAGTGACCCCCTGATTTTACCAAGCATGAGGTCCTTCTCCAGGGACTAGTTCCTGTTATTAAGATGTCCAAAGTACATGAGATGAAGACTATTTCAAGAAACAGTAGCTTTACATTTTGATGTTGCTGCTGTTAAGTGCCATTGAGATAGTTCCAACTCACAGTGACTCTGTATAAGGTTTTTGAGGAGCAGCTAGTGGGTTTGAACCTCTGATCTGGTAGTTCAAACCAACCTTGTAGTCCAGTGCCTATCCTATAGTGCCATGCCAGGACTCCTGGCAATACTTTTTGACTTAGCCTCATAAAAGGGTCAAACCATCCAGAAGATATAACAATTATTAATACAAATGCTCCTAAGTAGAGAGCCCCAAGTACACAAAGCAAAAACCAACAGAATCGAAGAGAGAGACAGAGAATACAAACAATAACAGCAAAAATAGACAATAAAGAAGATGAGAATACAAGAGTCAAGGAAATTAGATGAATGGAAATGAAGCAACCAGACAGAAACATTGAGAATGTTCACACTTTATGAAGAAGGCAACCAACGTCACTGAACAATTTGTATAGAAATTATTGAGTGGAAACCTAAACTGCTGTATAAACAAACCTTCACCAAAAGCACTGTTGTTGTCAAGTTGACTCCGACTCATAGTGACCCTGTATGGGGTTTCCAAGGAACAGCTGATGGGTTTTAACTGCCGACCATCTGGTTCATAGTCCAGTGCCAGTCCTACAATGCCACATGATTATTTCAAATATATATATATATAAATATATATATATATATATGTTGTATTTATCTGTACACACACACACACATATATATATATACATATGGACTCCTGGTGCTGTGGATTAATGCACTGAACTGCAAGGTCAATTTGAACCACCAGGTCGGTGGTTCAAGCTCACCAGCTGCTCCTCAGAAACCCTATACAGGGTTTATTTGTTGTTGTTGTTGTTAAGCGTCATCAAGTCAGTTCCGACTCATTGGGAGCCTGTATAATTGTGCTTTTGGTGAAGGTTTTATATATACATACATACATACATACATACATACATACATATATATATATAGAATATAAATCTTCAGTATTTTTCTCTTTTTCAAAAACATCTTCAGTTTTCTAAAGACAGACCTCTTTTTGATTCTCTCTCTCACACAGATTCTGAAGGAAGATGCGTGTGTCCTTACTGCTGATACTCCAGTGTTCCTAGGCACAGATCAAGTGTTTTGGTGACCTACATTTCCCTCTCATTTCTCTGAGTGTTACAGCAGCTTTTTGGCTGCTCTCACATGAACCGGTCACATCCTGGTCTGGGTCAGGGAGAAGCCTGACCGCAGCCACAAAGCTGTTATCAGATCTGCCGCAGCATCTCACAGGGCATGGGAAGGGGAGGAAAAGGTCATAGCTTTAGCCTAAGACATGGTTTAGGGCTCTTCCTGGAATGGGAACTCCCAACAAGCTTTTGTTCAGTGTATCTGGAACCTACACCTCTCTGTTAATGATGCTCCAGAGAACCTCCAAAAGGCCTGAAAAGTCACTCCTAGAATTGCATCTCTGGAGTCCTGGTGTAGGGCTGTAGGATGAGTGATGGACTGCTAACCACAGGGTCGCCACTTGGAGCCCACCAATTGCTCCTCAGGAGAAAGATGAGGCTTTCAGCTCCTGCAAAGATTGAGAGCCGAGGAAACCCTATACGTGGTAGCTATGAGGCACAACAACAACAAACCACATTGCCTTGTACTGTTCTGGAGCTGCACTCAGACTCTGGTTCCAAAACGTGCCCTTCCTGTGCACAAGCCCAGAGGAGGCTGAGGAGAAAGACTTGGCAATCTACTTCCACAAAATCATTCCCTGAGTACGTTATGGAGCACGGTTCTGCTGTGATACACATGAGGGCACACACGTGACTCAGCATGAACTCAGTGACAATGATGTGTAATGATGTGTAATATGTATGACAATGAAGTGGCCGGGCTCTGGGACTTGCATGTAACTGCCTGTATCTCTAGTGCCTATGGTAAGAACTTACTGTGTGACCCATGACCTGCCACATGTGTTAGAGGTGTTACCACTCACTTCATTCCCCACACATCTAAGACGCCAGCATACATACACCACATTGTACAGACGAAACCACTGAGGTTCAGACAGGTGTCTCCAGAGTCCCCTCTCCTAATCACGAACTCTGTTGTCCTGTTCAGCACATAAACTCAATTCATATTTATGAATGAATTCAAAGAGTGGCAGAAATGGTTGAAGGAGTATTTTTTAAAATCATTTTTTTTTTTCCTTCATGTTAGTAACAGTTGCCATGGCCATTGAAGATGGTAGCCAAGTGACTGTATCCCCAGCCAGTTACTGCTCAGTGCCTCAGTTGCCACATCTGTAAAATAGAAACTAGTGTTCAGTATGGCTGACACCTTCATTCAAAGAAAACAAAAATCTTCACAATTTGACCAGTAAAAAACATCATGGTAAGTGGAGGGTCAGGGAAAAAGAGGAAGAC
This sequence comes from Chrysochloris asiatica, assembly GCF_000296735.1. Lineage (NCBI taxonomy): Eukaryota > Metazoa > Chordata > Mammalia > Afrosoricida > Chrysochloridae > Chrysochloris > Chrysochloris asiatica. Next base: position 2,483,774 of record NW_006408523.1, on the reverse strand, counting down.
CCCCAATGAGATGGATTGGCACAGTGGCAGCAGCAATGGACTCAAACATAGCAATGATTGTGAGGTTGGCACAGGATTGGGCAGTGTTTCATTCTGTTGTGCATCTGATTGCTATGAGTTGGTACCAACTTGACAACATCTAACAATGACAACGACAACAACAACAACAGAGTATAACACAGCTTTTTACACATACTATTCAGTGGTGTGCTGGTGTGGCACTATAGGATAAGCACTCAACCACAAGGTTGGTTTGAACCACAAGGTCAGCGGTCCAAACTAACTAGCCACTCCTCAGAAACCCTATACTGGGTCACTGAGGGTCGGAACCAACTGGATGGCACTCAACACTCAGTGGAGTCCTGTTGCAGTGCTGTAGGGTAAGCACTGGACTGCAAAGTCAGTTTCAACTGCAAGGTTGGTGGTTTAAACTCACCACCCGCTCCTTGGAAATCCTATACAGGGTCACGATGAGTCAGTACCGACTTGATAGCAACTAACAACAGGTGGAGAAAAGATTGACATTGTCAAGAATTCCGTAATACTTGCTTCCACAATCAACACTCGTGGAAGCAGCAGTCAAGAAATCAAATGACATATTGTATTGGGCAAATGTGCTGCATAAGACCTCTTTAACGTGTTCAAGAGCAAAGATGTCACTTTGAGGAATAAAGTTTGTAGGACTAAAGCCATTGTATTTTCACTCACCTCATATGTATCTGAAAGCTGAATGATAAACAAGGAAGATGGAAGAACTATTGGTACACTTGAATTGTAATGTTGGTGAAGAATATTGAATGGACCGTGGACTGCCAGAAGAACAAAGCAAATTTGTCTTGGAAAAGTACAGCCAGAATGCACCTTAGAGATTAGCATCTCACGTATTTTGGACCTGTTATGAGATGGGACAAGGATGGAACACCAGTTGAGATGGTTCACCTAACTGATGTAACACTGGAAACACTCATCTATGTCAAGATATTTAGAAAACAACTACCTGGCCAACCCACTGAAAGAGATCAATATTGTGCCCATTCCAAAGAAAGGTTATCCAACAGAATGAAGAAATTATTGAGTAATAGCAGTATTATTCAAGTTCGGCAGTTCAAATCCAGCAGCCCCTCCTTGGAAACCGTATACAGGGTCACTATGAGTCCGAACCAACTCGACAACGCACAACAACATCATTAATATGACATGGAAACAAAATTTTGCTGGGGTCCATGTGAGCCCGGTTGACAGATTTCCAGACAGAAAACCAGAAGCTTGTGTGGGTCTGGGTTCCAGGAAAAGAGGCTGCAGGTGAAGCCAGTGTTGCATAATTCAGATAAACCACATTCCTTGGGATCCAGAGAGAAGAGTAGTTAGGATCTGAATTAATTACCTATCCTGGTATAGCACTGTGGGTTAATGTGCTGGACTGCGAAGTCGATTTGCACCGCCAGATAGGCAGTTCAAGTTCACCAACCACCCCTTGTAAATCCTAAACAGGGTTGCTATAGGTCAGAACTGACTTGACAGTACTTAACAACAGCAACGGCCTAGCTAGATCACAGTCTTCAATCTTCTTTGGCCTTTTCCATTAGAAAATGTATTGCTTGCTTACAGATTCCTGGTGGAAGAGTGGATTAAGCATTAGGCTGTTATTCACAAGGTCAGTGGTTCAAATCCCCCAGCTGCTCTGAGGAAGAACTATAAAGCTGTTTGTTCTTGTAAAGATTTACAGTCTCAGAGAACCTGTCATAGCTCTGCTTTGTCCTATAGGGTTGTGATGAGTTGGAATCAACTCAATGGCTGTGGGCATTGCTTACTTTGGGCATATCATCGGGAAAGATGGCTTGCCAGCAAAGTACAAAGCTGATAGAGTGGCGGTTCAGTGAAAATAAGAGTCACCCTCGCTGGGATCGACAGACACAGTAGTAAATGATACTGGATTCAAACGTATCCAAGATCATGATGGTCATGCGTAGGACAAGGCAACATTTCGTCCTATTACTGTATGTAAGGTCACCATAGGTTGGAACCCACACAACGGCAACTAACAACAACATCAATAAATGTTTTTAAATCCAAGTTTAAGTCTATTCTTTGAGAACTGGTTTCCAATAGATCATGTCAAAACTGTCTCAGACGGGAGAGAAAACTTACATCTAGTCTTGAATGATATTTACAAGACTCTTCAGGAGAATGATTTGGTACTTGTTCAAGTGGAAGATAGCCTTGACTGTCTCATGTCATATTTTGAAAAGAATAAATGCATCTCCCCCACACCAAAAAAAACCCCCACAAAACCACACCCCAAAACAAAACAACCCTTCCCCCCACAAAACACCTCCGTTAGACTCTGGTGCATTTCATTCTATGCATTGATGACTATGACAAATACATTTTCTGCCACATCCCATGTAGTTCAATCTCTAGCCCTTATTTTTAACCCAGCATCATTTCAGAATCAGTTTCTATGGAAAGAGAATACCTGGACATTTAAATCCATCAAAAAGGAGTAAATGAGCATTTCAGATTCATCTATCAGGAAGAAATGTCCCTTTTCCCCATCATTGCCGGCTTTGTCCGCTGCCTTTCCGATGAATGTCCCTGTAAGTGTTTATTAATCGCTCTTGCGCGCGCTGACAGGCCCCCGCACACTTTGCTCCTGGAGTCTGTGACACGCACAAAGTGTGTGCTGGGTTTCTTGCGCCGTCTCTTGAGCACAGTTGCTTACTTTGTTAAAGTTAATTTCCACTCATTTCTGGCTTTGATGGGAAGATTCCTTTATCAATTCAATTCATGTGTGTTGTCTGCAATCAAGGCAATATTGTCTGCTAATGTGAGGTACCTTCAGTCCGCTCTCTCCATTTTATGCGAATTCTTTTCTTTTCTTCGGCTGGTCCTGAACGGGAGAGTTTGGGGAAGCTAGTGTTGGGAGACAGGCTCTGGTTAAGGGCTGAATGGGTAGCCATTTTCCCTCCCAGCATTCCCTAGCTAGAGAAATGATGAGATGTTCTTTGCCAGGGAATCAGCTGGGTTGGAAATCAAGTCAGTGTTAAAAGGAAGGAAATGCAGGACTGGGAGTGGGGCTTCTGGTGTGTTGCTGAAGGATCAGCACTGGACTGCGAACCACAAGGTGGGCAGTTCAAACCTATCAGAAACCCTATACAGGGTCACTATGAGTTGGAACCAACTCAACAGCACTTAACAACAACACTACACCAAGAACTCCTGGTGTGGTGCTGTAAGATCAGCATTGGACTGCTAACCACAAGTTGGGCAGTTCAAACCCACCACCTGCTCCTCGGAGATCTTGTATATAGGTTCGCTACAAGTTGGAACTTACTTAACAACAACAATACACTAAGGACTCCTGGTGTGGCACTGTAAGATGACAAGGATGGCAGTTCAAACCACCATCTGCTCCTCGGAGACCCTATATACAGTGTCACTATGAGTTAGAGCCGACTCGATGGCACTTAACAACAACAACAACAACAACACACCAAAGACTCCAGGACTCCAGGTGTGGCACTATGGGATCACAGGTCAGCAGTTCAACCCCACCATCTGCTCCTCGGAGACTCTGTATACAGGGTCGCTATGAGTCAGAACCGACTCAATAGCACTTTTTACAACTGTTATCTAGAAGGATTCCTGGTGGTATAGTGGTTAAGCACTTGGCTGCTAACTGAAAGGTCAGTGGTTCAAACCCACCAGCTGCTTAGTGGGAGAAAGACATGGAGTTTACTTCCATAGAGGTGATAGGCTTGGAAAGTCTGTGGTAGAGTTCTGCTCCTCCCGGTACGGCTGCTACGAGCTGAAATCAACAGGACGACACACAATTAGGAGAAAGTCTTATTTTGAACCCCGTATTTCACAAGTTCTGCCTCTACCGTGTCCCCACAAAATCCATGGCATTCCTCAAAGCACACTCACGTGTCCTTTCAAGCTTCTCTCATTCTGTGTCCTTCATCTGTTTGCTCCCATTCGTCTAAAGCCTGTCCTTCTTCAGGGACTAAGTCAAGCCTCCTTGGCTGGAAAGGCATGTCCTCCCTGCCTTGGGCCACAGGCAGCTTTTCCCTGAGCGCCTCTGGCAATAAAGCTCTCCCCAAGACTCCCCAAGACTCCCAAGGTATTGAGAGCCCTAACATGGTGCTGTGGGGTAATGCACTGGACTACAAAGTCGTTTGAACTGCAAGGTCAGCAGCGCAAGCTCACCAGCAGCTCCTGGGAAACCCTATCCAGGGTCTCTATCCAGGGTCGCTATGGGAACCGACTCATGGCACTTAACAAGACTGTATTTGGAGCTCGGTTGGTGCAGCCATTGAGGGATGGGCAAATTCATCCGCTCCTCCTTGGGAAAAAGATGTAGCAGTCTGTTTCTGCAAAGTCTTATAAAGCTATGGGACAGTTCTATAGTCTCCTCTAGGGTAACGATGGGTCAGCACTGACTGAACAGCAACTGGTTAAGACTGTGTTTGCAGACACCATCTCCGGCAGCAGTTGTGTTCAGGAGAGATGGAGCCAAGCCCACCCATCTCTGAATCTGACTTAGAAACTTAGAGCTGCTTGGCTTTGGGCAAGTTACTCAATCCCTATGGAGCTGTTTTTTCATAAGGAAAATAGCTGAAATCATATCTATCTTGTGGGTCTATTGTCAGCATTCATAATACTTCCTGTAACCCACCTATGCAGTACCAACGTCACTGAGATCTTGATAATGAGTCGCCATTGTTATAACTCCAACTAGATGATGTTGTTGCTGTGTGCCATGGAGTCGATTGTGACTCATAGTGATCCTGTACAGGGTTTCCGAGGCTGTAAACCTTTATGGGAGCAGAAAGCCTCATCTTTCTCCTGCGGAACAGCTGGTAGTTTCGAACTGCTGACGTTATGGTTCGCAGCCCGATTCGTAACCACTACACTACCAGAGCTCCTTAACTAGATGATAAGCTCCTCAGAAAAAAACAGGAGCGGCTTTTCTGTGCAGCAGATGATGGGAATCAGAAACCTCCACGTCTTAGACTCTCTTGCAGCTAAAATTCTAGTAACACGTTGTTAAGTGCCATCAAGTCAGTTCCAACTCTCAGCGACCCTGCATAGGGCTTCCAAGGAGTACTTAGTGGGTTTGAACCACCGACCTTGTAGTTAGAAGTCCATTTCTTAGCCTACAGTACCACACCAAGACTCTGGTTACACACTGAGTTCCAACAATGAGAAGTACTTGTACAGTACCAGGAAGACAGGATGAGAGCAGTCATATTAAGAACTCTGAAGGGTCTGTGGTTTTACCCTATTAGAGAACACGTTAGTCTGCCACAGTATCATGTGTGCTGGCAGAAGTCATGAAACCCCTGGGTCAGAGATGAAGGACTTGCTGTTTCTTACACACACACACACATACACATACACACATGCATGCACACGTGCGCGAAAGTCAAATATATTGTCATTGAGTTGATTCTAACTCATGGTGAAGCCAACTGTTATAATGGTATAGAATTAATCATAGGGTTTTCTTGGCTGCAATCTTTATGGAAACAGATCTTCCACGGTGTTGTTGTATGGGTTCAAACCACCAATCTTTAGGTTAGTGTTATTGCTGATGTTGTTGTCAAGTGCCACTGAGTTGGGTCCGACCAATAGCAACCCTGTATAGGATTTCTGAGGAATAGCTGGTGAGTTTGAACCACCAACTTTGTGGTTAGCAGTCCTGTGCTTATCATACAGTGTCATAGCAGGAAACTCAAACTGCACCACCTGTAGTTGTTGTTAAGTGCCATCGAGTTGGTCCCAACCCATAGCTACCCTGTACAGGGTTTCTGAGGAGTAGCTGGTGAGCTTGAACCACTGACCTTGTAGTTGAAACAGCTTTGCAGCCTGGCATATTAACCCACAGCGCCACACCAGGACTTCAATATAGACACTGTTGTTGTTGATAAGGGCCATCGAGTCAGTTCCAACTCAGCATATCTTTGTTTTTCACCAATTCCTTCATGGCAGCTTGGACTTCTTCCTTTGACTCCATTGGTTCTTGTCATGCTATCTCCTGAATGGTTCAATATAGACCAATTCTTTTGGGTACGATGATTCTTTATTCCTTCCATCTTATTCTGATACCTCCTGCATCATTCAATATTTTGTCCATAGAATCCTTCAGTATTCCAACTCAAGTCTTGGATTTTCCTTCAGGTTTTTTGGCTTGAGAAATGCTGAGCATGCCCTACTCTTTCGAATTCCAGGTCTTTGCACATTTCATTAAAACACATCACTCAAGCCATCCTTTGAGATGTTCTGTTCAGCTCTTTTCTTTAACTGCATTATTTCTTCTAATCACGTTGACTTTATGTGCTAGAGCAAGTTTCGGTCTCTTCTGACATCCGCTTTGGTCTTTTCTTTCTTCTAAATGACTTTTTGCTTTTTTCTGCCATGTTGTCCTTGATAACATTCCACAAGTCGTCTGGCCTACTGTAACTTGCATAAGAGCAATTGTTCTTCAGTACACTCTTGGCTTTGTTCTTACTGATGATATTGAATTTCTTCATGGTTTTTTCCCACAGATGGAGTCAATTTGATTCCTGTGTATCCCATCTAGTGAGATACACATTTATGTTGTTGTTATTGGTAAGTGCTATCAAGTGGTTTCTGACCCATAGCGATCCTGTATAGGGTTTCCAAGGGTTTGAACAACCTTGTGGTTAATAGTCTAGTTGCTTAGCATACAGTGTTACATCAAGACACCATACACATATATTTGTTGTTGTTGTTAGGTGCCATAGAGTCAGTACCGACTCATAGTGACCCAATGCACAGCAGAACAAAACGCTGTCCGATCCTGGGCCAACCTCACTACTGTTGCCACGCTTGAGTCCATTGATGCTGCCACTTGGCCAATCCATCTTGCTGGGGGTCTTCCTCTTTTTCTCTGACCCTCCACCTTACCAAACATG
>NW_006408523.1:2470365-2475383 GCF_000296735.1 Chrysochloris asiatica | reverse complement strand
CCTTCAGTATCATTGGCTCTTGATCATATGCTACCTCTTGAAATGGTTGATCATTAACCATTTCCTTTTGGTACAGTGACTCTGTGTATTCCTTCCATCGTCTCTTGATGCTTTCTGCATTATTCAATAAATTGCCCAGAGAATCTTTCAATAAGGAAAGTTGAAGCTTGAATTTTTTCTTCAGTTCCCCCAGCTTGAGAAATGCTGAGTGTGTTCTTCCTTTTTGGTTTTCTGATTCTAGACCTTTGCACATTTTGTTGTAATATTTGGCTTTATCTTCTTGAGCTGATCTTTGAAAATTTTCTGTTCATCTCCTTTACCTTCCCATTTTTTCCACTCATCTGTCAGTTTGTTGTACTGTGGTGGCTTATGAGTTGCTGTGATTCTGAAAGCTATGCCACCAGCAGGGTGACCCATGGTGGACAGATTTCAGATGAGCTTCCAGATGAAGACAGACTAGGAAGAAGGAGGGATGAACTAATTCCGAATATTTAGTCACTGGAAACCTTATGAATACACATATTTAGTAGTTGTTAATGTTGTTGGAAACAGGTAATTAGTTGTTTGGTTTTGTAGAATAAGTTGTTGGTCTTGTAGAATTCTGTCACAGACTCTGACATCGTTTGCATGGTATTTTCCAACTACTAAGTCTTCTCTGTTTGCAACTTTTGTACATTCCAATCACCAGTAACTATCAATATAGCTTGACTGCATGGTTGATCAATTTCAGATTGCAGAAGTTGATTGCAGAAATCTTCAGTTTCTTGATCTTTGTTTGGCTTTAGTGTTTGGGGAGTACATATTAATAATAGTTGTATCAATAGTTTTCCTTGTAAGTGTAAGGATAGTATCCTATTAATGACAACATTGCACTTCAGCATAGATCTTGAAATGTTCTTTTTGATGATGAATGCAACACCATTCCTTTTTAACCTGACATTCCTGGAATAGTAGATTGCATGATTGTCTGGTTCAGAATGACCAATACCAGTCCATTTCAGCTCACTAATGCCTAGGGCACTGGTCTATGTGCCCCATTTAATTTTTCACAATTTTCAATTTTTCTAGATTTATTCTTCATACATTCCATGTACCAATTTTTAATGGATGTTTTCAGTTGTTTTGTTTTGTCTTTCCTCATTTTGAGTTGTGCCACATCAGCAAATGAAGGCCCTGAAAGTTTTAATCCATTTACATCATTAAGGTTGATTCGACTTTGAGGAGGCAGCTCTTCCCAGCTATATTCTGAGTGTCTTCCAACCTGAGGGGCTCATCTTCCAGCACTCTCTCAGGTACTATTTCATTGCTGTTCATAAGGATTTCAGTGACTAACCATTCTGAAGTGGTCTGTCTCTCCTTCTTTCTAGTCTGTCTTGGAAGCCCCAAACTTGTTCACCATGGTGACCTTACTGGTGTTTAAGACACCGGTGGCAAAGTTTCCAGCATCACAGCAAAATGCAAGCCACCACAGCACGACACACTGACAGAGAGGAACAATTCTGTTCTGTCCTGTAGGCTTGCTACAAGTCTACATTGATCAAATGGAAATGAGTTTTGGGTGTTTGGATTTGCTTATATTTCTGAAATTTGGTTAGGTAGATTCAACGAACTGATCAGTTTTCATGTTCATTTTCCTTTTCTGTCAAGATTGTTTCACATGTGGTGCTGGGCACTCCTACCAGGAGTACTGGTTACCTCAGCTTAGTTCATTTCATCAGCTTCTTGTATGACGGCGTGGTGTCACTTTGCAAGAGGACTCTTCGGGACCCAGGCTCTCCCTGTCTCCCCTCTCTGTTCTTCCTCCCGCATCCTCCTTAATTCACTACTCCAGCAAGCCACAGTGTTTTCTTTTCAACTCAATCACAAACCCAGAGGCCTCGCAGACCTCCGCTCATTTTAGTTAGCCTGTATTTACTTTAATCAACTTCTTGACTAAGGAATGAAACAGTATTTAGGGCAAAAATCTTCCTCATTTGAGTCTGCCTTTTTTAAAGACAATTTTCCCGAGGATGATTTATCTTATTTTTTTTCATCTATAGTCTAATTCTCAATGGCTTTTTGGAGTAGGACTTTTTGCTTTCACCTTGAGATAATTTTCTTTTTCTTTACCTAAGAAGTTGTTATTTTGTTTTTTGTTTTTTCAGGCTGATGTGTTTGTGAACTACATACATACCCAGACCCACTGCCATTGAGTCGATTCATAAGGACCCTACAGGATAGAGAATATTCTATAGGGTTTCTGAGATTGTTAATCTTTGTGGAAACAGACAACCTCATCTCTCTTCCTCAAAGTGGTGGGTGGACTTGAACCACTGACCTCTCGGTTAGCAGACTGATGCTTAACTGATGGTGCCACCAGACCTCCTTACACACATGTAAGAGCACTAGTTAATCACATTCATTTTCTAAGACTTAAGAGTCATGCAAGGAGCTCTGATAGCATAGTGGTTATGAGTTGGGCTGCTAACCTAACACTAAGCAGTTCAAAACTGCCAGCTGTTCCGCGGGAGAAAGATGAAGCTTTCAGCTCTCGTACAGATTTCCAGCGTCGGAAACTCTGTGCAGGGTCGCTATGGGTCGGAACCGACTCGATGGCACTTAACAATAACAACAAAGGGCAAAGACCACAAATTAAACTCCCTCCAGTAAGCACACTCGACAGAGAGAATTCTCCCCTCAAGTCTATACTCCTTAGAATGAGACCTGAGGACAAAAGAACCCGCTGACTGCCATGCCTGTGACGCGGAGGGAAGCCAAAGGCAGTGATGGATGCAGCCCCAGTCTGAAGGTTTGTGGGTGGTGAAGGGGCCAGGCCTGTGCTTTGCTGGCCCTAGGCTTTCTCAGCAGTCATTTCCAGCTAGCTGTAAACACGGGCCTGCTTCCCTGACAGGCCGAGCTTGGGAAGCTACCTCTGAACCAGCAGGCAGGGCGAGCAGTTTGTTCCTAAGCTGGGGAAGTGATGGGAAGTCCTGGTGGCACAACCATTAAAGCAAAAGTCTAGTGACCAGAAGGTCGGATGTGTGAGTCCCCCAGCTACTCTGTATGTGTGTGTGGTGGGGGGGAGGGAAGACTTGGAAACCTGCTCCAGTAAAGATGACACACACACACACAAGAAAACCCCACTGCTGTTCAGTGGATTCTAACTCAAAGCCACTCTATAGAACAGAGTAGAGCCACTTCATAGGGTTTCTGAGGCTGTAAATCTGATGGCAGCAGACAGCCTCACACAAGGAGGCTTCTAAAAGTTCATGGAAAAATGGAATGGAAAGATAATGGAATTTTTTTTCATTACCTTTTTGAAGCCCCCTTGTATTTCTTCCATGGGGTGACTGGTGGGTTAGAGCCCCTGATCTTTCGGTTAGCATCCCAATGCTGAATTCACTGCACCACCTGTATGTATCAGTAAAGATTTACAGCCTCAGAAACCCCATGGGGCAGTTCTTCTCGGTCCTGTAAGTAAACCAAAAGAAAACGAAATCTAAACCTAGATGGCTTTACTGGTGAATTCTACCATTCAGAGAAGAGCTAAAACCAATTTTACTCAAACTATTCCAGAATATAGAAAAAGATGGAAAAACTCTTGAATTTATTTTATGAAACAAGGCTAACCCTGATAACCAAACCAGCCAAAGACATCACTAAATAAAGAAATTTATAGACCAATATCCCTCATGAACACAGAAGCAAAGATTTTAAACAAAGTCCTAGCTGATAGAATCCAGCAAAATATAATAATAATTTTTAAAACCCCATCATGACCCTGTGGGATTCATTCCAGATATACAAAGATAGTTCAGTATTAGAAAAACAATCAACATGATCCACAACATAAATATAACTAAGGATAATAATCATATGATCATAACATTTGATGTAGAATAGACACTTGACAAACTCTAACATCCATTCCTGACTAAAAACACTCAATGAAATGGGAATTGAAGGGAAATCACTCAGTGTAGTTAAGAGCATGTATACAAAACCAACAGCCAACATCACTTTCAATGGGGAGAAACTGAAACATTCTCCTTGCAAACAGAAACTGGACAAAAAATACCCTTTATTACCACTCCTATTCAATATTGCACTAGATGTTTTAGCTAGAGCTATAAGACAAGAAAGAAAATTTAAAGGTATCCAATTGGCAAGAAGTAAAACTTTCTCTATTTTCATATACTATAGAGTCCTGGTGTGGTGCTGTGGGTTAATATGCCAGACTGCAAAGCCATTTGAACTACAAGGTCAGTGGTTCTAGCTCACCAGCCACTCCTCAAAAACCCTATACAGGGTCACTATGAGTTGGAACCAACTCCACGTCACTAAACAACAATTAAAGCAATTAAGTTTGTATTTTAGAATCTTCCATTAAACAAAAAAACTCTAGGCCCATGTAAGTTCTCTGGAAAATTCTACCAAGCATTTAAGAAAAATATAATGCCAACTCTATAAAAACTCTTCCTAAAAATTGAAGAGGAGAAAATTCTTTCCAACACATTCCATGAGGCCCGATTGTTGTTATTGTTGTGGTTGTTAGGTACTATCTAGTCGGTACTGACTCATAGTGACCTTATGCACAACAAAATGAAACACTGTCTGGTCTTTTGCCAACCTCATAATTGTGGCTATGCTGCCTGAGCCCATTGCTACTACCATTGTGCCAATCCATCTCGTTGGGGATCTTCCTCTTTTTCTCTGGTGCTCCACTTTACCAAGCATGATGGTCCCTCCTGATAATATGTCAGAAGTATGAGAGATGAAGTCTGGCCATCTTGGCTTCTAAGGAGCATTCTTGTCATATTTATTCCAATACAGACTTGTTTGTTCTTTTGGTACTTTGTTCCACGGTACTTTAAATTTTCTCCTCCAGCACCATAACTCAAATGCATCAATTCTTCTATGGTCTCCTTTATTCATTGTCCAACTTTCATATGCATATAAGATTATTGAAAATATCATGGCTTGAATCAGGCACACCTAAGTTCTCAAACTGACATCTTTGCTCTTGAACACCTTAAAAA
>NW_006408523.1:2466287-2468375 GCF_000296735.1 Chrysochloris asiatica | reverse complement strand
CAGAACTCCCATTAGGATGTTTTGTAGTGCAGGGTTGGCTTTGGCAAAATCCCTTAGCTTCTGTTTATCCTGGAATGTTTTGATTACACCGTCATATTTGATTGATAGCTTTGCTGGATAAAGGATTCTTGGTTGGCAATTTTTTTCTTTCAGGGTTTTATATATGTCTCCCCATTGCTTTCTTGCTTGCATGGTTTCTACTGAGAGATCCAAGCTTAATCTGACTTGCTTGCCTTTGTATGTGACACTCAGCCAAGATCCATCTGAAGTCAGCAATGATATCCCTTATTCTACATCCTCTTCTAAATCTGGTTTGAATCTCTGGCAGTTTCCTGATTTCTCAGCAGAAACCTTGCAAACAAGAAGGCAGTGGGATGATATATACAAAACTCTGAAAGAAAGATATTGCCAACCAAGAATCATACACCCAGCAAAACTGTCTTCTTCCAATCCTGATGCCACATTCTTCTTCATATAACCCAGTTTCTTGGATTATTTGCTCAGCATACAAATTGAATAAGTATGGTGAAAGAACACAACCCTAGCACACATCTTTCCTGATTTTAAACCATTCAACATCCCCTTATTCTGTCCCTCTGGGTTTATAGTCCAAAATTAAACTCAAGAAATGGACACATAGGTTGCAGTCTACTTAAAGAAAGCCTGATAAAACAAAATCTTAAATTTATAAAACATATAAATATAGGCAAGGTTGTGAGCACTTCAAAAGATTCTGAACTTGCAAAAGTAATCATCTCTGATTTCTAGTTGTTGCTGTTTTTAAAGCGCCACCCATTTAGTACCTTTACATATTATTCAGTTTGCAACATCTTGACCTACAGTTACTTGAGAATGCTTAAAATGAGGCAAAGTGGGACGTACCAGCAGAATGCTTGTGCTATGACTTGTTAATATGAGGGAACCAGCATGCCCACGTCACCCTTCATGCAGAATCCCTTACTATACAACATTAAGCATAGGCATTCTTACTTTGAGCAACACCCCTTAGGCTAAAGAAAGAAGAAGGAATAAAAGATGAATGGCTTCAGCTCAAGTTGGTTTTTTTCCAGGCCAGAGCTAATTGTTTGCATGAAAATCCCTTGGTATTGGCCAAGAATTCTTAAAGGCAAGTGCAAACTGCTGGCACCATCACAAGAACTATTCCTTGGAGAAAGCCAAAGAATGTAGACTTTTCTGGGGGTCCCTTTCTGCTTAGACTCCAGGGAACAGCAGAATAGATTCTGGCTTGAATGGCCAACCTTCTATGTGCCTGCACCTCCTTGAAAGACAGACAACATTTCTGCCACTTTAACAGGGTGGCATGAATGATTTAGTGCTCAACTGCTCACGTAAAGCTTGGTAGTTCAAGTCTACCCAGAGGCGCTCCAGATGAAAAGATCCAAAAGATCAGTCGCTGAGATTCCTATGGAGCAAGCAGTTGTAGTTTGACATCCATGGGGTCGCCATGAGTTGGGTTCAACTTGATGGCAGCTGGTGTTTTAAGGGGTCAGCTCTGCTGGCTTCATCTACCTTGTCCAACATGCTAGCCAGGGTGACCAGGAAGCTGGGCAAAATGTATTGGCCTCGTATGAGGTGCCAGAGAGCTTTGTAAGCCATGGGTTTTCTTTAAGCCTCCACCTCACATTGTGTATTGTGTAAACCAGTCTGAAAGCCCTGCAGATACCCTTGTTCCAGTATGACCTCCAGGATGACTTTCCTGGAGACAAGTACTGAACCTGTCTGTCATCGACTCCTCCCCGACAATACAGACAGTAATCTTATCCCCCTCTGACTCTGGTCTTAAGGTTGGCAGTGATGCATGGGGCAGAGGACCTAGGAACACGCAGCATGTGACTTTCATGGGTCCTGGGACACTTTTGAAGAAACCCTAGTGGCACAGTGGTTAAAGTTATTGGCCAATGACCAAAAGGCCAGATGTTCAAATCAACAACCTTTCCACGGCAGAAAGATGGCAGTCTGCTCCCTGTTGGAAACCCTATGGGACTGTTCTACTCTATCCCTATAGGGCCATTATGAATCTGAGTGGACTCCATGGCAATGAGGACACTTTCTATTTTGTGAGCCCCC
>NW_006408523.1:2462100-2465307 GCF_000296735.1 Chrysochloris asiatica | reverse complement strand
AAAAAAAATAATGACGCTTGTGCTGTCTGTTGGTATAGAGATAAATGTATTATTATATATCAAAACATCTCATTCGACCTGAAAATTTCATTACTTATTTATTTTTCCAGTTTAAAAAATAACAAAAGCTTTTTCATGGGCCCTGACAACCATCTGGGCCCTCTGTACCATGCCTGCTGTGCCAATAGCCATGTTGTGATATGTCATGTGCCACACAGACTCTCGTGTCATAGTTCAGAGTTAGGATGTGGAGCTAGGTGCATCTAGATGGAAATCTTGCCTCTGCTGTGTTAGCGGTGGTTCCTTGGGTAACTCATCTAACATCTCTGAGTCTGACTTTCCTCATGTATAAGCTGGAGGACATGACATTTCCTCGCAGGATTGATGGGAAGATTAAATACTTAGCATCGTTTCTGTTAAGTACAAGAAGCTCCGTAAATGGAAGGATCGGGACCCTGAGTGGCAGAATGGTTAAGTGCTCAACTATGAGCACATATGTTTGTGGTTCTATCCCGCCCACAGGTGCTTCAGAAGAGAGACCTGGCAATCTGTTTATCAAAGGTCACACCTTGAAAAGGTCACACCCATGGACATACTCTGACACACATGGGTTCATCAAGAGTCTGAATAGGCTCAACAGCAACTAACAACAACAGCCAATGGAATGATAACATTATTTCCATATGAGTTTTCCCACATTTTTCAATGTGGAAATGACCTGGGTTTTGTCAACCCCTTGTCCCAAGAGCTAGGAATTCTGGGAGTGGAACAGAATCTATGGTCCAGAGAGTTAAGGGGCTATAGCAGAGTCTATGAGGAGGTAGAACAAATAATAAAGGTTAAAGCAGAAATAAATTAAATAGAAAACAAACAAACAAACAATAGAAAGAATCAAGAAGTTGGTTCTTAGAGGAGACTTCAGGCAAGATGGCGGACTAGGCAGATGCATTACATGGGTCCTCTAAAACAAAGAAATGAGAGGCTACACGAAACAAACACAGATGAAAATCCTGGAACCCTAAACTTCCGAGGAAAGGATAGAGAAGTGGATTGAGTGTTTGCTGGAGGAGAAGCCAAGCTGGACAGTGAGCGAGGGAGACTGACTGGTGGATGGCCATCGGATGTGGTGTGACCATCTTGAATTTTTTGTAAGCAGCTTTGGTGACAGAGGTGGCCTGGCAGAGCAGATTCATACAGGTGACAGGGAAGGTGTGATTCCTTCTTTTCCCCCATACTTCTCTGGTGACCAGAGGTATGACAGGCTCCCACCCTTATCCACCACCAATACAGCCCCTGTTCTCTGGGAGTTTGGAGACTTGTATTTATGAGCTGTGCCAGTGTGAGGCAGGGGTCATCTGCACCACTTTGGTGCCTCGATTCATGCGGGACTGGCTCCAGACCTACAGAAACCACAGAGCCACCAGGCTAGCATTAATCTAGAATAAATGAAGGCAAAGAAGAGAAAAATAAGAGATAAAATATAACCAGCCACTCTGCCTCCAGTGCCCCGTGGTCCTAAATGACACTAAAACCAGCTCTATCAAGGGCCTTCATCAACTACTTCCGGATTGAGTGCACTGAACAGAGACAACACTTAGACCTATAGGAACCCCATCTAGGTCCAGGAACTCTGCTATCACATCCTTCCTGTACCCACCTCATGGGCTCCTGGGCTGGCAGGAGCCCCCCAGAGATTGTCCTCTCCTGGTTCAACAGTTGCATTGGTGTTTGGGGTTTTGGATTTGGTTATTCCCTTTCGTTGTTTTGCTCTTTTGGTTTGCTTATTCTTTTTTCTCCTTCTTCTCTTTCCAGTCCCTTGAATTTTATCCTTATTATCTCTGTTCTTGGTTTTTCTTAGTTTCTTGTTTCCCATTTCCCCTTCTTCTTTTTCTTTTTGATCTTTCTTTACAATTCTCTACAATCTCCTTTCATCTTCCCTCTCACTTTAAAAAAAAAAAAATTCTTTTTATTTTCTTGCTTATATTTCTCTTCTATAGCTCCAGTTTTCTATCCCTCTTTTTTATTTTCTGGTTGCTGCTTATTTTTTATTTCTTTCCCTCCTTTATTTATTATTTTTTCTATTCATTGTTAGTTTATTCTGTTTTGTTTTCTTGTATGTGTGTGTGTGTGGGGTCTCTTCTTTCCCACTTGATAGGAGACAGTAACCATGCCATTCAGCCTTGCCACACTCATACCCTCTGCAGCTCCGCCCACTGGGCAAAAGCCAATGCCAGCTCCTATACCACCTGATCTATGACAGACAGCAGCCAACAGCAGCCACACCAACCCTAGACTGAAGTTCATGAACAGCAAACATTCTCTAACCACACATACGAGTACAGTTGGGGAGAGTCTCAGAACACATCAACATACAATATCAGTTCAATACAAATAGGACAATACCAAAATGTCTCCGAGAAAAACAGACAGTTTTAGCTCATATGAAGAAACAAGAGAGAATGGTTTAAACAATGGCCAAGATGCAGAGCCGGAATATGTTTCTTAGGAAGAAAATGTAATGTAAGTAAATGAAAAAGAACTCAAAAGAATACTGTTTAAATACCTTCAAAAGATTGACAGAAAGATCAAGGAAAACACAGAAAAAAATTTCCGGAAACCACTATAAGAGCAAGCAGACAAAATAAATACAAAATTTGAAATAATACAAAATCTGTAATTAGAAATCCAAAAATTAATACTAAGATTTCAGAAATGCACAATACATTGAATGAACAAAGGTGTAGATTCAAAGCAATGGAAGCCAGAATCAGTGAGCTTGAAGATAAATCTCTCAATGCTAGTAAGCTATAAGAACAATCAGAAAAAAAAAAAATACAAAGAAAGCCTAAGAGTTATGTGGGACACCATGAAGAGGAATAACATATGGGTGATCAGAACTCCAGAACAGGAAGAAATAATAAAAAGAACAGAGATAACTGTCAGTTGTTCAAAGGAAACTTCTCTAACATCATGAATGAAAGATGAGAAAATAAGCTTAAAAGAAGACGAACAAACCCCACACAGTATAGATCCCAAAAGAAAATCACCAAGACCTATCATAATCAAACTTTCCAAAACCAAAGACAAGGAAAGAATTCTGAGAGCAGCTCTGGAAAAATGAAAAGTTACTGAGGAGAACCAGCAAGACTAAGCTCTGATTTCTCAGCAGAAACCATGCAGGTAAGAAGGCAATGGGATAACATATAC
>NW_006408523.1:2449770-2460660 GCF_000296735.1 Chrysochloris asiatica | reverse complement strand
TATACAAGAGGGAGGTGGGCAGAGGAAAGATGAAGGAGATACAAGGATGAGTACAAGAGTTACAGGAAATAGAGGTAAGTACTATTAACTGATGGCACATGGAGGGGATTGCAATCATTGTAATGAAACCAAGTTTATGATTTATTGAATATAAAACTGATGATCCATTCTGTAAGCTTTAACTCAATTCACAATAAAAAGTTAAAAAAAAAAAAAGAGAGAGACATTATGTCTGTCAACATAATGGTTAAACAAACTTAGGTGCATACACAAAACGGAATACTACTAAATGTTGACAAATAATGATGAATCTACAACACACTTCACAACTTAGATGAACCTGGAAGACATTATGCTGAGTAAAAGTAGATAATCACAAAAGGACAAATATGATATGATACCAATGCTGTAAAAAGTTAAGAAAAGATTTTCTTGATAAAAGAAACAATCTATGATGGTTACCGGGGTAGGAGGGAGGGAAAATTATTCATGGGCTAAAGGGTAAACACATGCTACCGTGAGTAATGGGGCATACAATATACAAGAGTGAGGTGAGCCGAGGAATGATGAAGGTAGTCGGAGACACAGGAAGGAATGCAAGAGTTAAATAGAGGTAAACACTATTAACTGTTTGTTCAGGGAGGAGACTGCAATCAATGTCATGAAACAAAGTACATGATTTGTTCAATGTAAAACTGATGATATGGTCTGTAAACCTGCATTCAATTCACAATAAAAAGTTATTTTTAAAAAAGAGAGAGAAGATGTTAAGTTTTTATGGAAAAGCCTTCAGAGGCTTCTTTTGCGTACAAGTAACGTCTGAAACCTCAGTGTTTTCATTCTGGGGTGCGGCTATAACAGGAATACGAGAGGTTGGCCTTCACAAACAGATGTTCTCCTCTCACAGCTTAGGGGCTAGGTGCCTGCTCTAGGAGAAGGCTTTCTCCATTGGCTCAGTTTAGGAGGCAAGTCCTTACTCTCTTCAGCATCTGGGCTCCAGCATTCCGTGGAGATGGTCGTGTGTCTTGGCATCAATCTTCCCCTGGATCCAGGAGGTTCCCACTGCAGGGGTCCCAGGTCCAGAGGATGTGTTCCGTTCCTGCCTCTTCTTTCCTGATGGTCGGGAGACCCTTCTCCTCTCATCACATCTCTCTCCTCTGATCTCTTGTAGTAAGATCAAAGGTGATGCCGGCCACACCCTGAGGAAACTCCCTTTCAACTGATTGGCTGATCATGGTGGTGATTATATGAGGCCTCATCATGGAGGTGATTGTATCAGATCACAACACAGGGGATGACTACCTCATTACATGACTGCCAAACCGCTGAGAATCACGGCCCAGCCAAGATGACACATACTATTGGGGGACATCATTTAGACCCTGACACTCAGCATACCCTATGAGTTGTTGTCAGGTGCCATCAAGTCGGAACCGACCCACAGCGACCCCATGTACAGCAGAATGAAACAATGTCCTATCCTGGGCCAACCACCACCGCTGCCACCCTTGACGCCATCAATGATGCCACCTGGCTGATCCATCTTGTTGGGGGCCTTCCTCTTTTTTCTCTGACCTTCCATCTTACCCAGCATGACATCCTTCTCCAGCAACTGTTTCTCCTGACAATATGTCCAAAGTATGAGAGACGAAGCTTAGCCATCCTGGCCTCCAAGGAGCACTCTGGCTGCACTTCTTCCAAAATAGATCTATTGGTTCTTTTGGCAGTCCATGGCACTTTCAGTATTCTCCTCCAACACCACAACTCAAAGGCATCAATTCTTCTACGGTCTTCCTTATTCATTGTCCAGCTTTCGCATCCATAGGAGGTTATTGAAAATACCATGGCCTGGGTCAGGCGCACCTTAGTCCTCAAGCTGACATCTCTATTCTTCAACACTTTAAAAAGTATATGCACATATAATAAAAATTGGAATGATACAGAGAAGATTAGCATGGCCCCTGCGCAAGGATGACACGCAAATACCCTATGAGGCCCCAACCAAATCCTCCAACTTCATTCATCTCACTTACCTCTGCCTACTCGTGTATAACTCCAGACACATGGAAATGGTCTTCCATGTTCAAATTACAGCACATCCTTTCCCAAATCTCTTTCTTGCTTCCTCTTCCCTGGATGCTATTTTTCCTCATTCCCAACCATTTCTGGACCAGCTCCCGTCTCCATGTGAGCATTGACCACCTGTTACATTACATGTTCATGATCTGTTTACACGACTCTTCCCCCAGGAAGACATAACCATGTCAAACACAGAGAAATGCTTCCCTGTCCCATCCACTGCAGGATCTGGTCCCAAATATGTGCTCAACAAAAATCTCCAGACAGAATCAGAAGCACTCAACAAATTTGAAAATGATTTTAAAAAAAAAACAAAAACCAACCCTTTCCTTAGAAGGTGAGAATGGTTGCACAAATCAAAGAAAATATACATATAGAAATTGTTGGTTTGTTATTTAATTTCTCAGCACCACCAAAATAACGAAAAAAATCAAATAAATATCCTCCTTAGGTGGAACTGAACTAAAAAATATGTGAAAGAAACAAGATCTCCAGACAGTCGCAGCAGCACTCAACAAATATGAAAATCATTTTAAAAACAAGCAAACAAACAAACTTCTCCTTAGAAGGTGAGGATGAGTTTCTACATTAGAAATTATTGAAATGGTATATGTTTTGCTGTTTAATTTCTCAATAACACCAAAAAAACAGAAAATGAAATTCCTCCATAGGTGGAATTGAACTGAAAAAGATGCAAAAGAAACAACCAAGCTCAAATGTCAAGGTAAACCTGGGCATTCTGAACGTCCTGAAAACACAGTAAGGAGCAAGACACAGAATATGGACCAATTGGATGATCTTGGAACTTCAAGACACAGAACACGGACCATCTGGATTATCCTAGAACTTGAAGGTCTTGTGACCATGGCAGTTGGTACAGGCAACACGTCATCACTTCTTTCCTTAAAATCCCAATCTATATGCAGAATCGTCTAAAACACTCCATCAGTGTCTACATGTACACTTCAGAAACATTCATTATATTCTTAAATTGTGCAACCATGCTCGCTTTTTCCAAAGTACCCCACTCTAAATAACAACCCCCCCTTTCTCTTCCTTTGCATTTGATTTCTATATATTTGCTTATTTCACAGAAGTGATACCACACAGAATTTGTTCTTTTGTGACTGACATATTTTTCTCAGCAGGCTGCTGGCCCAGTTCATCCATGGTATGGCGCACACTAGGACTCCATTCTTCTTTATCGCTGAGGGTGTAAGAACTACACTGTGTTTTTTTGCATTCATCTGTTGATGGACATTTAGGTTGTTTCCACATTTTGGCTGTTGAGGATAGTGCTGTGGTGAACATTGGCCTAGGTGTGTCTGTCCCATGCCTACTTTCAGGTCTTTGGGATATATGCCAAGGAGTGGGATTGATGGGTCATATGCTAATTCTTTGTTCAACTTCTTGAGGATCCAACAAACTGTTTTCCACAGCGGCTGCGCCATTTTGTATTCCCACCAGCAGTGGATGAGGGTCCTGTTCAATGGCCTTTTTAGACTCATCCTTAATCTGACCAACCCACCCACAGCCACTGAATCTATTCTGATTTACAGTGACCCCGTATAGTGTTTCTGAGGTTGTAGATCTTCACAGAATTAGACAGTCTCATGTTTCTTCTTTGGAGTGTCTAGTGGGCTTGAACCATCAACCTTGCAGTTAGTAGTCCAACACCTAACCCACAGAGCCAATAGGGCTCCTTGACAAAGAATAAGTGCCCTTCCAATGCTTCATAAAACAGAGGCTATTAAAGCAGGAGAAGCAAAGACTGACACCTCATGCCTGGTCAGGGAGCCCCCTAGGTAGTGTAAACTGTTAGCTACTTGGCTGCTACCAGGAAGGATGGAAGTTCAGCTCCACCCAGAGGTACTTCAGAAGAAAGACCTGGTGATCTACTTTAGAAAGCTCAGTGCTGAAAACCCTGTGGAGCACAGTTCTCCTGTAATCCACATGGGATTGCCTTGAGTCATGATCAACTCAGCAGACATGGGATGTTTTGTGTTTTAGGGGCTGTGCCACACTAGGGGATCTCTAAGAAGCCAGCACCCCAGGTAAGAAGTGTTAGGTAGACTCTGCTAGCTAAGCAGGTCGTATCACACCTACTGATTTCTGGAGACCCTGGCGGATATCCTTCCTAGGGTGGGGTTGGGGGAGCTTGACTTTCAGAATTCCTCCCACGCTCTCCCCTACTCTTCCTGCTCTGGGTATACCCCCTGTGCAGTTTGAGGCTGAGTGGAGGCAGACTGGTGAAACCCACATTTGGGGGGACACCCCTCTAGATTGTTTTGGAATCAGCAGGACATATAAGCTAGTCACAATAGATTCACTTTCATGGGGATGCTGGCATAGGCGAGACTCCCCAGTAAAAACTCTGAATGTGAATTTAGCTAGTTTTGGATAAAGACACCTTTCAGCGTCAGTAAACACCATGAATGCAGCCTCGGTGGAGTTACAACTTAATTAGATGAGGGGAAGTGCACCGGGTCAGGCTTCATCTCCCTGCTTCTGTGATGCTAATCAGCTGGGCAGCCGGCAGCTGAAAAACTGCTGGAATTTTTATTTGCATTTCATTTACTGGGGGAAGGAAATTGACCCAGATGGTCCACAAAGGCCCGGGAAGGCTGGCAGGCAGTGTTAGGCTGCACACTTCTCAGAGGGCCTGCTCTTGTCTGCCCATCCCTCTTCAAGCCTGGGATATAAAAGATTAAAACAGCGGAAGGGAATTGATTTCATGATTTTAGATAATTTCCCCCCAGATTTCAGGAACGATCTCAAAAAAGCTAATTTAATCAGCCAACAGCTCAATAGTAATTAACGGGAAGAAAAGCTGAGATAATGAAAGAGGTGGTAAGGATTTTTGCTGTTGCTGGTGGGAACCTTTCTTAATTAGGAAAAGTCTAAAAACGAAATGATGTTCAAGGAGACAAGCACAGAGAATCCAGGGCCGGCAGATGATGGATGGTCTACCAAGTTCATCTTCTCCTGAGAAATCCAGACAATTGGCCAAGGAGGTGCCCAGCTTGGCATTGCCATGGGGGTTTGCCTGAACCTTGGAGGGTTGAACCTCAGGGTGACTTCAGGGTTATCTCTACAGAGTATCTGAATGCAGTCCTTTCTTGGTTTCCTATTGCGGGCTCACTAGGACTGAAATACCACAAGGGCGTGGCTTTAAAGAGCAACACTGTATCTTCTCACAGCCCTGGAGGCATTGTTGTTGTTGTTAGGGGCCATTGAGTACCAACAACTGAAGGAAACACTGCTCCATCCTGGGCCAACCTCATAATTGTTGCTACATTTGAACACATTGTTGCTGCCACTGTGCCAATCCATCTTGTTAGGGGGTCTTCCTCTTTTTCTCCAAAGCTCCATTTTATCAAACATGATACCCTTCTCCAGGGACAGGTGCTTCCTGACAGTATGTCCGAAGTATGAGAGACCAGGTCTGACCATGCTGGCTTCCAAGAAACACTCTGACTGTACTTCTTCCAACACAGATTGGTTTGTTGTTCAGGAAATCCAAGATATTTTTAATATTCTCCTCCAACGCCATAACACAAATGCTTCAATTCTTCTATGGTCTTATTCATTGTCCAGCTTTCGTATGCATATGAGGTTATTGAAAATACCATGGCTTGGGTCAGACACACCTTAGTACTCAAACTGACATCTTTATTCTTGAACACTTTAAAGAGGTCTTGTACAGTAGATTTGCCTAGTACACCATGTTTGATACTCGACTGTTGCTTCCATGAGTGTTGATGGTTGATCCGAGCAAAATGAAGTCTTTGACAACTTCAATCTTTTCTCCATGTATCATGATGTTATTGATTGGTCCAGTGGTGAGGATTTTTGTTTTCTTTACATTGAGATACAACCCATGTTGAAGGCTGTGTTCTGTGATCTTCATCAGTAAATATTTGAAGTCCTCTTCACTTTCAGCCGACAAGATTGTATCATCTGCATATCGCAGGTTGTTAATGAGTCTTCCTCCAATCTTGATGCCACATTCTTCTTCATATAATCCAGCTTCTCTGACTATTTGCTCAGTGTACAGACTGCTCATGAGGAACCTGTACACAGACCAAGAGGCAGTCATTCGAAATGAACAAGGGAACAGTGAATAATTTAAAGTCAGGAAAGGTGAGCACCGGTGTTGTATTCTTTCACCATACTTATCCAGTCTGTACCCTAAGCAAATAATCCAAGAAGCTAGATTTATATGAAGAATGTTGATTCTAATTCCAAGCAAAATAGGGATTAGGACTGCAGCTTGTATTTTCTTTGCTGGTGTGCACAATTCAATCGGTGACAAGTTTCTTCCAGCAGAACCTCGTTCTCAGTCAGGTGAGACTCCCCACTATCTCATAGTGACCTTTGGTGGGTGCAGGAGATAGGGGTGTGACTGTGGGATCACACAGCCTGCCACACACACTGGACTCTGCCAACCACTAACTGTGGCCTTGATGAGGTGTGCTTCAACTCTATGAGCCTTGGTTTCCTTGCTTGTAACATGGGAGATGATGATCAGCCCCCAAACCACACTAAGTGCCTTTGAGTTGATCCCGACTCCTCTACGGGACAGAGGAGAGCTGCTCCTGAGAGTTTCTGAGACTGCCAATCTGTATGGGAACACACAGCCTCACCTCTCTCTCTTAAGGAGCACCTGCTGGGTTTGAACTGCCAACTCTGTGGTTAGCAGCCTAGTGCTTAACCCACTGTGCCATGAGGGCACCTTGGAGTTGATAATAGTCGGTTCTCTGTTTACGGTTTCTGAGGGTGTAAATATTGACAGGAGTCCTGGAGTCCTGGTATGGTGCTGTAGGATAAGCACTCAGCCACAAGGTCAGTTTTGAGTTTCAAGGTCAGCAGTTCAAACCTACTAGTCGCTCCTCGGAAACCCTATACAGGATTGCTATGAGTCAGAACTGACTTGATGGCACTCAACAACAACAATAGATATTTACAGGACAAAAAGCCTCATCTTTCTCCCAAGGAGTGACTGATGGATTTGAACTGCCGACCTTGCAACCTTGCAGTTAGCAGTCCAGTGCTTATCCTACAGCATCCCCATGGCTTCCCTTCATGTGGGGTCCTTGCGCATGTGCCATAAGGACAGCACACGAGGGACTGAGCACGGGTCAGCAGCGTGGTGTTGCATGCTGTCGAGTCAGTGCTAACTCATGGTGACTTTATGCACAACAGAAGGAAATACTGCCCGCTCCTGGGCCCTCCTCTCAGTCTGCCATGATTGAGCCCAATCGCTTCAGCCACCGTGTCAGTCCCTCCCATGGAAAATCTACCTCAGAGTTGTTGACTCTTTACTTCACCAAACAGGATGCACTTTTTTAGCAACTGGTCTTCCCTGATGACATGCCCCAGATAAGCAAGATGATGCCGTTCCTTCCTCACTTCTACAGCACATTCTGGCTGCATTTCTAGCTGTCTATGGCATGGCAATAGTCTTTGCCAACACCACCATTCAAATGCATCAACTCGTCTTTAATTTTCCTTTTTCAATGTCCAGTTTTCACACGCATGTGATGAGGCAACTGGAAAGACGCTGGGTTGGGCTAGGTGCACCTCAGTCCTCAAATTTACATCTTTGCATCGTAACACTTTCATCAGATTGCTATGCTTCCTTGGCGGATTCGTATTTTAGAAGTGAATCACCAGGTCTTTCTTTCTACTCAATCTTAGTCTGGAAGCTGCACTGAAGCCTGTTCAGTGTCCTGGCAATGCCCACACATCCCTCCACTGACAGATGTGTGGTGACTGCCCATGGGGCGCACTGGCTGGAAATTGAATATGGGTCTCCCATGAACCACCACGGCCCACTGGAAGCATCTGCTACGTGGCACATAATGAGCAATGTAACTAACTGAGTAAACGCTTAGTTAACTATAATGTAGAGAAAAGTAAAGGTTGAGGCTCCCAATTCTTCACCTTCTCACCTCTCAAGGATAGGGCAGAGAAAGGGTCCAGGAAGAATGCTAGAGACCCAGGAACCAGACCCACTCTGGACAGTTAGTGGGCCAGGAATTGCTGCTCATTATTGAATGTCAGTGAAGAAGAAAACACACAGGGAAACACCCCCATGTTACTCTTCTCTGCCTCTTAAAGACATGTGTCCCACGAGTAGCCCAGCATGTCAGACCACCTAGGCAGAGCAAGACCATGACCTAATCCAGAATCTGTTTCTGTCCTAAAAGGGATGGAGGAGTTTCCATCCCAGAAGGCTGGTAGGATTAGGAAGGGGAAGAGTTCATATGCATACTTTCTTGAAAGGGAACAGAGCCAATGATTAAGTGGATTCCACTTGTTGTTGTGAAGTGCCAACGACTTGTTTCTAACTCATAATGACCCTGTGTAGGGTTTCTGAGAAGCGGTTGGTGAGTTTGAACCACTGTCCTTGTGGTTCAAATCAACCTTGCGCTCCTGCGCTTATCCTACAGTGCCACAGCAAGATTCCACTTGGGGCCATCTAATTCCCCAAGAAAGCGTAGTCCAATCATGGTGCACACAGGGCACTGATGGTGAGAGGGAGCCTGGTCAGGTGCCTATCCCAGTAAGAGTAGAATGTCAAAGAGCTATCATGGGGACACTATGAGTCGGCACATAACAACAACAACATCATGGGGACAAGAAACCTTAGTGGCACAAGCTTGGCTGTTCAAATCCACCTGCCACTCTAAGGCTAGAAAGATGGGGCTGTCTGCTCCCGTGGAGAACTACAGTCTTGGAAACCCTATGGGGCAGTTCTACTCTCTCCTATAGGGTCACTGTGGATAACTTGACAGCAGAGGGGTTGTGGGGACAGGCTCTGCTTTAGAGGTCTTTGTTTCCTGGGAATACCAACTTAAAAACAAGGAGAGAGTCATCGGGATGGGCACCCTAGGATAGTGGTTTCAGCCAGGAATTGTGTGTTTTTTTTTTAATTTGGAAATGTTTGTGTTACTGCAAACCCACTGCCATGAAGTAAATTTGAACTCAAAGTAACTCCATAGAACAGAGCAGAACTGCTTGCTAGGGTTTCCAAGACTGTAATTATTTACAGGAGCAGACAACCTCATCTTTCTCCCATGGAGCCACTGGTGAGTTTGAACCACTGACCTTGTGCTTTGCAACCCAAGGCTTAACCCACAGCTCCACCAAGGGTCTTTGTATGATTTTTGTTGTTAAGTGCTGTTGAATCCATTCTGACTCCTAGTGATCCTGTATAGGGTTTCTGAAGAGTAGCTCGTAGGTTTGAACCAGTGACCTTGCAGTTAGAAGTCCAGTGCTCATTCTCCAGCACCCCACCAGGATTCCAGAGACACTGGGGAGCATTTGTTTATTACAATAGATAGGCACAGAGATGATTTACCTCATGAAACTTTTCAGAACTTCAGTGATTTCAGGGAGGCTTCATGTGTTGTCATTTCAAGAGAAATTCATTTTAGTCTACATACGTCTCAAGAATGTAGCCATCTCTACACGAGAAACAACCGTGTCATTTAGAATTCCTTTGGCGCTTTCTTATTCTGGGAGAAGAACTTTATTTCCAACATTCACACTGACTGGTTGAATCTCTCCACCTTTACCTTAAGATTGGATCCAGTAGTTTTAACTATCACTTTTTCAGAAGTTTTCCTTGAGATTTATTTGGAAGCACAATGCCTCCTTTGGTTACAGTTTAGTTGTACTCCTTTCCATCAGTGCTTGGTCAAAGAGAAGAAGAAACTTTCTCAGTCCATGTCCTGCTATGGCTCTGGTCACCCCAGTTCATAGACCTCCTTCCATATGCCCCCACAAGGAAAGACCCACAATTCAACACTTGAGACACATACATGAAGTAACCTTCTAAGGAATATTTGCCAGTGTGTAGGGACTTTTCCACCACCCATCTGCCAGAATGTCGTACGGTGGTGGCTTTTGTGTTGCTGTGATGCTGGAAGCTATGACACTAGTATTTTAAATACCAGCAGAGTCCCCCACAGTGGACAGAGGTTTCAGGGAGCCTCCAGACTAAGACAGACTAGGAAGAAGGAGAGGCAAACTAGTTCAGAATGTTTAGCCACTGAAAACCTTATAAAGAACATTAGAACATTGTCAGATGTGGTGCTGGAAGATGAGCCCCTCAGGTCAAAATACACACTTAAAATACCATTGGTCAAGAGTTACCTCCTCAAAGCAGAGTTGACCATGATGTTGCATATGAAGTCAAACTGTCAAGACCTTCATTTACTCATGGGGCACAACTCAAAATGAGGAGATACAGCTGCAAACAGCCGTTAATAATCAGAACATGGAAGGTACAAAGTATGAATCTAGAAAAACTGGAAATTACCAAAAATGAAATGAAATACATAAAGATCAATATCCTAGGCATTGCTGCTGCTGTTGTTGTTGTGAAGTGCCATTAAGTCAGTTTTGATTCATAGCAATTCTGTATAGGGTTTCTGAGGAAAAGCTAATGGGTTTGAACTACCGACCTTGTGGTTCACAGTCCACTGCTGATCCTACAGCACCACACCAGAAGTCCACCCTACGTGTTAGTGAGCTAAAATGGACTGATGGCATCCATTTTGAATCTGAAACTCATATGGTTTGCTATCCCTGGGAAAAGGAAAGGTGTCCAATTGGTTGCTAAAAATAACATTTCAAGATAGATCTTGAAGTGCAATGCTTCATGGATAATATCCATATGTCTACAAGGAAGACCAGTTAATACCACTGCTATTCAAATTTACACACCAGCCACTAAAACCAGGGATAATCAAATTGAAGAATTCCACCAACTTCTTCAGTCTGAAATTAATCAAACATGAT
>NW_006408523.1:2448737-2449470 GCF_000296735.1 Chrysochloris asiatica | reverse complement strand
AAAACAAGTCTACGAGAGCCAAAATATGACCTTGAATATATCCTACCTGAATTTAGAGACAATCTCAAGAACAGATTTGAAACATTAGATACTAATGACCTAAGAACAGAAGAGTTGTAAGATGACATCAAGAACAACATGCTGGAAGAAAGCAAAAGGTCATTAAAAAGACAACAAAGAAATAAAAGACCATAACGGATGTCAGGAGAGACTCTGAAAGCTGCTCTCGAGCACAGAGGCGCTAAAGCAAATAGAAGACAGGAGGAAAGAAGAGCTGAGCTAAAAATATGGAAGGGCAACTTGAGAAGACAAAGGATTATTACGAAATGTGCAAAGACCTGGAGTTAGAAATCAAAAGGGAAAAAAGAACATGCTCAGCATTTCTCAAAATGAAAGAACTAAAGGAAAAATCGAAGCCTCAACTTGCAATATTGAAAGATTCTGTTGGGCAAAATATTGAATGATGAATAAAGTATCAAAAGAAGATGGAAGGAACACACAGAGTCACTGTACCAAAAAGAAATGGTCGATGTTCAACCATTCAAGCATATGATCAAGAGCCACTGATACTGAAGAAAGAAGTCCAAGGTTCACTGAAGGCAATGGTAGAGACAAGGCTCTGGGAATTCCCACTGAGGAGTATTCAATCTGTCTAGGTGGAGCTGATGAAATGAAATGCAGATGGGTCTCTTGTGATACAATAGTGAATAATTGTTATCAGGACTGATTGTGA
>NW_006408523.1:2444430-2447757 GCF_000296735.1 Chrysochloris asiatica | reverse complement strand
TTCATTAGTAAGTGTCTAATGCATCAAATCTGTTCTTAACATGATATCTAAATTCAGGTAGGATATGTTCAAGGTCCTATTTTGGCTCTTGTAGACTTGTTTTAATTTTTTTCAGCTTTAGCCTGAACTTGCATATGAGCAACTGATGGTCTCTTCTACAGTCCACTCCTGGCTTTGTTTTTACTGATCATATTGAGCTTTTCCACGTTCTTTTCCCACAGATGTAGTCAATTTGATTCCTGTATATTCCATGTGGTGAGGTCCATGAATGTAATTGCCTTTCATGTTGTAATGAATAGGTCATCAGTCTTGCAAAAATCTACCATATTATCTCCAGCATCGTTTCTATCACCAAGACCATATTCTCCAACTACTGACCCTTCCTTCCTCTTTGTTTCCAACATGCAAGCCACCACAGTAAGACAAACTGACAGACAAATGGTGGGAGTACTTCTTAGGAAAATGTAGACATTTGCCTTGTGGACTATTTTACGGCAAGTATCCTGTTGTGGCACTGTGGGTTAATGCACCAGACTGCAAAGCCATTTGAACTGCAAGGTTGGTGGTTCAAGCTCACCAGCTGCTCCTCGGAAACCCTTACAGGGTTGCTATGGCTCGGAATCAACTCAACGGCATTTTACAACAACATCCTTAGTGTTAAGACCCAAGCCTATGGTTCTGAGCCTCTAGGCATCATTTCCTGAAGGCATTTGGAAAACTTCTTAGCCTGGAGGCCCAGGGTCACAGTCTTGGGTCTTGACACTAAGGTTAATTGGTGTAAGACAGTCCATAAAACCAATGTCTACATTTTACCTTGGTGAGTAGCAACTTACATCTGAAAGCTTTTGAGTAGCCATCTAAGGTGTGACTGTTAGTTTCTCTCCACGTGCTGCAAAGAATAGTGAAGAAAATAAAAGACACAAGGAAGCAATTAGTCTGAGGGACTCATGGAACACATGAACCCCAGTCCTCATGACTCTGAGATCAGAAGAACTGGATGGTGCCAGGTTACCACTGAGGACTGCTCTGAAAGAGATCCCACTAGGAAGTCCTGGAGAGAGCGGGAGAGAGAGGTGGAACAAAATTCAAAATCATTTAAAAAACAAAACAAAGAGACAGACTTACTGGTCTGAGACTATCGCTCTTTGACACCCTTCAAGTCTGGAAATGAATTCATCCTCATGGCTCAATTTTTAGCCAAACAATAGACAGGTCTTTAAGGCTAGCAATATCATCAGGAATGTATGCACTCCTTAGAAAAATCAAGATCATACAAGATCAAAATGGCAGCATTCGCCCAGGGGTAAAACTCCGCAGGCAGGAAGGGATCCTGGTGTGACGCTCTGGGTTAATGCGCTGGACAGCAAGGTGGGTTTGAACCACAAGGTCAACAGTTCAAACTCACCAGTCACTCCTTGGAAACCGTATACAGGGTCGCTATGGGTTTGAACCGACTTGACAGCAATTAACAGCAACAACAACAGAAATGGCAAACACAGGGAGAAAATGGGAAGAGTGCTATTACACTTGAGGGATGGCAATCATTGCCGCAATCAAAAGGTGTATGAGCTGTTGAATGGAAAACCAATTTGCTCTGTAAACGTTCATCCAAATCACTATAAAGAGTTAAAAAAAAGTGCAGGGGCGGGTTGCATGGTTGGTTATATATATAAGGAACTCTGGTAGCGTAGTGGTTACGAATCAGGGTGCTAACCTCAAAGTCGGCAGTTCAAAGCTACCAGCTGTTCCGCGGGAGAAAGATGAGGCGTTCTGCTCCTATAAAGATTTACAGCCTCGGAAACCCTGTACAGGGTCACTATGAGTCAGAACCGACTCCACGGCACATAACAACAACAACAACATATATATATAATGTAGTAAAGATCTGATTTAGCAGCTTGGCACATGGATCTGGACTTGGAGACAGGGGCCACCACTCTGAGGTCATATCTGTCAATCTCAGGGGGTTGGGAAACCAACACCATCCTCCAAAGTCAGTGTCTTTGAGTCCAAACTGCAGTTTATCACGGCATTCATGTTTTATGTTATTTTTTTATTTTAGGTTTTTATTGTGAATTGAATGATAGTTTACATGGGAGAACATCAGCTTTACATTTACCCTATCGTACCTTGTTTCATGGCAATGATTACAATCCCCTCCATGCATCATCATTCAACAGCATTTTCTTCCATTCCCTCTGGTTTATTTTTGGGATATACATAAAAGCACTCAGGAATATATAACCATTCACACAACCAAAGGGCACACCCTACAAGTCTGCCCCCCACCCCCAGCTGCTAGCACACAGCCCCTTTCCCTCCCTGACTGAGTCCAGAGTCCCCATCCGCTCCATCCCTCCATGTCATCATCTCTGCCTCCATCTCTGGCACCACTGCTTCTCTGGATAGGGTCCCACACTCCGCTCTTCTCCCTTGATGGTCCCAGCATCCTCCGCTCCTTGACTGCAAGATCAACCACTCCCCTCATTTTGTTACAAAATGTCTATCTTTACATTTGCAACATTCGCAATCAGTCCTGAGAGCAATTATTCACTATTGACATATTCCATGGGCTTATTTGTACCTGAAGATACTCCAGATATCCTCGAAAGCAGGTCTAGATCTGAAAAACCAACAGTTTACACAAGGAAAGGTGGTAAATGAACATAGAGCTTCAGAACAAGCCCCTAGGTCTTTGCAAAAATATTCAGAGCCCTTTCCCCAGGAGCAGGAAGGATTCTATACAAATGTAGATATCAAAGGAGGATGAAAACGCTGTGTAGTCACAAATAGTGAGACCCCGGTCACCATAATGGAACCAAATCTTTCTGTGATCACTGCTTGTTCTACCTCTAAGTTCAAGACTTAGAATGGTGAGTTTCCTGGAGCATGGGGGCCTCGTATGTCTCTTCAATTTCCAGGTACAAGTCGGTTCCAACTCATAGTGATTCTGCATAGGGTTTCCAAGGCTGTAAATCCTCACGGGAGCAGAAAGCCTCATCTTTTTTCCCATGGAACAGCTGGTTATTTTGAATTGCTGACCTTGATGTTAGCAGCCCAAGTCGTAACCACTGTTTTTCAATATTCTCCAACACCATAACTCAAATGCATCAATTCTTATACGGTCTTCCTTATTCAATGTCCAACTTTCACATGCATATGAAAAATAGCCTGGCTTGGGTCGGGGTTTAAAGAGGTCTTGAGCAGCAGATTTGCCTAATGCGATCCATTGTTTGATTTCTGGACTGCTGCTTCCATGAGTGTTGGTGGTTGATCTGAGCAAAATGAAGTATTTGACAACTTCAATCTTTTCTCAATTTATATAGA
>NW_006408523.1:2440518-2443605 GCF_000296735.1 Chrysochloris asiatica | reverse complement strand
TTCCTAGAAACTTGTTCGTTGCCCATGCCTTCAGTGTACCTTGGACCTCTTCCTTCAGTGACACTGGCTCTTGATCATATTCTTCAGGGTACTTCTTAGAATTGCAATAGTGTGCATTCCATTGCAAATGTAGAGTCTTGGTGTGGTGCTGTCAGATAAACACCACACTGCTAACTTAAAGGTCAACTGTTCACACCTACCAGCCACGTCTCAGAAACCCTATACAGGGGCCCTACGAGTTGGAACCAACTCCATGGCAGACTAGTTTGTTGTCTATCATTCCCATTAAAATCTAAGCCACAGAGAATGGAGCAGCTTTGTGTCTTTGATCCTCAACTCCCCACATTGTGCCTGATACATAATAGGTGCTCAATTATTTCTTCAAGAACTCATGATTATTTGCAAGTTGTTTAAAAGTGAAAAGTTAAGGAATATCCAAAGGTTTTGTCTACTTCTTAGTGGAGGTTCAGGAAAAGAACAAAATGCCATATGTCTACTACCCACCAAGACCCAAACCACGGCCATTAAGTTGATTTCAACCCACAGTGACCCTAGGGGAGAGAACAGAACTGCTCCCTAGAATTTCCAAGACTGTCAACTTTTATGGGAGCAGATAGCCTCATCTTCTGCTGAGCAGCTGGTGGATTTGAACCACTGACACTGCAATTAGTAGTCCAACACTTAATCCACTGTGTCACCAGGATTCTTTATGTTTTATTATAAAAGTTGGCATACAAAATCGCCAAGGTCCCCAAGCTTCAGTTTCCTCATTTTAAAAAAGGTGGTTATTAAACTGGAAACTTTATTCCAGTTTTTTTGTTTGTTTTTTTTAAAGGGTCAGTGGAAAAAAGTAAAAAGACAGTAACTTCATTTCTAGAAAAGTGAAATGTGGGTATGCAAGTTATCACTATGCATTCCATCTGAGTTAACGGGAGTGGCAGCTTGCTGGTTTATATTACCCGAAAGGATGCAGTGTTTTTAAGACTGTAAATACCTACAACCAAATCATAACACTGCTTTGTGTTAGAAGGCATGTGATGCTGTGTTGTGTGTAAGGAATACTACACAGCTTACTTTATAGGTAGCATCAGGAAAATTGTAAAACATGTCAGAAATATTACCCTATTTCATTTAATAATGATTGTATCAAAGAGTCGGGAGAAAGATGAGGCTTTCTGCTCCCGCAGAGATTTATAGCCTTGGAAACCTTATACAGGGTCGCTATGAGTTGGAAACCTTATACAGGGTCGCTGTAAGTTGGAACTGGCTCTATGACACTAAATGACAATATGTCAAAGGATCATGTGTATGTAGTGTTTGTCCTAACAGGGGCTAAGGAGACTACATCCCTCACATGAAAAAAGTCAGCGGCCATCTTGTCGACTCTGACTCATGGTGCCCCTATGTGGGTCAGAGTAGAACAGGTCTCCATTGGAGTGTCAATGGTTGACTTGGTTTTTTAAGTAGATCACCAGACATTTCCTCTGAGGCACCTCTGGGTGGACCCAAATCTCCAACCTTTCTGTTAGCAGTTTCACCTTAACCATTTGCTCTACCCGGGGACTCCATGAAGCCAGGCTAAATAGACAGGGTGGGGGAACACGCAATAAGAGGAACATGCTTCTCTTGGTTCATCTTCAGGCCCCGGGTTCCAGTCTTGGGGAACACACCCCTGGGACAGCATCAAGGAGAGGCAAGAAACAGGATGAGACTGTGGATGGGAAGACAGACTTACCCATTCACTTAGTTACATTCTCTTCATGGACTTGTTTCATTGAAATCTTCCTGAGAGGCATATGTTTATTCTATATGAAAAGAGATTCTGAGGAATATATCTCTTATTGTCCAGGAAAGACCCCTCCCCACTGGCCCCCACTGGTTCTAACCACTGCCTTTGTGTTGATTCCGACGTACACAGGCTTTATAATTGGTGGCATAGTGAGTTACGCATTGGACTGCTAACCACAAAGCCAGTAGTTTGAATCCACAAGCTGCTCCACAGAAGAAAGAAACATAAAGATTTAGTCTCTGAAACCCTATATGGGGTCACCATGAGTCGGAACCAACTTGATTACACAGGACAGAGTAGAACTTGTCCACAGGGCTTGTGAAGTCCCATCTTTCTCCCTCAGAGTGACTGGTGGGTTTGAACTGCTGGCACTGTGGTTAGCAGGCCAATGCTTAACCCACTGCACCAGAAGGGTTCCTTCCATCAGTGCTGGTCAATGCTTAATTTAATGTGACTTTTCATACTTCTTGGCCAAATGCACAGCTTCAGGGGATGTGGTGATTGGCAGGCACTTAGATCAAGTTTCCCCCCTAGTGTGGACTTTGGGGTTCAAGTCTAGGTTCTATTCCACTATCTAGTTGCTGTGTGACCTTGGAAAGTTACTTGATTTTGATTCTCAATTTCCTCATTTAGAAAATGAAGATCTGTCCCTCAACAACTACACTGTATTAGCATAATGCAGTGTGGGGCTTTAGGTTAAGCACTCCAAGATCTGCAGTTCAAACCTACCAACTGCACCTCAGAAACTCTATACAGGGTCGCTATGAGTCGGAACCAGCTTGATGGCACTTAACAAAAACAGCAGTGTACTCTAAAGGGGTCCTGGTGTGGCGTGATAAGAACTGGACTGCTAATCACCAGGTCACTGGTTCAAATCTACCAGCTGCTCCTTGGAAATTCTATACAGGGTCGCTATGAGTCAGAACTGACTCAATAGCACTTAACAACAACAAAGGGTATTGTAACCATGGCTGCTGCGCTCTGTTGAGTTAATTTCAACTTATAGTAACCCCATGTGTGAGACTAGAACTACATACAGCACAGGGTTTTCTAGGCTTTAATCTTCACAGCCGATCCAAGAGGTCGCCTATGACCAAGAGCCAATGATACTGAAGGAGGAAGTCCAAGCTGCATTGAAGGAATTGGCAAAGAACAAGGCACCAGGAATTGATGGAATCAAAATTGAAATCTTTCAAGAAAGTGAGGCGGCACTGGAGGCACTCACTCATCTATGCCAAGAAATTTAGAAGACAACTATCTGGCTGACTGATAGGAAGAGATCCATATTTGTGCCCATT
>NW_006408523.1:2430728-2439384 GCF_000296735.1 Chrysochloris asiatica | reverse complement strand
TTTGGTAAGATGGAGGGTCAGAGAAAAAGAGGAAGACCCCCAATAAGATGGATTGGCCAAGTGGCAGCATTGATGGACTCAAGTGTGGCAACAGTAGTGAGGTTGGCCCAGGATCAGGCAGTGTTTTCATTCTGCTGTGCATAAGGTCGCTAGGAATTGGTACCAACTCGATGGTACCTAACAACAACAACGATCTTTGCGGGGGTGGGGGGGGACCTGGTGTAGCAATGTAGAAGCATTCAACCCTAAGGTCTGTTTGAACCATAAGGTCGGTGGTTCAAACTGACCAGTTGCTATGAGTTGGAATTGACTTGACGACACTTAACGACAACATCAGTCTTTACAGGAGGGACCTGTCCCTGAAGAACAACAACATAGATGGTATCAGTAAAGGGTCAGTGAAAGAGAGGAAGACCCTCAACAAGACAAATTGCCATCGTGCCTGCAACAAAGGCTCAAGAATAGCAATGGTGGTGGGATGGGGCAGAACCGGGCAGGACTTTGTTCTGTTGTACGTGGCGTCTCTATGACTTCATGGTACCTAACAACAACACCAACAACACCAACCATCTTTACCAGAACAAACTGCCAAGTCTGTCCCCTACGGAGCTGCTGACAACTCTTGGTTAGCAGCCTTGCGTTAATCATTGCCGTCCTCCCCTCTCCAGTTTAGCAACAGTTGGAAGTGAGTTTTCGGGACACAGATGTTTGTCATTGGTGTTTTGAGGTTCCCACACGCATCTTCACCGGCATGGCTTTCCACATCCTGCTCTTTGACACAGAACCTCAAAGGAATTGCTCCCACTTAGTTCAGCTGCATCTCTCCCCACCCCCACCAACTGCATCTCCTTGGTGAGTCTGACATCTTCTCCACTGGCCCAGTTGTGTTGACAAAATGACTGAAAAGTAACATCACAGTAAGTGGTATGAACAATGCTGTCTTTCAGCAAAGAAGCAAAGAATGACTTTACTCTTTTTAACTGGACAAAATGGGTGAATGATTAAGGCTAGACAAGAGAGAGAGACAGCCTAAGTGGACTTTAAGATGAAGGCTTTAGTGTAGGGTGGGTCTTAAATCAATCTCTCTTGAGATATCAAGGAGCAGGTTAAGCAAGCAAACAAGAAGGCAGAGATGGGGAAAGATGCCAAGCGACTGAAGATCAGAAGTTGAAAAGCAACGAGAATCTCCCCACAGAACCAAGAGAGAGCGCCCAGAGCTGGTACCCTGAGTTTAGAGTTAGCCCTGCTGAGGCACTGTGGGTTAATGCGCTGGACTTTAAAGTTGGTTTGAGCATCAAGGTCGGTGATTCAAGCTCACCAGCTGCTCCTCGGAAACCCTAAACAGTGTTGCTATGGTTTGGAACTGACTCGACGGCACTCACTGGGTACAAACTGGGTTAATGTGCTGGACTGAAAGGTCAGTTTGAACCACAAGGTCTGCAGTTCAAGCTCACCAGTCACTCCTTGGAAACCGTATATAGGGTCAGTATGGGTCAGAATCGACTTGACGGCACTTTACAACAAACTGTGAAGTGAATCCTGGTGTGGCACTATAGAATCAGCACTGGACTGCTAATCACAAGGTTGGCAGATCAAACCCACCAGCCACTCCTCTGAAACCCTATGCAGGGTCACTATGAGTTGGAATCGACTCAATGGTCCTTAACAACAACAAACTGTGAATGGAGTCCTGGTGTGGTACTGTAGGATAAGTCCTGGACTGCTAACCATGAAGGTGGCAGTGAGTCAGAACTGACTCAACGACACTTAACAACAACAAACTGTGAAATAAGAGCCCAGTGACTCTGTGGCTTCAGCAGTGGGCTGCTAACTGCAAGGTCAGTGGTTCAAACCCATTAGCTACTCCACAGAAGGGCAAGGCTTTCTGCTCCCATAAAGATTTACAGTCTTGGTAACAGCTTCACAGTTCAACACACTGTGAGAAATGTGTGCAGTGACTCCACAGGATAAGCACTAGATTGTGAACCACAAGGTTGGTGGTTCAAACCTACCAGTCTCTCCATGCAAAAAAAAGATGAGGCTTTATGCTTCTGTAAAGACTTACAGCCTCAGAAACCCTAGACAGGGTCACCGTGAGTCCGAACTGACTCGATGGCACTTAATAACAAACTGTGAAAAGGAGTCCTGGTGTGGCACTGTAGCACTGTGGGATAAGCACTGGATTACTAACCACGAAGTCGGCAGTTCAAACCCACCAGCGGCTCCTCTGAAAACCTATACAGGGCTGCTGTGAGTCAGAACTGACTTGACGGTATTTGACAACAGCAAGAAACTGTGAAACAAGATCCTGGGTGGCTCTGTGAGTAAAGCAGTGGGCTGCTAACTGCAAGGTCAGCGGTTCAAACCCACCAGCTGCCTTACAGAAGACCAATGAAGCTTTCTGCTCCCATGAAGATTTACAGTCTTGGCAACCCTGAGGAGTGGTTCTTCTCTGTCCTCTAGGGTCTCTGTGAGTTGGAATTGACTCGATGGCATTGGATGAAAACTACATTCTGTTTGTTGCCCACCTGTGGTGTTTCTATTCTAGAAGTGGTTTTTCATTAATCATACCCCTTCTCCTCTTGCCCCCACCCCTAGACTTTAAACGATCAGTGCTACTGATCATTTTCAAGAGCCCTGGTGGCACAGTGGTTAAGCGCTTGGCTGCGATCGGAACCCACCAGACACTCTGCAGAGAGACATATCGCGGTCTGCTTCCATAAAGATCTACAGCCTCGGAAACCCCACAGGGTAGTTCTACTTTACCTCATAGGGTCAAATCAACCTGGTGATAAGGAGGTGGATTTGGGCTGTAGAATGACCATTCTGGCCATAAAAACACTTATAAGAAAAGGATGATGTTGTTGTTGTTGTTAAGTGCCATGGAGTCGGTTCCGACTCATAGTGACCCTGCACAGGGTTTCCGAGGCTGTAAATCTTTACAGAAGCAGAAAGCCTCATCTTTCTCCCACGGAACAGCTGGTAGTTTCGAACTGCTGACCTTGAGGTTAGCAGCGCGATTTGTAACCACTACGCTACCAGCTTTTAAATGCTGGCATTCTTCAGTATGTTCGAAAGACAATGTAAACTTGCACCAAGTCCAAAACTATGTGTTGACCAAAAAGCTGACAAGTCAGGGGTTATAGGGAGACACAGTTCTGAACCAGAGCAGAAACCCCCTGGTTAAACCATCTTACAAGGTGGAGAAAACTGTGTCTTTGGAAAGAAAATCAAGTTCTTGACAATAATCTATCTCCAGCTTTTGCATTTTCTTCATCCTTGCGTAAAATTTTAAACAAATCCCAACTTTTCTCCCAAAGGGCACGTAAGTAGAAATGTTCCTCTAGCTTGCAGGCCAACTTCAAACAGCTTAAAGATGTCCTTTGCCTGCACACTGGAGAGTTCAAGGAAGCCGCCAAGGATCTAGGGGACGATTTTGTATGGGAACTTTCACTTCCCATTCCATTTGACTTTTGGTCTTTAAAATACAGGTCAAATCAATGAATTTAATGAAGGCCGTTCAGCACAATGGCCTTGCCTTGCATTTTGACCCACATAAAGGGAAGGCAGTCCTTGTCACAAAGCCTTAGCAGAACTTTAAGTGGTTACTACACAAACGTGACAGAACGTTTAGAATCTCAGAGTCTGACGAGCCCTATTGACAAGCAGTTAAAAGTATCTGAAATCGCTGCATGAATGAACATTGATAAGGTAGCCCTATTGTCTCCCATAGTCCCTTTCTCTTCATATGAAAACTCCCCCAAAAGAACAAGAGTCAATGAATGTGAAATGTACTGTCAGTTTTACTGAGCTGCGGATGCCTTTCAGCGCTGGGGATGTTTTGTGGTGAATTCATGCTATTTAAAAGTATTCTTCCCTCGGGAGTCTCGGCTCTTGCATAGGGACACTTTTCAGGCTGCTACCCACCCAAGTCTTTTCCAACTGCTTTCACGCCATGAATGGCTCTTTCAGTGAAAAGAGGTGAAAGACTCATTTTAGTCTTTCTTCTGCTTCTTGGGGTTTGGATGTTTTGAGAGGGTACATCACGACTCATCCTTGGCTCTGTGGAGGGGCAGTGGGTAGGGTAGAGGGGTTATGAGGGATGCACTTTTGCAGCTTAAAGGTGTTTCCTCCACTCCCAGGGCACAGGCAGGCAGATCATCCTAGACACTCACAGAATCTGTTTTAGAATTGGGGCAGACAGCAAAACCAAGTCCACTGCTCTGGAGTCGAACTATTCCTTAGGGTTTCCAAGACTATAAATCTCTAGAGAAGCAGATAAACCCAGCTTTCTGTTGCAGATGGAAGCAGGAAGAAACCAAGCCCACTGCCATCGGGAGATTCGGACTCACGGTGACCCTAGAGGACAGAGAAGAACTGTCCCATCAGGTTTCCAAGGCGACAAATCTTTACAGAAGCAGACTGCCTCATTTTCCTTCCCCAGAGTGGCTGGTGGATTCGAACTGCCAATCTTTTAGATAACAGCTGAGCATTTAATCACTGCTTCACTAGGGCTCTTTGGGAGGGATGAGGGGTGCAAATAAAGCCTGGGCTCAATGTCAAGTTTTCACAAAGTATGTGAGGGCAAGGGACAACCTTTTCAACCCCAAACGACTCTTTAGGGATCAATGGGAACCCATTTCCCCCACCCCAATGAGTCCTGGTGTGGCTCTGTGGGTTAATGCGCCAGACTGCAAAACCATTTGAACTGCAAGGTCGGTGGTTCAGGCTCACCAGCTGCTCCTTGGGAACCCTTTACCTGGGGCTGTCTTGAAGGCACTTCACAACATCAAGGATCATTTATACATTTCTTTATATGAATGTTGTTGTAGTTGTTGTTAAGTGTTGTCAAATAGGTTCTGACCCATAGCAACCCTGTATAAGACTTCTGAGGCTGTAAATTTTTATGGGAGCTTTGTATAGATACCCATTAAAATAATACCCATTTTACATATATATATATATTGTTGTTATGTGCCTTGGAGTCGGTTCCAACTCATATCGACCCTGTACAGGGTTTCTGAGGCGGTAAATCTTTATAGGAGCAGAAAGCCTCATCTTTCTCTCCCACGGAACGGCTGGTAGTTTTGAACTGCTGACCTTGTGGTTCACAGCCCGATTCGTAACCACTATGCTACCAGAGCATATATATATATATATATATATGTGTGTGTGTGTGTGTGTGTTTGTATTTCTGGTGTGGTACTACAGGATAAGCACTGGATTGTATGGTCAATTTGAACCACAAAGTCAACAGTTCAAACCCACCAGTCGTACCTTAGAAACCCTATACGGGGTCACTATGAGTCAGAACCAACTTGATGGCACTTGACAACAAAAACATATACATATAGGGTTTCCAAGGAGCAACTGGTGGGTTTGAACTGCTGACTTTGTGGTTCCCAGTCCAGTGCTGATCCCACAGCGCTATAGCAGGAGTCCATATATGTATGTGTTGTTGTTGTTAAGTATCGTAGAGTTGATTCTGATCCATAGCGATCCTGTATAGGATTTCCGAGGAGCAATGGGTGAGCTTGAACCGCCGACCTTGCAGCACCGCACCAGGACTCCATAAGTATGTGCAGGTGTGTGTATACATGTGGATACATAAAAGGAGTCCTGAGGATGCAATAGGTTAAGCAATGGACTGCTAGCCAAAAGGTCGGCAGTTTGAAGCCCCCAGCTGCTCTTCAGGAGAAAGATGAGGCAGTCTGCTTCTGTAAAGATTTAGTCTTCAGCAAGTTCTACACCATCCTCTAGAGCAGCAATGAGTCAAAATGGAGTCAGTAACAGTGGTTTTCTGAAGGAGATAATAGGGTAATGTTGTTGCTGTAAAGTGCCATCTAATCGGCTCCGACTCAAAGCAAACCTATATAGGGTTTCTGAGGAGTAGCTGGTAGGTTTGAACCACTGACAATGTGGTTCAATCTGACCTTGTTGTCCAGTGCCTATCCTACAACACCACACAAGGACTCATATATATGAGATGCTGTGACTCGGAAGTGACTCGACGGCACTTAACAACAACAAATATATATTGATGTTGTTGTGAATTGCGATTGAATCCTTTCCGACCCATAGCGACCCTGTTTAGGGTTTCTGAGGAGCAGCTGGTGAGCTTGAATTACCAACCTTGCGGTTCAAACCGACTTTGCAGTTCAGCGTGTTAACCCACAGTGCCACACTTCAAAAAGTTTGTGGGAAAACGGAATGAACATTTTGAAGCCTTCTCGTGTCCCAAGCTGTGTCCCCAAATCCCCCAGTCCCCATTGTTCTGAGACACCCTTGGCTGGGAGCGAGTTGCGTGGAAACGGTGGGCGGGATGGGAGAAACCTACAAAGACCTGGTGTAAAGAGCCATGTGTTGGTTTCACAGGGCTTCATCGTTCTGAGATTTGCTAAATATGCTTTGGGGAGTTTTCTCAGTAAATCGCTATAGATAGATTTTATTGTATTTTACTCTTTTGTCTGCTTTTTCATTGTGTGTGTATGTGTTTGAATTTTCTCCCTTATTCATTGACCAGTAACTTTTTG
The DNA here is from genome assembly GCF_000296735.1 of Chrysochloris asiatica. Lineage (NCBI taxonomy): Eukaryota > Metazoa > Chordata > Mammalia > Afrosoricida > Chrysochloridae > Chrysochloris > Chrysochloris asiatica. Next base: position 2,432,851 of record NW_006408523.1, on the reverse strand, counting down.
TCACCCATCTCTGACTTTTCTCATTACATCTGCGTTTAAGCTGTCATTTACTGCGGCTGTCCCCTCCTCTCAGGATCTGACAGCCGAGGACTTCATGGGCTTTTATTCCATTGTACTGGCAGTATGACATAACCTGAGCAAAGTGGCCTGGCTCCCCGATTCTTGTATGTAAAATTTGCAACATTTTTTGAGACGGGTCAGTGCCCATTTTGGGGGTCCTTTTCTTTATCTGAGTACCGTGTTAAAACTTTTTGCAGATGTGGGTTATTCAGGGGCAGACTGGGGCTGCATGCCGAGATGGGGAAAAGAAGAAAAGCCTTCCCTATTTTGCAATTGCCATAGTAACTCAAACACTGCCCTCGTGTTTGCTGGGCTGAGCAGTCCGATTTCCTGTGCAATCAAGCCCTCTACTGGGGTTTATGGCTCGCATGGCATAGGGTTACTCAGAGGACAGTGGGCTTGTTAGGCCTGAAATTAAGCATTTACTTTAAAATAATACCCATTTGTATCCATTTTGTTCAACGTAACAACAGCTGCTGTCCCTAGAATGACAGACTTGCCTTTTTAACCAAAGCTTCATATGACATTTATGAATGAGGCTGGCCCCATTCATTGGCAGTTTGAATTCACAGTAGTTATTTTTTGCCAGTTTCCACCCCGCTCTCTTTCCCCAGCGTATGGGTGAAATTCAACATTATTCAAATAATGATGTATACAGTACATGAGAAGGAAAATCCTGCTTTGTTTCTGCCATCTCTTTTTAAGCTGATGAGCTTTAGGTTTTTTATTTCTTTTTCTTTTTATATTTCTTTAGATGTTTTTTGTTTTTTTTCTGCAAGGTAAAATATAGACGATGAGTTTGTGGTAACTTTTAATATGCAAATGTCCCTGAAATGGTGAGAGGTAAAGAAGGTTTCATTTACTCGGTTGTTTTGGGGGGATACAAAACTGAAAATACCAATTTGAGTTGCTCATTGAAAAAGGGGCAAAGGTATCCTGGGCAGAAGACTCTGGTTCAAGTCATTAACAAGCACAGTCCCCCATTCTTACTTTGGCTGCCAAAGGCTCAGGACCCAGAAAACAAATGGACCAAACTGCAGGGCACAGTCCAGGTGAAAATGCCTGAAAGGGCACAAAAGACCAAATGGCAGTTGTTTCAAAAAGCTCTGCACTTTCACCATATGGCTAGCAGTATGGAAAGGAATCCACACTCGGCCACCATGTTGACCAATAAACGCAGTGTGATGTTGATGCATGGTGACTGACTGCTCATAGTCAGAGCCTCTGCTCCACTTCCTCCCCTCTCCCGCCTCCTCCTGTTGGTCTTCCTCTTTCTCTTTGGTTTCCTCCTCCCCTTCCTTCTTCTCCACTTCTTCCTTGTCTTTTTCTTCCTCCTTATCTTCCATCATTGCTACCACCAGTTCGACTAAGTTCTGGCAGAGGATTGTTGTTAAGTGCCATAGAGTCGGTTCTGACTCATAGAGACCCAGGATAGGGTTTCCAAGGAGCAGCTGTTGGGTTTGAACCTTGAGTGTTGCACTCTTTTTGGGAACTACTGAAATGAGATAAAATGGACCACAGTGACCCTAAAACACAGATGAGAACCTTAAGGGATAGTGAGTCTGAGTCAATGGGAGTGAGACAACAGGGGCCACGATAGGGAGAACGGTCATGCACTGTGAAGTAGGTAACAACACTCAGTGAATTCTGTATGGACAAGTTGTTAAATGGGATATGTTTTGTTGTGCATAATTTCAATGGGAAAAAAAGAACCTGTGGGACCAAGTGATGTCAATACCAACAGCCATGCAGGTGGGGAAGAGCATCCCTGAACCATTCTCCAACTGAGGCTTCCTGTTGTCTGCATGCCTCACATACCTTGTCTTCCCAGCTCAACACACACACAGTTCATTTCTCATTTCAGAGCCTCTTTACATAGATAAGTAGATAGATAGATAGATAGACAGACAGGCAGACAGGCCGAGGTAGATAGATGATAGATAGATAGATAGATAGATAGATAGATAGATAGATAGATAGATAGATAGATAGATAGATAGATAGAGGTAATAGGTAGATAGGTAGATAGATAATAGATAGACAGGTAGATAGATATATAGATA
>NW_006408523.1:2421765-2430628 GCF_000296735.1 Chrysochloris asiatica | reverse complement strand
AGATAGATAGATAGATAGAGGTAGATAGATAGATAGATAGATAGATAGAGGTAGATAGATAGATAGATAGATAGATAGATAGATAGATAGATAGATGATAGATAGACAGACAGACATAGATAGATGATAGATAGATGTAGATAGATAGATACATAGATGGATAGATAGATGATAGAGAGATAAGATATGATAGGTAGATATATACATTGATAGATAGAGATGGTAGGTAGATAGATAGAAGGATAGGTAGATAGAAGTGATAGGTAGATAGATGATAGGTAGATATATAGATACATAGATGGATAGATAGATAGATAGATAGATAGATAGATAGATAGATAGATAGAGGTGATAGGTAGATAGATGATAGATAGGTAGCTAGATATATAGATACATAGATGTATAGAGAGAAGATAGATAGATAGATAGATAGATAGAGAGATAGATAGATAGATAGATAGATAGAGGTAATAGGTAGATAGGTAGATAGATAATAGATAGACAGGTAGATAGATATATAGATACATAGATGGATAGAGAGATGATAGATAGATGATAAACTGTGATAGATAGGATAGATAAGATAGATAGATGATACATAGGTAGATTAATTGATCAATACATGAGTAGACTGATCAATAGGCAGAACTCCCACTCACACGGACTCTGCTCAGTTGTACATCACTTCACAGCACGCCAACAATCGTGTGAAGACGGAGTAAGACCCAGCAGTGTTTCATTCTGTTGTAGATGGGGTTGCCACGAGTCAGAGCTGATTCCACAGCAAAAACTAACAAGCCAAGAAGGTGCTGAAAGGGAATGAGTCACTGGACCTGGGGGGTCAGGACCATAGTCTCAGGGGAAACCAAGATCAACTGGTCTACAAAGACAGTGTTCTACATCCTGCTTTGGTGAGAGTGACAAGGATCTTAAAAGCTTGTGAGCAGCCATCCAAGGCATAACTGTTGGTCTCTTCCTGTCTGGAACAAAGAAGAGCGAAGAAAATAGAAGACACATGACAACAGTTAGTCCGGGGTACCAGCGGATTCTGCACAGCTCAGCTTCTACAATCCTGAGACCAGAAGAAATGGATGATGCTTCGCTGCCAGTAGGGATCACAGTAGAAGGTCCTGGATAGAGTGGGAGGAAAATGTGGGGAAAAAACCCTCAAAATCATAAAAAAAAAGACCAGGCTTGCTGGTCAGATAGAGACAGCTGGAACTGCTGAGACTGGCCCTCAGTCACCCTTCAGGTCTGGAACTGAACTCAAGTCTCAAACTTCAATTTTCAGCCAGTCTAAAGGGGGACAATACACACACCTCAGAATAATCACCATTTGGGATCAAAAGGGCAGCATTTACTCAAGGACAAAGTTCAGAAAGCTTAGAAAAGAAGGAGGACTGGAAACAGGAAATGCAGGGAGGACGTGGGAGGGTGAGGTCCCATTGAGAGGACTGCAGTCAATGAAGTGAAACAACTGTGTGTGAATTGTTGAATGGAAAACGGATTTGTTTGTAAACCTTTACCCAATTCACAATAAAAAGATTTGAAAAAGAGGGTGTTTAAAGGGTAAAAAGAGGAACTGCACACATAATTCTTGGAGAGTCAGAGAAGATGCCCCAGAGTCACATGGGAGGAAGAGGACGGTGACGGTGTGACTGACGCACTGAAGGCAGTGATTTGAATATGCTGAGCATTCTGTGATCAGGGAATTGGGGTGGGAGGGCTTATTGAGCCTGTTCCTACTTCCTCCACAATCTCTCTAGAGAGCTATGGATTGGGTCCTGACTTGGTTTAGGAAGCAAATGATTGTACCTTAGAAAGCTTGAAGCTTGGATAGAAATGAAAAGTTTTTGTGAGCCTGGTGGGGCAGAAGCAAAGAAGGAAGGTGGATGCAAGGAGAAATGGATAAGCAGGTTAAGACCTCTTGAGTCAGAGACATAAGACAAGAAGCCCTAAGACAAAGACTTTCTAGGAGACCAAGACAAAAGGCTGGAGGCCGGTGAGCTACAGTGAGGTGGTGGTGGTGGTGATGGTGTGTGTGCAGTCCGTCCAACACATAGTGACCCTGTACTGGATTCTGAGGCTATAAATCTTTACAAGAGCAGAAAGCTTCATCTTTGTCTTGCGGAGTGAATGGTAGATTGAAACTGCAGCCCAACTCGTAACCTTCTACGTCATCAGAGTTCCTTCCAATGAGTAAGATGAAGCGGCTGCAATTGCAACCCAAAATCATAGCTGGCCATCCCCAGGCTGGGGGCACTAACGAGGTCACTATCAGAGTGGGTACATATGCTCATTGACTCTCCCTGCTGATGGAGGTGGCCCAACTCCAGCAAAATCCTCCTCAACACGTCTGGGTATCAAATGGGGAACCTCTCACTTGTACTTCCAGGTGCTACGTGCTTTATCAGGAACTACCTGGCTCTCCTGAGGATCTTCAGGAACAGCGGGGTCCTGGCTGTTCATTAGGGAAGGCACTGCCCCACCGAGCTGCCACAGGTCCCTATGGAGCCCCCAGACATACCCTGATCTCTCAGGTATGAGAGCTGCATGTGGTCCTGGCAAAGGTGGGGCTGGGGGATGTGATAGTCAGCACAGACCTTCTCAGAGGGGCCTCTGGGCCAGCCTCATTTTGGGGAACCCCTTTCTGCAGGAAGACTGAGTCCCAGCTAGAGCTCCTGTTTCTGATACAGCAAAGCAACGGTGCTTTATCCATTTTATAAATTAGAGCCCTTACTAGATTTCCTTTGTACAAAGGAACCACATTCTCTGTGAGCCTAAGTTTAAAATCCTAAGGTATCTACTCATCTTAACCAAAGCTATGTCAAGACACTGACTTCTCATTGTGGTTTTAGGAAAAGAACTCCAACTTTCCAAATATGTTCTCACCTAGGGTCTACAATGCTCCCCCATAAACCTCATTGCCACTGAGCCAATTCTGACTCACAGAATCCTACAGAACAGAGTAGAACTAACTGTCCCATAGGATTTCCAAGCCTGTTATCGTGGCTTTTATTTTAATGGAGTATTCTTGTCTTTGAAGATTTCCAGTTGTTGAGAAAAAAATCTTACTTATGTTGAGTCAAATAATCTCTCCTTATAATCTTTCCTTTTTGTTTCAACTTCTTAAAGCCCTAAACAGGAAAATCAAATTTATTTAAAAAATGATATGTTAAATATTTGAAGGTGAGGACTCCTTGGGTGATGCAAATGGTTAACAAGATTGGCTGCTAACCAGAAGGTTGGAGGTTCAAGTCCACCCAGGGGTGCTCAGAAAATCAGGACTGGTAATGTAATTTCAGAACCATATGCAGCACTCCAACATTCCTGGAGTCACCAGGGGTCAGGATTGGCTTGAGGGCAGCTGGTGGGTTACCATGTGACCCTTAACTTTTGCCTCATGGGTTCAAAGCAATCTCATATTCTTTAGATAGTCATGTTATGATATTATCATGCATTAGTATTTTTACCAATACCCCAATACATTCTCCAATATGTTTATGTTGTTGTTAGATGCTGTCAAGTCGGTTCCGACTCATAGCTACCCTCTGCACAACAGACCGAATCCCTGCCCAGTCCTGTACCAGCCTCATAATGGTTACACTTGAGTCCATTGCTGCTGCTGTGGTGCCAATCCATCTTGTTGGGGGGGTCTTCCTCTTTTTCACTGATCCTCCACTTTACTAAGCATGATGTCCTTCTCCAGGGATTGGTCCCTCCTGATAACAGGACTGAAGTATGAGAGACCAAGTCTCATCGTCCGGGCTTCTAAGGAGCACTCTGGCTATACCTCTTCCAACAATATACCTATTTGTTCTTCTGGCAGTCAATGGTACGTTCAGTATTCTTCTCCAACACTGTAACTCAAATGGATCAGTTCTACAGTTTTCTTTATTCATTGTCCATCTACCTACTGAGATATAAAATCCAGGAGTGAATGAGCATTATTGATCTTGAAGGACTTCAGAAACTGTTGAAACTCATTTGAATTACAAGTAATTTCATTCATAAATCTTTAATTCAAATTCAAGATTTGAATTTTATTCAAATTTAAGTCTTTAACTCAAATTCAAGTCTTTAATTCAAATTTGTACTTAAGTCAGAACAATTAGGTATGCTTTGTATCTACCATTAGGTGGTCAAAGATTTGTTTTAGCATATACTTAGCATAGAGTGGACCTTTTTATGCATAAAAAACATTTAAGGAACAGATAAGATCCTCTAAAACACAATAATATTAACATTGTTTTAAAGCTTGCTGTAAAGTAAGTCCTGTTTGTTGTTACGAACCATTGCATGTACCTTGAATTTTTAACACAACAGGCTTCATGGGCTGGTTCCTAACTGTGTGTTGTACATAAGTTGGAGGTTCGCACCCCAAGGACTGCCTGATTCATGGAGCACGTTGGTAAAAGCATTTTCCCTTGACAAACATTGTCATGTCCTGGCCATCATGAGACCAAGGCTGTCATTCATCTTCAGGGAAGCAGCCTGCCACATCTTTCTCCCATGGATCCTTCAGTTGGTAGTTACTAACTGTACTTTCAGGGTGCCTTCAAAATGTCACCAGTACATTAGGGAATAAACACCCTGTTTCCGTTGAGTTGATTCCAACTCAATATAACCCTATAGGACTACGAGAGTAGTCCCATAACTTCTCAGGCTGCGAATCTTTACGGAAGCAGACAGCCTCATCTTTCACCTGCAGCATGGCTGGTGGGTTTGAACCACCCACCAATCGTTTGTGGTTAGCAGCCCAACGCCTAACCCACCAATGATGTAATTGTTGTTAAGTGTCCTTGAGTTGGTTCTGATTTATAGCAACCCGGTATAGGGTTTCTGAGGAGTGGCTGGTGGGTTAGTTCCATGTTTATCCTATAGCGCCACACCAGGACACCATGTTACCAATAGTAACAGTAACACTTGATTCTTTTTGTTGTTGTTGTTAAGAGTTGGTTATGACTCATAGCAACCATGTATAGACTTTCCTAAGCTGTAAATCTTTTAGGGAGCAGAAAGCCTCATCTTTCTCCTGAAGAGTGTCTGGTGGGCTTGAACTTCTGACCTTGTGGTTTGTAATCCAGTGCTTATCCTACAGTGCCACAGTACTCTTGTTATGATTACAGGTGATCGATATTACAGCTAGGCTTCTTTGTATGTTCAAGTGATTTTTTTGTTTGTTTGTTTTTTCATTGTGGTTCTTTACTGTACTTTTCTACATGACTTTGTAGAGCCTTACAAATTTCATTAAATAAAATACACAAAAAATTGTCATATGGAAAATTGCATCAGCATTTAATGTAAATGTCATTGTCAATCAAATCTCTGAAAACAACCCACACATCCGTCCATCAGCAGAGAGTAGATGAAGAGAATGTGGTGCATACATCCAATTGAAAACTACTCAGTCATCAAGAGAAACATGGTTCTAAAACTAATGACAACATGGACCAACCCTGGGCACATGATGCTGAATGAAAGGAATCCATCACAAAAGGACATGTGTATGATTTCACTAGTAGGAATACCCAGAAGAAGCAAAGGTACAGAGAGATGAGTTTAATAGCAGCTGGTGTAGTGCTGTGGGTTAATGAGCAGGACTTCAGTCGGTTTGAAACACAAGGTTGGGGGTTCGAGCTCACCAGCTGCTCCTAGTAAACCCTATACAAGGTCGCTATGGGTTGGAACCGACTCAAGGGCACGTAACAACAACAACCATGGGTAGCACACTCCTGGTGTGGTACTGTAGGATGAGCACTGGTCTGTGAACCACAACGTTGGCAATTCAAACCCACAAGCTCCTCCTTGAAGACTCTGTACAGTGTTGCTATGAGTCAGAACCTATTGGATGGCACTTAACAACAACAGCAACCATAGGTGGCAGGGATGCAGGAAGGGATCAGTCATTAAGATTCTGTTTATGGGGATGGGAAATCTGACCTCTAACATTGGTGATGATTCACAATCTAATTGATGCAGCTGCTTTTCCTCGGAAACCCTATACAGGGTGGCTATGAGTTGGACTCGACTCGATGACACATAACAACAACACTTGAAAAATATGGAACTGGCAAATGTTGTGCTGTGCTTACTTTTATAAGTGGATTTCAATGACCATTCATGTCCCATCATCCCTGCTGGGTCGCGTTCTTCCCCCAAGGTATGGACCTTCCCAACACCCATGGTCTGAGCAGCTGTCATGCTTTGATCATATAAAGCTACTTCCATGGTTCCTGCCAGGCCGGGCTCAATATGGCCTCTGTGCATGCAGTGGCCCCAAGAGCTACCAGATCACCAGATCACCAGGCTACTTCCCTTTGTGCCAGTTCTCCATGCTAACTTGCTACCTATCTCCAGATGGGGAGGATCCATGGGATTCCCATGCAGAAGTTATTGTAGAGTTGGCTCCAGTCCATGGCAACTGTTGTCATGAGCCTTGACTGATATATTTGAGTGCATTCCTGTGGTTACTAGGCTAATCCATCTCATGGAGGCTTTCTCTCAATTCTGCTGATCCTCTACTTTACCTCAGTGTAAAGAAAACAAAAATCCTCACCACTGGACCAATAAATTGTTGTTGTTAAGTGCCATGGAGTTGGTTCCGATTCATAGTGACCCTGTACAGGGTTTCCGAGGCTGTAAATCTTTACAGGAGCAGAAAGCCTCATCTTTCTCCCGCAGAGCAGCTGGTAGTTTCAAACTGCTGACCTTGCAGTTCACAGCCCGATTCATAACCACTACGCTACCAGAGCTCCTTTAAATAACATCATGATAAATGGAGGAAAGATTGAAGTTGTAAAGACTTCATTTTGCTCGCACCAACCATAAACACTCACGGAAACAGCAGTCAAGAAAACAAACAACTTATTTCATTGGGCAAATCTACTGCAAAAGACCTCTTTAAAAGCATTCAAGAGCAAAGATGTCAGTTTGAGGACTAAGGTGCACCTGACCTTGGTATTTTCAATAATCTCATATGCATGTGAAAGTTGGACAGTGAATAAAGAAGACCATAGAAGAACTGATGCATTTGAGTTATGGTGTTGGAGAAGAATATTAAAAGTATCGTGGGAGAGAACAAACAAGATGGCGGATCAGGTAGCTGTGCAGTGAGGACTCCATCAGCAACAACACAGAATACCAGACCAAGCAGGCTTAAGGGATGGTGCCAGAACTCTGAACCACATATAAAGGACTATTTAGAAGGTTGGAAGGCTTATAGCTAAGGGAATTTGTAGCAGAAGCAAGAAATCTATTGCTTTCTAATTCAAGATGCTCAGCTACTCCCAGAGCTGCCATCTTGGGTGAGACCAAGCGGGGGAAGGATCAGAGCAGCCATGGACTCCTGACAGAACCGCACAGATAAAGGTGTGGACATTCTTGTTTTTTGTATCTGTTCATTGGTCTCTCACTGTCTGTGCACCTCCATTCTGGTGACTAGAGTGGGTTCCTGAGTGAATGGACACCCCACCCCCACTCCCAGAGGGTTCTACTATGCATGCACACAGATCTCCTTGAAATTTAAAGTGACAGTTTCCACTTAAAACCAAACGGCAGTGCAAAATGTTCACAGTTGGCCCTGAACTGTTTATTGCTGGGAAAAGGCCTGAATGGGGATTGTGGAGTGGGACAGACAGACTAAAAAGGAAATAGGCCAAAAATTAAATCCTGAGCTATGTCACAATGACCAACAGTGGCATCTTGAAATTTCTCAGGAAGCAGAGTGAAAAGGGAAGCCCATTTCCTGATCACATCTGTCTGGAGGCAATCAGAAAGCATAAAAAAAATACCCAAATACACATCCATGTAAGTATTAAGGCCACAGAAAACCCCTGAATATGCCCCCAAAATAGAAACAGATAACCATATCAGCACATGTCCAGAAACGAGATAAAGTGACTGAGGCAAATGAGCTGGAAGTAGACCTACACTCCATACTGGAAGATGGACCAGCTTTGGAAATGCCTGAGAAGGAATTCAGAAATATGATTATAAAATGTATCAAAACACTATACAATGGAGTTGAAAAAATAAGGAAGAAGTCAGGAAAGCACTACAGGAGCAATCAAATAAGACAGATACAGCATTGGAAATAATTCAAAACCTACAGAAAGAGGTCCAAACCATTAATAATAGAATATTAGAAATACACAATATACTGAAAGGGCAAACAAGTAGAATTGAAGAGATAGAAGCCAGAACTAGTGAGCTAGAAGATAAATCTCTTAACACTACTAAAATAAAAGAGTAAGCACAAAAAAGGATTTAAAAAATCTGAAGAAGGCCTAAGATTCATGTTGGACAACATGAAGAGGAATAACTTAAGAATTATCAGCATTCCAGAACAAGAAGAATCACACAAGTCCCCAAAGGAGATAGTTGAAAAGCTTCTGGAAGAAAAATTTCCTAACGTTCTGAAAAGCAAAACAATAGGCATTCAAGAAGCTCAATGAACCCCAAGAAGGATAGACCCTAAACGACAATCACCAAGACATATAATAATCAAGCTCTCCAAAATCAAAGATAAGGACAGAATCCTGAAAGCAGCTAGGAAAAAGAGAAGTGTAACATACAAAGGCAAGCAAATCAGATTAAGTTTGGATATCTCAATAGAAACCATGTAGACAAGAAGGCAATGGGGAGACATATATAAAACCCTGAAGGAAAAAAACTGCCAACCAAGAATCCTCTACTCAGCAAAGCTGTCAGTCAAATATGATGGTGTAATCAAAACATTCCAGGATAAACAGAAGCTAAGGGATTTTGCCAAAGCCAAACCTGCTATGAAAAACCTCCTAAAGGAAGTTCTGTGGACTGAGAACCAACAAGAACAGACAACAACCAGAGAATGACGCATGTG
>NW_006408523.1:2411050-2413252 GCF_000296735.1 Chrysochloris asiatica | reverse complement strand
AATGCAGGAGTGTCCCAGGCTCTCCACATCCCCACCAGCATTTATTGTCCTCTACTGTTTTGATCTTTGCTGTTATTGCTGGTGTGAGATTGTATTTCATTGTTGTTTTGATTTGCCTCTCTCTAATGGAAGGAGTTCTGGTAGCATAGGGGTTATGAATTGGGCTGCTAACCTCAAGGTTAGTAGTTCAAAACTACCAGCTGTTTCACGGGAGAAAGATGAGCCTTTCTGCTCCTGTAAAGATTTACAGCCTCGGAAACCCTGTGCAGGGTCACTATGAGTCAGAACCAACTCCACGGTACTTAACAACAACAATGGCTAGTGATCGTGAACATTTCTTCATATGTTTGTTGGCTGCCTGGATCTCCTCCTTGGTGAAGTGTCTGTTCATGTCCTGTGCCCATTTTTTAATTGGATTATTTGTCTTTTTCTTGTAGAGGTGTTGTAGTTTCCTATATAATTTAGAAATAAGTCCCTTTTCTGATGTGCCATGGCAAAATATGTTTTCCTATTCTGTGGGTTTCCTTTTTACTCTTTTAGTGAGGTCTTTTAATGCACATAAGTTTTTAATTTTTAGTATGTCCCACTCATCTATTTTGTCTGCTTTTGTTTGTGTAGTTTTCAAAATGATTGGTAGTCTGTGTATTCCCTGAATTAGTGCTGTCACGTTTGTCTCTATTTTTTTCATTGATGGTCTTCTTAATTCTGAGATTCACATTTAGGTCTTTAGGCATAGTTTGAGGAGGGAAAATAATACTAAAATGCTTGACTGTCTTATGAATATTGGTTTTCCTTGCCTACTATTGTAAAATAGACACTTGAGTGGGATAGAAAGGAACGTTGAGAAACATGATTACAGAAAACTTGTAAGCCTGTCTTCAGCCTATAACTGACTGGAATATCTAAAAGATGTTTGAGAACTTGCCCAGTGAAATAGGCCTCTTGCAAAGCCTTTGCAGAGTATGTGACCTTAAGTGAAATCCTGAGTCCCATCTAGAACCTTATGAGGTGGGACATTCCCACTAGCAAGGACAAGCAGACCAGCCTGAAACAGCTAGAGCAACAGAAAAATCAAAACAAAAATGTCAGCACGACTGGCTACTAAAAGAATAAGCAAACTGTCTGCTAGGAAGCCATCAAGGCAAGCAAGCAATCAAGTTCCTTCAGGACAAACTGCCCTCTAAGACCGAAACTCAAAGGGAACATATGAACAAGCATGTAAGCTTGCTGGCAACCACATTGGTTTACTGGTGAGTGGAAGAGGGTGAAAGGCAGCAATGAAGAAATGGGCTGAGTTCAACCAGGTTCCATGGACTCCCATTGACCTGGAGATGAGAGAGAGAAGAGGAAGGGCTGATTGGCCCAAAGTGTGGTAAAACCCAGGGACACTTGAGCCCATGGACAAGGACATAGCCATAAAGGGGTAAAGTTGAGAACGAAGCATTCAGCTGATATGAAGTGAGGGCAGATGCACAGGAACACCCAAACTTGCAGACAGTACCCATTTGACCTAGACTCAATGGCTTGATAATCAGAACTTGACTAGAGGAAGATTACAAAAAGAAAAATATTTTTTTGATAAAGGAAACGAGGGTAAATTGCTACAATTTGATGAACCAGACCTATACTCATGGAGGTAGTAACTCTAAATACCAACAGAGAGGGAAGGAGTCTTCATATCAAGTATCATTGCTAGCTCCACTGTACACAGGGAAGATAGGGATTGGCAACTTAGACATTGGCTATGTAAACTGAGGGGGCGATAAAGGCACAAAGCGACTAGCTTACAAGGTTTGAAGAGGGAATTTAGTTTAAGAGTGTATGGAGGAAGAAAGAGCCCCCACTGAATGGTTTTCATCTTATCTAGACGGGTCTGGTGATGGGTATAAGATTCATATGATTCAATAGTGAATAATTGTTATCATGACTAATTGCGAGTGTCACAATTGTAAAGGTAGAAGTTTTGTAACAAAAATAGGGGAGTGGTTAATCTTATAGTCCAGAAACAGAGGGCCCTAGGACCATCAAAGGAGAAGAGCACAGCAGAATGTGGGACCTTATTCAGCAAAGTAGAGATAGATGCCAGAGAAGGAGGCAGAGATGGGGTCATGGAAAGGGGAAGTGGCTGAGGACTCTAGATTCATGGGAAAAGAGGGACTAAAAGCTGGGGGCCAGGAGGCAGACTTGCAGAATGTACCCTTT
>NW_006408523.1:2404607-2410635 GCF_000296735.1 Chrysochloris asiatica | reverse complement strand
GGATTGGCACAGTGGGAGCAGCAATGGGCTTAAGTGTAGCAACAATTATGAGATTGGCATAGGACTGGGCAGTGTCTCTTTCTGTTGTGCATAAGGTCACTATGTGTCAATACCGACTCAACAGCGCCTAACAATAATAACTACCAAAGTGGAAGGTCAGTGAAAAAAGAGGAAGAACCCCAATGAGATGGATTGGTACAGTGGTAGCAGCAGTGGACTCAAGCGTAGCAACAATTGAGGTTGGCACAGGACCGGGCAGTGTTTCGTTCTGTTGTGCATCAAGTCGCTATGAGTCGCTCCTGATTCCACAGCATCTAATGACAACAACTGCTTTACCAAATAGGATGTCCTTTTCTAGAAACTGGTTATGCTTGATGATGTGTTCAACGTAAGTGAACCAACGCTTTGCTATTTCTTCTTTTAAGGAGAATTCTGTTTGCATTCGGGGGTATGAGAGTTCATGGAAAAGTAGAATGGAAAGATAATGGAATTTTTCATAGACTTTTGGAAACACCCTCATATTTCTGCTAAGATTGTGTTGAATGAAATAAAAAATATGTATTTTTATATTGAGCCCGTGAACTAACCTCACAAAGAAATGGGATGATTTGTCCCCAAATTTCTCCCTTCCCCCTCTTTTATTTCTTTTTTATTGCCTTCTGCAAAAGGGTTAACCACTTTGCCAAGAGGTGGGATACACTTCTCAAGTTCATGGTGCCCTGGATTCCCCCACCACCTGCCTCTGTGAGAGATGTCTCTGTCTTTGTTGATTTTAATGGTATATCTTCGTTATTCTCCTTTAAGAGGAAAAAACAAAACAAAACACCCTAATCTTTGTCTGGTGCCAATGACTGCTACAATGCGAATGTGGGGTACTTTCTTTCTCTCCCCTCTGTCCTTCCCTTCACCCCTCCATTGTGGCTACAGCCACCGATGGGGTGATACTGCTGGGGTGGGCTTGTCCCTGCACTGTACTGCCCCAAGCCGATTGTTTAAATCTGTATGATTCCACTGTTCTGAAGATTTACATTTTTAATGGCTCATTTATGTAATCCCATAAATAAAGTAGCAAGAAAGGGAAAAAAAGAAAAAGAAAAAGGGCATCCCACACAAATGAGTGAATCGGAGTTTGCAAAAGGCTCCCGACACAGGTCATCCAAGGTCTCAGCTGCAGGGCCTTCATTGGTGTGGCTGGGGTAGCCAGGGTGGCAGTGGGCTTAAGACCACCCAGTCAGCGCCCAAATGGGGGCATTACCAAGGAATAGCGGGATGGTGCTAGAGTTCAATCTCCTCTATTTATCAGAGAACACAGTTCTACTGCAAAATCCATTCTCATCGGAGACTCATTTACCTTATTGCTTTTACAGCTGCACCTCTGCCCGGGGCCAGCAAAGTTCCTACATTAGCTTTTTCCTTCCTAGCAGCTGATGTGTTTCTTCCTTTCCCCTCCCCCTCTCTTCTGCTTAACCAATATATTCCTGGGGTTGCTAACTTCTCTTTAAAGGAGCCTGTGAATTCAAGCACCTGCCTCAAGAATGTATTTCACACTCGCTGAACAGAGAGATATGGTTCAGACAATTCACTGGGACTCCATCAGTTTGTTTCTCTCTTCATGTTGCCTCCCTGAAGGATAATAAAAAAATAGAAAGCCCGAGTGAGCCTTGGTGTCTTTAGAGAAGTTTCTGTTAATTAAGCACACATGAAGAAAATGGCTGGCATGTCACCGAATCAGCACACGCCTAACAATCTTTTCCAGGTTCCTGCCCGGCTTAAATGCAAAATCATAAATCAACCTCCTCCAACTTGGTAACTTTCTAGGCTCGGGAATGTTTGTTTTAACAGTCATTGTTTTCATGCTGTTGGTGAGAGAAACATTTTTTGCTTTAAGGTATGACAGCCAAGCATGACCATGGGACTGAAATACTCTATACTCTGTCTCTGCCTCCCCCTGGTCAGTGATCTTTGCAATGACCTGGACTTAAGAATGCATAAATGTCCATCAGCACTGTACAGTACAGAGTGTGTACCTGGTTTGGATCCCAAGCTATCAGAAAACAGATCATTAGAAAGTGTTCCAAACATTCATACATACTAGGATACACCCAGACTCAGTTCAAAGTAAACGAATGAAAGCAATAGTTCCTAAACAGGAGAGCATGCATTGGAGACCCAGTGTTCCTATTCTTTTGACATGGAAAAATGACTTTTAAATTTTACATTTTACTCCTGACTTCAGGTGAAATTTTTCTTTAAGAGAAAAGAAATGCAGGCTTCTTTTATATCTCCTGAGCAGGAAAGATGCTACTTAAGTCAAAGGAACATAGTCCTGGTGCGGCACTGTTGAATGAGCACTGAACTGCTAAACACAAGGCTAGTGGTTCAAACCCACCAGTCACTCCTTGGAAACCCTTCACAGAGTTGCTATGAGTTGGCATCCACCAGACTTAACAACAACAATAGTGAAAAAGAAATTCCTGGGTGATCTATGAAGGCTGCTAATGGGAAGAATGGAGGTTCAACATCACCTAGAGGCGCCTCAGAAGAAAATTTTGGTGACCTACTTCCAAAATCTCGGCCACTGAGAGCCCTGTGAACACAGTTCTACTCTGACACACGGGGGGCGCCATGAGTGGAATCTGCTTATGAAAAATCATCCACTGAGAACCCTGTGGGCACAGTTCTACTCTGACACACACAGAGACACCATGAGTG
This sequence comes from Chrysochloris asiatica, assembly GCF_000296735.1. Taxonomy (NCBI): domain Eukaryota; kingdom Metazoa; phylum Chordata; class Mammalia; order Afrosoricida; family Chrysochloridae; genus Chrysochloris; species Chrysochloris asiatica. Next base: position 2,407,923 of record NW_006408523.1, on the reverse strand, counting down.
GGATCTGCTTATGAAACATCATCCACTGAGAACCCTGTGGAGCACAGTTCTACTCTGACACACACGGGGACACCATGAGTGGAATCTACTTATGAAAAATCATCCACTGAGAGCCCTGTGGAACACAGTTCTACTCTGACACACACGGGGGCACCATGAGTGGAATCTACTTATGAAACTCATCCACTGAGAACCCTGTGGGGCATAGTTCTACTCTGACACACATGGGGCACCATGAGTGGGATCTACTTATGAAAAATTCACTGAAAACCCTGTGATTCCCTTCTAAGACTGAAACTTGAAGGGAACACATGAGCAGGTGTGTAAGCTTGCTGGTGACCATATTGGTCTACTGGTCAGTGGAAGAGGGGGAAAAGCAGCAATGAAGAAATAGGCTGAGTTCAACCAGGTTCCATGGACTCCCGTTGACCTGGAGATGAGAGAGAGAAAAGGAAGGGCTGGTTGGTCCAAAGTGTGGTGAGACCTGGGGACACCTGAGCCCATGGATAAGGCATAGCCACATAGGACTAGAGCTGAGAGTGAAGCATCCAGCTGATATGAAAGTGCGTCTCGCACAAGAACACCCAAACCTGTAGATAGTACCCATTTGATCTAGACTTGATGGGTTGATCATCAGAACTTGACTAGAGGAAGATAAAAACAAAACAAACAAACAAACAAACAAAAAAACAATTTTTGATAAAGGAAATGAAGGTAATTTGCTACAATTTGATGAACTTGACCTACACTAATGGAGGTAGTAGGTCAAAATACGAACTGAAAGGAAGGAGTCTTCACATCAAGTATCAATGCTATCCCCTCTGTGTACAGGGTATATAGGGATGGGCAATTTAGACACTGGCTACCTAAAATGAGGGGGTGATAAAGGCACGGAGTGACTGGCTTACAAGGTTTCAAAAGGAAGTTTAGTTTAAGAGTGTATGGGAGAAGATAGAGCCCCCACTGAATAGTTTTCCTCTTGTCTAGATGAAAAGAGAATGAAAAAGAGATGGGGATAAGAGTCTTATGGTTCAATAGTAATTGTTATCATGACTAATTTCTACTATCACAATTTTAAAAATAGAAGTTTTGTAACAAAAACAGGCATGTAGTTAATCTTACAGTCCAGAAACAGAGGACCCTAGGGAGAAGAGCACAAGGGGAATGCGGGACCCTATCCAGAGAAGCAGTGACACCAGAGATGGAGGCAGAGATGGGGACATGGAGAGAGGGGGCAGCTGAGGACTTTAGATTCATGGGAAGAGAGGGACTGAGAGCTGGCGGCCAGGAGGCATGCTTGTAGAATGTGTCCTGTGGTGTGTAAATTATTATATATGTGTGAGTGTTTAAAAAAAAAAAAAGGAGATAAAATGAATAGAGAGAAATACTATTAACTGATGGTATATGGAGGGATTATAATCATTGTAGTGAAATGAAGTATATGATTTGTTGAATGTAAAACTAATGATCTGCTCTGTAAACTTTCACTCAATTTACAATAAAAACTTTAAATTAAAAAAATGAGAGAAAAGAAAACCCTGTGGCGGCCAGTTTTCCTCTGACACACACAGGGGTGCCCTGAGTCAAAACCAATTTGACAGCAAATGGTTCCTGGTAGAGAAGAAAACACACAGAGCGACAGAAGGCACATCTTCAGAGATGGGCACAGACATCTGGCCTCACCTCTGAGAACAGACTGCCCTCGGAGTCACAGAAGGCAAGTCACTGAAGGCGCAGGTGCCGGTTTTGTGATGTCAGGAAGCCCCACCTGGAGTTTCCTCGTGCACCTGTGGATTCCTGGGACTTGGGCCTGAATGAACGGAGAAGAGCACGTCTGAGCCTTTTGTCAAAGCAAATCAAACACACTGCCATGAAGTTCATCCTGACTCTTTTTTTTTTTTTTTAAGTTTTTATTGTGAATTATATGGGAGAACATCAGTTTTACATTCATCCTATCGTATTTTGTTTCATTGCAATGATTACAATCCCCTCCATGCACCATTAAATAACCAAAGGATACATCCCACAGGCCTGTCCCCTCCCTCCCCACCCCCCACCCCCAGCTGTCAGCACACAGCCCCTCTCCCTCCCTGAGTCCCATGTCCCCAGCCCCTCCATCTGTCCACATCATCTTTCCTGTCTTCATGTCTGACGTCACTGCCTTTCTGGGTAGGGTCCCGCTCTCCGCTCTTCTCACTTGATGGTCCCAGGGACCTCTGCTCCTGGGATGCGAAATCAATCACTCCCCTCCTTTTGTCAAGAAACATCTACATTTCCAACCCTCACAGTCCTGATGGCAATTATTCACTATTGTACCACAAAAGTCTGATCCCCATTTCCGTTTTCCAGCCCAGTCCCAACCAATTGGAAATCATTCAGCGGAGGTTCTAACTACCCCTGCCCCATCTGGAACTAGGCCCCCTCTTGAAAGCTTGTAAGTCAGTCACTTCTTGCCTTTATAGGCCCCCTGCCCCCCCATTTTGAGTAACCAATGTCTAAGTAGCCCATCCCTGTCAACCCTGTGTACTGAGGGGGTGGGAGTGATCCTTGCTGTAAAGATTTGTTCCCTTTCTTGAGCTACTACATCCATATGTATAGGTTAAGTTCATCAAATTGTAGTGGGTTACTCTTTTTTTTAATTCCCTTTTCTTTCTTTTTCTAGTCGAGTTCTGGTTATCTAGCCATCGAACCCAGGTCAAGTGGGCACTATCTGCAAGTATGGGTGCATCTCCCCTCACTTCATATCAGCTGGACACTTCATTCTCCGCTCTAGTCCTCTGTGGCCATGTCACTGCCTCTGGGCCCAGGAGTCCCCTGGGTCTTGCTGTAACTGCTGGCCATCCAGGTCTCCTCCTGGGTTCACAGGAGTCTATTGACTGTGGTCGGACTTAGATCCCAACTTCGTTGCTGATTTTCCCCTTCTTCCCCTTATCGGTGACCAACGTGGTCACCAGCCAGACCACATGCCTGCTCGTGTATTCCCCTTGAGTCTTAGTCTTGGAAGGGAGTTTGCTCTGTGGGGATCCGACCACTTGCCTTGAAGGCTCCTGGGCAAACAGCTTACTTGTTCTTGTAGCAATCAATCACACTGTCATTATTGTTTCTGATTTTTCCTGCTGGTCTTTCTTCACGAAGTATCTTCTGTTCTTCTAGCCGCTCCAGGCTGGTCTACTCGTCCTTTGCAGAGGAAATTTCCTACCTCAGACAATTTTGGGTGGGATTCTGGTTTCCACCTATGGTCTTATGCAGTGCACAAGCTCCACAGGAGGTCTCTTTCACTGGGCAATTTCCAGCCCCCTTTAAGGTATTCCAGTCA
>NW_006408523.1:2401755-2403247 GCF_000296735.1 Chrysochloris asiatica | reverse complement strand
AATGTTTGGTAGTCTGTGTATGCCCTGAATTAGAGTCCTCACATTTGTCCCTATTTTTTCATTGATGACCTTCATAATTTTGGGATTCACATTTAGGTCTTTAATCCATGCTGAGTTGTCTTTTGTATAGGGCGTGAGGTAAAGATCTTGTTTCAAGTTTTTGCATATCGCTTTCCAGTTTTGCCAGCACTATCTGTTAAAGAGACTATCTCCTCTCCATGCAATATACTTAGGCACTTTGTCGAAAATCAGTTGGCTGTATGTGGATGGATGAATTTCTGGATTCTCGATTCTGTTCCATCGATCAATGTATCTTTCATTGTACCAGTATCAGGCTGTTTTGATCACTGTAGCCATGTAGTAAATTTTGAAATCAGGGAATGAGAGACTTCTAACCTTGTTCTTCTGATGCAGACTCTTAGCGACCCTGTACAAGGTTCCCAAGACTGCACCTCTTTACCAGAGCAGATAGCCTTTCTCCAGTAGAGTGGCTGGTGAGTTTGAACCATCGATCTTACAGTTAACAGCCCAGCGCCTCACCCACAGCACCACCACGGGTCCTTGTTGTTGTTTAGTGTCGTCCAGTCAGTTTCAAATCATAGCGACTCTGTATAGGGTTTCTCAGGAGCGACTGGTGGATTTGAACTGCTGACCTTGTAGTTAGCAGTACAGTGCTTATTCTACAGCACCACACCAGGACTCTAGGGCTCCTTGTTGCTGTTGCTGTTAAATCAGTTCCATGTAGAGGGTTTCCAAGGAGCTGCTGGTGGCTTTGAACTGCCCACTTTATGGTCCAGTGCATTATCCTGCAGTGCCACCCACACGGGCTCCTTAATCCTTTGTAAAAGGCTGTTCTGAGTGTGGTCATGACAATTGAAAGGCGTTACATAAGTGAACAGTGCATGACTTAGTGCCTATGGTGATGAATTCTTCAAATGGACACAAGATAGCCTTTACACTAGAATCGGTGTCTTGGATAAATATCCCCTGGGAAATTCTAAGCGTCGTTTGCCGTGTTGTTGTGTGCTTTTGAGTTGATATGACAGAACAGCTTTCTAAGCTCTCATCTTTATAGAAGGGGCCCTCGTGGTGCCGGAGCTTAAATGCGGGGCTGGTAACCGAGTGGTCAGTGGTTCAAACCCACCAGGAGCTCCGAGGGAGAAAGATGTGGCAGTCTGCTTCCATAAAGATTGACAGCCTCGGAAACCCTAAGGAAGAGTTCTCGTCTGTTAGCTTTTCCCTGTAGGGTTGCCATGAGTTGGCATTGGCTTGGTGGCAGTGGCTTTTGAGAAAGAGAACTCTGGGTCAGAAGACAGACTGCTTTAGTACTTAGGAGTCTGGGTCTGAATTAAAGTGTCCCTGTGGGCTAAGCACTGGACTGCTAATCTGCAGGGTCAGCAGTTCAAACCCACCGGCCTCTTCGAGGGAGAGAGATGAGAGTATCTGCTCCCATGGAGACCAACAGCCCTGGAAACGCTATCCAAGGTTGCTA
>NW_006408523.1:2393688-2400265 GCF_000296735.1 Chrysochloris asiatica | reverse complement strand
TGAGAACCCTGTGGGCACAGTTCTGCTCTGACACACACGGGGGCACCATGAGTGGACTCTACTTATGAAAAATCATCCACTGAGAACCCTGTGGGGCACATTTCTCCTTTGACACATAAGGGAACTATTTTGAAATCATGTAAGCACATTCTTCTCATTTTCTGCTCACATCTTTTAGCATTCACTGATGGTTCTTTTATTTGTTTGATTCCTCGTATAGTCTCTTTAGTCTCTTTTTAAAAATTAATCTTTTACTGTGCTTTCAGGGAATGTTTACACAACAAACTAGATTCCCATTTGACTATTTTTATATAAAATTGTTTGATGTTGTTGCTAAATGCTGCTGAGTTGGTTCTAATTCCTAGTGACACTATGTAGGGTTTCTGATGCTTTAAATCTTTACTGGAGCAGAAAGCCTCATCTTTCTCCTGCAGCGTGCCTGGCGGGCTTGAACTGTGGACCTTGTGTTTCACATTCCATGTTTATCATGTGGAGCCTCTGCGTTTCCTGTTTGCTGACACTAGTTACATTTCCGGTGATTAATTGGCATTCTCTCTAACTGCATTCTGGTTGTTCGGTTTAATTTCCAGTGCTCTAGGTTAATGCGCCAGACTGCAAAGCCATTTGAACTGCAAGATTGGCGGTTCAAGCTCACCAGCTGCTCCTTGGAAACCCTATACAGCGTTGCTATGGGTCAGAACCGACTCGACAGCACTTCACAACAACAACAACAGTTTCCCTGTGCCCTCACCTTCTCATCTTTGCTGTAGCTCCATTGCTGATTGTTGGGTTTTGTAGTTATTACTGATGATTTTTAACTGGAACAATTATTTCTGCCAAGTGGTGATTTTCAAATCCCATTATTCTATCTACATTTGAACATTTCCCAAACACAGTGTTTTACATAAATAAAAAATGTTGTGTAAATGTTGTTGAACCATGATGCACAGAGGGGATTGTAATCATTGCACTGAAACAAAATACGACCGGATGAGTGTAAAACCGATGTTATCCCACGTAAACTATCACTCAATTCACAGTACAATCTTAAAAAAAAAAAAAAAAAATTGTTGTGTTTATATACAGATTTTTAAATCTAGTTTTTTGATAGTAAAAGGTCATTAGTTATTTTCAGTTTTCCAGAAAATCTCTAAGTGCGTCAACTCTACTGCAGACCTCACGACATCGTAGATCTTGTGAATCAATGAAAAGGGTGGCCTTGGCTCCTGGTGTCCCTGGACAGGACACATGGTGAACTTGCTCGGATGCTAATTGAAAAGTTGGAGATTCAAGATCTCCCAAAGGTGACTCAGAAGAAAGACATGGTGATCTACTTTTCAAAAATCCTACCACTGAAAAGTCTATGGGGCACAGTCCACATAGGGTCTCAAGGATTTGGGGGGGATTCCACAGCAATTGGGTTTTCTCACTCCCTGAGCTCACCTTGCCCCAAGTCCCAGTAGAAAACAGCTTCTCATCCAGTGTCCCAGCTGCCGTTAGACACTGCTGTTGTAGTTTGGGGGCTGACTTAGCAGGAATTGAATAGGAGGTTTCAAATTAAAAGGAGAGCCAAAACTAATTTAGAACGACCCACGTTTTACTCTTTTTTATCATTTAAACATTAAACCGAGCCAGAGAATAACATGACCGTCATGGAGCAGGTTGGCCAGAGTCAAAGACTGGATGCTGTGATAGTTGTTAAGACTCATAGCGAGCCTGTATAGGGTTTCTGAGGAGTAGTCGGTGAGCTTGAACCGCTGACCTTGTGGTTCAAAGTGACCTTGCAGTCCAGTGCATTAACCCACAGCACCACACCAGGACTCCATAGAACGTATGACAGGGATAGAATTCAAACTGCAGCGTTTCTGAGATCCCAACAAAATCACCTCTCTGACATTTAACATTTAACTTGATTTGATACCTATTAGTAAGTCACCAGGAAGATGTCATTCAGAATTTTAAACAATGTTTCTCTAACATTTCCAGGATTTTTTTTCCCTTTCCATTTCATGTAGAGACAATGACAAATTTCAGTCTTGGAGGAAGATGTAAACAAGGAATAAACAATCGACATATTCTTGAGCAAAGTGTTTTCAGGAGAAGACAAAAAAATGCCATCGCATTTCTGACATGTTTTCATTCGTATTCCGGACCTTTCTCTTTCATTAAACAAATACCTTTTTAAAGATTTGTACTACGAAGTGGTTATTTTCCTCCTCTGCTATTTAAAATGGCCAGCTTCCTAAAGCCATTATTTAACTGACCATGTAGGAGAGTCACTTGAATGATTACTGTAAAACAGGATTTAAGAAGAAAATCAATGAAAGGGGAAAAGTAATTTTGTGATCACCACAGAGTCCTGAGTATGCAGGCTGGGTGCCATGACACAGTTATTTCTCTCTTGCCTCAGACACGGGAAAAGTGGCTGGCTTTCCTTTGAAGACAAGGAGTGCCTTCTAAATCAACAGTCAGTGGTCAAAGTAAATACCCGGCTGAGATTGGGAAACTGCTCATACCTCCCGTGAAGGCTTGAACAAAACAAGGCGCTTGGATACAAAATACAGAGGAAGACAGGCTAGTAGTTCATTGAAAAACATCTCGTAGGTATTCAGACCATCAATGCCCAAATCCAGGCTCTTTGGCAAGGATGTTCGGCACCTTGTCTATTTTGTGGTGCTCCTGAAAAAATAATTTTCAGGAGCTACCCTGATAGAGTAAAAGCTGTAATAGAATCAGTCACTAAAAAGTTGCAGACAAACACACAAAAACAATTTTGTTTGTTGGGGGGGAAAGAAAAAGCAACCCCCTCCTGGTGCATTATTCCATTGATGGAAAAACATTTACATGTCTTTTGTTAACTAGTTTTCTGTAGAAATTTTATAGTCACTGGGCAACCCCATTGCTCTGCTTTCTGAGAAGCTACTCAGAGGGGCGAGACCCATGTTTTTTATTCTGCAGCCAAATAGGAAAAAAAAAATCTTTTTCTACTTTTTTTTTTTTTTGAAACTTTAGTCTATCATACATCAAACCTGTCAAGCTTTTTCATGAAAGTTCATGGTTTTTAAGTTCATTGTAAATAACTCAAATTGATTTTACAAAAGGGGGGGCGGGGCGGGAAGCTTTGCCCTGATGTTGGGCATTACAAACTGTAATAATATCCCCTGTCAAGCAAGGCTTCTCCAACTGCTTTCGAAAGAGAGGACAAAGGGATTTAGTAAACTAAAAATATTTAGAGATCAAACTCAATGCTATGTTTTAATTGTGGGCTGACCTCTTTTGCTTTCTTGAAAGTCTAGAACTTTCACACAGCAGTAAACAAAAAAATAAGTAAATAAACAAACAAACCCCACCAAAACCTCAACTTAGTAACTGTGTGTATCAGGAGATACATACTGGATCTTATACGAAAGGGCTTCAAAAAGCTCGTGGGAAAATGGAATTGAAAGATTATGGAATTTTTCCACACGCTTTTTGAAGTCCCTTCATATTTTGTAGGATTCCTGGTGGCACTGTGTGTTAAGCATTGACCTGCTAACTGAAAAATCGGTGGTTCAAATCCACCAGATGCTCCATGGGAGAATGATGAGACTGTCTGCTTCGTGAAGATTTACTGTCTTAGAAACCCTAAGGAGCAGTTCTCCTCTGTCCAATGGGGCGCAGCGAGTCAGAATCAACTCCATGGCAGTGATACTATGAAGTCCTTACGAGCTGTGTACTTGATTGGAGGAGATAGTAAATTGCTGTCATTTGACAAGCAAACCCTGGCATTTCCTCCCTTTTAATCGGACATGGCCTCATTCCAACAGAGATGAACCTGTCAGGGGCCATCAGGGATGTAGGACCAGTATGAATGGTTTGGAACCAAACCAGTTGCTGTCCAGTTAATTCAGACTCGTGACAACCCCATGCATGTCAAAGCAGAACTGCAGATCACCAGGTCTTTCTTCTGAGGTACCTCTAAGAGGATTTGAACTGCTCAATAGAGTAACATTAATTACTCTCTTAGGGAGTCATTGAGGGATTCATTAGACCTCTCCCATTTGTGGGAGCTGATGAAGGAGACTACGGAAGGCCTTCATCTCTGTTGTCTGGTGGTAGGAATGGATAGTTGTAGGTCAGCGAGGAGCCCTGGTGGCACAACTGGTAAAGCACTTGGCTACTAAACAAAACGTTGGGGGATGAACTCGCCTAGGAAGACCCAGTGATCTGCTCCCATCAAGATGGCAGCCTAGGAAGCCTCCTGGAGACACCTCTACTCTGCCACATGGGGGCACTAAAAGTCAGAATGAACTTGGCATTCACCACCAACAGCAGCAGGGCCAGAGGTCAGGAAAAAAAGGAAAAAAACGGAACTGAAAGAGAATGGAATTTTTGCACGAACTGTTAGAAGTCTCTCTTATTCTGTTCTTTTTTATAAACACCACTAGCATAGTGGTTACGAATCGGGCTGTATTTTCAATAACCTCATATGCATGTGAAAGTTGGGCAGTGAATAAGGAAGACCGTAGAAGAATTGATGCATTTGAAATATTGTACTGGAGGAGAATATTAAAAGTACCATGGACTGCCAAAAGAACAAACCAATCTGTGTTTGAAGAAGTATAGCCAGAGTGCTCCCTGGAAGCCAGGATGGCCAGACTTCATGTCTCATGCCTGGAACGAGTTGTCAGGAGGGACCAGTCCCTGGAGAAGGATATCATGTTTGGTAAAATGGAGGGTTGGAGAAAAAGAGGAAGACACACACCCCCTGCCAATGAGATGGATTGGCACAGTGGCAGCAGTGATGGGCTCAAATGTAGTAATGATTGTGAGGCTGATGCAGGACTGGGCAGTGTTTTATTCTGTTGTTCACAGGGCTGCTATGAGTTGGTACTGACTCAATGGCTCCTAACAACAACAACAACAACAACAGGGTCACTATGAGTTGTTACGGACTCTACAACACCTAATAACAACACTTAATAAATCACTTAGGGGCACATACATGACACCTGTTAAGCTTAAATAAACACTTCATGGGATTGGCTTATGGCTTTTGAAGGCTTTGGAAGAGAGTCTCATGGGATAACTCAGTCTATTGGTATAATATAGCACATAAAGTTTGTGTTCCACATCCTAGCTTGGTGAGTAGTATCTGGGTGTTCAGGGATTGCCAACAACCATACATACTGTTGATCTCAATGCCTCTGGAGTAGAAGAGAAAGAAGGAAACCAAAGACCCAGAGAGGAAACTAGTCCATGGGACAACCACGACCTCATCTGCCCTGAGACCAGAAGAATTAGATGGTGCCCAGCAACCACTACTGACCATTCTGATCAGAAACACGATGTTGTTGTTGTTGTTAAGTGCCGTGGAGTCAGTTCCAACTCACAGAGACCCTATATAGGGTTTCTGAGGAGTGGCTGGTGAGTCTGAACTGCCGACCTTGTAGATCAAACCAACTGTGCAGTCCAGTGTTTATCCAACAGCGTCATTCCGGGACTCCAGAAACACAACAGATGTGATCACTAGTAGAGTGGGAACAAAATGTGGAGCTAAACTCAAATTCTTAAAAAAGTTCAGACTTACTGGATTGGGAGACTAGAGGGCTCCCCAAGACTATCACCCTAGGTCATCCATCTTTCAGCTAAATAACAAATTGGCTCCTAAAATAAAACAGTATCACCCATGAGTACTGTGCTCCTTTGAAAAGAATCACCTATATGAGATCAAATGGTGAACATTTATCCAAAAGCAAACATGAGATGGCAAGAGGCAGGGACACTAGATGACAGGAAATGAAACAACCAAAACAAAATAATGAGAACATTGACACACTGTGAAAAATGTCACCATGGTCACTGAACAAACTGAGTAGAAATGGTTCAGTAGGAACCTAATTTGCTATGCAAACTTTTATCAAAAATACAATAAAATAGTTTACTTAGAATTAAATAAAAGGCCCAGACAAAATTGTACCCTCTGCATGTCCATTCCCTGGGTAAGAGTCAATACCAGCTCCTATACCACCTGATCACAGATAGACAGTAGTTAATACCAGCCAAACCCACCCTGAACTGAGGTGCATGAACGGCCAATGAAGAATGGTGCACATGCTTCCATTATTTAACCACACCCACAGGAGACAGTTGGTGAGAGCCTAAGAACACATCAACACACAGTCATCAATTAAATACAAATACGACAACATCACAATGCCCCAGAGACAACACATAATCTTAGCTTACACGAAGACACAAGAGAAAATGGCTCAAACAAATGATCAACATGCAGAGCCAGAAAACATTTCTGAGGAAGAAAAAGTCATGGGACTAACTGAAAAAGAATTCAAAAGGATAATATTTAAGTCCCATCAATGGATTGACAGAAAGATTGAGGAAAGCAAGTATAACACATAAAAAGCTTTAGAAGAATTCAGGAAAACATTACAAGAACAAGCAGACAAAATAAATGCAAATTATGAAACAATACAAAGCCTGCAATTAGAAATGTTGTTGTTGTTGTCAGGTGCCATTGAGTCGGAACCAACTCATAGCGACCCCATGCACAGCAGAACGAAACAATGTCCAATCCTGG
>NW_006408523.1:2318938-2392158 GCF_000296735.1 Chrysochloris asiatica | reverse complement strand
CAGAGAATCCTTCAATAACGAAAGTCAAGGGTTGAATTTTTTCTTCAGTTCCCCCAGCTTGAGAAATGCTGACCGTGTTCTTCCCTTTTGGTTTTCCAACTCTAAATCTTTGCATATTTTATTACAGTATTTGGTTTTATCTTCTCGAGCTGATCTTTGAAATTTTCTGTTCAGCACTTGGACCTCTCCAATTCTTCCATTTGCTTTGGCTTCTCTACGTTGGAGAGCAAGTTTCAGAGTCTCCTCTGACATCCATTTTGACCTTTCCCTCCTTTCTTGTTTTCTTAATGACTTTCCACTCTCTTCATGTATGATGTTCTTGATGTCATCCCACAACTCTTCTGGTTTCCAGAAACGGACAATACATTGTCCACAACTCTTCTGGTAAGAAACAGCTGCAAGTTATCTATTAATAGTCTGAAGTGTACGAAGTATGACTCTAAGAAAATTGGAAATCCCCAGAAATGAAATGGAACACATGAAGATAGACATCCTAGGCATTCGGGAGCTGAAATGGACTGATGTTGGTCATCTGGGATGCCACAGTCCTATCATTTACTAAACTTACTGCCATCCATTCAGACTCTTAGCAGCTCTACAGACTTTCTGAGACTGTCATTCTTGATGAATGCAGACTGCCATATCTTTCTTCCACACAGTGACTGGTGGGTTTGAACCACTGGTTTTGTGGTTAGCAGCCCAATGCCTGACTCACAGTGCCACCAGGGCTCCTCCTTCTTCTTCATACAGCCTTTATAATTACGTTCAACAAACTAAAAGAAATCATGATCAAAGAAGTAAAAGAGTGCCCATGGAAGCAGCAATGTTGCATCAAAGACAGTTTAGGAAAGACACAGAAATTATAAAAAAGAGCCAAAAGAAACTTCTAGAGTTGAAAAGGATAAAAATCTAAATTAAGTATTTGTGAGACATGGTGCTTGTAGGATAAGCACTGGACTGCTAACTACCCACCAACTGCTCCTTGGAAACCCTCTACAGTGTTGCTGTGAGTTGGAACCCACTCAACGGCATTTAATACCTATAACAACAGAAGTGACCAACAGTAAGTGGGAGAAGAATGAGCAGGCTGAAGACAGATGGATGGAGACTGTATTAGTTAAAGAACACAGAGAAAACAGAAGAAAGGAAGGGATACAACTCCACCATGCACATACTGTTTGTGAATGGATATCCACAGATCCTGGTGTGGGGCTGCTGGGTAAGCACAGGACCACAAGGTTCGTGGCTCAAGCTCACCAGCCGCTCCTTGGAAACCCTATACAGGGCTGCTATGGATCTGAACTGAGTTGATGACACTTAACAACAGCAACAACAACAAATTCCATCCGCCAGGAGTAGCTGGTCCTACAGAATGGTGGGAATACCCTTTGAAGCCCAATGTATAATACCAGTTAGGAACTAACTCCTCATGAAGTTAAGATGTTGGTCTATAGAAGAAAGAAAAGAAGCAGAAAAACGGGTCCATGAATCAAGGGGTGGCAGCTTGCACATCCAGACTCACTTGTGAAATTGGTTTCTTCTCCTATGACTTTGGGATGAGGTAAGAAATGCTTCCACAGAGGAGACTACCACATGGTCATGGTGGCTTCCAACGTTACTGAGCCAACTGGCATAAGGGATGAGTACTGTGTTGGCTGGAGTGGTGGTGGTCTTGTGCCAACTCATAGCGACCCTCTGTACAGGGTTTCTGAGGCTGTAAATCTTTATGGGAGCACAAAGCCTCATCTTTCTCCCACAGAGTGGCTGCTAGTTTCAAACCGCTGACCTTGAGTTTAACAGCCCGACTTGTAACCACTATGCTACCAGAGCTCTTTGTGTTGGCTGGAGTAATGATTCCTATTTAACAAGGGGGAAAACAGAGTCAGTGCTTAGAGGCAGACAGAAGCCCTGCTCCCCAATACTGGACTTGAGGCATTTTCTAGTACTATTATGATGAATCCTGGTGTGGTGCTGTGGGTCAATGCGCTGGACTGCCAAGTCGGTTTGAACCTCAAGGTCTGTGGTTCAAGCTCACCAGCTGCTCCTTGGAAACTTTATACAGGGTCGCTATGGGTCGGAACCAACTCAATGGCAGTTAACAACAAAAATTATGAGGAGCGGTGGAAGTTACTGAAACTGTTGTTGTTGTTGTTAAGTGCCGTGGAGTCGGTTCCAACTCGTAGCGACCCTACACAGGGTTTCTGAGGCTGTAAATCTTTACAGGAGCAGACCGCCTCATCTTTCTTCTGTGGAGCAGCTGGTAGTTTCGAACTGCTGACCTTGCGGCTCACAGCCCGATTCGTAACCACTACGCTACCAGAGCTCCTTATTGAAAGACTACGTAAAGGTATTTAATAAAAGCATTCCAACCTCACTTTCAGCAATCTCCTTATTGGTTCCATTCCCTCTGCAAGTCTCCATTAGACCTGTAGTTCACACCTTTCCGTAACAGCATTCTCCACTGTCTGAATGGTTTATGAATTGGAACATCACCTTAGGCAAAAGCCTGTCTGAGTAATGGCATCCACATTGCCACGGGGTGGTGAGTAACCCAGTTGCCAAACCCTAATTTTATTACGTGCTTTCCCAGGCGTCTTCCAGAAATAACTGTAGCAGGTAGTCTAGTCTATAAGCAGATACTGAGAGAGAGTTTAGGATGCAAGTAGTTTACTAGGAATCAACACCTTTGAACCATTCTTGCATCCCTGATATGAATCCCACATGGTCATGATGTATTATCTTTTTGATGTGTTGCTGGATTCTGTTGGCTAGGATTTTGTTGATAATTTTTGCATCTATGTTCATGAGGGATATTTGTCTATAATTTTCTTTCTTAGTGACATCCTTCCCTGGTTTGGGTATGACGGTTATGCTTGCTTCATAAAATGTATTAGGAAGTTTTCCATCCTCCTCTATATTCTGGAATCATTTGAGTAGAATTGGTGACAGCTCTTCCCGGAATGTTTGGTACAAGTCTCCAGTGAAGCCATCTGGGCCTGGACTTTTTTAGTTGGGAGTCAGGAATCAACACCTTTGAAAGGAAGCAGGAGACAGCCAACCTGGGCAGAGGAAGTTGAATTGCCAGGAAAGCTAGATAAAGCCTGAGCCAAACCGACAGGGAAGCTCTGGCATGGATACTGTGAGTCACTGAAGTGCATCCTGTTGGCCCTGCACACTTTTTTGCTTGTTTCAAAAGTTTCATGCTTCTTATTTTTAAACAAAATGTCTAAAATGAAAAGAGGTGCTTAAATTAGAGTCTCCCCTGTCCACCCCAAAGGTGACCAGTGCTATCAGTTTGCGAGGGATTGTTCCAGATGGTCATCTACGCACAGCTACTTCTACCCACCCACAAATACAAGGTCCCCAAACAGCCCAGTCTAACCCAATGCCACGGTCCTATATACAAACCCACTGAGTTCTTCACCAAGTGGCAAAGCCAGTGCCATACCCAACCACATCTTGGTGTGACGCCATGGTTCCCTGTACACAACCATTTCCAGCCCATTTCATTTCACTTCCAGCTCCATCTCAGGCTCCAAACTCTTCTGTGGATTCAAGAATAAATCAAACCACAACCAACCCACTGTGCATACAACACTTAGGGGAAAGGAGAAAGAAATAGAGGCGGAGATCATGGAATGATCCACTTATCACCTTTCTCTCTTCAACGCTCGACAACAGAGGTGGTACTTGTGACTTCTCTCCTCTGTTACGGAACCCTGGTGGTACAGTGGGCTAAGCATTGAGGTGCTAACCTTACGGGGGTCAGCTCAAACTCACCTGTCATTCCTTGGGAGAAAGGTGAGGCAGTTTGCTGCTGTAAAGATTTAGTCTTCAGAAACCCAAAGGAGCAGTTCTACAGGATTACTACGAGTCACAATCGACTTGATGTGGTGGGTTTTGTCCTCCACGATCCCTTCTATAGCACACTTACCTTTAGCCAGCATCTTAGTCTGTCGTAGGCTGGTTGGAAACCGTATCACAGTTGCTAGGTGATGTAACCGACTCAATGGCACTTAACAACACTACAGAGGCCTATATCAAGGAGTTGGCTCACACAGGTGAAGAGGTGGGTGAATTCCAAGTCTGTGGGTCAGACGTCAGGCTGGAAGCTTCTCCTGACTCTGTAGGTGCAGGAGTGGATGAACCCAAGGTTGGCTGGTCAGCAGGCTGATTCCTGGCTGCAGAGGGGAATGAATGAATCCAAGGTGGGTAGGTAAGGTGGCAGGTTGCTGATAATTCCCAAGATTGGCAGGCAATATGGCAGACCACAGGCTCAAGTCCAGAGAGCTGTTCTTGACTTGCCAGACAACGAGCCAGATGCAGGATCCAGACGCAGCCCAAAGCAGGCAGGCTTTGCCCGAGTGTCTGTTATCTTGGAAGCAGGTCACATCCCTGAGGAAATGTCTTTTCTGTTGATTGACTGCTCATAGCAGATCGCATCATTGAGGTGATCACATGACATTAGATCTCGTCCTGGGGGATTACTGGCAAACCACTGAGAATCCCAGTCCAGCCAAGTTGACACACACCCTTAACTATCACAGCTGCCCAGGGCTCCTTAACTAGTGGGGTAAACCTAAACCTTCACTGAACCTGCACAAGGACTCGCAGTTAAGGGAGTAAATGGGGACTGAAATCCAGGTCATTATGGTCAACTCTGCTTTGAGGAGGTAGCTCTTCTGTAGTCATAATCTAAGTGCCTTCCAGTCTGAGGGGCTCACCTTCTGGGAGTATATCTGACAAGGTTTCCCTGTTATTCATAAGGTTTTCAGTGGCTAACCACTTAGAAAGATCAAGCCCTGGGATTTTCAATAGCCTCATATGCATGTGAAAGTTGGACAGTGAATAAGGAAGACCATAGAAGAACTGATGCTTTTGAGTTATACTGTTGGAAGAGAATCTTGAAAGTGCCATGGGCTGCCAAAAGAACCAACAGATCTGTGTTGGAAGAAGTGCAGCCAGAGTGCTCCTTGGGAGACAGGATAGCCAAACTTCATCTCTCACACTTTGGATGTATTATCAGGCGGGACCAGTCACTGAAGAAGGACATCATGTTTGGTAAGGTGGAGGGTCAGAGAAAAAGAGGAAGACCCCCAGCAAGATGGATTAGCCAAGTGGCAGCATCAATGGGCTCAAGTGTGGCAACAATAGTGAGGTTGGCCCAGGACCGGGCAGTGTTTCATTCTGCTGTGCATAGGGTGGCTATGGGTCGGTACCGACTCTATGGAACCTAACAACAACCATTTAGAAACGATCTGCTTCTCCTTCTTCCTAGTCTGCCTTAGTCAGGAAGTTCCACTGAAATCTGTCCACCATGGGTGACCCTGCTGGTATTTAAATACCCATGGCACAGCTTTCAGAATCACAGCAACACACAAGCCACCACAGTATGACAAACTGACAGTCTAGTGGTGGTTAGGATTCCTGGTAGGACTCTTTCTATGTTGGATATGAAAACAGACCTACAGAACTGGAAAGCTTTAGGGACGCTGTTGCTAGGTGCCTGTCGAGTTGGTTGATTCATACATAGTGACCCTATCAATGTACAACAGAACAAAACACTGCCCGGTCCTCAGTCATCCTCACAACTGTTGTTACGTTTGAGCCGACTGCTTCTGCCACTGTGTCAGCCCAGCTCATTGGGGGTCTTCCTCTTTTATTTTGACTCTACTTTTCAAGCATGATGTTCTTCTCCAAGGACTGGTCCCTCCTAATAATGTCCAAAGTAGGAGAGACCAACTTTCATCATCCTGGCTTCTGAGGAGCACTCTGTCTGTATTTCTTCCAACACAAATTTGTTCTCCTGGCAGTCCGTGGTATTTTCAATATATTTTGTTGGAGAGCGAATTATTTATTTTTACATTTTGTCACTTCCTCCTCTTGGCTCCCAGAGCTGTTGTGTTGTGTCTTGGGGAGTAAAAGAACATTATGTCAGAGGTTAGGATCCCGAGTTGTGCTGTGGATTAAGCATTGGACTATTTTTACTGATAGTTGGTGGTTCAAATCCACATCCACCAGCCACTCCTTGGAATAAAGATGAGACCGTTTGGCCCAGTAAAAGATTTAGTCTCAGAAACCCTATGGAGCGGTTCCACTCTGTACTGTAGGGTAGCTATGAGTCAGAATCCACTTGACAACAGTGGGTTTGGTTTCAGGGTAGGACATGCCGACCTCACCAAGTGTGGACAGTGGATACAAGAGTATACAAAATGAATGTGACGAATGTGAAAGAAAACAGACTTGCGATTTCTTTACCTTCTTACACTGACGCCATGTTTGCTGCGCTTGTCCCTATGGTTACCCAAGCTGAATAATTTTTAAAAAAGGTTAAGAACAAAAAGTTGACGAATGAAGTGAGAAGAAAGCTTGAGGAAACAGCTAGAAAAGGATGTATGCTGAAATCATATACAACACCTTATCTGTAAAACTCTGAGAGGCAGCAGCAATTAAATAAAAAAAAAAAGAAAAAAAAGCGAGACCATTTTACAAGATTCCTGGAAGTACTGAGAAATGTTGCGTTTTCACGAATTGTTTAATGAGAGTATCTGCATTACTACACTCTTTCTAGCAAAATGCTGAAAACAAAAACCTCAAACACCAACAAAAACCATCATTTGAAAGCTTAAAAACATTTTGTTACTTTTGATTTACTGGTGAGTTGAGCTTTTCCCCGCCCCGTATGCTAATTGGATGCTTATAGTTTCTTTTCTGCAAACATTTTCTCTCTTTCCAATCATTATGGCCTTGCCGGTGTTATTCTGATCGGTTCACATGAGGTTGTTATGTCTTAGGCATCGTCTGCTGGATGTGTTGCTAGTAGTTTTGAGTCACATTCATACTTTTAAGACTCACCAGACACGTACATGGGTTTAGAAATCATCAAAATACAAAAGTTAACTTATACAAAATGACAAAGATCGACTCTGTGCTGCTTGTGTGCTGATGAGTATCGGCCAACTGCCCCATAAACAGGGATGAGTGACCGGTCTACACCCGCGCAACTGCCCTCGGGTGGGTTCCCAGTTACTGTTGTTAAGTCAGAACCAACTCAGTGACCCTATACAGCATTCCTGGGGAGCAGTGGGTGGGTTTGACTGGCAAATTTCCTGGTTAGTAGCCCAGTGTTTATCCCACACCAGGACTCCTGGCTCTATATAGGGTCTCTGAGGCTGTATATCTTTACATGAGCATAATGCCCCTTTCTCCCTTGGTGCAGCTGGTGGGTTTGAACTGCTGACGTTGAGATTAACAAGAGTACTTATTGTATGGAGTCCTGGTGTGGCACTGTAGGCTAATGCGTTTGAACTAACTGCATTGTCGTTTGAACTGCAAGGTCGGTGGTACAATCTCATCAGCTCTTTGAAAACCCTATACAGGGCCACTATGGGTCAGAATCGACGCCACGGCATTTAACAACAACTTATTGTACAATGCAGCCCAGGCTCCTTTAGGAATACCTACAGGCAGGGTTGGGGTCCTGGTGTGGCGCTGTGGGTTGATGAGCTAGACTATAAAGCCATTTGTACTTCAAGGCTGGCGGTGCAAGCTCACCAGCTGCTCCTCAAAAACCCTACACATGGTCACTATGGGTGGGTTGGAATCGACTTGATAGCACTTAACAACAGGAGGCAGGGTTAAAGTTTTGTGATTGTGATGTGCCATGGAGCCAGAAGACTGGATTAAAAAGCAGTCTTATCACTTTTCCTTTGTCAGTTGGCACCCTCCCGGGGACCGATGGACATAAAAGTTGGAATAAAACACTGTTGTTGAATGCTGTGGAGTCGGTTCCGACCCATAGCGACCCTGTACAGGGTTTCCGAGGCTGTAAATCTTTACGGGAGCAGAAAGCCTCATCTGTCTCCCGTGGAACTGCTGGTAGTTTCAAACTGCTGATCTTGAGGTTAGCAGCCCAACTCGTAACCACTAAGCCACCAGAGCTCAACTGGAGTAAATAGAGGTATGCAGTTGATTGGACAGTATATACTAGTTTATCTTGAGGGAACTACCCCTGAAGAAGGAGTGAGAGTGTTTTGTCATGATAGGGGACCATCAGAGAGGACAGACTGAAAATACATCTGGTGAAGATATACTGCCCTCAGGTATTTAATGTGTTATATTAACATCACAATAAATGGAGACAAGATTGAAGTTGTCAAAGAGTTCATTTTGCTTGGATCAACCATCAACACTCACACTCATGGAAGCAGCAGTCAAGAAATCAAACGACGTATTGCATTAGGCAAATCTCCTGCACAAGACCTTTATAAAGTGTTGAAGAGCAAAGATGTTAGCTTGAGGACTAAGGTGCACCTGACCCAAGCCATGGTATTTTCAATAACCTCATATGCATGCGAAAGCTGGACAGTGAATAAGGAAGATTGTAGAAGAATTGATGCATTTGAGTTATGGTGTTGGAGGAGAATATTGAAAGTGCCATGGGCTGCCAGAACAAATCTGTATTGGAAGAAGTACAGCCAGAACGTGCCCTAGAAGCCAGGATGGCCAGACTTTGTCTCTCTTACTTCCGACATATTGCCAGGAGGGACCAGTCCCTGGAAAAGGATATCATGTTTGGTAAAATGGAGGGTGGGAGAAAAAGAGGAAGACCCCCCCACCCCCCAATGAGATGAATTGGCACAGTGAGCTCAAAAGTAGCAATGATTGTGAGGTTGGTGCAGAACTGGGCAGTGTTTCATTCTATTGGTACTGATTTGATGGCTGGTGTGGCGCTGTGGGTTAATGCACCAGACTGCAAAGCCGATTGAACTGCAAGGTCGGTGGTTCAAGCTCACCATCTGCTCCTCAGAAACCTTATACAGGGTCACTATGGGTCGGAAACAACTCGATGGCATGTAACAACAACAACACCAACAATACCATATCTGGAGCTTAGAAGCTCTGGTGGCACAGGGGGGTTGGACTGCTAACTGCAAGATTGGTGGTTCAAACCCACCAGGTGTTCCTTGGGAGAAAAATGAGGTAGTCTGCTCCGGTGAAGTCCCAGAAACCCCAGAGGGCGCTGGGAGCTGGAAGGGATTTGATGACTGTGGGTTTTTCCAGCCCTTGGAGGGCTACAACTTTCTCATAAATCCCGTTACTGGACAGATGACTTCTACATTTTCAGTGTGACACCCTCTCCCCTGAAATGAATATTTTAAAAGGAAAGGATTGACACGTATTTTATTTTTTTTCAAGAAATTATGAGAAATGACCATAACTGTAGCACACCCCAAAGAAACCAACCAACAAAAAAGAGAAAAAGAGACCTTTTTTTAACAGTATCTGAAAACCTTTAAATTCTAGATTTGCTTATTTTGAAACAAACTTCCCAACAAGACAAAAGAAAATCAACACGCGCACGCACACACACACGTATGTATGTTTACGGCACATGTGTACACGTGGCTTTGACTTGCCAAGACAGCTTCAGGGCCATCTCCCTTGAGGACCAGAAAATCATCGGTTTATTTTGCTGTTCCCCCTCACCTTCCCTACAGACAAAAACCAAGGGTCGACTGTACAAATCATTCTTGGACATTTTCTCTGTCAGCTAAAGACCTCCTCTGCTTACAGCAAGCCACACAAGCCCCCAGTCCCCAGTGTCGCGGCGTCCACTGCTCGGGCAGCGGCCTGGCCAGTGCTTCCTGGCTCCTCACCGCTTCTTTGAGCGCCTCTGGGACGTCTCCTGGCTCCTGTGCTTCCTGGGGGGCGAGCGGCTGGCTCTGCTCCGAGGCTGGCTTCGGTGCTTGTAGGGATGGCTCCGGCGCTTCTTCGGGCTGTCTTCCTTGTGCGGCCGGCTGTGTGCAGGCTCCTCCTCACCCTCCTTTTGCTCCTGGTCTGACTCTTTGTGGGGGGGCAGCGTGTTCTTAATCGTGTTCATTAGGAATCTTTTATTTGTACCGGCTAGCGGACACTTCATCCTGGGCGGGTGGGGGCAGGAGAGAAAAAAGAAAATCCCAAGTCAACAGCTAACTCCCAAGTGGAAGCTCCCCCAGAAGGGAAAGGAATTAGGGCCAAAGAAATCCGTTTCCCAGAACCCAGTGTCTGCCTTTTCCCCTTGTCTTGCATGCCCCCTAGTGTAAACTCTGAGAACCAGGGGACACTCAGGACACTTGGATTCCTGAGAAGCAGGAGAGGGCTCAGCCGGATCTCCAGATCGGAACCCTTTCTTTCGTATTTGGGACTGACTTTCTGATGCAATTTCCATGTATAACCTGGTCGCTATGAGTCGGAACTGACTCAATGGCACTTAATAACAGTAAGTACTTGTATGTACTCTCCACCCCCTATTAGACGATGAGTTCCAAGACGGCAGGAATCTGATATTCGTTCAGATTTCTGTTTGGACTACCCAGAGGCCCCTGGGATATAACGTGCCTAGCAATTACTACACGCTCAAAAACATATGTTAGTTTAATGCTACTCTTTGATTCTGAAAATGCCACGTGTCTATGCTATACAAGAGCTCTGCTGGCATAATGGATTAGGCATTGGGATGCTAATCACAGGGTTGGCAGTTCAAACCCAGCAGCCACTCTGCGGGAGAAAGACTGCTGTCCTGGGACCTCCAGGAAGCAGCTGTACTCTGTCTTACAGGGTTGCTGGGAATTAGAATGGACTGGGTGGCACTGGGCTTGGGTTTGTGTGAGTGGAAGGGAGGGAGGGATGAGGGAAGGTTAGGGGTCAAACAGAGGAAGAGGAGAGTAGGGGAAAAGGACGACAGTAAAAGGGAGAGGGGGTGAGCGTCTGCGAAGCGCACATACACGGGCTGTTTCCCAGACTCAGAACTCACTGACCAGTAATGCTCACTTAGGAGTCCTAGGGTGGCGCTGTGGGCTACTGCGCTGGACTGTAACGTCAGTTTGAACCGCAAGGTCTGTGGTTCAAGCTCACTAGGTGCGCCTCGGAAGCCCAATACACGGTCACTATGGGTTGGAACTAACTCGATGGCATGTACTAGCATTAACAATGCTTACTTAGGATACCCTTCCAGAAAGAAACGAATGGAAATATACTAACACAAGCCTCCTAACGTTGGTCCCAGCTGTGCAAATCCCACAGAGCAGTTCTCCTCAGCAAAAGGGTTGGGCGAGGGAGGGTGGCAGGAGTTGGAATTTATGGGATGGCGACTGACAACAAGGAACAAAGAGTATCGACAATTTTCTGAAAAGGTTATTGGAATACTTCTTTTCCCAAATACGTATCTGTGTAGGGCTGGATTTTCTTCATATACTTCAGTCAAAAAACAAATACAAAAACCAGAGCCCAGGTTTCTGTCACAAGGCAGGTATGACTGTGCTTTGCAAAAACATTAAGGAATCAGTCCCTACCACACAGAGACCAGAAGACCTAGATGGTATCCGGCTTCCACCACCTGCTCTGAAAGGATCGAACTAGAAGGTTCTGGAGAGTGGGGGAGAAAAAGGTGGAACAAAACTCAAAAGTATCAAGACCAGGCTTGCTGGGTGGAAGCCCTGAGACCATGGCTCGCAGTCCCCCCTTCAGGTCTGGAACGCACCCCAGAGGCCCATAGCCAAATCTATGGGGGTGGGGGCCACACGGGTGTATCTGTGTAGAAACATGGTGTGTGGGATCTTGGGGGAGAGGCCGTGCCTTCCTTCTCGCCTTCTCCCTTCCTGTTAAGTGAAATGTGGATGCGTCACACTCCATGGTGGGGCGGGGGTCCTTCAGAATTCTGTGGAAGTGGTATCCTAACTGACACACTCCTCAAAGAGTACACGTCTGCTGCAGGCCCGGAACTGGGCGGGAGGGTTTCCCTATTCATCATCTCTCTGAAGCATCGAAGCCATCCTCCCAAGAGGGAGAACTGACCAGCATTTCGCTAAGTCTAAGATGATTACATGTTACTTACAGCTGACTCACTCCTGCCAGACAATTTCTCCTCATCCTATCAATTCATTTGTAAATACATCAGAGGGAACTTCTAAAACAGATAATGGCTTTTAAAAAATCAACATAATGGGGAGTCATTACCTAATGGGTACGCGGTTTCTGTCTCGGTGATGAAAAAGTTTTGGAAGCAAATAACGGTGATGGTTGCATAATAAAGTAAAATAAAATAAACTTAACAGCATTATCACTATCAGAGCTAAAAAAAATGCACATTAGCTACTTCGCTAAGTCAGATATCCCTAAGTGTGTCAGCGTTGTCTTTTAAGAGGGAGTTTGTTTCAATAAGGATCTGAATGAGTGAGACTTCTGACTCCATGAAATGGTCGTTAATATGTTACAGCAGCTGCACTGTTGGTCCCGCACAATCCCCCACGTCAGGGTTTTTTTTGGTCACTGTGACCCTCCCTTATAGCCTGCACACCAGAGGCCTGATGAGATGTTTTGACAAGGATGTCCCCCAGGAGGTGGTGCGGTCTGTTGACTCTGAAGACTGAACAGGGCTGCAGGTGATCCCAACCTGGTCCGCCCATCAGAGGTTCCAAGATCTCTGCCAACATCCACTCTACCATTAAAGCAAAATCAAAGTAAGGCAAACCCACTGCCAGTTCTGACTCAGCGCCCTACGGGACCAAGCAGAGCGGCTCCCCACGGTTTCTCATGCCGTCAGTCTTTAGGGGAACAGACAGCCTCAGTCTTCTCTCGTGGCGTGGTTTCTGGGCTTGAACCACCGACCTTTTGGTTAGCAGCCCAACTACTTAACTCATGGCACCACCAGGACTCCATACACCCCAAAAACTTAGAATAAATTTTTATAAACAAAATACAAATTCACTGTGATTTACGAAGGACTATTGTCCATAGGGAGCCCTGGTGTGGCGCTGTGGGTTAATGTGCCAGACTACAAAGCTGTTTGAACAGTAAGGTTGGCGGTTCAAGCTCACCAGATGCTCCTCGGAAACCCTTTACAGGGTTGCTATGGGTCGGAACCAACTCGATGGCACTTAACAACACAAGCCATACAAGTTCTGGTGTGGTGCTGTGGATAAGTGCTCGACCACAAGGTCAGTTTGAATTGAAAGGTCAGTGGTTCAAACTCACCAGCTGTTCCTCAGAAACTCTATAAAGAGTCACTATGGGATGGAATCAGCTTGATGGCACTTAACAACAACAACATAATCCATACAGCATATCTGTAGGCTCAACACTGGACTGCAAGTCACAAGGCCATTGGTTTGAGCCAACCAGCCGCTTTCTGCTCCTGCAAAGATTACCAGTCTTGGAAACCCTATGCAGGGTCGCTGTGAGTCGGAATCAACTTGATGGCACTTTAAAACCATACAATCCACGCAGACATTCTTACGCATATAGTGCATTTATACTGGACTGCAAAGTCGTTTGAACCACAAGGTTGGCGGTTCAAACTCACCAGCCACTCCTAGCAAACCCTATGCAGGGTCGCTGTCAGTCAGAACTGACTGGATGGCACTTCACAATAATATAATCTATGCAGACATTCTTAAACATGTAGTGCATTATCTCGCAAAGGAACAAGTATCTGGCTGACTGCAGAACAAGGTAACTTCAAACAGTTCGTGGAAAAATGGAATAAAGTGTTTGAAGCGCCCTGGAATCTGCCCATCACTCAAGGACTTGGTAACCAGGGGCTAATAAAGCCGTCACATACATCCTGCAACACACAGCTCTGAGCCTGCTTCTCCACAGCAAGGGGAGAGGTGGCCTGTCTCCCACCCTCAGCAGCATTCCTCTTCTCCCTTGCGCATGGGCGAGAATCCCATGGTGCTGCAGTGTGCTCTACGCTGCAGATGGACACGCTTTGCGCTCCAGCTACATCTCCCTGCCTTTCGGTTACAGAAGGACTTACCAGCCCATCGGGCCCATGGTTTCTGCTCTCGTTTTCCCACGTTTTGCCTCCTTCAGCAGTTCTTCTATGGCTTTCCTGGTGGGAGGGAGAGAGGAAATTTGAGGTAATCATTCCATTAAGTTCTGAAAAAAACAAATTCATGTCACTGAGATCATGGGAAAGAAACAGACTTTTTTTTAAGTCTTAATTTTCTTTAATACTCAAATCACAAAGCACTAAACTAGGAAGCAGGGAACATGGGTTCTATTCTGGATCCTTTTCCTATGCTTGCTCTATGATCTTGGTTAAGTCATACACGCCCTTATTTTATTTTTTCCCCATTCCCTCTGTTTTTCTTTCTTTTTTGGGGGGTGGAGGGGTGGAGGGGTGGGGAGATGTACACAAAAACACTCAGGAATATATAATCATTTAAACAACCAAAGGACACATTCTGCAAGCCTGCCTCCTGGTCGCCAGCACACAGCCTTTCTCTTCCCGTGAGTCTAGAGTCCTCAGCTGCTCCCTCTCTCCATGTCCCCATCTCTGCCTCCATCTGTGGTATTGCTACTTGTCCAGATAGGGTCCCATATTCGGCTTGTGCCCTTCTCCCATGATGGTCTTAGGGTCCTCTGTTCCTGGACTGTAAGATTAACTACTCCCTCGAAGAAACAGCCTTTTGAAACTTGCTAAGTGGGGCAGACATTCTTTTTAAGAAATGGGTCACCGTTTTTAACTTATTAAAACTATTGCTGAATTGAAAACGGATCCGCTCACCTAACTCACATTTTTTTTTTTTTAAAAAGTTTAAAAAGAAAGAAAACCACCCAATTTTTACATGAAGGGAGAAAATACTGAAAAGAAAAAGAAGAAACAATGACAAATTGGAAAAATATTTGCAGCGTGTGACAGTGAAATCATAAATCCTTAAAAAGAATTATATTCCTTTTCTTATCAATTTGGAAAATAACCAAAAGATAGGAATGGAAAAACACATGAGGGGGCTTCAAAAAGCTTGTGGAAAAATCAAATGGAAAGACAATGGATTTTTTCCATGAACTTTTTGAAGCCCCTCTGGAGATCCCTACTGTTGTTGCTGCTCTTAAGCGCTGTTGAGTCGGGTTATATAGGGTTTCCGAAGAACGGCTGGTGAGTTTGAACCGCCATCCTTGTGGGTTCAGAGCTTCTCTTACAGCGCCCCACCAGGAGGCTCAAATTTACTATTATTCTAAGAAATGCTAATGATTCCAACAACTGACAGCAGTCACAATCCCACCCACAGTGAGTGTACCCGAAGGCCAGCGCGCCACTTCCTCTCACTCCCTTCTCACTGTACTTCTACCTGTCTGTTTTGTTTTGTTTCATTTTGCCATTTCTCTGCCAATGGGGACTTAAGTTGATGTAGCATTTCTGGAACCATATTTGGCCACACGAATAGAAAACATAGTACAAACTTGTGGACCTAAAAATGTCATTTTACTCTAAGGAAATATTTAGATAAGTAGGCAACACCATATGCACAAGAGGCTGCTCACAGACCACTGGTTAACAACTTAACAAGAAACAAACAGAAAACCTAAATATTTGCTACTAACAGATTGGGTCAATAAATCATGACAAAGCCATGTGCCACAAGATTGGTTACGTGCCATCGAATAGGTTCCTGTATAGGTTTCCAAGGAGTGGCCGGTGGGTTTGAACGGTTGACCTTGTGGTTCTCAGTCCAATGCTGCTCCTACAGTACCACACCAGGACTCCTGCTAGAAGGTGGTTGTTGTTGTTGTTGTTAAGTGCCATTGAGTCGGTTTTGACCCATAGCAATCCTTCATAGGGTTTCTGAGGAGCAGCTGGTGAGCTTGAACCGCCGACTTATCAGTTCAAATGGCTTTGCAGTCTGGAGCATTAACCCGCAGCGCCACACCAGGAGCCCGCTAGAAGTTCAGGCCACCATTAAACAGGAAGACACATGGGTACTTGATCCACGAAGACGATTCCTAACATACTAGGCCTATAAGGCTGGCTACAAAAGAACGTGTCCAGGATGACTGCAGCTGAAATGTATTTACAGGTGCACAGTGTATACGAAAACATTTGGATAATGAATTTTTGTGATGTTTTGTTCATTAATTATCATTCTGCTCGCTTCTCTGAGTTTCCAACTTTCTCTTGAATGAATGAACATACATTATTTGTGTAGTAAAAATAATAAAGAGGTAAAAGAAAACCAGAAAGCTTCTTGCTGCGCAGTCTTCTGAGTCTTTACTATGTGTGAAATATGAGATCAAGGTGCTACAGGCTAGTAACATAGGAAGAGAATCATCCCTGACCTTAATATGACTTATGATACTGCACAACTACCAACTGGGAGCATGGTGGATTTGTAGGGTATAATCTGTGAACCACAAGATTGGTGGTTCAAGCCCACCAGCTGCTTGCTCCATGGGAGAAAGATGAGGCTGTCTGCCTCTGCACAGATGTACAGCCTCGGAAATCCTGTACAGTGCTGCTTGAGTGGGAACCAACTTGACGGCACAACTCAGTCTTGTCATCCGACATTTGCATTGACAGTAATAGTAAATGATGTATGGACTGCTTTGCACTGTAATGAATGCCGAGGTGGGAGGCTGTGTGCTTAGGGTTCGCTGTCAATCTGGTCAGGCCGTGACTCTCAGTGGTTGGCAGTGATGCAATGACGTAACTTCGCAGTTGTGCAATGGTTCCTTGGGTGTAGCTGTATCACTCCAATCTCTGCTTCTGTCTTCCCAGAGCCCTCCCTCCGGTACCTGTCTCTTCCTGCCCCGGGTCAGACTGGATTAGGGCTCACTCTACTCAAGTGTCACCTCATGCTAACTTAAACTATGGGAGCATGGTGGTTCAGTATGGTAAGCCCTGGATTGTGAACCACAGGTAAAAGCGGCTTGAGCTCACCAGCTATTCTGTTCCGGGAGAGAATGATGAGGCTTTCTGCTCCCGCAAAGATGTACGACCTCAGAAACCTTATATAGGGTTGCGATGGGTCAGAACCGACTTGATGATACTTAACAACAAACTCATTAAAACTGCGGCTACCTGCTCATTTTTTGAGGATGGTAAGGGCTGTTCCTAGGAGAACTTCACTGGTAAACCTCACCCCATCCACCCTCTAGCTCTCACCTCGCCCTTCCAGATGTGTGTTTGTTTCCCAAATTCAAGGAACAGAATTTAAATCCTTTGAAGATGCCCAAGCTGCCGTTCTGACGTGGTTTAAAATCGACGCACGCAGAGTTCTTCGGGGAGAGGTTAGAGAGGGAAACACCACCTTCGGAAGCGTGTGGACCCAGATGGAAGATGTTGAGAAGCAATCGTCTCACATTTTGACAAGTTACTTTCATAAAGCTTTCTGATTTTGTAGCAATACTTTTTGACTTAATCTTATATAACAATCAGCAGTCTTCAGTATCATTCTTTGTTATCCACGAAAGAAAAAGAATTTAAATTTTTTGTTTTTAAAATAACCTGTTCCTCTTGGTATTTACTTCCTATTTTTAAACAATGTGCTTTCAAACTACTTCACCACCCTCTTGATCTTCAACAAATACATCTGAGTATCTGTGAATCTCCAGTTAAGCATTTTAAAGGGATTCCTGGCGTGGAGCTGTAGGTTAAGCAAAATCGGTCAGAGGACTGCTAACAACAAGGTCAGAGGTTCGACCCACCAGCTGCTTCTCAGAAACACTACTCAGGGTCTCTGGGAGCAGGAACTGACTCAACAGCACTTTACAACAGCTACTAGTTGTCGTTGTGAGCTGCCGTTGAGCTGTCCCCAAATCATGGACATCTGTGGCCTGGGAACGACACGCCGTCCCTAGGATCCGCTGCAGTATGGACCATGATTTTCAGAAGTACATGGCCAGGACTTTTTCCTTGTCCATCTTAGTCTGAAGGTGCCAACAATCCTGGATGTCCGCCAGCGTGGGGGGGGGGGGGCACCACCCCAATCACTGTTGCATGCTGTGTTCACACTTTGACTCTTGTGTCTCCGCTGATAGATGGGGGGGGGGGGATGAGGGTGTGGACGTGTTGGCTGGGGGTCAAACTGGATCTCTCACATGGAAGGCGTGAGTTCTACCACGGAGCCCCAATGCCCACTCAGCAGCCTGACACCTGGTGATCAATGCTGGGTGCGTCCCTGAATGGGCAGAGACGAACAGAAACACACCTGGGTTCCCAGCCCAGCCGTGTAGGAGCGTGAAGAGACACGCTGCCGCCTGGACTTTCTTAGACTACAGCTACTCCTCCTACTGATGTCATCCAGGAGCCCTGGTGGCTCTGTACGGTAAGCACTGGACTGCTAACCACCAGCTGCCCTGCGGGAGAAAGGTGAGGCTCTCTGCTCCCGTAAAGACTTCCAAGCCTCGGAAACCCTATACAGGGTTGCTATGAGTTGGAATCAACCAGATGGGAGTGGGTTTTGGTTTTTATGTCATGTGGGGATTTGGTTTCATAAGGTGATCCAGGGAAATTTACCCTCTCAAGCTCCTAAACAGATCCGTCTTCAGTCTTACAGATGGAACTTAAAAAAAAAAAAAAAAAAAAAATTCAAAGGCAAAAATATTCCAAAGATTCCCCCTTTCGGTAAGTCACGATGACAGGTTCTAACTAAAATCAGGTGGTCAGTCACGCTATTCTCCTGACTGCTCAAATCATCAGGCAAAACAAACAGACAGACTTGTTCGGGCAGCTCCTCAATTTGAACAAACAATGTGTCAGATTATGAATAAACGAACACACATCTCCCCAGAAACACTGGGTGAAAATGTTTGCCTAGCCTTCTGCGCCAGCCTGCAGACACCAGGAGTTGAAAACACTGTTAATCTTGCAGACCCTAAAAGCAGGTTCTCGACACTTCCAGGAGCTAGGAGTCTGAAGTGGATTCCTACATCTGTAGTTTCGATTTTACTTAAAAAGCCATCTCTCCAGAATTGGTCAACCTACCCCAGCTGAGGGTTGCTCTCTGCTTTAGGAGTGTAAGCAGAGAGGAGAGGAGGGTACGTCCAGGAGAAGGGCTGCCTGAGGGGCTCATGAGGGAAGAGACGTCTCTTCCCATGGGGAAGATGGTGGAGCTGCAGGCCTCAGCAAACGTGGTTGGCAGTACCCATTTCTGCAGCTGGGATGTACCCAAGTTAACCAAATCCACTGTGGTCGAGTCGAGTCCAACTCATAGCAAGCAGCCTTACAGGACAGGGAAGAACTGGCCCATAGGGTTTCTTTATGGAAAAACTCGGCCTTATCTTCCTCCCAAGGCGCAATTGGGGGGTTGGAACTGCCAACTTTTTGGTTAGCAAACCAATAGTTAACCAACTGAGCTACCAAGGCTCTGCGTACCCAAGTTCCCACAAAAAACCCCTCAAACCCCTAGGCGCTGAGTCGATTCCAATTCTTATCGACCCTCAAGCTTTCTAAGACTCATCTTTAGGGACGTACGCTGTCCCATTTTCCCCGGGAGTTGTCAAGCTTACAGGTTAGCAGCTGAGAGCTTAAACCTTTCAAAACCAAATTACTTTCAGCTTTGATTTTTTTTTTTTTGGTTGAAACCATGTGCGTTCAAAAATGGATGTCACTTTGAATGAAATGAGGGGGGAAAAATCTTTTTTCCTTTTGAGGTAATACAGATTTTGATGCAATTTGTGAGACACATAGTGGGGCTTCAATATTTGTGGAAAAAGGAATTCAAAGACAATGGAAGTTTTCCATTAACTTCTTGAAGCCCCCTTTTGTGTCCTGAGGGGTCTCTGGTGCTGGGGTTGGGGGAGATGAAGCCTGTGGCTTCAGGTGAAGCAGTCATAGGTTCCCATGAGGTGGCAGCACACACTACAAGTGGGACAGCAGTTTCCCACGAAATCACTACAATGCAGATGGGTCACGAACGGGTTCAGCACTATCTTATCTTAACATGACAACATAGTTACCACCACTGGTTTGCTGATGACGAAAGTGATATCAGAGACGCTGGTCAACTGGCCAAAAGTGACAGGGCTAAAAGGAGGCGAAAACAGACCAGCCAGCCAGCCAGCCACCAACCAACTAACCAACCCTGTTGTTGTAAAGTGCTTTGGGGCCAGTTCTGACTCACAGCGACGTCGTATAGGGTTTCTGAGGAGCGGCTGGTGGATTGGAACCACTGCCCTTTTGGTTAGCAGTCCAGTGCTTATCCTACAGTGCCACACCAGGACTCCAGCCAACACTGGGCCCAGGCTTCCATGTCTTCTGATCAACTAGGCTGTCTCCTCTGCAAACATTTATGCCGTACGCCCTGCACAGTAATCTTCTCAGCATTATTAAAAAGCAAAAAGAAATGTAAAGACCAAAGGGGCTGCCTAACACAGTGGTCACCGGCAGCTATTCAAAGAAAGGACTGGGTGCCAGGGAGGGATGCCAGTGAGGAGAGGCGGTAGGAATTCCGTCCTAAGAATGTTGGGCATGCTCTCTCTCCCCTCCCACAGAAATTCTCCGGCCCTGCCTTCCTCCTCCCTCCGCAGGGCTCTGCTTCCAGCCAGAACTCTGGAGTTGGCTCTGGAATATTAACATCACCCTCAAAACCAAGAGGGAAGACACCACACAGCCTTCCCCATTACCGGACACACTGCTGCTGCTTTTTCATAAATGTTAAATTGTGGACTGAGGAATATTTACAGAGCAAATCAGTTTTCTAGTCAACAATTCAGACACATTTTGTTTCATGTCATTGAATGCAATCTCCTCAATAACTTCACTTATCCCGCTTCCTCCCTGGGTTTCCTGTTTCCATTCCTCCGTTCTGAACTCAGTCCTTTGGATGGTTGAACAGTTGAAGGTATGCACACCTCCCTCGTTCCCCTTACAGACCTATCATTTGGCTGGAAGTTTACTCACGGGGTGAGTTCATTCCCAGACCTGACAGGTGCCCAAGGACCACAGGCTTGGGGATCCTACGACTGAAACTTCTATGGTTACCTCTGCAACTTTCTCTCATTAATGAATTCTTTCTTGAGGAAACAGAGAATCCCGTTTCTACTTCACAGTCCTACTGCCATGGGGTCAATTCCGACTCGCAGGGACCCTATAGGGCAGAGCGGAACTGCTTTTGTCTTTGGGCTTCTGAGACCAGGAATCTTTAGGAGTGCAGGTAGCCTCGGTTTCTCTCACAGAGAAGCTGTGCACTGTAGGATAAGCACTGGACTGCTAACTGAAACCCAGCCGGCCCTCCCTGAAAACCCTACACAGGGTCAGTAAGCGTCGGAACAGACTGGACGGTACCCAACAACATAGGCTTAAACTCGCAACGATTATGAAACTTCAACCTGCGTGAAATCGGCTTCTTTCTAAAGATTTGACGGTGAAATCACACTGTAAATGTCTACTTGTTGTTGTTGTTAAGTGCCGTCGAGTCAGTTCTGACCCATAGTGACCGTGGAGTGGCTGGCGAGCTTGAACTGCCAACCTTGCTGGACAGTCCAGCTCATTAGCCCGCAGCGCCACAAAAAGCCAGTAGCAGTGAACTGTGTAAGAAGCCGGCACATAGAAAATCTGAGTAACTGCAAACTACTCAAACATAGATTGAGTTCTAGGAACACTGCTGTTTATACGTGCTGACTACCATTGAGTTGGTTCTGACCCTGTACAGGGCTTCTGAGAGTGGCTGGTGGGTTTGAACTGCTGATCTTGCGGTTACCAGTCCTGTAAGCATCCTACAGCGCCACACCAGGGCTGATACTTGTCATTAGTGCTGTTGAGTTGGTTCCGATTCATAGAGACCCTGTTTAGGGATTTAGAGGAGCAGCTGGGGAGTTTGAACCACTGACCTTGCAGTTCAAACTGATCTTAAAGTCGAGTGCTTATCCAACAGCATCATACCAGGACTTTGGGGCTTATTATTAGCATCTTTAAATATCCTACTGTTCTTCTTAATAAAATAAAATATTGAGGATAATGCAAATAAAGTATAAAGCTGATGGAAAGACGGTGTTCAAGAGCGCTGGGCCATTGAACAGACATTTGCGTGAGTTCGGGACACGACAGAGGGACTTGTGAAAAACAGGAGGGTATGGCAATGTCTTGTTTTTCTGAGGCTGGCATGTTACCTGCCTTTGACTAGGTGCCATCTTGCCATTTTCCATCACCCGTTTCAACGGGAAATATTTGAGTTTTCCTTTTCTGACAAGTTTCCACCTTACATAGTGCTACAGACTGAATTGTGACCACTCCCCCCAAACTATGTGTTGTCGGCGCTCCCCTCTGGAAGGGGCTGTCTGTGTCACAGTAACGAGCCAGGACGAGGGTAGGGCACACCGACAGTCATGAACGAGATTAAACAGGCAAGCACGAGAAGCAGAGATGGGAAGAGGGATGCTGAGCCGCATGGAGCAGCTAAGGGACAAGGACCTTCCTCCATAGCCCACAGAGACAGAACCAGAGCCCTGAAGTCAGACTCCCATCCTCCTAAATTGTCAGCAAGATAAATATGTTTGTTACAGCCATCCATTTATGGTCTGTTTCTGTTCTAACAGCACTGCCAGCCACGACTGTCGAGTCGATTCTGAGTCACAGTGACCCGATAGGACAGAGGAGAACTGCTCCTTAGGGTTTCTGAGGCTGCAACTCGTTACAGGGGCAGACAGCGTCACCTTTCTCCCTCAGAGGCTGGTGGGCTTGAACCAGCAACCTTGCAGTTAGCAGCCCAACTGCTTAACCCACTATAGCAGCACTTAATAACCAAAAACAGTCAGATTCCGACTTTCCATGTCTCACAGTGCAGTCAACTTACGATGAGCCATTGTGTCTCAGCCAAGACCCGCCTTCTCAGGCCTGCCGGTTCATTCTGCCAGCCAGCTGGTACATGCGTAAGGAACGTAAGCGGATCATAAGAACAGTTTAAGTAAAACCCCAGTGGGAATGCAGGCGTGGAGCAAAGTCATCTTAGAATCCAGAGTCAAGCAAATTGCTTGGAGTTAGCTGGGCCTGTGTCTCTTTTTATTCATGTAGATCAGCTAAGCATAAGCTATACCAGTCTGTGAAAAAGGTACGTGATGCTGGAGGACCAGCACTGGCCTGTGAAACACAAGGTCGGCAGTTCAAATCCACCTGTTGCTCCTCGGCAACCTATACAGGGCTGCTATGAATTGGCTCCAATTCGATGGCACTTAACAACAACAAAGGAAAACAGTGGATCTTACAAAGTAAATTAAGGAGTATCAAAGAAGGCAAAATTTAAAGGGATTAAAATTAGAGAAACGAAATCTTAAGTCATTCATTGCTCAAAAAACAGTTGTTGTTACTGAGTGCCGCTGAGTCAGTTCTGATTCCCAGTGCCCCTGTCTCGGGTTCTCAAGGAGCAGCTGGTGGGTTTGAACTGCTGATTCTGTGGTTCACAGCCCAATGCTGACCCTACATCACTACTCCAGGAGCGCCCCCAAAAGAGTCAGAGTGTGACAACGCTGTTGTGTGTGTCGTCAGCTGCCCTCCTCTCACGCCACCAGCCTGTGCCCAAGGCTGCCCAAGGCTACAAGGCGGAGGCCACACCTGCCTCCACCCTCCAACCTCTGTGCTAATTCGGACACCAGCTGTCCCTCCCACGGCACTCTCTACTTCTCTGTTAGGTTCCACCATTGGTTGCAACAGCCATACAGAACTTGGAAACAATACTTACAGTTACGGGTTTCTCAGGAAAGTAATTGGTCACAATTCAGGACCAGAAATGCTAGGCCACTGCTCTGTGCTCCAACAGGGGCACCAACCCTCAGCCACTGCCTCAGACATGCCTCTCTCCGGCCCTGGAGCCTCTGTCTGGCCCAGTATCTGGCTGGGCTACTGTTGTTGTTAGGTGCTGCTGAGTTGGTTCCGACTCATAGTGACCCTGTCCATAATAGAACTGCCCGGCCCAGTGCTATCCTCACAGCTGGTGTTACGTTGAGCCCACTGCTGCTGCCACTCTGTCGATCCATCTCACTGAGGGGGAGGGAGACCCCTCCATTTTGCTGACACTCTAATTTACCAAGCATGATGCCCTTCTCTGGGGACTGGTCCCTCCCGATCACATGTCCAAAGTATGAGAGATGAAGTCTCACTATCCTAGCTCCTAAGGAACATTCTAGCTGTACTTCTGCCAACACAGATTTGTTTGTTCTTCTGGCAGTCCATGGTACTTCTAATATTCTTCTCCAACAACTTCACTCAAATGCATCAGTTCTTTTACAGTCTTCTTTAGTTAGTGTCCGACTTTCACATGCATATGAGGTGAGTGAAAATACCAGGGCTAATGGTCAGGCACACCGTAGTCCTCAATCTGACATATTAGCTCTTGAACACTTTAAAGATGTCATCTGCAGCAGATCTGCCTAATGCAATATACATCGTTTGATTTCTTGACTACTGCTTTCATAAGTGTTAACTGTAGATCCAAGCAAAATGAAGTCTTTGACAACTTCAATCTTTTCTTCATTTATCATGATGTTATCTATGGACCAGTTGTGAGGATTTTTGTTTGTAAAGACATTAAGGTATAACCCATACTGAAGACTGTGGTCTTGATCTTTATCAGTAAGAATTCTAATTCCTCCTCGTTTTCAGCAAGCAAGGATGTTATCATCATAATGTGGTGGTGGTGTGCTGTGGAGTCGGTTTAGAACTCTGACTGTGAGGTTAGCAGCCTGACTCATAGCTACTACAGTGAGTCTTCCTCCAATCACACTCTTCTTCATAGAACCCAACTTCTCAGATGATGTGCTCAGCATACAGGTTAAATAAGAATGGTGAAAGAACACAACTGTGGCGCACACGTTTCCTAATTTTAAACCATTCAGTATCCCGTGATTTGTTCAAACAACTGCCTTTTGGTCTACGTACAGGTTCCTCATGAGCAGATTAAGTGTTCTGGAATACTCATTCTCTGCAATGTTGTCCATAGCTTGTCATGATCCACACAATCAAAAGCCTTTGTGTAGTCAATAAAGCACAGGTCAACAGCTTGCGTATCTCTGCTTTCAGCCAACGTTCATCTGACGTCCTCTTCTGAATTCTGCCTGAGTTCCCTGTCAATGTACTGCTGTAGCCATTTCAAAATTATCTTCAGTCAAATTTTATTTGCATGTGATATTAATAAAATTGTTTGATGGTTTCCGTATTCTGTTGGCTCACCTCTCTTTGGAACGGGTACAAATGTGGATCTCTTCCAATCGGTAGGCCAGGAAGCAGCAAGTGTCACAAAGATCTTTTAGCACTGTAGGTAAACGCCCACCAGACACTCTTCATCCTACCAGCAAGTCTTGACCTGAAGGCACTCAGCTCGCTTGCTTCGTGGGCCCAGAAATCCCTGCGTCGTCCCCTGCCAGTCTGCTGTCTGTGGTGTCCACTTCCAACTCTGTCAGCTGGATCAAGGGGTACAGTGTAGGGTGCCTGGGTCCATGGGATGCGCTCCACTCGACTTTTCCTTCTTGTTGGCAATGAGGCTCCCCCCTTTTCCCGCCTTTGGAATGGCTCATGTTAAATCTAGTGAGATGGCAAACTAACCAACCCCCATGTTGTTGTTGTTATTTGCTATAAATTGGTTCCAACACATAACGACCCTGTGGTAAGGTTTCCAAAGCCTTGTCTTTCTCATGGAGCGGGTGGTGGATTTGAAATGCTGACCTTGTGGTTAGCAGTCCAATGCTTACCCTACAGAGCCTTCTAGCTCCATTCCCACGTTAGAGTCCCATAAACCTTGTTTGCATGCCCCCCCCCCCCATGCGTCTTGTTTACTGCATTAGCCAGCTGTCCAATCCCCTTGGTGGGGCCAAGCAAGCCCCTCACATGTGCATAGTCCCACCCAGTCATCTACTGGGAGTTACAAAGAGGGGCTATACCAAGTCATTCACCACAGTGCAGACAGACTCACAGGGAGAAGCGGACAGATTAAATAAATACTGTTGCTTGAGAATTAGTGAAGGAAACCATCAAGAAGGTTGAATGGTTAGAAGGTTTTCACACTGCACCTCCTTCAATCTTCAAAAAGTCACCTATGACCCACTAACTGCAGAGTACAGTACCCGTCACATGACAGATGGAAAATAAGATTCAAGTAAGGCAACACATAGTTTAAGGTTGCTCTGAAGGTCGGTAACAAGAACATGGATGTCTGTAAAAGCAGCAGAACCATAGCCTCATTAGCTGCTCTTGGATGGAAATTCATCAGACTCATCTGGTCCTTGAGCAATGACAAAGATGACCAACCACTTTTCAGTTGAGCTGTGTGTCCATCTACATTCTTCTTCAAGGGACTTAGTACCGTGTGAGAGAACTTTTACTACAGCAATTAGGATTCCTTCTGAAGATGGAGTGATAAGGTTTGTAGATAGTGGAACAAAAGAGCGTAACTTAACCTCTAGCCTAAGGGCATTCTGATTAAAGACAGGCAGGTCACAAAAGGGCAAGCACTTAAGATGACACTTGATGGAGAACTTTGGGCAATGGTCAGGAGTGATGGCCGCACAACATGGCGAAAGTAATTCACGTCATGGGAATGAATGGTGTACTGAACAATGGTCAAAATGGCCAACTTTTGGTTATGTGGTATTTTACCGCACTGACTAGCGGTTTTGTCATCATGAGGAGTTGAATGACCCAGAGGATACCATCTGGCTTCTGATTACAGACATCCCATGATCTCTGACTCGGTTCCGACTCACAGTGACCCCACTGGCAGACACAGCCAGGGGAAGGCGGCCCCCACTTGCTGTGGCATGCATGTTGCAGCCTGGCCTAGGCTCCCGAAGTCCGGGATCGCTGTCCACTCCAGACACATCTTATCACTGGACACTCAGCCCTGAAGTCCCCTCCTCCACAACTCTGTACGGTCCTCCTGCGTCACAGCATCTCAATAGATGCGAACCCTCCTTGATTTCAGGCCCCAAATCCAATCCCCTGCCACCTGGTGGGTTCTGAGGGCAAAGTGGAATTGCTCAGTAAGTTTTACAGCTTTCAGTCTTACGGAAGGAGATTGCCACATCTTTTTACTGCAGAATGGCTGGGAGGTTTGAACCGTACTATGATGTGCTGGACTGCAGACGGTTTGAACTACAAGGTCAGCGGTTCAAGCTCACCAGCTGCTCCTTGGAAACCCTATACAGGGTCGCTCTGGGTCGGAACCGACTCAACGGCACTTAGCAACAACAACAAGTGTTGTCGAGTCAGTTCCAATGACCTTGCAGTTCAAACGGCTTTGCAGTCTGATGCATTAATCCACAGT
This sequence comes from Chrysochloris asiatica, assembly GCF_000296735.1. Lineage (NCBI taxonomy): Eukaryota > Metazoa > Chordata > Mammalia > Afrosoricida > Chrysochloridae > Chrysochloris > Chrysochloris asiatica. Next base: position 2,365,144 of record NW_006408523.1, on the reverse strand, counting down.
GCCACACCAGGACTCCATAAAGAAAAGTATCTCTTACTAAAAACAACTTGGCGGGGAGCTTGCGGGGAGGGTGGTGGCAGAGAATGAATCTAGAAAACAGTAAGATCTAAATCGAAAAGTCCATGAGCTGCACAATACTAAGAATAGCATGCAAGTGTGACAGGTTAATTACATAGCTGAATATGTATCTATGTGGAGTCCTGGTGCGGCGCTGGGGGGTAAATCCTGGACTGCTAACCACAAGGTCAGGGGTTCAAAGCTACCCGATACTCCTTGGAAACTCTACACAGGGTCACTGTGAGTTGGAACCAACTCGACGGCACTTCACAACATAGGAGAGAAAAGAAAGGAAGGAAAACAGGAATGAGAGGCGACTTCAAAAAAGTACATAGAAAAATTCCATTCTCTTTCAATTCCATTTCCCCACACCCTTTCTGAAGCCCCCTTCGTATGTGTGTGTCCTACTGACATGCTGTTGTTGTTAAGTGTTGAGTTGGTACCAACTACAGTGACCCTGCATAGGGTTTTCAAGGCGGTAGGTCTTTGCGGGAGTGGAAAGCCTCATAGTTCTCCCATGGAGAGGCTGGGAGGCTCAATCTGCCGACCTTGTAGTTGGCAGTCCAGTGTGTGTTCTATGGAGCGTCACTCAAAGAATACAAGGGTCGAAGTAGTTACCGTATTTTTCATATAATGCAGTCCAGCAAATAGCATATAATGCACACAGCATACAGTGTGAGGGGTGCATGGTTTAGGAAGAAGTAAAATGTGCGCCTTATTTGGACAAAAAGATGGTACTGAGATCTTTTTCTTACTGAAAAGCACTGGGGTAGGTCTTTAGAGGAACAGGTGCCTTGAAGAACAAAACGGATAAAAAGAAAACTGCAGATGAGAAAAGAATTGCACGTCTAGAAAGCTGGTGTGGAAGGGAGCCCAGAGCAGGCAGAGCAAACACGAGCTGAAATAGCAGCTGCGGGAGTTTAGGTAAGGATAGACACATAAGGCAGAAGGCTGGAAAAACAGTTACAAAATCAAATGCAAACTCAGTGAAGGAAAGCATTGCCCCAAAGAGAATGTTAGTACCACAGAAAGCCCCTCCAACTTTCTGCTCTGTGGGTACGCTCCCCTTGATAAAACACACCACAGAATGGAAAAACCACCTCACCTAGCCTGGCCTGCAGGCCGCTCTCTGAATCCTAAGAGCATTATTTCATACAAGTGGTGGCAGCTCTCTGCAGAGGGCCCCGGCGTCCACCAGAGACTGTGTTGTGTCAGCGGCATCGGAAGCATGAGCGTGACAGAAACCTCCAGAACATGGACGACTTCTAAGCATCTTGTGCTCTTTAGAAAGTCTTTGCATTTTAAAGTACACCTAGAAAGCGGCCTCTTGTAGACCAGTCATTTACCTGTCGCCAACTGCACTGGGTGGTAAGAACTGGACTGCTAAGCACAAGGTTGGTGGTTCAAACAACCAGGTGTCTGTGGTTGCTATGAGCCGGAAACAACTCGATGGCACTTAACAGTAATAAACAACAATGGAATTAAGCTTTTTAAAAAAACCACGAAGCCACCACCCGGTAGCTCTGGGAGCGTAGTGGTTACGAATCGGGCTGCTAACCTCAAGTCAGCAGTTCGAAACTACCAGCTGTTTCGCGGGAGAAAGATGAGGCTTTCTGCTCCCGTAAAGATTTACAGCCTCGGAAACCCTGTACAGGGTCACTATGAGTCAGAACCGACTTCACAGCACATAACCACAACAACAAGCCACCAACCAGGAAGAAAACAGATCCTCCTGATCCCTGGAGGCCCAGCTGGGGACAAGAGAGAGGTGGCAGCGGCAGTGTGAGCTCTATAAGGCTCTCTGTCCGCCCCGGGGGCTAGTCCAGTCAAAAGGGGCCACAGACCAACATGGAGAGACAGAAGGTGGGTGGACTTCCATAGGGACTGGCAGCCTTCCTCCATGGACAGCAGAAACAGTCCCCTCCGGGGTTTGAGGGATCGAGTCACCTCCGCTACAAAACTCACAGGCACAGTTCCCAGAAATCCAGCACCTGTACCCACAGACACAGACTACCAACTACAAGGCCGCTGGTTCAAACCCACCTGCCACTCCGAGGGAGAAAGACTAGTCTGAGTGCTTCTGTAAAGACTGAGAGTCTCGGACACTCCATGGACCAGCTCTGCTGTTCTAGAGGGTCACTAGGAGTCAGAATCGACCCAAGTGCAGCAGCTGCTGGTGGGGATGCTACTGTTAGTTGGCACCCACTCACAGCCGATTGGTACACTGCCTGGTCCTGGACCACCCTCACATCGGTCTATCTGCACCCACTGGGTCAAGCTTATCTCATTGGGGGTCTTCCTCTTTTTCACTGGCCCTCTACTTTGGGATTTTTAGGTTCATATAAACAAAAATTTCTCTAAGTACAAAAATATACTGCTCCAAATGCTTGAAGTTGAACCCTGGTACAATACAAGATTATGAGCTGGGCTGCTAGCTGCAAAGTCAGCAGTTCGAAACTACCAGTCACTCCTCGAGAGAAGGTCATCAGTTTTACAATTAATGAATCACAGACTCTGTTTCCTCTCATTCATTGCGATACCCTCCACACAACAGCAGTCGTCCCGCCTCCTCCCTGTGCTTCCTACTTCCATTCCACCCACCTGCCCATCCCTTCTCAGCTTGGTCCTCGGATCACTGTGGCTCTTTTGATTTTCAGTGACTGACCAGCCCATGGTGAGCAGACCTTATGAAGGGTGTGATCCCCCATAGACCTCTACTGCTTGGCTGAAAACTGGGCTATGAGGGGGGGCACTCCTTTCTAAACCCGAGGAGTGGTCGAGGGCCATCGTCTCTTCCTGACTTGTAAGCCCATGCTTTTGTTTTAAATAGCTTTGTGTTTTGTGCCGTGTTTGCTCCCACTCTATCTGGGACCTTCTAACGTGATCTCTTTCAGAGCAGTTGGTAGTGGTGGCCGGGCACCATCTAGTTCTTCCGGTCTCAGAGTCCTGGACACTGAGGCTGACCTGCTCCATTAGTCCAGTGGACTACTTGATTCCAAGCCTCTTCAATTCTCATAAGTCTGCTTTCTCCCCCACATGTAGAGACCACTAGTTACACCTTCGATGGCCACTCATGAGCTTTAAGAGCCCAGACGCTACTCACCCAGGTAGCATGGAGAACACTGTCTTTATGGGCGGCCGTATGCCAAGTGACGTGATGCCCCCGGGACTAAGAAGCTTTCATGGCTTCACCTGCTGTGTGCTCTATCACACTCACACATGTGTTTGTAGCAAAGGTAAATACCCTTTTTCAAACCCGTGTATTTGTGGGTATATGCTTACTGTCCCTCCCATTACTGTTCAGCCTGTGTATCTGTCCACATATCTTCCCGCAGGACACTGTTGTTCCAGGGCTGTGTAGACAACACTATTTACCTCCCTTCTCTTTAGTACTTGCATTCCTTCCCGTGTCTTCACCTGTCTCTATCCTTCTTCTGCCACCCTCCCTCTCCTTGTATATACTGCTTTCCCCATCATCCGAATCAGAGTGAGCCTACATTCTAATCAATGAATTACTCCCCCTTCCCTCCCACCCACCCATGGTATAACCATCAAAGAAGACATGAAACACACTCTGAAACATACTCTTACCCATGCTAAAGTCAGTGGCTCAGGGGGACCCACTAGGGAAGCTGCAGAGATAATTGAGGGGAGAAGGGACCCATGTGGGGACAGATTCCTGTAGCAAAGCAGCGCAGGTGAGGGGAATCCCATGACTGATGAATGTAATCACACCAGAAAAGGCAGCTCAGAGAAAGAAGCCATTCAAGCCAAATTCACTGTCGTCGAATTGATTCAGACTCAATAGTGACCCTATACAGCAGAGGGTTTCTAGGACGATACCTCTTTATAGGAACACACTGCCTCATCTTTCTCCTGGCTGGACAGCTGACCTTGAGGTTAGCTGTCCAACGCTTAACCCACCATTATTCTCTATGACATCTGTCTTTGGTCAGCTGCAAGACAATCACACAAGCAGACTACAATGGCACTCAATTATTACAATTGCTGCTGTCATTATTGAGGGCTGTCGAGTTGGTTCCGGTTCATAGTGACCCTGTATAGGGATTCCGAGGAGTGGATGGTGGGTTTGAACAACTGACCTTGCAGTTAGCAGTCCAGGGCTTATCCTACCATGCCACACCAGGACCCCGTCTTATTCAGAAACTTGTAATTTACAGCTGATGACATGACCAAGAAGGTAAGTTTGAAAGTGCATTCTAGAGTTTCCTTAGGAACCAAACTACAAATGCAGTTTAACAGGATGGAGCAATCCATCCAAATGAAGAGTTTAGAACTGAGCTAAAAATACACAAACAAAATTAGGCAGAGACGAGTAAGTCAAAAAGTAAAAGTATCAGAATGTGAGGCTATAATTTCACAACATACGCTCCTATTAGGATATACTGTGCTCGTCGATTTATACCATGGCTAAACGTTACTTCAGGCATCTTCAAGGGACTCAAATAGTGTTCTTTTTCAATGTTCTTTGAGTTTTGCGAAAAAAAAAAAAAAGAAGTCTGAAGGGGCAAGATCAGGGCTGGAGGGTGGATGGAGTAAGGGTTCTCAAGGAAATTCGCATCGGACAGCCTTCGCTACCCTAGAAGAATGAACAAGTAGGTGCACTGTTGAGAAGGGGAAAAAATGCCTCCGCAATTTTCCTGGCTTTTTGATCACCAATGGTGTTTCCAGTTTTCTTAAAACTGCTTTCTAATAAACCCTGTGATCATCCTGTGTCCGTTGAGAAGAATCTATCAAGATGACCCCTCACTTTGAAATTCCCAAAACACTGCATTTGCCATACCCTCTGAGCTGACCTCTCTGCCTTGCATTGAACTGGTCCAGCAGTTCCTCGCAGAAGCCACTATTTTGACTGGACCTTTTTTTTTTGGGGGGGGGCATACTGACGAGTCTGAGACAAGTGGATTCTTGAGAGAGCCTGTCTGTAACCATTCAGTGATGGCAGAGACCCGTTCGAACACATTTTGTTTGGAATAAGGAATAAGCCCCTGCACGGATGACAGGAGCTTGAGCAGCAGCCTTCTGACTCTGTCTTGTATGACTGAGACTGCAGGCGGTGCGTTCTTTTGTTGTTGTTGTAAAAATATATATAAGACAACATCGGCCGACTCAACATTTTTTTCCAGTCCTATCGATTACATTCATTGTGTTGTGCAACCACCAACCACAATCACTGCCAAACTTTCCATCTCTGTCAACAGAAACTTGCTGCGTCCCAACAATGGTCGGTGGCGTCTATATCTGTCTGTTCTTGCTATTCTCTACAAGTGACATCACGCACTATTTGTCCTTTGGTGACTGACTTGGCTCAGCCTCAAGGGTCACCCATGCCATGGCGTGCATCACGCCTTCATCGCTCTTTCTGGCTGTGTGGGAAACCACTGTACAAGGGGTCTTCAAAAGTTCCTGGGAACATTCCTTTATCCTTGAAGTCCATTTTCCCACAGACTTTCTGAAGCCCCGTTGGATGTCTGCGCCACAGTCTACTTCTCCATGCCTCCCACTCATGGCCACTTAGGATGTCCCCATGATTCTGTCACCAGTGCTGCAATGGTCGCTGGTACATCACTGGCAGTGGAAATGTCGCATCCCCTGGTGGCACTTTGTCTAACCTGAGGAACAAACACACTGCTTTCCAGTGGCTATACCATTTTACAACTCCACCAGCAATGGGTAAGGGCTCCAATTTCTCCACGTCTTAGCTGATACGTGTTATCCTGTTTCCCTGTCTGTCTGTTTTAAATCTTAGTCATCCTAGTGGGTACGACGGGAAACCTCGGAGTGGTTTTGCTTTGTCTCTCTCTACGGGCTAACAACTTTCAGCATCTTTCCATGTGCTTGTTGACACAGGAAATTTGAAGATCCTCTTTTTGGTGAAAAGTCTACTCAAGTCCTTTGTGTAGTGGTTCATTCTGACAGACACAGATCACGCTGATTTGATTATCGAAACAACATTAATCTGGCTTGCTCCCATGAGCTAATATATGCTCAGGCTTACAAAAAAGGGGACTGCGTTTTTAACATAAATGTTCAGAACCATACGCCCAAATCTCATCTGAAACAGCCAACTCCTAAATTCATAGTTCTCAAGTAGCATTTGCTTGAGTAATTGCTCCATCCTCAGATTAACCAGAGATGTCCCAGCTTCAAGTATTTACAAAGTTATTTTATACTTTTCAAGGAAAGATGCCAAAATGAAATAAAATGCTCTGATAAGGAAGGATTCATTAAATACAATGCAAGTACCGTATTATGAAAAATGTTAAGCTACAAGTGTGTCAAATGTAGGTGGTTGTCTAGTTTAACTTAGTTATATAAAGCCAAGGAAATTCTGATGTGGAAAAGCACTGAACTGCTAACTGCAAATTAGCGGTTCAAACCCATATCTCTTTCAAAAAGCCATTTTATAAGCTTTTATATGGTTTTTTTATATGGTTGAAAACCAGCCATTTCTTGGAAACAGTATACAGGGTCACAAAGAATCAAAACCAACTCAATGCCACTTTATTAACAAGAAGGTACCTGCTTTTAAAATAAAAATTGTCAGTGTTTCTATTTGCTTTAGAACCTCATATGTTATGTTTTATTCATCCTGGCGAGGAATTACGAGGGTATGCTATAATTATAAGGCAAGAGCAGAGTTAATGCATTAGACCCTAACGACCGAACATCAGAAGAGCTGTGGGATGACATCAAGAACATCACACAGGAAGAAAACAAAAGTTCTTTAAAAAGACAGTAAAGAAAGAAAAGATCAAAATGGATGTCAGACGAGACTCTGAAACTTGCTCTTGAGAATTGAGAAGCTAAAGCGAATGAACGAAAAGAGGAGTAAAAGAGAACAGAATAGAAAATTTCAAAGGGCAGCTCGAGAAGACAAAGTTAAGTACTGTAATGAAATATACAAAGATCTAGAATTGGAAAACCAAAAGAGAAGAACACGCTCAGGATTTCTCAAGTTAAAGCGAAACTTGCAATACTGAAGGATTCTATAGGCAAGGCACTAAATGATTCCAAGAGCATCAAAAGAAAACGGAAGGAATATACAGACTCACTGTACCACAAAGAAATGGTCAATGTTCAACCATTTCAACAGGTAGCAGCATATGATCAAGAACCAATGTGACCGAAGGAAGAAGTCCAAGTTGTACTTAAGGCACCGGCAAAAAACAAGGCTCTGGGAACACAGGCTGAAATCTTGCAACAAATGGATGCAGCACTGTAGGCGCTCACGCATCTCTGTCAAGAAACTCAGAAGACAGCTATCTGGCCAACTAACTGGAAGAGGTCCATACTTGTGCCCATTCCAAAAAAGGGTGACCCAATGGAATACGGTTATCATTCAACAATCTCATTAATACTATATGCAAGTAAAATTTTGCTGAAGCTAATTCATAAGTTGTAACAGTATATAGACAAGGAACTGCCAAAAATTCAAACCAAAGTCTGAAGAGGACATGGAACTGGGATATCACTGTTGATGCCAGACGGATCTTAACTGAAAGCAGAGAATCCCAGAGAGAGACTGACTTGTGTTTTATTGACTATGCAAAGGCTTTCGATTGTGCAGATCATGACAAACAATGGATAACTCTGAAAAGAACAGGTATTCCAGAACACTTAATTGTGTTAAAGAAGAATGTGAATGGAGACGACCAAGACGAACAAAGGGACACTGAATGGTTTAAACTATGGAAAGGTGAATGTCCAGGTTGTGTTCTTTCACCATACTTAGTCAATCTGTATACTGAGCACATAACCAAAGAAGCTGGATTGTATGACGAAGAAAGTGGCATCAGGACAGCCAGAAGACTCATTAACAACCTGCCATATGCAGATGATACAACCTTGCTTGCTGAAAGTGAAGAGGACTCAAAATACTTACTGATGACGATCAAAGAGCACAGCTTTCAGTATGGGTTGTACCTCAAGCTAAAGAAAACCAAAATTCTCACAACTGGACCAATAAATAATAACATGGTTGTTGTTATTGTTAAGTGTCATTGAGTCGGTTCCGACCGACAGCGACCATGTATAGGATTTCCAAGGAGCACCTGGTGAGTTTGAACCGCTAACCTTGTGGTTCAAACCAACTTTGTAGTTCAATGCATTAACCCAAAGTGCCACACCAGGACTCCAACATGATAAAGGGGGAATATTCAGAAGTTGTCAAAGACTTCACTTTGCTTGGATCAGCAATCAACACTCATGATAGCAGCAATCAAGAAATCAAACAACATATTGCATTAGGCAAATCTGCTGCACAAAACCTCTTTAAATGTTGAAGAGCAAAGAAGTCAGTTTGAAGACGAAGGTGTGCCTGACCCAAGCCATGGTATTTTCAAAATCCCTCATATGCATGCGAAAGCTGAACAGTGAATAAGGAAGACAATAGAAGAATTGGTGCATTTGAGTTATGGTGTTGGAGGAGAATATTGAAAGTGCCATGGGCTGCCAGAAGAACCAACAGGTCTGTCATGGAAGAAGTACAGCCAAGAATGTTCCTTAGAAGCCAGGATGGACAGACTTGGTCTCTCACTCTTTGGACATGTTGTCAGGAGGGACCAATCCCTGGAGAAGGACATCAGGATTAGAAAAGTGGAGCGTCAGCAAAAAAAGAGGAAGACCCTCAAAGAAACGGACTGACGCAGTGGCAGCAGCAAGGGACCAGAAGGTAACAAGTGTGACGAGAATGGAGGACTGGACGGTGTGGCTTTGTGTTGTGCACAGGGTAGCTCTGAGTTGGAACCTACTCAAGGGCACCTAACAACAACCACAAAATTATACGGGGTGTGGTGGCTCTGTAGGATGAGCACTGGACTGTGAACCACAAGGTCAGTGGTTCGAGCCTACCAGCCACTCGATAGGAGAAAGATGAGAATCTTCACTGCTGCCTGGGCTTAGAGCCTCAGAAACCTGTCAAGGTCGCTGAGTCAGAACTGACTAGACTGCTCTTTACAGCAACACTTACTAACAGTATTTCAGCCTGGGGTCATCAACATTAGACAAGAAGGTGAAAGTGCCAATGTCAAGCTGATTGCAGCACAAGCCTGTTTGTGATAGCAAACTCTAGAACAGGAGAGCCGCGAACTTCACCCAGCAGCTGTTCTCAGAAAACTCAAATTCCGTCTCGCCATTGGAAAACAATCTGCCTGCTCAATCATCCAAAGTGAGAAACTAAAAATTCCCTAAATTATTAACCTTAAAGAGCAAACACTTTTAGTATGTGTCTTGGTTATCTAGTGTTGCTATAACATACAAGCAGCTGGCTTAGACCATCAGAAATTCATTTTCTCGCAGTTGAGGCGGCTGGCTGGAAGTCTGCATTCAGGCTCTAGGGGAGGGCTTGCTCCTTGTCTCCTGTAAGCATGGGTCGGCCCGGCATTCCTTGGAGAACTCCATGTGTCTTGGCATCCATCTACTTCCTGGGTCCAGGAGGCTCACAGGGCAGGGACCCCAGGTCTAAAGGAAGCTCTCCACTGCCGAGCCTTCTTTCCTCATGGTGCTGAGCTCCCCCTTTCTCTGAGGCCAGAGCCTCAGAAAACGCCCCTCATTAGGGAGCAGGGCTGTGACCCCAGTAAGGGTATTGCTTGCCAATCCAACCCCTTCACAACTGTTCAGCTGCTCCCATCAGCTCTCTTCACCGTGGAGGAGTCTCTCATTACATAACTGCCCCCGCGCAGAGAAACCTGGCCCCGCGCAGTTGGCACACATTTGGGGGTGGTGTGGGGGTCGGTGCACTTCAAATGACAGGATGAAAGTCATGCTTTAATGCTAGAAAGCACTGTGGCAAAGAGAGAGGCAACGTCAGGGAATCGAGCAGTCACGAGTTCAAATTCACTTACCAGCTTATAACCTTGGGCTAGTTACTTTGCCTTTGCAGGCCTCCTCCTCTTCTATAAATGGAGCCGACACTAGTTACTAGTGCAAACTAGTTTTCCCACTGGGCTAAGCCAATCAGCCTATAATCCTTGACAGTCGGGGTTATGTACCCATGAGGCCATCTGCTGCTGGCTAGGAACCGACCTGCCTGCCTTTCTCCTGCTCTAGCTTGTTCTGCAGTGCAGCACTCCCAGACGGGGACCCACGTATTAGCACACGCAGCTAGGAGAGCCCTCGGCCTGCCCGCTGCAAGTCTGGGCAGTAGTGATGCCATGCCTGCAGGCGGACACCTCCAGAGACAGACTTCTTCAGCAGAACACTTTCTAACCACCAGCCCTGAGATCCCTCATCCACCCTTCCTGACTCCCATTAAAGGACCAAGGGTCATCTTTACCCTGAACACACGAAACCTGCAGGGAGACTGTAACAGCAGGTCTGGAAAGCTTAGACGACAAGGTCAGATGCAGAAGATAAACCTGACTCATTCCCCTTGACGGACAGGGGCCATGACTACAGCATTGTTTGGTTTGTTCCTCGTCTTCAGGGCATGAAGTGATCACGGAAGCTTACACCCTCAATTTCATACTAACTACTTTTGTAGAAAAGCCCTGTTTGGCGTCTGAAACACCAGGATTTATGTTTAAGTAAGCAAAACACAGCAAGCAGGCAGGCCAAGCCCGGGAACGTTTTTAGGAGAGGAATCTTGATGTGATCCTGAATTTGAAACGTTTCCTTTAAAAATCTGTTCTGAGAGGGATCAGGACCATGGCCTCATGGGACATCTCCGTCAAGTGATACAAAGCAGTCCTTAATGTTATGTTCTAGTTTGGTGAGTAGCGTTAGGGGTCTAAAAACTTGTGACTAGCCATCTAGGATAAAACTATTTGTCTGGAGCAAAAGAGAGAGGAGGAACAGAAACTCCAAGATGAACCTAGTCTACAGGACAGAGTCTATATGGGCCACAGCTTCATCGAGGGCCTGTCTAGACACAGCAATGTCTGCCTACGTGGAATTTATGCCACACTGTGTGTGTGACAAATACTACATCATATACACAATTAAGAAGTGTATTATATTTACCCACTCCTCACTTAAAAGAGCTATGGTGGTACAGGGGTTATGTGTTTGGCAGTTACGCAAAGTCAGCAGTTCGAACCCACCAGTTTCTCTGCGGGCAAAAGATGAGGTTTTCTGCTCCTGTAAAATGTACAGCCTGGGACACCCTATGGGGTCACTGTGAGTCGGAACCAACTCAATGACACAAACCACCACCAGCACCAGCCCTCCTAACCAACATGGTCAGGGTCCAAAGACCAGGTCAGCATGTGACAGTTGGCATCATGGGAAAATGGAGGATGACCACATCATTACACAACTGCCAGTGCCCTGGGAATCCTGGCTGAGCCGCACTAACAGATACCCCGAGTTAGCCACCACAGCCAGTGGAACCCACACCTCAGCCCTCGGCATTCATCCCTGCCAGACGGACAGCATTAATGTGCAGACTCTGTCAGTACTGTGAACATAAAATGTCATATAATGCGACAGGAGACATGTGAGGATCAGGCGTGTGTTAGAGGACAAGAAGTGCTAGAGGGACCACAACAGCAGCCAATGGGAGGATCAGGAGTGATGGGGGAGGAGCTAAGAGGGGGGAAGAAACGGCCCCTTTCCTCCGGGCGGGCAGTCAGACCACATGAGCCTTTGGTCTGGAAGGCTGGGGCCAGGCCGGACGACAGTCCTCTCTGCATCCCGAGTTCTCAGAACACACGTCCAAACACTAAGCACTATGGCATGGAGTTGATTCTGACTCAGGGGGACCCTACCTATAGAGGGTTTCGGAGCCTGTTCATCTTTATGAAAAGCACATCCCACCTCAGCTTTCTCCCATGGAGCTGCTGGTGTGTTTGAACTACCACCCTTATGGATGACAGTCCAGTGCTTAGCCTATAGCACCACCGGGGTTCCATGACACAGTAGGACCTTGTTGTTTTGTTGTTCGGTGCCGCTGAGTCAATTCTGATCCACAGCAACCCTGTATGTGGATTCTGAGGAGCAGCTGGCTAGTGAGCTTGAAGCGCCGACCCTGTGGTTCAAACCGACTTTGCAGTGCAGCGCATTAAGCTGCAGTACCACACCACCTCATATAGCTGTTTATAATATGAGTTTATGAGAAAACTTACATAGCTGTTTATAATGCAAATTTATGAGAAAACTGATCAGGGATATGGTGTACTCGGCATTGACCAAATAGAAAATCTTACATCAAGTATTCTGAACTCGTCTCACTGTACCCCAAACCTAACTCCTGAACCATCAGAGGAGCTCTGGGGGACACATCATTCTCTCATACTGTCACTGTAAACCAAAGGTGACAGACGCAGCCCAGGATAGAGGTGGTGAGGGGTGGCGGTGCTGCCGATTCCTGGGGAGGCCGAGAAGGCATAAAAGACACAGTACTCGGCGTAAATAATAACCACCTTCACCGAGACTCGGCTCTGAGCCACAGGGCAGGCAGGGCTCCTGGCCTCCCTCAAGAACTCTGTTATTTCTTCTTGAAGCTTGTTGCTGGGGTAACTAGCTGACAGCTCAAGTGTCAGCTGACCAGGATATCAGGCAACACCTGTCAAGTCACCACCTTTTGCAGCCTTTCCCTTCCCAGGTGTGTCGGTCACACCCAGACACTCAGGACTCAATCGTGGTTGCATTCACTGGAGTCCTGGTGCGGCACCACAGGCTAAGCCCCGGACCACAAGGTCGGTGGTTCCAGCACACCAGCTGCTCTTCGGAAACCCTATACAGGGTTGCTATGGGTTGGAGCCGATTTGACGGCATTGTAACAACAACTGCATGTCTGACCATGTTTTTAGCTCTGGGATGGGAAGACGGGGGTCAGCTCTACAAACCAGCCTGCAGGGCGCCCCTGCACTCCTGAAACACAGGCACACAGTGAAGGCCACAACACTTACCAAAACCCCAGTGCCAGCGAGTCCATTCCATCTCATGGCGACCCACAGGACCCAGCACCACCGCACTGCTCTTTAGGGTGCCCGAGGCTGTGGAGCTTTATGGGAGCAGACACCCTCATCGCTCTTCCTCAGTGTGGCTGCTGGGTTTGAACCGCAGACCTTGTGGTTAGCAGCCCAACACTGAAGCCGCTGCACCACCAGGGCTCCACTACTCCCCCTCCGCTAGCAACAGGCTCAACAGCAGAGAAGAGTAACAACGCTAACAGCCAATCCGGAATCGTAGCGGCAATTGTGCCTAGTGTTCTGTCTTAGTTTATTCTCCACGATAACTCCATGAACTACATACATCATTAGCCCAAGTTCATAGACAAGGACTCTGAAGACTTGGTGGAGCCAGGATTGAGATGAGGCCCTCTGACCCCAGAGGCCTGACCTTTAACCTCCTTACAACACTGCCTGGAAAGAGAGGTCATCAGGGAGAAAGCCTGTCCCAGACACCCCAGGAGAGGAAAAGACACAACAACAGAAAACCAAACTGGCCCAGCCTCCGCCTGCTTAGATGCTCTGGCTGTCTAATTTACTCTTGGAGCGCTTCTGATGCTGTGGGCTAGGCGCTGGGCTGCTAACCACAAGGTCAGTGGTTCAAACCTAACAGCCGCTCCAAGGGATAAAGATGAGGCTTCTCCTACAGCCAAGATGGACAGTCTCAGAAACCCTACGGTGCAGTTCTACCGTCCTAGAGGGTCGTGAAGAGTTGGAGAGTTGGAATGGTTTTGGTGGGTTGAGGCATGAGCTACAAGTTTCTTGAGGTCTGACTCAAGTCTGTATGGTGAAGTTTACAAAAGCACCAGGTAGCTGTTGTTGATATTCACCAAGTACTTCATAAGACAAATATGGAACTGACTAGGGCTGGTACGATCAGACCAAATGTTAATACACTCTGCTCTAGGCAGCATCATCCTTAAATGACACTGGCTGAGACTTCCCAGGTCTCCTACCAACACTCCAGGTACCTGGCCCCCCAAAAGGTATCTATCTGCTAAAGGCCTGGCTTTTCCTTCTGCTTAACCCCCCGTCATGAAGAATGGGGAGAGTTCTAACTGCTTCACCAGCACCTCGCTTTCCTCCGTACACATCTCTCTGATCTGTATTTTAGGAACAGGTATGCTATTTGAAAATTTCTTTCTTGATAGTAAAGGCTTTAGCAGACAGCTAATCTTCCACCCTGGTGTGGTGCTGAGTCAGAACCAACTTGACAATACATCACAACATGGGGACCCCAAGAAAGCTGGGGACCTATCAACCCTTCTCTCATCTTCCAATAGCAACGTTTGGCATTCACGAGGCGGCTTCAAAAGGTGTGTAGGAATCTACCAGTATCTTTACATTCCATTTGTCCACAAACTTTACGCAGCCTCCTTGTACAAGTGGGCCTCCTTAAATCACACCTAGAACTACTATAAATGCCCCCTAACTCTCAGCTGTGTTCCAACACTGCCTTCCACAAATCCAGTGTGCACACGGCCAAGGCGCCCAAAGCAAATACTTGCTGTAACTCTGGTAAGATAAACTCTGGGTTGCTAACCACAAGGTCACTGGTTGGAGCCCACCAGCTGCTCCACAGGTGAAAGACGAGACTGTCTGCCCCTAAAGAGATTCACAGCCTCGGAAACCCTATCCAGGGTGGCTGAGTTGGAACTAACTCGACAGTACTTAACACCAACAAGGACACTTGTGAGTGGGGAAAGAACCCTGTATTTATTTCACAGGTCTACCCACTTCAACAAGGAGCTCTGGTAGCGTACTGGTTACGAATCAGGCTTCTAACCTCAAGGTTAGCAGTTCGAAACTACCAGCTATTCCACAGGAGAAAGTTGAGGCTTTCTGCTTCCATAAAGATTTATAGCTACGGAAACCCTGTGTAGGGTCGCTATGAAACAGAACCGATTCCATGGTACTTACAACAACAAAACCCACTTCAACAGACTCTTGGTGTGGCGCTGTGGGTTAATGCGCTGGACTGCAAAGTCAGTTTGAACTTCAAGGTTGGCGGTTCAAGCTCACCAGTCGCTTCCTGGAAACCCTATATAGGGTTGCTATGAGCCGGAACTGATGCGATGGCACTTAATAACAACCACCCACTTCAGTGGAGTCCTGGTGCTGCTGTGAATCCAGCGCTGGCCCGTGAGGCTGTCTGTCCTATCAAGAGTTTCCGTCTCAGAAACCCTGTGTCTGGTGGCCGAGTTGGAATCAACTCGGTGGCAGCTGTAATTGTTGTTAAGGGTCATCGAGTAGGTTTTGAATCACAGCAACCCTGTCTAGGCTTTCCAAGAAGTAGCTGGTGGGTTTGAACTGCCCACTTGTGGTTAACAGCCCGGTGCTTATGTTACAGCGCCACACCAGGACTTCAGTCGGTGGAAGTGAGTTTGGGGCCCAGTTCAATACTCTAGTGGGAGACAGACTTTGGGTCCATCTATCTTGCTTTCTGTCTCCTGTACTAAGCAGAGGCTGGCACAGAGCGGGCGCTAAAGCAGGGACCCCCACCTGCTCGGCAGTGTGCCGTAGGGCGCCTCATTGTTAGCTTCTCATTTCATTGGGGCAGCTCTTACCTGCCCCCTCCTCTCCACAACCACAGTAAGCAGGACCTTGTAGGATAAAACAATATCCAACCAGGTGCCATGGAGTTGATTCCGACTCCTGGAGAGCCCACGTGGGTCAGGGTAGATCTGTGCACCACTGGGCTTTCACTGGCTGGTTTTACAGAAGGAGATTGGCAGGGCTTTCTTCCAAGGTACTTCTGAGTGGACTCCAACTGCTAGCCTTTCAGTTGGCAGCTGACTGCACTCACAGCATGCACCACTAATTCCCACAGGGCAGCTACTAGAGACACAACTGCCCGGTAGCTTTAAACAACGGTAAATCTACCCATAGAGGATTTCTAGGGGAGGAATCTCTTTGGGGGAAATAAACAGACAAACAAGCACAGTCCCACCCAGTAACGGTATCAGGGAAGTTGATGAAGTTTAACAGCTGGAATAGCAAGGGTCTGGATTTGGGGAAGCTGTTTAGTTCTGTTGGTGGGATCCTGAAACACAAGCCTCTGACCTCCCACTGGTGGTGGTGTGCCGTCGAGTCGGTTCTGACCCACAGTGACCCTGTATAGGGTTCCCAAGGCTGAGTCATCTTTCTCCCTGGGAGGGGCTGGTGAATTTGAACTGTTTAACCCTGTGGTTCGGAGCCCATCACTTAACCCACCATGCCACCAAAGCTCCCTAACCCTAAGTAATTCTCACGGAGCCAGGACACTGTGTGGTGATCAGGTGACTGTGCGATCTTAGGAGCATTAAAGTCCCTTAAATTGGCACTGGTTTCCAGAATTCATGACTGTCACCCAGGGCAATAGTCCCAATCCTTGCTTCATGTTTGATCTACTCTAACCTAAAGCTATCTCTCTCCAGTGTTCTCTGAGTTTTCCTTACTGGGAAGCCCAACCCAAACCAGAAACCACTCTTTTGTTCAAGGACTTTGGTCTGTTTACTCTTAGGAACCACAGAACCTCCAGCAGGTTTTTCTTCTCAGCTGATGTCCTCAGTGACCTCATTAATGTCACTCCCTCTTTAAAAGCCTGGGCTTCCACTCTCCAAACACTTCCTGCCCCAAGTCTACTCTCCACACTTGCTACCCCGGAGTCCACTTTACCGTGGGCTCAGGTCCAGGTGCACTTCTTTTTGGCTTGCCTGTTTTCATGGATCTAAATCACAAACTTTACCTTTACACCAGATCTCTTCTATGATCATCAACACACACAAGGGGCCTTTGTGGGAAAATGGAATGTAAATTGAATGTTTACATGTGCCTTTAGAAGTCTTCTTGTATTCCACTGACTGCCCGACAAATTGTACGGGGATACCTGGAGCATTCTGTGCTCAAAAACAGTTGATTCCTCTCATCTTCTTCACCTCCAACATTTTTCCCCCCTTGACGCTTCCCTAGTTCAGCTACTGGACCTGAAAGCTCCGCAGATGCCATCTTTCTGATCCTTCACATTCCACCAATCAAACCGCTCAGTCCCACCCACTTCCTCTCTAGGTTTCCGTTCCAGCTACCCTGTAATCCATTCTTGTACTCAATCACTCACTGTACTTAAAAGCCGACTCCTAATCATTCAGCTCCTCCACTCAGGGAATCCATGACATAGGCCACCACCTCTTTGCTTACTATTTTACAGACACGAGATCTCTCAATGCCCTCAGCGTCTGAGCTCACCCATTTTCTGCTTAGGACCTCGGTAAACACTACTCACCCAGAATCCTTTGCTCTCCCCCTTCACCCTGTGGTTTTTTAATATCACTCCCCAGAGATTTTCCCCAACTTCCATCCCTAAAGCAGTCTCTTCACGTTTCTTTAATTCTTTCACAAAATTATTTTTACTTCACAGAAAACTTATTTTTTAAAAAAGTCATTCCTAATATATGAGTAAGACCCCAGGTCGAGCAAACACCAGGCGCTCAATAGGAGTTTACTTCACAGAAAACTTATTTTTTAAAAAAGTCATTCCTAATATATGAGTAAGACCCCAAGGTCGAGCAAACACCAGGCGCTCAATAGGACACCATCTTCATTTAGAGAAGCTGTGGGAAATGTCACTTTCAGGGCGGAGGTCTGATGTGAGAACACAGCCAGTATCTGTCACCGTGGCAGGTGATGGGCTCACACACAGAGCAGTGGGCAGCCCGACAACAGCACTCTAGATGAGGACGAGGAAACATCAAGATTCTAACACAAAGCTCCCAAGTCCCCAAACCAACATGGGGTATCTTGATGTGTGCGTGCTGACCCAGAATCAGAAGGAAGTATTCCAGGAAACAAAGCAGGAACAATGTAAACAGTCCAAAGGGGTGGAGTGTCCAAGGGGACACGTGGATTTAAGGGAAATGAAGAGTCATGTTGGGTGGGGGTGGGACAGGTATGAGAACTATGTTGGAATGGTAGCACAGATAGATCTTGGACAGGAATCACGAAGATTTTTAAGTTTTTAAAAAGTTACTTTTCCCCCACCTGGAATGTTCCTTAGCCTTGTCCTTCCTGTCTCTTGAATAGAGTTTTTTTCTATGTAAACCTGAGCTTTATCTAAAGACCTAGCTGAGAATGAAAAGGCCATCTCATGTTTTGCCTATGATTCGAATCTTTCGGCCTAACTATTTTTATTATAGGAAATATGCAACAAATCATTTGCCATTCAACAATCCTCAAAGAACAATTCATTGATATTAGGTATGTTTATCATATTATTCAACCAACAACAGAATCCACTTCATTTCCAAATTTCTGACTAAATTTCTTACTAGTATCCTGACATTCAAGCAGAAAACTATCCTAGCAATGTTAAAGGAAAGATGGAGCCCAAGACCATGCAAATCTCTCATGTTTTTAAGTGCCATCGAGTTGTTCCCAACTCACAGCGAGCCTGTACAGGGTTTCGAGGCAGTGAATATTTACGTGAACAGACCGACTCATCTTTGTCCCATGAAACGGCTAGTAGGCTTGAACCACTGACCTTGTGGTTTGCAGTCCAATGTTTATCCTACAAAAATCTCTCGTGGGAAAGCAAGCAGAATTCACAGCATTCCTTCAAATTATCCCCAACTTTACCCAATGCAAGAAGGATTCTTTCACTTAAAACAAAAAACAAAAAAATCTAGCAAGAAACCAACATTTTACCTTCCATACCTTTTTTTTTTAAATTAACCAATCTGTCTAGAGCCGTATTCTATTGTATCTTCCTTTCCCCCATTACAGCCATGAGTGCATATTCCTTTTAAATTCTCCATTCAAAACTTTGTCTTAAGCCTGATTTCTTACACTTTCCTCATTTTCAATACTGGCTCAATTCAAAGAAGGAAAAATAAGAATCATCCCTTGGTGTCATTTGGTTGCCAATAACAGAAACCACTCAGAGCATTTGAAATAAGAGAGCATTTATTCCAAGAATAAAAGAGTTAGTTAGTTGCAGGGAATTCCATAGCTAGCCTGGGTCAATTGCATGCTTTTTCCTACAGACTGAATTACTTTAATCACACAACTTTGCTTCTGGGTTCTGTGTGATCTTGAAGAAGAGATCCTAGAATCTCCTCTTTCTACACTGTATAAGGTGCTAGAATGCAGATTCACTTCTGGCTTTTTGGTCCTTATAGTTCTTTATGCTGGCCTCAAACTTGTCAAGCGCATGCTGGCAGACATTCATGAGCTCGTTCAAGCCCCTTTGAAAAGGTTCAACAGCTGCAAGACCACCTCGCGTCTGAATGCGCAAATTAATTTTGTTCTCCAAAGGATGGGTGGTCGTGTACCCACAAAATTCCACGTCCGGATTCTTCATGATCATGTAACGCAGAGCATTTCCTAGGGTATGGTCCTCTTCGTGCAAGACGAAGGTCACACAGTGTCGATCTGTGCCCGCTGCCTGGACCATCCCCAGAACACTCTTCCTCTCGTCTTCCGCCATGGAGGTCTTCCGTCCATGTATTTTTCTACACACACATTTTTTTATAAAAATGAGATCACACTGGAGTTTTGTAACTACCTTGCCCACCCACGCCCGTTCTACATCCCAAAGACAACACACTACCACTGGAACCCACTCTAACCACAGACAACTATTGCTCCCTTTCTTTTCCTGTCTCCACCAATTCATTCCATCAGTAAGTTTCAATATCATCTCCAGTTGTTTCGGACTCCATTTGACCCTCCGTATGGCCACAAGGAGATCTTAAGACATACGCGGGCACGTGTGCAAAAGTATTATCGTGGTAGACTCTGGAGAAAGAGATGAGATTAGAATAGGGTGGAACAGGGGTTCTCCCAAACTCTTTCAACTCCATCCTGCTGGAGGATGGAGCTGAAAGGGTATGGGAGAAAGCCACTGCTGGATCTACATATCATGGATGCAAGGGACCTAGCTATGGATTCCAGAGGGTGCAGAAAGAGCAAAGCCCAAGTGAGGGAGAACTCAAGTGTGTTTTACTAACAGTTGGCACAGAGAGAGCAAGGCTAGGGAGCTAGCCATGATCAGGATCTGTCTAAACACTCCAACACCATTAACTCAGGGAGCAGTGGCCTCGTGCAAAAATTTTACCCGCTAGGTTTATTTACTCTTGCTGTTAACATGGAGAATAAGCGTTGGACTACTAACCAAACACAAGGTCGGCAGTTCGAACCCACCAACCGCTCCGCAGAATAAAGAGGAGGCTGTCTGATCCCATCAAGATTTAGTCATGGAAACCCTATAGGGCAGTTCTACTCTATCCTATAGGATCGCAATGAGTCGGAACCGACTCCACGGCAGTGGGTTTGGTCTGGGTGGCTCTCAGGTGGGGATTTTCCTCTGGTCTCGCAATTTGCCTTCCCTTCTAGAGATCTAGCTCCAACCCCGGCCCTCCACGGCCCTCAACCCTTGCCTCTCTTCTCTGAGCCCCGGCGCAGGCCTATCCTGCGGGCCGGGCGCGGAGGCCGAGGCCCTAGGGCCTCACGCTCGGGCGCAGCCGCTCTCCCACCCGCCTCTTCGGCCGTTACCTCTCCAGCTCCTGGTCCTCTTCCATCGCGACGGTAAGTGCCGGGCCCCTCAGGTGGTGCTGGCGGACCGGAGGCTCAGGATCATATCGCAAAACGTGCAAACGAAGGAGGCAGGCAAGCAGGCAAACAGGAAGGAAGGACTGACGGAAGGAGCGGGGACGGAAGGAGAGAGGAGGAGCTGCTTCGGCGCGGCAGGGCCCGGCCGATGGGCGGGGCGGTGGAGGCTCCGCCCTAACCCCGCCCCCGGCTCGAGCAGGGCGGCTCCAGAGGCCAGCGCGGCTCACCTGGTGCTCGGTGGGTAGCCAACCCGCCGAGCCCGAGGGGCGGAGAGGTGGGCTCCAGCGCCAGTCACCTCTCCAGGCCTGTGCACGCCCAAGTTCAGCCCTGACCCTCTTCTGCCAGGTGTGGGCATAGTGGGTGGGGCCTTACCTGCCGCCCCAGAATTACCTTTCTCTTTGGAGCCAGGCCGCTTTCTATCTGGGTGCTCGGTCCCCCACCCCTCTGGTAGTCTTCCTGGCAAGACTCTAGGAGCACTCGCGGGAATTGAGGTCTAGAGAGTGCGTCAAGTTTATCGAGACACCTTTTAAGAAAGGGGGCGGGTAATGTGCTAAAAGGACGAATTTCACAACAAAATGACAGTGATTTCAGACAGTATTTGGCGGGGATCTTGAAGATGCGAAACGTATCTCA
Organism: Chrysochloris asiatica; assembly: GCF_000296735.1. Classification (NCBI taxonomy): domain Eukaryota; kingdom Metazoa; phylum Chordata; class Mammalia; order Afrosoricida; family Chrysochloridae; genus Chrysochloris; species Chrysochloris asiatica. Next base: position 2,343,956 of record NW_006408523.1, on the reverse strand, counting down.
AGTGGGCCAGAGGACAAGTATCTGCCTTTATTTTGGGGGGGGGGGTAGAGGAAGGGAGTAGGAGAGTTTGCAAGAAAACTGGGTCTCCCCGACCTTTTCTCCCCTGATACTACATTCCCGATTCTACAATTTGGGCTTCTTTGCCCACTTCTCCTTTTGGATCCTTAAACCTCCTCACCTGCGGAACCTCCTGCTCACCTTTGTTCCCAGGTGCCCCTGTCTCCGCCCAGGCAACCCGTCATCACCCGGAACCGTTGCCCGCCTTCCTTCTTCGCTTGCCGTCCCTCCAGGTGTTCTTCGCCAATGACCCAGTCTTCCTTCCCATTCACCTGCTTCCCTGTCCCCTCAAGTGTCCTCTGCCAGCACACCTACGTTGCTTCATTTCTGCGCCACCTGTTTTCCTAGCCTCCTCCCAGACACCCTATACTCCCATCCCTCCCCCGCGGCCTCGGTATCCACAAGGCGCTAGGGGACCCTCCACGAGTGGGTCTTCCGCGGGGAAATCAGGCGAGCTGCAGGGACAGCCCGCACCGGTGGGGGAGGGAGGGCGGCCAGAGAGCTCACTCAAACCCGGGAGTGACGGTCTCGTTCCACCCCGCCCCCGGCGCGCTCGGATAGGCAGAGCTGCTTCATGACCCGCCCCTTCCACGCCCTGCGTAGCCTCGGATTGGCTCAGGTGCGTGTCGGGATGGGCGGCTCGGCTCCGGCGCTCGCCCCCGGGAAGGCAGCAGGGGCGGTTGAAGTGAAGTCTTGGCCGGAGTTTGGTGCTTGCCGGGAGACCCGCTGCGGGAGCCTGGAGGCTGAAGGCGGCGGCTGCGGTGGCGCTTCCCGCTTCTTCTGCGGGCCGCGGAGAGCCGGAGCCGGCGCGGGGCTGAGGCGCCAGGCAGCCGCGCACTCCCAGTGAGTAACTTTGCCCGTCGCCGCCCGGTCGCGTTCGCTCCCTCAGGTGCGGCGGGCACGAGGCGCGCGCCGGGCGGCAGCGCGCCCCTTGCCGGCAGAACCGCGACCTCCGCAGGTTCGGGCTCGGTCGGCGATCAGACCACCGGCGGAGGGGACGTGGGCTGCGCAGTCGGCGCCCGGCGCAGCCCGGGCAAAGCTCGTCCGGGAAGGAAGCCCGTCCTCCCGGCGCCGGTGCTAGTCCCCTTGGCTGGTTTGGGGCGCGGATCTTGGCGCCGTGTGCTTTTTCCAGGGAGGGGAGCGGTGGGGGTGAGTTGATTTGCTCGGTTTGTGTGTGTCTGCGACGTCCCAGCCGCCTGCCAGCCGAGCTTGTGCCCTTGCAGAGGGGATCGCCGAGAGCGTAGCCCCCTGCCCCAGCCTGTTGCAGGCTCTCGCCCCTGACCTCTCTGTAAGGGAGTGGGAAAACGATCTGCCATCTTCGAGGTGGGAATTGCAAAGAAAGAAAGAAAAGGGCTCTTGGTTCAGAAGCATTTGTCCACGAAGCAAATAACGATCCAGGAAATAGACACCACTTTTTTTTTTTTTTTTTTTTTCTGGAAGCTTTCGGCCACGTTCCAAGAAAGCCGAGGACTTTTTGACTTGTAGGTAGTGTTTATTCTGGAATGTCAGGATATACTTCAAGGTTCTGCATCCAGGTGGTGGGATCTGCCAGGAGCTAAAGTGAACTCTGGCCTGGGCCTTAATGAATTGTATCGATGTTCTCTTTTTCAAAATCCCGGAGATGGGAAGGAAGAGGAGCAGAAAGCAGAGTTGGTTCAACTGGAGGAAGCCGTAGTGACCCCGGTTTATCGGAAGTGCCCTCACTTTTTAAGGATTTGCTGTTCTTGCGGCCATCGTCTTTAGTGGAAATTGGCTTTAGTCCCAGGACAGAGTTGCCGTTTTCTCTAGCATGTCCTGTGACGTAGTATGGGGGAGCTGGATTCCTATCGATCGATTTCCATTATTTTGGTAGATTCGATACCTCCTGCTTGCTCTTATAGAAAGTGTACCAGGGGACTCCAAAATATTCGGGGGAAAACTCCGTTTTCTTTCACTCCCATTTTCCACGATCCTTTTGCAGCCTCCTTACTTTGTCAGGTAAAGAATGAAGAAGGGAATCTAGTTTTCTTGAGCCATGAAGAGGAAAACGTGCTTTTTAGTTGGTCCAAGTCATGTATGTGGGTTTTCCCATAGGGGTGAACTGTTAGCCAGATCTGAATCAAAGTCGAATAACAGGACATTTAATCCAGCTTTCTAATTTGGGTGTTTCATTCCTGATCTTTCCACTCAAATTAGACATTTTCCATGATTTCTTCAGTTATCAAAGAATGGTGTTTCTCTGGAATGCCAGGCACTGGTGGCCAGGAACAGCCTTACCCTGGATTTGCTCACAGTCTCACTTGGAAGTGGATACAGATCTGATCCTAATAACATGAGAGTACTACTTTGAATAAGTAGTGCAGAAATTGAAAGAAGATGCACTTCTGTTGGCTCCTAGTGACCCTATAGGACAGTATAGAATTTACCCTTTAGAGGTTCCAAGATTATCTACCTTTAACAGGAGCCTCATCTTTCTTTTGTGGAGCAGCTAGTGGGTTGGAACTCCGACCTTGCAGTTAGCAAACTCACACTAAGCCCACCACCACCAGGGCTCCTTCTCGCTAAGTGCTGTTGAGTTGTGACTCGTAACAACTCTCTCTGGGATGTCTGAGACTGTGAGTGTTTACGAGAGAATATAGCCTCATCTTTCTCCTGAGGAGAAAGTGGGTTTGAACAGCTAACCTTGTGGTTAGCAGTCCAGTGCTTATTCCATAGCATCACCATGGTTCCTTTGGAACTTCAAAGAGGGAGCAGATTCCATCTGGAGTGGGTTAGGGAAGGCCTGACCAGGGACTCTTCGATTAGAAGTCAGGTTTTGCCAGAGGGATAAACATGCAGGCCTCGGGCAAATACCACTATCTCTGGAGGGTTGCTTTATGAGGTCTGTTTTGGCTAATCAGCCAAAGGACACAGTGTCTAGGATTGGAGTAGTTGTTGTTAAGTGCCACTGAGTCAGTTCACACCTAGGAGCGGGCCTGGTGAACTTGAACCTTGAGGTTCAAACCCACTTTGCAGTCCTGTGCATAATTATCAATAGTTATGAGCTGATTGGAGTCCTGGTGTGGCGCTGTGGGCTAATGTGCCAGATTGCAAAGTTGTCTGAACTGCAGGGTCAGTGGTTCAAGCTCACCTGCTGCTCCTTGGAAACCCTATACAGGGTCGCTAGGGGTTGGAATCAACTCGATGGCACTTAACAACAACAACAACACACCTCCTACAGCTGTAATTCTATATGGAAGATATATGTAATTTTTCTTTTCACAATCAGCTTCCTTGGGCAAGGGTTACATGGAAAGGAACCCTTTTATTCGCCTTAGAAATCTTGTTGTATTTGGAACTGGGAGGGTGGGCCCGAAGTGAAGTTTGTTACTATGAGGTATAATCAACACAACAGCAGTTGTAATCAACCATGGCAGGTATAATCAACACAATGGAGGCTGAGTGGGTTAAGCATTGGGCTGCTAACCAAAAGGTTGTCGGTTCGTGCCCACCCTGTCACTTCTCAGGAGGAAGATGAGGCAGTTTGCTTGGAAGCCCTAAGGAACAGTTGTACTCTGCCCTGTAGTGTTCTGATGAGTCAGTTGGGGTGTTTTTTGTTTTGATTTATATGACAAAGAAGATTTGGAGTCTGGAGGCAATGAGAAAGAAGGGCAGAGAAGGAAAGAAAGGGGCAGGGGAGAGCCAGTCAGATCTCAGAGCTGGGAGCTCCTGGGATGAGTGATACAAATGTATTTTAAGGGCAGAAATGCCTAATGCTCAATTATCAATAGTGGCATTGTTAATATAAATTCCTCTTCTCCCTCCAAGTCTTCAATAAAGCTTACCTCAACCACAAAGGCCCTATGTAAATATCCCGCCTTACTCTTTTGTTATCAGGAATGGCCAGTCCCCATGCTCCATAAAGTTGAGGCTCAGTATGAAAAGAGGAAGACCCTCAGTGGCTGCAACTATGGGCTCAAGCACAGCAAAACAGTGAGGATGGCGCAGGACAGGGCAGTAATTCATTCTGTGGGACATGGGGTCACTGAGTCACAACCCACTGGATGGCACCTAACAATTCTTTTGTAGTTCCTGTTGGACAGCTGTCTCGATCCAACAGCGACATTGTGCACATTTCAACCATCCGCCAGTACCTGCCATCGAGGGATTGTGACACACAGTGACCCTGTAGGGCACAACAGAACAGCCCCACTGCGTTTCCAAGAGGAGCAAAAAGCATCATCTTTCTCCTGCGGAGTGGTGGGTGGGTTTGAACTGCCAACCTTGTGGTGAACAGCCCAAAGCTTGTCCAAAAGGGCTCCTTAGTACCTCGTTGGGTTAGTCTGAGACTGAAAAATTAATCCTCCTCCCTTCCCCATCCCCCTCATCAGTTGCTTTTACCTGCTCCATCATGTACTTGCCAAGGTCCCCGTAGCTCATGAATGTCATCATCACTACAGGAACAACTAATATTTACTGAGCACTCAGAGTACACGAGGCACTCAGCCAACGGCATGACACGCGCAATTTCAGTTGCTCCTCAAATGGACTTCCTAAAGCCCGGCAAGATAGCAATTCTGGTTGTAAGTTGCGAATGTGGAATTCCACTCTCGTTCTGACCCAGCTCAACCACGAGGCACTCAGCCAACGGCATGACACGCGCAATTTCAGTTGCTCCTCAAATGGACTTCCTAAAGCCCGGCAAGATAGCAATTCTGGTTGTAAGTTGCGAATGTGGAATTCCACTCTCGTTCTGACCCAGCTCAACCACCACCTCTAATGGCTCCAGACTAAACCCTAGAGATCACCCTGATCTCATTAACCCCAGTCACTTAGTGAGTGCAGTTAGCTAGACCTTCCCACAGCCTCTCCCAGAGGACAGCTAGACAAGGATTACTACAGGTTTACTCTGGGCTGAGCTCTGAGCTGGGTATTGTACATACTTGACCCACTTTTATCCCCTATGTCCTACGAAGAAATGAAGGAACTAAGAGGGGACATAGTTAACGATTGTGCCAACGTCAAACCCAGGTGGTGTGACTCTAGATTGGGGGATGCTGAGGCTGGAACCTCTCCCGCGAAGGTTTAAAGACTTGGAAAGCCTATACAGGGTTGCTATGAGTCGGAACCGACCTAATGGTACTTATCAACAACTCAGTCTCCTTTTGTATTTCTTGTGGAACCCCCACTGCCCTCTACTCAGGCTGCGGCAGAGATCTTTCTGGAAATGTAGATGCTGGCATGACAGCCTCATGCTCCTGATGACTGACAAGATAACGTTCAAATTTCTGAATTTGGTCTATGAAATCCTTCATGTTTCAGTTCAAAACAGTTGTGCCTTCGCAGGCAAGGCAAAGAGCTAAGCATTCCAACAGGAGTAAGGTTTTCCTTATTCTCTGTCCAGCTTTCGCATGTATATGAGGTTATTGAAATTACCAAGGCTTGGGTCAGGCGCCCCTTAGTCCTCAAGCTGACATCTTTGCTCTTCAACACTTTTAAAAGTTCCTGTGCAGCAGATTTGCCTAATGCAATACGTCGTTTGATCTCTTGACTGCTGCTTCTGTGAGTGTTGATAGTTGATCCAAGAAGAATGAAGTCCTTGACAACTTTAATCTTTTCTCCATTGATAATAACATTGTTTACTGGTCCATAAGAGACGATTATACACATGGACCTCACCAGATGGAATACATAGAAGTCAAATTGACTACATCTGTGGAAAGAGACGATGGAAAAGCTCCATCTCATCAGTCAAAACAAGGCCAGGGGCAGACTGTGGAACAGACCATCAATTACTGATATGCAAATTCAAACTGAAGCTGAAGAACATGAAAACCAGTCCACGAGAGCCAAAAATTTGACCCTGAATATATCCCACCTGAATTCAGGGATCATCTGAAGAACAGATTTGACACACTAAACACTAAAGATCGAAGAACTCCCTAGCTAGGCCCATATTGACCCCATTGCAGGACCTGGAAGTTATTACATATAAATTCCCTTTAGTCTTCCTGTGATGTTTTCTTTTTGTTTCTCTCAGTAAGTACAGAACAGTAGAAGAAACCGTGGGTTCTGTAAGTTTTTTGGTAGAATGGATGCGATCAAAGAAAGATGATCTTGCTGGTGGGATGACCTTTCAGTTGGCAGGCAAGCACTTAACCAAAGTGCCACCAGGACTCCTCCTTGATCCACTTTAGAATAACAGAGTCGTCTAGCTAGCATCTTTGCTGAGAGGCAGGAACTGTGGCTTTAGACTGTTTGCTACAAGAAAGCCGGAAACACATCCCGTCCTGTTCTGCAGAGTCCCTACGTACCACGAACAATGAGCCTGGCTGGATCCGGGAAGGAATGGGCTGGATCCGTTGCTTTCAGATCTGCCCCGGACCACAGACTCGCTTACTTCTTTGGGACCATCATTGATCAGAGGTAACACAGAAGCTATCACAGAATTGATGGCCTGTTGATTCCACTAAAGAGCCCTGGGAGCCCAAATGGTGAAGGGCTGGACTGCTAACCAAAAGGTTGATGGTTCAAACCCACCCACTGGCTCCATGGGAAAAATGCCCGGCTATCTGTTGTTGTAAAGATGACAGCCTAGGACACCCTGTGGCGCAGTTCTGGTCTGTCACGTGGGGTCAATGTGACTTAGAAGGCGATGGCCCCCAGCAACAACAGGCTTCAGCTATTTTGATGTGGTTTTGTTAAGTGTTGTCGAGGTAGTCCTGACTCATAGCGACCCTGTGTAGGGTTTCCGAGAAGCGACTGGTGGGTTTGAACCAATGATCTGTGGTTAGTAATCCAGTATTTATCCTAGCTGCTGTCATGACTCGCGTAATTCTTTCCTTTTCCACATTTTACTGCTCTTTTTTTATGGGGTGGTAGAGAAAAGCCGGTTTCTATTGGCATATTGGTAGTGTCTAATGATAGCCAGCGGTTCCGCGGGAGAAAGATAAGGCTATCTGCTTCCGTAAAGATTTACAGCCTCGGAAACCCTGTTCAGGGTCGCTATGGGTCGGAACCGACTCGAAGGCACTTAACAACAACAACAATGATAGCTATGTCATCAGTCTGTCCCCTGGTGATGAGCACAGTTTCAGATTTTTTGATAAGAGTCTTACAGAGATAAGAACCGAAGTGCCGTGGAAAGCTCAGTGGTACAGCCTTTACTTTTCAGCCCAGAGATTTTAGAATATCACTTCTAACCATCAGGATCCCTCATCAGAGACATGACGTGGGAGGAAATGATTTTTCTATTTCTGGCTGGAAGTAGGAATAGAAACAAAGGCAGGAAATAGGCAATAGACAAGGGACAGTGTATAAGCGATGATTGTTTGTTGTTGTTGTCGTCAGGTCGGTTCCAGCTCATAGCAACACTGTATAGGGTTTCTGAGGTGCAGCTGTTGGGTTTGAACCACCAACTTTGCAGTTAACAGCTCAGTGTTTGCCCTACAGCGCCACACCAAGACTCCTCAAATAGAAAATATGAAATTTTAACTTTTTTGTTTTTAAGGAGTAACCTTAGAGTTCTTTTATATAGCAAATTGCCCTAAATGCTATTGTAAACCATGTTTATAACCAAGTATTGTTGTTGTTAAGTGCTGTCGAGTCAGTTCTGACCCATATATAGAGTTTCCAAGGAGCAGTTGGTGAGTTTGAACCACCAACTTTGCAGTCTAGTGTGTTAGGGACCCTAAGGACAGAGTAAGAGCAGACCGTCAGTGTTTATGGACGCAGCCACATCTTTCTTCCTTGGAATGGCTGGTGGGTTTGAACGGCCAACTTTTCCATTAGCAGTCTAATGCTTAGCTCATTGTGTTACCAAGGCTCCTATTATTGTTGTTGTTAAGTGCCATCGAGTCAATTCCGACCCATAGCTATCCTGTAAAGGGTTTCCAAGAAGCAGCTGGTGAGCTTGAACCACCAGCCTTGCAGTTCAAATGACTTTGCTGACGCATTAGCCCACAGCGGCACACTAAGATACTGTTAAATACTGTCGAGTCCGTTCTGACTCATAGCAAACCTGTATAGGTTTCCAAAGAGTGACTGGTGAGTTTGAACCGCCAACCTTGTGGTTCAAATCAACTTTGCAGTCCAGTGCTTTATCCCACAGCGCCATACCAGGATTCCAAAACATGCTTTATAATAAATGCTTCCAAATAGATAAGAGAAAGCCCAGGAAACACGGACTGCCCCTTGCCCCGGAATTTTTGGCTGCCAATTGTGGTTGAACTTACAAATTAATCCTCGATCAGAATCATTGCTACTGCTCAGTTAAGCCACACGAGCAGTTATTGAACAAATAAATTGGAGCCTTTACTTCTGTCTTAATTCCTTATTTTGTGGTGACTATAGCCCCGTTTTTCTTCTCCTACATGATTTTTTCCTTCTCCCATCTTGATTTTGGATTGAATTGCATTCTGTAAGTGCTTACGTATACGTGATCTGATGAACTCTGAGCTGAGTAGACACAGGGAGTGTGTTTGGGAGTGTCTTTGCATTTTTAGAACTTGACATCTGAACAAGGCACTCAGCTGGGGGGGGCGGGCGGGAGCTTACTCATTGGAGACAGGATGACTAAGACCCGAGACTTCAGTTCCTCGGCTTCTCAACTTCGGTCCTTCACTTACACTGCATTTTCGTTTTCACTGGCACTTTTTCATTTTCCCCAGATTCTCCACGTCAGGAGTCTTGATCTTAGTATCACAGAGTGGAGCCCTGGTGGCACAGTGGGTCAGGCATTGGTCTGCCTACTGCAAGGTCAGAGGTTCAAGCCCGCCAGCCGCTCTGCTGCTGCTCCCATAATGATGCCCAGCCTCGGAAACCCTGTGGAGCAGTTCTGTCCCTACAGGGCGCTGTGAGTCTGACTCGACTCCATGATGTGGGTGTTCTCACTGCCAACCTGCCAGCTCCAGTCACCTCGCCTCTGTCTTCCCTCCAATTTGGAAGCCAGGCTGAGACACCTGGAGGCACTTTCCCTAGCACCTGGTTTGGTTTGGTGCTCCACCTACCAAACAGAGCCCTCCCTCACACTAACCTCCCCTCTCTCCTAACCCCGCTGGCTCACTTGCCTGCCCTCTGCTTGCTTCTCACACCTTCCCCTCCTGAGTGCTCTGACTGGAGCCCAGCGAGGTCAGCAGTTCAAACCCACTAGCCACTTCCTCAGGAACCTCATATAGGGTCACTATGAGAACTTACTCAACAACACCTAACAACAACAACAACTTTATGGTGGGGGCCCTGGTGGCAGAGTGGATAAAACACTTGGCAGCTTAACCGGAAGGTTCAGAGCTAGAAACCACCCAGCTGCTCCAAGGGAAAGGTGATGCTTCCGCTAAGATGACAGGCTTGGGGCTGTTCAGCTCTGTCCTCTTGGGTCGCTACGAGTCTGAATCGACTCGATCGATGGCAGTGGGTTTGGCTTGGATTTTTCCGGTATTTAATCTTGCTCTGTGCTGGCTTAGTGACAGCCACATGCCCATATGTTCCAGTCTTTAACCTGGTAAAGCAAACACAGCTCCCCTCTAGCTCCTGTGGTTTGGTAATTATTCCTGCCCCTTTGAACCAAGCTTCTGGAAAATAGGACACACCAGTGTTTTCCACACTGACTCAGCCTCAGGTTTACCTGGAGAGTTTTTAAAAATAGAAACTGCCTCTAAAGCCCCACCCCAGACCTGCTGATTCCCATGGCAGGAGACAGTCACAGAAGGGACACTGCACGCAACTTCTTGCTTAGTTTGGCTTAGGGCCAGCAGCAAGGGCAGCCGCCCAGTAGCCCCTCATCCCGAGGACAGCTTTTTCACCTTGCCTGCTAGCAGACGCTATCCACCAGATGGATTGTCCCACCCCTCTCTCATGCCCAGAACATTCCAAATGGACTGAGAACACACTGCATTTCTTCCCAACTTTTACCGCAACAAGGAGCCCTGGTGGCACTGTGGGTTAAAATGGTGGGCTTCTAAAGTCAGCTGTTCAAATCCATCAGCCGATCCCAGGAGGGAAAAACGATGATGCTGTCTGTTCCCATAAAGATTGACAGCCTCAGAACCTCCAGGGAGCATTTCTACTCTGTCCTATTTGGTTGGTTCTCTGTGTGTTGATAAACTATATATACCGTAGTATATAGTATGAATAAGAACTGGCTTGACAGCACTTAACATCAATAATATATTGTAATACAGTAACAGCATTTTATTTTGTAATTTTCCTCCAATAACACGTAGCAAAACCTTGTTCTTTATCCCTGCCAATAGCTCTTTCTTAAAAGAACTTTAAGAGATGAAATGGCCTTTCTTAGGGAGGGACGTGGAAGTAGACTACTTCTTGGTTTAAGGTTCCTAAGATCATTCATCTTTGAATTTCTGGAATTCACTGAACTGGTTCACTGTCTTTCTTCATAACATATTGTTAAGAGATGTCGAGTAGCTTCTGACTCACAGCGACTCTTTATAGGGTTTCCGAGGAGCAGCTGGTGGGTTTGAACTGCCAACCTTGGTCTCGGTCCTTGGTTGTGGTTGTTTAAGTTTTGGGTGGTGGTTGCATTTATTGCTCTTGTTTTTAGTGCATTTTCTCAAGTGAAGGTACATTGCAATTTTGTCGGGTTGAGCTTTATGAAAAGTCTGGGCGAATTTCCTTATCATTGCCGTTTTGGGAGGGTAATTTGGGGGCCAGTTTTTCTATTTCATTCATGGCTGTGATGCTTGATGTAAAGTAATGAGTAAGTGGAAACAAAGACTCGCAATGTCTGGATTGGCACAGTGGCTGCACCAGTGGGCTCCAATTTCTCAGCGATTGGGAGGCTAGTGTGGCCTGGGTAGTCTTAGTTGGGTTATATGTAGGGTCGCTAGGAGTCAGAACTTACTAAAGGGCACCTAACAGCAATAACAGTGAAGATTTTCTCCTTCAGTTTAGGTGGCATCGCTTTCAAGAAGTGGATGTCACTGAGAGTCTTTCTCTGGGGTTACAAACAGCTCTCTGTCTGCTTCTCTCTGCTCACAACTTTCTCTGTCTGTTGAGCTCAGGAGTGAACACAGGACTGTGGAGCCTTTATAGAACTTCCCAGTTGCAGAACCTCTCAGAGATGAAGTCCAGCCTGAGTCCCAGCGCCAGAGCCTCCAGAGGGGCCATCTCCGTGGCTCACTGGGATGAGAGGTCTCTTCTTGATCAACATGCTTTTTTCCCAGGGGGTGGAGGTGCATTCAGAGTTCCTGCTGTTACTTAGGAAGAGTTAAAGGTGCACACTCTCGGAAAGAGGCCTGTGGAATTCCATTAAGTGGGGACTGGGAAGAGAAAATGAAAATAGTCTTTGTTGTTGTTTTTGTTGTTAAGTGCTGTCGAGTCGGTTCCGACCCATAGCGTCCTTGTATAGCGTTTCTGAGGAGCAGCTGGTGAGCTTAAACCGCTGTCCTTGCAGATGACTTTGCAGTCTGGTACATTAACCAACAGCGCCACACAGTCTTTGATTAGAGGGGGAAAGTCCCTTGGGAAACATCTAGCAATAAGAGAAAACTTGATCACAGAGATATGGTTGTAATGATTTGGGCAAAGCACAGTGAGAAAGCTGCGATAAACTTCAGGATAATTTCTCATTCCTAGAAACGAAATTAAGCTTCATAACATACTGTTAGACTGTCAGTCATTTTTTTCAAGCATTATAGGAAATGTTGTGAAGTGCCATCGAGTCAGGTCTGACTCATAGCAACCCTGTACAGGGTTTCGAGGAGCAGCTGATGAGGTTGAACTACCAGCGTATTAATCCATAGCGCCGCACCAGGACTCCATAGTAAATACAAGTGTGGCATTATTGACATGGAGAAACAGATTCCACTGAATACAGCTGATACGCTGTTGTTAGGTGCCGTCCAGGCTCTGACTCATAGGACGGAACCCTGCCTGGTCCCGCGCCATCCCCACAGGTGTTATTATGTTCGAGCCCACTGTTGCTGCCACTGAGCCGATCCATCTCTTTGGGGTCTTCTTCTGATTCACCCTCTACTTTAGCAAGCATGATGTCCTCCTCCAGGGACTGGTCCCTCCTGACATGTCAGAGTACATGAGACAAAGTCCCGCTATCATTGCTTCTAAGGAGTATTTGGTTTATACTTCTCCCAACACAGATTTGTTCATTCTCCTGGCATTCCATCATGCATTCAGTATTATTCCCAACACCATTATTCAAATGTATTGCTTAGTCTCTGGTCTTCCTTAGTCATTGTCCAGTCTTCCCGTGCATATGAGATCATTGAAAATACCATGGCTTGGGTCAGGCTCACCTTACTCCTCAAACTGACATCTTTGCTCTTGAATACTTGTGCAGAGGATTTGCCTAATGCAATACATCGTTTGATTTCTTGACTGCTGTTTCCTTGAGCCTTGATTGTGGATCCAAGTAAATGTAAATCTTTGATAACTTCAATATTTTCTCTGTTTATCATGACGTTATTTATTGGCCCAGTGGTGAGGATTTTTGTTTTCTTTACATTGAGGTGCAATCCATACTAAATAAAGGCTGTGATCATTGATCTCCAACAGTATTTTAAGTCTTCTTTGCTTTTAGCAAGCGAGTGCGAGCTACATACCACAGACTGTTGAGTCTTCCTCCAATTCTGGTGCCATGTTCTTCACATAATCCAGCCTCACAGATTATTTGTTCAGCCTACAGATTGAATAATTACGGTGCAAAGCCGCAACCCTGACACACACCTTTCCTGATTTTAAACCACGTAGTTTCCCTTTGTTATGTTTGAATTACTGCCTCTTGGTCTATATACAGGTGCCTCACAAGCACAATTAAGTTTTCTGTAATACCCATTCTTTGCAGTGCTATCCATAATTTGTTATGAGCCACACAGCCGAAAGCCTTTGCATAGTCAATAGAGTACAAGTAAACATCTTTTGGTCATTGTTTGCTTTCAGCCAGGGTCCAATGACATCAGCAATGGCCTTGTTCTCTTCTGAATATGGCTGCAGCTGTTTTTTGAATTATCTTCAGCAAACTTTTACTTGTATGTTATACTAATGACATCATTCCATGATTTCTGTATTCTCTTGGGGTACCTTCTTTTGGAAGGGTGGGCACAAATAAGGATCTCTTCCAATCGGTTGGTCAGGTAGCTGTTTTCCAAACTTGTTGGCATAGACAATTGAGCGCCTCCAGTGCTGCATCAGTTTGTTGAGAAATTTCCATTTGTATTCCATCAATTCCCGGAGCCTTGGTTTTCACCATTGCTTTCAGTGTAGCTTGGGTGTCTTGGTTCCGTACCATTGGTTCTTCACCATGTGTTTCCTGTTGAAGTGGTTGAGCACTAACCTAGTCTTTTGGGTCCAGTGACTGCGTATTCCTTCCAACTTCTTTTGTGTCATTCAGTATTTCGCCCAGAGACTTTCTCAGTATTGCAGTCCGAGGCTTGACATTTTCCTTCAGTTCTTTTCAGCTTCAGAAATGCTGAGTGTGTTCTTCCTTTTTTGTTTTCTAACGCCAACCCTTTGCACACATCATTCTAATACTCGTCTTCGTGACCTGCCCTTTGAAGTTTCTTGTTCAGCTCTTTTACTTCCTTATGTCTTCTAGTTGCTTTAGCGTCTTTACATTTAAGAACAAGTTTCAGAGTCTCTTCTGACATTCATTTTGATCTTTTCTTTCTTTCCTACCTTTCTAATGACCTTTTGCAGTCTTCCTGTATGATGCTCTTGTTAGTCATTATACAACTTCTCTTTTGGGTTATTAATGTGTAATGTATCAAATCTGAGATGGTCTCTAAAATTCGAGTATAAAAAGTTCATATGTGATATTCTGGCTCTCAAGGACTTGTTTTAACTTTCTTCAGCTTCAGACTGAACTTACTTACGAGCCATTGATGGTCTGTTGCACAGTCTGCCCCTGGCCTTGATATTTGGCTGATGAAACGGAGCTTCTCCATTGTCTCTACCCACAATGGGAGTCAGTTTCACTCCTGTGTGTTCCATCTGGCAAGCTCTATGTGTATAGTAGTCAGCTATGTTGTTGTAGAGAGGTATTTGTAATGAATAAGTTGGTCTGTCTTCCACCATTTTATTATTCCATCTTTTAACATCATTTTTATTACCGTAGGATATTTACCAACCACCAGTCAGTCCTTCCTCTTTGTTAACAACTTTTGCATTCTAGTCCGTGCAGCTTGATTGCATTTTTGATCAATTTCAGAATGAAGAAGTTTGTAAAATTCTTCAGTTTCATCATCTTTGACTTTAGCTATTGGTTCATAAATTTGAATGATAGTCATATTAGCTGGTGTTCATTGTTTGTTGTTGATGATGTTCCGTGCTGTCAAGTCGGTTTCAACTCATAGTGACCCTGTCTAGGGTTTCCAAGGAGGAGCTGATGAGTTTGAACCGCCAGTCTTGCACTTCAAACCCACCATGCCGTCAAGGGAAGGAGATCTTAATAGCATAGTGGTTACGAGTCAGGCTGCCAATAACCTCAAGGTCAGCAGTTTGAAACTACCAGCCGTTCCACAGAAGAAAGATGAGGCTTTCTGCTCCTGTAAAGCTTTGCAGCCTCAGAACCCCTCTACAGGGTCACTGTGAGTCGGAGCTGACTCCATGGCACATTATCACCATCACTACCATGCAGCCAGTGCTTAACCTACAGTATCCGTGTAGGTGTATGGATATTAGCCTATCATAGGCAGCATTGTACTTCAAGATACATTTTGAAATGCTCTTTTTGATGATGAATGTGGTGCCATTTCTCTTCAATTTTTCATTCCCAGCATAGTAGTCTATATGATTATTGGATCCGAAACTGTCAATACCAGTCCGTTTCATCCCACTAATGCCTAGGCTATTGATCATTATGCGTTCCATTTAGTTTTTGACGACTTCCAATTTTCTTAGATTCATAGTTCATATATTCTGCATTTTAATTATTATTGGATGTTGCTATACTTAGTTGCTGTTCTATAATTCCTTGTATAGATTTCTAGTCAAGATTTCGGACTCCTGGATACAGTTTCTCTCTTCCCTCTGGCAGTTCTCAGATGTAGATAAAAGTGAAAGTCTCCTTAGGAAATCTTCTCCATCCCCCTTTGGATCGCTCCATTGCTGTGGATTCTCTTCCATGCCTGGCTAGACTTGTAACAATTGCATGTCACCTTTTACCCTTTTTTTTTTTGGTATTTTAGATTTAGAAAGATTTTAATCAATACAAGTTGATTAAAACCAACTTGGGCTGCTGACTTCAAGGTTGTTGTTGGTAGGCAGTTCAAACCTACTAACCACTCCTTGGGAGAAAGATGAGGCTATCTGCTTCCATAAAGATTTAGTCTCAGAAACGTTCAGGAGCAGGCCTCCTCTATCCCTGTGAGCGTGGGGTGGTTTTTGGTTCTAGTGGGGAAGAAATACAAATTCAGGTTTCGTTTTTGATCACCATGTCTTGCTGCACATTCATTTCACAGAGATCGGTTCTGATGTTTTCAGTTGAGAGATGCGTCGTGCTGAATGTTAGCTGTCTTCCTTGTTTTGTTTTTTTTTCGGCTTCCCTTCTTTGTTTTTTGAGGTTCAATTTTTTAATTTCCTTGGCCTTTTTTTAAACCCCCGGGGTTAAGAGTCAATATTTGATTGACATTAAATTCTTGGTGTGGGGGAATAAGAGGGGAAGGCCTGGGACATGGACCTTTCTCTTTGTCATTGTTTAATCGGGCAGGGAATGAGGCCACCATCCAGGTCACGGCTCTCAAGTGGTGCTCAGTGGGAGCATGGTGGCTCTGTAGGATAAGCGCTGGACTGCGAACCACCAGCCACTCCGTGGGAGAAGGATGAGGCTTTCTGCTCTTGCAAAGATTTACAGCCTCGGAAACCCTATACAGAGTCCCTGTGAGTCGGAACCAACTCCCCTGCACACGACAACATGGTAGGGATTTATTTTAGTTGGATATTTCTCCCTTTTTATTTCTTGAAGTTGTGAGGTGCTTAGAGGGAGACAGTCACTACTGAATGGCCGTGCTGAGGTGACCATGAGAACACACTGGGAGGAAGCCAGCATCCAAGGGCCTGTGTTTGCACCTGTCTCTCTTCTACCCAGTATGCAGTACGTTTGGCCAGCTGTTGTTGTATGTGCCTTCAGACCATTCAGTCTGGGCATTCTACTTGATTTCAGAAGTATTCATAGCAATTGACTTTGTAGGAAAGATTTATTAACCTCATCCATTGCTCTAATTTGGGGCTATGTGTTCTTGTTATAGACGAGGTGTATTGATCTATCCATCAAAAGAATAATTTCTATTTAGTTAAACATAGAAAGCCGTCTTCCGGAACTCCTCCCTGCTCTTCCAGGTTTGTAGGATACTTGTTTCAGACTATTCAGATGTGTGTCCCACCTTTGAGGGGATATCATGTGGGAAAAGTGTCAGGATTTATGTTGTGTGACTGATAGATCATTGTTTTAAAAATGAAGAATGGTAGTAGCTATTTTCAGAAAGGATTTTTTTTTTTAAATAATTTTAAATTAATCCATATCACCAAATACAGAAGGATAGTAAAAATGCGACTTCTCTTAAACATCAACGTGAACGTTCACATAATACACACATTAAGGTTTTTTTCTTATAAAATGTTTGCTATAAAACTTCAGGGTGTTTATTTTAGTCTTTTCTGAATATGCTCAAATTTCATTTTTCTGTAATTAGGGTTAACTGAAGACAGTAAGTAAGAGGTTACCCATTCAATTCCGTTGAGTCCATTGCAACCCATAGCAGCCCTGTGTAGGGTTTCCAAGATTCTAAATATTTATGTGAGCAGACAGCCTCATCTTTCTCCAGTGGAGTGGAAGGTGGGTTTGAACTCTTAACCCACAGTGCCACAAGAGCTCCAGAATCCTAAGTTGTTATTGCTGTTATTAAGTGCCACTGAGTTAGTTGGGTGCTGAAGAAGTAGACCGACCATTAAGTAGTTTGTAAATTGTTTATTGCTAATTTGGTGTTGTTGTTGTTGTTAAGTACTATTGAGTTGGTTCCAACTAATAATGACCCTGTGTCAGGTTTTAAGGCTGTAAGTCTGTGCAGGAACAGAGAGCCTCATCTTTTTCTTACGGAGCAGCTGGTGGGCTCAAACCGCCCACCTTGTGATTCACAGTCCTCTGCTGATCCTACATGCTGCTGCAGTTGTGTGCCGTGGAGTCGGTTTATTAGCAGGAGGGTCTGCTAATAAAAAGCAAAAATTGTGTAGTAGTAAACTAGACTCCTGGTGTGGCACTGTGGGTTAATGTGCTGGACTGCTATGTTGATTTGAACCGAAAGGTGGTTGGTTCAAACTCACCAGCCGCTCTTTGGAAACCCTGTATAGGGTTGCTATGGGTTGGAACCGACTCAGCAGCGTTTAACAACAAACTAGAGTTGATAGAATGATATCTTTATGAAATTTCATCTTAATATTCATAAGAGAAATATCCTTACTCAGTTTTTAAATGATGAATCTCCATTTAAAAGAGTATTTTTCTATTTCCTGATACCTGGAAGCAGGCAGAAGGGCTTGTTTGCTTTGTGGCTTGTGGCATATGCTGTCAGGTATTTGAGGGTATTAGTGTGCCTGTGTTTTTTATAAAAAGATATGAAACTGTGTATCTTTTTAATTAGAGAAATAATGCATGCTGAGTTGTGGCACGGTAGGGTAAGCACTGGACTGGAAGCTGTAAGGTTGGCAGTTCAAACCTACCAGCCACTCCTTGGAAACCCTATAAAGGTCGCTGTGTGGCGATACTGACTTGATGGCACTTAACAACAACAATGTAGAAAATATAGAGAATCCTAAAATATACAAATAGAAATAATAATTTCACCAGTTATATCATTTTTTAAATGATTCAGTTAGTTAGCAAACAGTTACGAATTTTCTCTGTGCTCTGTGTAGATATTTGGAACGTGATTTATAGAAACGTGTCTCAGAAATGGAGTCCACTCATATTGCAGTTTCATTATGATGTTAAAATTTCCATGATATGAACCGTGCCTAGAGAGTTGCTACAAGACAAAAGTTAGTTGTAAATTACAGGTAAAGAATAGCCTCCAGTGACCATAAATTTCCTAAAATAGCTGACAGAATGCCTGATTATATGCCCTGCCCCCCATAGGACCTCCAGCTGCTTCCTAGTGGTCAGATCTCAGTGGTCCATTAGGACTCCCGGCTGGTTCCTAGTGGTCAGATCTCAGTGGTCCATTAGGACTCCCGGCTGGTTCCTAGTGGTCAGATCTCAGTGGTCCGTTAGGACTCCCGGCTGGTTCCTAATGGTCAGATCTCAGTGGTCCATTAGGACTCCCGGCTGGTTCCTAGTGGTCAGATCTCAGTGGTCCATTAGGACTCCCAGCTGGTTCCCGATCCCTTTCAGCTATTGGTTCCTCTTCTTCCCTAGGAAAGTCTGTGACTAGACCTGCTAAAAATGCAGAGTGCCACCTCCTCCCCTTTCCCAGCCTTTCCTGGAAACACCCCCCTCAGGGAAATGGCTAGACAGCGAAGTCGCAGGAATTCAGAGCCACCAGGCATCCAGAACACGGTTTCTCAAATTATTTACGTGACCTGTCATGAAACAGAGTTGAGTTTATAGCAACTTGATTGATTGTGTTAATCCTGGTGGGATTTGCAGTTGTATTTTGGATTCTTACATCTCCTCTCAGAAGACTGTCGGCTAAGCCACTTTCTAAAGATGTCTTGATTTGTGGTTTAGCGTATCAGACAGTGTGTACAATTGACATCTAAGACTTTGGTGCCCCGCTGTCTTGGCACATCCGAATCTGAAGTGTGACCCATGACTCATCAGCTGATGTTGTTGGTGCATTCTTAGAAACAAAGAGTGTGGCCGCAGGTTTCCCGTTAGTTGCAGAGTCGAGCCCATAGAAGAAAACACCAGCATGATTATAGCTGTGTGGTTGGTCGGCTGTTAAACGTGTATTACAACAGCAGTTCGAATCCAGCAGCTGTTCCTCAGGAGAAAGTTGAGGCTTTCTGCTCCTATAAAGATTTACAACAATAAAGTGGGCGGCTGCAAAGAAAAGAGTAACATCTTCTTAATTAAGATTTATTTAGACTAGACCTTTTGAGGCCGAGGTTTTTTCTTTCTTAAGAAGTTTAATTTATGAAATAATAGAAGTTTTCAGTTTCTGTATTATAAAATGATAAAATGGTAGTACTTGATATTTATGGGAAATCAACACGCAAGAGGAAGAAAAACTCATGTGTCGCATCTTCTACCAGGGTTCTTGGATGACACAGATAGTAAGTGCTCAAATACTAACTGAAAGATTGGCAGTTAAAATATACCCAGGTGTGCCGGGGAAGGAAGACCTGGTAATCTTCTCCAAACAGTCACAGCCATTGAAAACCCTGGAGTACAATGTACTCTGAGCGGATTCGCCCTGAGTCTTAACTGACTTGATTGCTGTTGTTAGTGCTACTGAGTCAGGTCCAACTCACAGCCACCCTGTGTAGGGTTTCCTAGGAGCCGCTGCTGGGTTTGGACTTGTCACCTTGCAGTTAGCAGTCCAGTTCTTAGCCTACAATGCCACACCAGGATGTTGTTGTTAAGTGCCGTTGAGTCGATTGTGACTCATAGCGACTACATATAGGATTTCCGAGGAGTGGATGGTGAGTTTGAACTGCTGCCAACCTTAGGGTTTAAACTATAGTGCCACAGCAGGATTGTTGTTGTTTTTAAGGTCGAGTCGATTCCGACCCATAGCGACCTTGTGTAGGGTTTCCAAGGAGCAGCTGGTGAGCTTGAACCACCGACCTTGCAGTTCAGACGACTTTGTAGTCTGAAGCATTAGCCCACAGCGCCACACCAGGATGCCAGGATAGCAATTGGTTAATTCTTCCTACCAAATACATACCACATCTTCACCCGGAGTTTGTAGTCTTGCTACGATTCATGGTTGTTGGACAATCTTGGTAATTTACACTGAGATTTATGATGCTCTTTATGATGTCCAAGGTCTCCCTGGTCTCTTCTTATCTGCTCGTCTTCACCCTTTGTTACAGGGTGGCTCCCATTTAAAGTTGGACCCTTGGCCTTCATTTCCTGCTCTATCACTTGCATGCTTTGCAGCCTGGTAACCCAAAACTGAAAGACAGAGACCAGAGTTAAGGAAGCAGTCATTGTACTCAGCATCGCCCTGCCGGGTGCCCGCCAGCTAAGGAGCGTGTGCAGCGTGGGGGCAGCACCGTTGGCCTTGCTTGCTCTCCTTGTCTGAGAGTGTGAAATGGGTAAATATTTGTTAACTGGGTGGTTGTCATTTTTTTTTTTTTTTTAAAGTGAGACATTTCAGAGAGCATAAGAAAACTAAATCCACATAGTGATTAAAATTGCACTTTGGATTTTACTGTTTGGTGAGTGGATACAGAAGTTTAGTATTTTTACTGACTTAACCAGGGCTTCAGACTGGTTCAGGCCTAGCCAATGAAGCAAAATTGAGATTGACTGGCATATGTAAATTTTGGGTGAAACACAACAATAACCAAACAGGAAAACTAACGGTCAAAGCGCTGGCTCGGGAGCCTCCGGGAGAAGAGGCCTGATGGGGGGACCCGATGGGTGCCAGGACTGGAGCCTCCGGGAGAAGAGGCCTGATGGGGGCACCCAATGGGTGCCAGAACTGGAGCCCCCGGGAGAAGAGGCCTGATGGGGGGACCTGATGGGTACCAGGACTGGAGCCTCCGGGAGAAGAGGCCTGATGGGGGGACCTGATGGGTGCCAGGACTGGAGCCTCCGGGAGAAGAGGCCTGATGGGGGGACCCGATGGGTGCCAGGACTGCGCACAGTGACACAATGCATTCCGAGTGCTGCGCCTGGCCGCCATCTGTGAGCAGGGCAGTGTTGTTTCCTGCTGGGCTGTGTAAGAGAACCCACAGGCTGCCCTGCTTTCTCAGAGGGAGATTCCTTTTCTAGTGGACTGTTAACCTGTGATTTTTTTCCCACTTGTTATCACCCCAGTTCATGTTACCAGGAGAGACCACATCCTGGTGAAGGGCATTATACTTGTTAAAGTGGAGGGTCAGTGATAAAGAGGGAGACCCCCAATGACATGGTTTGGCACAGTGGCAGCAGTGATGGGCTCAGACTTAACAGCAGTGTGAGGAAGGTGCAGGACTGGGCAGGGTTTTGTGCTGTTTTGCAGAGGGTCACTGTGAGCAAGAATCACCTTGGCAGTGCCTAACAACAACACAACTAGATCATCACTGATAAGTACTCACAGAGGAAGGGGTCCTGGTGGTGCTGCAGGTTAAGCACTGGACTGCAAACCTAAGGTTGGCCGTTCAAGCCCACCAGCTAATCCAAGGAAGAACGCTGTGGTAGGCTGCCCCAGTCCAGTTTCACAGGCTTGGAGACCCCATGGGGCCGTTTCACTCGGGCCTATAGGGCAGACTGCAAGGCCGCTTGAACTGCAAAGTTGGTGGTTCAAAGTCACCAGCTGCTCCTCGGAAACCCTATCCTGGGTCGCTATGGGTCAGAATCAACTCCACGGCACTTCACAACACCAACATATGACTGCCGTGTGTGGGATCAGAGTCCACAGCAGTGGGGATACTCAGCTGTGTGAGGGAGGGCAGCTACTGCGTTTGCTTAGTAAGGTCATCCCATGTCCACAGTAATCCTGCTCCGTCACGCTCAGGATGTACTCAACAAATGCTTGTGTGGTGTGATCCGTGCACTTTTGGTGTGTGCGTGGTACTTAGGTACGGTGAAATCTGTGAGAGTCACAATGAGACAGAAATGCCCTGCTTTTCCGGGTCTCGTAGGTTTCCATTTTACCATTTTTCTAGTAGAAAATATTTGCGTTTTCCTTCTCTGAATGCCTTTCCACCTTACACAGGTTCCGGCTCTTGCAGGTTTCACAGCTCCACGCAAGTTCCCTGAAAGGATCAGCAAGACAAAGGATTTGTCAAATGCATCATGTTAGTCTTAAATGTTCTTCATCTAGGTGTTCCCACGGAAATAGCATCCAGTGGATGGTCAGCTGTAGTATTCTCTGGGTAGTATTTCCTGCCTTTGTCAACCAAGACCCAAAGCCTTAAGGAGATTCATGGTTCGAGAGCATGAGATTCAAAGTGTGAAACTTACAGGGAAGTTCTGAGAGACTCCCTCCTGCCCGTCTTCCTGTCACTTAAAGTAGTCTGCTAGCAAGCGGAAGAGTGGCATTAGCTTGGTTGTAGTTCCCTTTGTTGTTTGTTTTATTTTGCCTGTTACTTGTTTTACTTTTATTATGATGACTTTGTAATGTGGACTGGCCTTGACATGACAAGTCAGCAGTTCGACTCCACCAGCCATTCCATAGGTGACAGATGAGACGGTCTGCTCCCGTAAAGACTTAGAGTCTTGGAAACCCTACGGGGCATCGCCATTCTGAGCACGGTGGGGCTGCTGGGGCTGCTGGGCACTCGATGGGCGATGGGCGGGTGGGTGATGTAAATGAACTTCTCTAGTTAGGAATCAGAAGTTCACATTGCATTGCGAATGCTTGTAGATAAGGAGTTAACTGTTCAAATCATTGTATAGAGTGGATTGAGATTAGAAGCAGTTAAATCCAAAATTGTTTATATAACCCCAAGACATTGGCAAGAAAAAGCAAGTAGGCCCCACATCTTGCGGCATTAATTTATATATCAGTAGCTGATATTCATTGTTAAGTGTTCCCATAGAAAAACATAAAGGCATGTTGGTATTTATATCGTAAAGGCTTAGGAGGAGAAGCTGTATATAAGGTTCAGCTATTTCTTTATCAACCCCTGTATACTGCCTCTTGGTCCAGGTACAGATTCCTCATGAGCACAGTGATGTGTTCCGGAATACTCAGACTTTGCAATGTTGTCTATCAGGTGTTCCGGAATACTCAGACTTTGCAATGTTGTCTATCAGGCAGTGTTTCGTTCTGTTGTACATAGGGTCGCTATGAGTTCAGTAATGACTTGATGGCACCTAACAACAACACTGCATTGTTGTTAGGTAATGGGTCAGTTCCACCTGAATGCATGCTCCCTGATCCTGCCCCATCCTCACAATTGTTGCTGTATGGTAGCCCACCGTTGCAACTACTGTGTCAATCTGCCTCATTGAGGGTCTTCCTCTTTTTCATTGACCAAGCATGATGTCCTTCTCCAGGGACTGGTCCCTCCTGACAGCATGGCCAGGGTACATGAGATGAAGTTGTGCCATCCTCACTTCTCAGCATTCTGGCTGTACTTCTTCCCAGACTAATTTGTTCTTTCTTCTGATGGTGGCGGTGGTGGTGATGTGCCATGGAGTTGGTCCCAACTCATAGCGACCCTGTACAGGGTTTCCGAGGCTGTAAACCTTTACAGGACCTAGAGGTTAGTAGCCTGACTCATAACCACTGTGTTAACAGAGCTCATAGAAGGTAGTTGTTGTTGTTGTGTGCCATGGAGTCGGTTCCGACCCATAGCGACCTTGTACAGGGTTTCCAAGGCTGTAAATCTTTACGGGAGCAGAAAGCCTCATCTTTCTCCCGCGGAGCAGCTGGTAGTTTCGAACTGCTGACCTTGCGGTTCGCAGCCCCATTAGTAACCACTATGCTACCAGAGCTCCTTATAAAGCACATTGTTGTTGTTGTTATGTGCCGTGGAGTCGGTTCCGACCCATAGTGACCCTGCACAGGGTTTCTGAGACTGTTAATCTTTACGGGAGCAGAACGCCTCATCTTTCTCCCGCGGAGCAGCTAGTAGTTTCGAACTGTTGACCATGCGGTTCGCAGCCCGATTCGTAACCACTAGAGTACAAACTAATTGTTTATCTGAAAATATAGTGTTTGGTTGTGGTTTTTTTTTTTTTTAAGGAAAATATAATTTCTCTTTAAAGATATATCCTTAAGATATATTCTTAAATGTAGAAATACAGATTCTGTTTTTCAGTTTCCTAAATTAGATACCCTATACAGGGTCTCTATGGTTCGGAAACGACTGAACAGCACTTAACAACAACAACATTGTCAGAAAGACTGTGTGTTATGAAGAATGAAGAAGCCTTTGTAAAGTGTTACGTTGAGCTAGTTCTCAATGTATTTAGGCACCCAAGAGATGTTATTGTAGGCACTGGTGGTTGTGGAAAATGGTTAACCTGATTGACTTTGTACCATGAATAGTTTGTTGACCATCTCTGTTAACTTATTGGGTTTTTCCCTAAATGCTTTAAAGATTGTTTTCTGTGTTTCTATGTCAGTTTATAGATTTATCCAGATTAAATCTGAGGATATTTAGTATCTAGAAATAAAATCTTTTCCTCCATGGGACAGTTTCTTAGATTGAGTTACTAAACAATTGTTGTTGTTGTTGTTAAGTACCGTGGAGTCGGTTCCGACTCATAGTGACCCTGCACAGGGTTTCCAAGGCTGTGTATATCTTTACGGGAGCAGAACGCCTCATCTTTCTCCCGCGGAGCGGCTGGTAGTTTCAAACTGCCGACCTTGAGGTTAGCAGCGTGATTCGTAACCACTACGCTACAGAGCTCCTTACTAAGCAATACATGTTTTAAAAGAGAGAATCCTAATCCATAACTGGAGAAGCGTGAAGAAGAAAAAACAGAAAGTGATTATTTTATTTATGACTTAATCCTAAATTTCAACAAGTGTTCTTTTCAACAGGACTTGTAGATTTCTGTTGAGGTTTCATGCAAGGCCATTGGAATGGTATATTGTGATTGTTAAGGGCTGTCAAGTTGGTTCCAGCTCATATGACCCTGTATAGTGTTTCCAAGGAACGGCTGGTGGGTTTAAACTGCTGACCTTGTGGTTAGCAGTCCAGTGCTGTCGAGTTGGTTCCGACACATAGCAGCTCTGTATAGGGTTTCCGAGGAGCAGCTGGTGAGCTTGACCCACCGAGCTTGCAGTTCAAATGGCTTTGCAGTCTGGCGTATTAACCCACAGCGCCACCCCAGGACTCCCAGGATTGTGTAAGAATTGTGAAATCACTTGTTATTAGATTGTCCTTATCTAGAGCTATTAGCATTAATAATAATAATCTTAGATTGTCC
>NW_006408523.1:2305975-2318838 GCF_000296735.1 Chrysochloris asiatica | reverse complement strand
TTAGCGTTAATAATAATAATCTTAGATTGTCCCTGTCTAGATCTTTTAGCGTTAATAAAAATAATCTTAGATTGTCCCTGTCTAGATCTATTAGCATTAGTAATAATATTCTTAGACTGTTCCTGTCTTGATCTATTAGCATTAGTAATAATCTTAGATTGTCCCTGTCTGGATCGATTAGCATTAGTAAAAACAGTCTTGTAATCCTTAGTGGTAATGACCACTATTTTTAAAACTTTTCATAAAAATGTATCTGTAGATGTACAAAGTGTTTAAGACCAAATCCTCGGAAACGCTCCCCAGGGCTGCTGTGAGTCGGAACCAACCTGACAGCACTTAACAACCTTATGTAAAGAATCAAATCAATCAAACAAATAAAACATTTAACCCTTTAGGTTGACTCCGCAACCTTTTCCTTACATTCGGGAAAATGGTAGCATAGGGGAATTAATGGATAATGTTTTCCTGTGAGAAGAAAGGAGGCGTCTGTAAAAACAGTGACAAAGGAAGCTTCTAAGACCTTTCCTGTCACAGACAGATTAGTGGGGCTTGAAGACGCTGTTGTCTCCCCAGTATTTTATCTCCAGATTTTGTATGTGAAAATAGCTATCCTAGATCTTAGGGATTAACCCTAACCTGTAACTGTGCGAAGTGTCGTGGTGATTGTGGTTATAGAACCGACATCCCATCAAAGGGTTAGGTAGGCTCTGAATACAGAGTGCACCCAACCAGGGAAACCTCTCAGCCCAGGAAGAAACGCTTTCTTTAGCAAATTGTTGTTGTTGTTGGTAGGTGCCATCCTTATGTAGAACGAAACACTGCCCAGTCCTACGACATCCTCACAATTGTTGTGTTTGAGCCCATTGCTGCTGCCACTGTGCCAGTCCAGCTTGTTAGGGGGTCTTCTTTTTCAAAGAGCCTCCACTTTACCAAGCATGATGCCCTTCTCCAGGGACTGGGCCCTCCAGGTGCTGAAATGTCTGAAGTATGTAAGAAATGTCTGAAGTCTGGCCATGTTGATTTCAGGAGCATTCTGGCTGTATGCCTCCCAGCACAGATTTGTTTGTTCTTCTGGTAGTCCATGGTACTTTGGGGAAATTAGGGAACTCAAATCTGGTCGTGGCATCAGGATTGGAGGAAGACTCATTAACAACCTGTGAAATGCAGATGATACAACCTTGTTTGCTGAAGGTTAAGAGGTCTTAAAATACTTAATGATGAAGATCAAAGAGCACAGTCTTCTGTATGGGTTGCACTTCAATGTAAAGAAAACAAAAATCCTCACAAATGGACCAATAAACAACATCAAGATAAATGGAGAAAAGATTCAAGTTGTCAAAGACTTCAATTTGCGTGGATGTACCATCAATACTCAGCAGTCAAGAAATCAAATGACGTATTGCATTAGGTAAATTTGCTGCCCAAGACCTCTTTAAAGTGTTGAAGAGCAAAGATGTCAGTTTGAGGACTATGGTATTTTCAGTAACCTCATATGTATTCGAAAGTTGGCTAGTGCCTAAGGTAGACTATGAAGAATTGGTGCATTTGAGTTACGGTGTTGGAGGAGACTATTGAAAGTGCCATGGGCTGCCAGAAGAACCAATAGATCTGTTTTGGAAGAAGTGCAGCCAGAGTGCCAATCCGTTTGTCAGAGTAGATAAATGGATCCTGATCCTCAGGTAGAGCAAAGTTGTTGGACAAGTACTGCTCTCTGTAAAAGCAGCCATCCACACTGACGTGCGCCATGTACAATGAAAGATTTTCTTGTGTTGATGGTACTAAGTAAGGCCCACTGCCGTTGAGTTGATTCCAAGTCGCAGCAACCCTGTAGAGGGTTTCTGAAGCTGTCAATCTTTGTAGGAGCAGACAACCTCATCATTCTTCCACAGGGCAGCTGGTTAGTTTGAACCACTGACCTTGAGTGTAAGTCCACTGACCTGTAGGGTAAGTCCAGCGCTTACCCTACAGCGCTACCAGGGTTCCTTTCTCTATTGTTGTTGTTAAGTGCCGTTGAGTCGGTTCTGACCCATAGCAACCCTGTATAGGGTTTCCGAGGAGCAATTCTCTATTAAGTTCCCCGTTTTTCCCCCTAAGCCTTTTGAAAATTAAAAGAGATTGATAGCATATTATGTGTGTGTGTGAGTGTGTGTGTGATTACGGTGCAGGCCTGTGTAAATGCCACAGATCCGTGTACAAGAGCGCCTTCTGTTCATTCATACACACATTTCAGGACCAGAAACGAGGAATGCCAAAGATGAAAAAGATACACTCTGTAGCCTGAAAGAGGTGAGGAGACAGGTAAGCAGCCTTCACAGAACAGGTGCTGAAATGAAAGTCAGTGGGAAGAGCAGCGGGAAGTGGGGAAGGACCCCAGCCCTTCCCCACCCCACCCGCCAAGAGTAGGCACCTGGCCTTACGGAGCGGCACCTGCCTACGAGATTGCCAGGGACAGGTGAAGAGACTAACCCCCCACCACCAAGTCCTCACCGACTCAGAGTGGCCTTGTGTAGGATTTCCGAGACGGAATCTCTGCAACAATAGAGCTGCATCTTTCTCCCATGGAATGGCTGGTGGACTTGAACTACAGACATGGCAACTAGCAACTCAGCACCTAACCCACAGCGCCACCAGGGCTCCTTGATGGTTGTTGTTGTTATTAAGTGCCGTGGAGTCGGTTCTGACCCATAGCGACCCTGTATAGAGTTTCCGAGGAGCAGCTGGTGAGCTTGAACCGCCAACCTTGCAGTTCAAATGGCTTTGCAGTCTGGTACATTAACCCACAGCGTCACACCAGGACTCCACCAGTTATATAGTACGTGCTATATGCCAGCACTGCCTTAAGCACTTTATATAAACACAACTATTTTTTATCTGAAGTGGACATTTCTCCCATTCTGAACATATTATTGTGGGCGCGGTGGTGCCATATGATAAGCATTGTTGTTAAATGCCATCGAGTTGGTTCCAATCCATAGCGATACTGTATAGGGTTTCCTAGGAGCTGCTGGTGAGCTTGAGCCGCTGACCTTGCAGATCAAATTGTCTTTGCAGCCCAATGCATTAACCCACAGCGCCACACCAGGAGTCCACATATAATTAGCACTGTGCTATTATTTTGTGAATAGGGAAGACCGTAGAAGAATTGATACTAGTTAATGTGTTGGAGGAGAATATTGAAAGTGCCATGGACTGCCAGAAGAACCAATAGATCCGTTTTGGAAGAAGTGCAGCCAGAGTGTTCCTTGGAGGCCAAGATGGCTAAGCTTCGTCTCTCATACTTTGGACATATTGTCAGGAGAGACCAGTCACTGGAGAAGGATATCATGTTTGGTAAAGTGGAGGGTCACAGAAAAAGAGGAAGACCCCAATGAGATGGATTGGCCAAATGGCAGCATCGATGGACTCAAGCGTGACAACAGTAGTGAGGTTGGCCCAGGATCGGCAGTGTTTTGTTCTGCTGTGCATAAGGTCGCTATGGGTCAATACCAACTCGATGGCACCTAACAACAACAACAACAATTATTTTGTAGACTCCTGGGTGTGGTGCTATAGGATATAGATAGGATAAGCACTAGACTGTGAACCACAAGGTCCTTATTTCAAACCTATCAGCTCCTCCTCAGAAACCCTATACAGGGTCATTATGAATCGAAACCAGTTTGACAGCACACAACAACAACATTACTGTGGAGCCCTGGTGTGCTGCTGTAGGATAAGCACTGGACAACCAGCTTGGTTTGAACCACAAGTTCATTGGTTCAAACTCACCAGCCGTTCCTCAGAAACCCTATACAGGGTCTCTGTGAGTCAGAACCAGCTTGACGAGACTTAGCCAGGACAGTTCTTTGTAGCAGCCTGTACGGTAGATGCTGGTACTCCTTTTCTCTCGCCCTTTTTCTTCTTTCTTAGCCTTTCCTGACTCTGAGCTTTGTCCTTGAGCAAATGCTGCCCTTTTGGGCTCCTCTGCTTGCTGGTTCTTAGGAGTGGATACTGCCTCCCTGGTGAGACTGTTCACCTTGTGGGCTTGTCTGTTGTCAGGCTGCAAACTGAGTCTGGGGTGAGTTCAGTTCCCGACATGAAGGCTGACTACGAGCCACAGATTCAGTGAGCCTGGTCTTTTAAAAACGACTTTTGAGTTTCCCCCATTTTTTCCCAGTCTATTCAGCATCTTGTAATGCAATCCCTTTCAGAATGGTCACCAGTTGTAGCCAGCCGGGCCCCACCGAGTGTTTTCCGTCTCAGG
The DNA here is from genome assembly GCF_000296735.1 of Chrysochloris asiatica. NCBI lineage: Eukaryota > Metazoa > Chordata > Mammalia > Afrosoricida > Chrysochloridae > Chrysochloris > Chrysochloris asiatica. The sequence continues at coordinate 2,314,595 of NW_006408523.1, read as the reverse complement.
GTCGTGGGGGCTGAGGTCTGTATAGTCCACTACTCCTTGGGACTGATAGTTTCCATCTTTGATTTTCTTCACTCTTCTTTTCTCAAGACTGGGAGAGACCTTAGGTGGTCACTCACAAGCTTTTAAGACCCCAGTTGCCAGTTACCAAGGGTGGATCTAGAGCATTGTCTTTGTGGGCTATGCTATGCCTGTTGGTCTTGGTGTCCTGTCCTGCTCCTAGTGTCCATAGGAGAGAAGCAGACTAAGAGACAGCATAAGGATTTGAACTCCCCACCTCCACCCCACCCCCAGCACAGCTCAGGATTGTTGTGTGCCCTGAAGCAGATGCTGACTGATAAGGACCCTGGAAGACAGAGTGTGACTGCCCCCAGGGTGTCCTGGACTGTGGTCTCTGGCTCCAGGGCACTTGTTCCCTACCACTTTATTGCACTCCAAGTTGTTCCTCAATTAACACTACTGTGGGCTCAGTGGTGATCTGCCCGGGGCAGTGTTTCCTTTCTTGCTTGTTTCTGTGGTATCTGGGGGTGGAGATGAGACTCTTGCCATTTGGCATTTTAAAGGGTAACATGTTATTTTTCCTCATGAAAAGATTTTGCGATAAAAAGACAATAATCAAAGAACTGAAAGTTATTTAGAGATTTAGAAAATAGCTGAAATGTAATCGTCTGAAGAGAAATGCTTTCTTAGTCATTATGTGGGAGGCGAGAATTGCAGTACATTTTCTTGAGGAAAAGCAAAGTTAGAATCAATACCACCACAAACCAGAGCAAAGAACTGTGGGTTGTCTTGCTAACTGAATAGGAAACAAGAATCTATGGGCATTCTGTGTGAAAGCACAGACCATGGACGGACCATGGGGACACCGATCTGTCTGCCTTAGACAAATGTTTTTTCTCTCTTAAATCTCACACTTTGCGTTGATCTTGTAAAAATTATATGAAGGGACTTTAAAAAGTGTGTGGAAAATAGAACATAAACCTAATGGTCTTTTTCTATGAACTTTTTGAAGCCCCCTCATCTGTGTTGAGAAAGGTAGACAGAACAGGAGTTATAAAACATGTGTTTGCTCTCATGATGTTGACACTGATAAGGGTTGAGCTCCTAGGCTGCTATTACTATTACTTTAGTTCCTGCTGTTGTTGTTATTAGGTGTCATTGGTTCTGACTCATAATGACCCTCCCTGTAAACAGCAGAACCAAATACTGCTGGCTCCCACGCCAGCCAACAATGGTTGCTATGTTTGAGCCCATTGTAGCCGCCGCTGTGTCAGTCGGTCTCCCTAGGGACCTTCCTCTTTGTCACTGAGCCTCCACTTTACCAAATATGAGGTCCTTCTCCAGGGACTGGGCCTTCCTCCTAGCATTTCTGAAGGACATGAGGCAAAGTCCTGCCTTCCTTGCTCCTTAGGAGCATTCTGGGTGCACTTCTTCAACACAGATTTGTCGTCCTCCCGCCATCGCTGGTATGTTCCACATTCTTCGCCAGCACCACAATTCAAAGGCAGCGCTTCTCTGGTCTTCCCTATTCCTGTCCAGCTTCCAAGTGCTTATGAGGCGATGGAAAAGACCGGGATTTGGGCCGGGCCCAGCCTAGTCATCAGAGGTCATGGTCATTCTTATTAACTCTGTTAAAATGTTAATGTGGTTCCTTCACATACGTTGTTGTTAACTGCTATTGGTTCCAACCCGTTACGGCCCTGTATAGGCTTTCTGAGGAGTGACTGGGGGTCTTGAACCACCAACCTTGCAGATTGCAGCCCGGTGCTTATCCTACAGTGCTGCACCAGGACTGTCTTCTAAGAAGTATGCCACATAATAAAATAGCAGGTACATACTTCATATCATTCAGTGCCGTCAAGTGGGTCCTAACTCATAGCAACCCTGTGTAGGGTTTCCGAGTTGCAGTTCCAACTGACCTTGCAGTTCACTGCTTATCCCACAGAACCACACTGGGAGGCTTCAAAAAGTTCATGGGAACATTCCATTATCTTTCAATTCCATTGTTCCACGATCTTTTTGTGATAGGAGGAGAAATGTTATTACTAAAGGAGAAACCTACTGTAATCCCTCCTTAGGTGGAGAGCCTCCCTTTTAGAACCCATGTGCCCCGGAACATCTTTCTTAGCAGTGGGTGTGTGGTTTCCTGTCCCTACATGTGCGGTGTACTTGGTCTGGTCTTGTTGGTAATCTCCTTCTCCACTCTTCTTGGCTTCTGTATTTCCTCTTTGAGAAGTATTTCCACCCACAAAGCCACTCACTGAATTAGATGCCAGTTCTCTTCCTCTCTCTTCCCCCTATATTTACAGAGCATCCTGTACGGATACAACTTTCTTAGAGCCCTTATTATATTGAATTTTAATCATGGGTTTCCTTGACCAGTCTCATTCTATTTCTCTGCCTCCTTCAGTGCTTAGCACATGCTTGGTTGTTGTGGTGAAGTGCTGTCAAGTCGATTCCCACCCATAGTGACCCTGTGTAGGGTTTCTGAGGAGCTTGAACCACTGACTTTGTGGTTCAAACTAACTTTGCAGTCCAGTGCGTTTACCCACAGCACCACCCCAGGACTCCTGGCACTTACTAAGAGTTCTCTAAATATTTACCAGAGAGGGAGTGCAGAGAGCTGCTGCCTTTAGAATGGGTTGTTTAACCCCTGACTTGTTAGCAGCAGGAAGCGCAGAGAACCTTCTATGAGAGGAACCTTCCTTGCCAGACTTGCAGAAAGAATGGCGTAGGGGCTTCGGACCTCTTCATGTAACTTCACAAGGGGCAGCTGAGAGACTCACCATCCGCACTGGTCCAAGGCTTCTTCCTTGAAGTGGAGCTCAGACCTGTCTCTAACCTCCAACCTTTTTACCATTGGAGCCTCTGCTGCCCCTCCCCCAGCTGGGTGTGATCGCTCATTGCAGTGACCACCCAGAATTCAGATGGTGCCTCTCAGCTCTGGGGTAAATGGGAAGTAGCAGCATTCGGGAATGCCTCAGGATACAGTCCTTCCATCAGGACCATTTCTCTGTGGACCTCTTGGGTTCAGTCGGGGAGAAGCACCCCACTCCTCTGGGAAGGCTTTCAGCTCTTTCCCTCTGTGGGTCGGCATACCCTCTGTAGCTGCCGGGAAGCCCACCATGATGTCCGCCCGGTCTTCTGGTTCTGGTGCTGCCCTTTCTTTGTACGACTTCTCTCTGTTTCCCGGGTCTAAGAGGTTCTCAGGGCAGGGAGCCCAGGCTTGGTATTGGTGAGGATCCCCCCTTCAGCATCTGGGACTGGCTCATTTTAAACCTATCAGGATGGCATATGGACCAAGCTTGGTGTCCTTCACCTGGTGGCATGTCCGAAGTACGTAAGACAGAGTCTGGTCATCCTCACTTCTAAGTCTTCTGGCATCACCCCGTCCAGGACAGCCTTGTTCGTTCTTTTGGCAGTCCATGGTATATTCAATAATGCTTTGCCAACACCGTCATTCAAATTCGTCAATCCTCAAACATAGCTCCAACCAAAGGTCGTTTTTATTAACCACCTCTGGATTATCTTTAAGAAAACATTTCAAAGTCAGTCTTTGACAGAACAGTGTGAATGCATGAAACCAGCCAGAAGCAAAGAGCCATGACTGAAATCATGGCTGCAGACGTGTTACATAGTATACCTCCAGTTACATTTCTTAGCACACTTTGCAGGTGACCCCCGTTGGACAGTGGAGTCTTGTTACTGTCCTTCTGCCACTTCATGTAACACGTAGCATCTTTGCTCTTAGTCACAAGTCCTTATTTCACTTACTGGTCCTGTAATAGATGACTTCCGGTCACATTTATGTTTTCCTTAGGACTCATTGGCTACCTGGTCTGAATGTTGGTTTCTTATTAAGAAAGAAGTTTATTGGTAATATCATTGGGCTGGTACCTTTAGCCTATCTTGATTACTGTTAATTACTTTCTTGTTGTGTTTTTCTAGACTGGCGGGCTGTGACTTCAGTCAAACCTTGGTGTCCATCAAAGGAAATGAAGCCCTGAGCGGACGTCCAGTCTGACGTATGAGACAGAAACTGCCTCACGTGGCCCAGCATGGGAACTGCCAGCGACGAGATGGCTTCGGTGGAGCAGGCTTCCTCCTCCGTAAACCCGCTGTGTTCTGAGTGCGGCCAGCATCACTGGGCGAGAGAAAACCACCTGTATAACTACCAGGATGAGGTGGACGATGACCTGGTCTGCCACATTTGCCTTCAGCCTCTGTTGCAGCCGTTGGACACACCCTGTGGCCACACCTTCTGTGACAAGTGCCTCAGAAACTTTCTCCAGGAGAAAGACTTCTGTCCCCTGGACCGGAAGAGACTCCACTTAAAGTTGTGCAAGAAATCTAGTATTCTCGTTCATAAACTGCTAGACAAGTTGTTAGTCCTGTGCCCATTTTCTTCAATGTGCCAAGATGTGATGCAGCGTTGTAACCTGGAGTCACACCTTAAAAACAGGTAAGTGAAACAGGGACGGGCAGGAGGGGCAACTGGACTGCAGAAGACACGGGTTCAAAGAAGCACTTGATTAGGAAACAGAACACAACACCAGGCCACCATCGGCAGCTGGACCAGAACATCAGCAAATCAGACAGAGAAGAGATGCAAGTAGGCTGTTGTTGTTGTTAAGTGCCATCAAGTCGGTTCCGACCCAGAAGGACCCTGTATAGGGTTTCTGAGGAGCGGCTGGTAAACTCGAACCGCCGACCTTGCAGTTCAAACGGCTTTGCTGGCCGGCGCATTAACCCACAGCGCCACACCAGGACTGTAGGAAACCACATTTGCCCTTCGGATGTCTCTACAAAAAGGTATGTAACCAAGACGGTGAGGAAGTACTAGTTTATGCCCATTCATCTTGGTCTCAAGTGACGTGACTCACATGGGTGTTTTGTTGTTGGTAAGTGACGTTGAGTCAGTTCTGACTCATGACAATTCTGCATAGGGTTTCCAAGGAGTGACTGGTGAGTTTGAACCTCCGACCATGCGGTACACACTGACCTTGCAGTCCAGTGCTTTGTTCCCATAGCACCTCTCCCTGTTGTATTCGTAGGTCTAGGCCATGTGACCGCTGGTTTTAGAAACTGTAAATGTCTATCTATATCTTACCTGTCTCCTGTCTCCTGGTCTCATTGGAATTTGTCCTGAGGAAATAATCCAAAGTTACATATTCGATTTAAAAGTGTTCCACAAGGTAGACTCAATCCTATTGCTGGAAAGTTGAGGGAAGGTTAGAAACACAGTGGTTTAGCGTGCAGCTAATAAAAGGGTCATTTTTTTTTAATATAACGTGGAACTAAGCGTGTTGTTGTTAAGTGCTGTCAAGTTGGTTCTGACCCATAGCAATCCTATGTAGGGTTTCTGAGGAACAGCTGGTGGGCTTAAAGCACTGACCTTGTAGTTCAGACTGGCTTTGCGGTCCAACGCATTAGCCCACAGCACCACACCAGGCCACCAGAAATAACTATCCGTTTCTAAATCACAAAGCTAAACCCTTTCTGCAATATGAATTGTGGTAACTTCACTCGCTGTGATAAACCATGCATACTACAACAAACTGCATTTAGAAAAGACAGTATAAACCTGGTACAGAATGGCTTCTGATTGTACTCATTCACAAAATCATAGAATTGAAGGTTGTTGTTGTTAAGTGCAGTCGAGTCAGTTCCCACCCACAGTAATCCTGTATAGGGTTTCCGAGGAGCCACTGGTGAGCTTGAACTACAACCTTGCAATTCAAACTGACTCTGCAATCTAGTGCAATAACCTCCAGTGCCACTGTAACATCAGTGTAGTTATTGTAGTAAATTTAATGTAGTTACACATCAGTGTAGGTAGTCCCCAACTCATGACACCATCAGGCTACAATGAGCTGCACTTGGAGTGTCTTAGCGTTGGTGTTCTATCCCACACAGTGCTGCAGCGGGGAATTTGCTGTCTTCTCGCTCACAGATGGTCACTCACAGGTGTTCAAAGATCAGTTTTATAAGGATGGTTGGTTGGTTGGTTGTGTGCCCTGGAGTTGGTTCCAACCCATAGCGACCCTGCACAGGGTTTCTGAGGCTGTAAATCTTTATGGGAGCAGAACGCCTCATCTTTCTCCCGTTTATAGAGATACTTATAATAAAAAGCAATAATAATGAGACTGGTAAAAGAAAGAAAGAAAGAAAGGAGGTGTCTGATTACATCAGAGCTGACTTGCAATGGGGTTGTCAGAACAGAACCCGGACCGAAGTCAGGGACCGTCTGCCCTCTCAGTTACCCTTCTGATCTACCATGGTGATGACCACAGGTCAAATCGTGCCTCCACTCCTGTGTTCTACTGACCCTGCTGCATTACTGCGAGTGCACATACCCGTTCTGTCCCTAAATGCCAGTGTTATCATAAAGGGTTCCAATGGCGTTGGTAGAAGTAATGAAGATGTAGAAGAGAGTGATGGGATGCTATCAAAATGCTGCTGTTGATGTTAAATGCCATGGATCATAGTAACCTTGTATAAGGTTTGCGAGGACTAGCTGGTGGGTTTGAACTGCCCACGACCCACGTTTTGGTTCACAGTACAGTGCTTATCCTACAGCGCCACACCAGGAGTTCATGAAAATGTCAAAAGCATTTAAATGTTAGGAAGACCTGTAAAGCAGGAGTGGGGACACTTTTTTGTGCCAAAATTCATAACGTCATTCGTGGGCCATACAAAATTATCAACTTAAAAACGAGTCTGCTGTGTTTGGTCAAACATTTAATTAACTCGCCCCTAATGTGATGGCTGAAACTGTGGTTGCCTTGGCAGAGCCAAACCAAATATAAGGCCCACAGGCCAGACATTCCCCACCCCTGTTGTAAAGACTGCCCATATCTGAATCACGTTGTCCAAAACTAGGAGCTAACAAAAAGGGTAGGACAGCTGTGTAGACTTTTTGAAAATGCAGGTAGCTGTGGGTCTTTGTGTCCCCTGACTCAGTAGCAGATATGGAGTCCAAAGATAGTGACGAAGAACTTCTGGAAGTGGACAGTGAGGTTTTATCCTGAACACGAGGGGCTTCAGAAAGCTTATGACAATGAAATGAAAGGCTAATAGAATGTTGTCACGGACTTTCTGATGCCTTCTCGTCCTAGTCTGGGTTGGACCTCATGTGGTTGTGGCTGGAGAAGACTTTGGGTCTTTCTTAGTTCTCTAGAAGAATTACTCTTTAGAGAACAGATTTCTTTTGTGAATCTTTTATGCACATCAGTTATAGAACAGTAGAGGAACTGAAACAGACCAGACCCACTGACATCAAGTCAGCTCTGACTCATAGTGACCCTGAGATTGTAAATATCTATAGGAGCAGCCAGCCTCTTTTCTCTCCCATGGAGCAGCTGGTGGGTTTAAACCACTGACCTGGTGGTTAGCAGCCCATCATTTATTCCAGTGTTACCAGGTCTTGGTTTTCTGGTACCTATTTTCCTGCAGTATTCTCCATTCTAGTCTTCTGCTCGCTTTGAGATTACTTTGCTTCCCCGCCCCTACAACACACAGTGTCTTAAGGTGAAAGGCTAAGATCTTGATTTGAGATCTTTTTTTTTTTCTTAAATGTGAGCATTTACACATAAATTCCCCTGCGTTGCTTTAGCTGCATCTCACAAGTTTTTGCATGTTGTGTCCTCATTTTCAGTCATCTCAAAATGTTTCTTAATTTTCTTAGTGATAATTATTTTTTTCCCCATTAACCTACTTGTTACTTGAACATGTGTTGTTAATTTCCATGTATTTGTGAAGTTCCCAATTTCCTTTATTCTGTGAACTTCTGATTTCACTCTATTGCAGCTGGACAACATGCTTTTCATTACTTCAAATCTTTTAAATTTATAGAGGCTTACTCGATGCCCTGGCACATGGCTCTCTTGGAAAACGTTGCATGCTTACCTCCGCTATTGTTGCCGTGTTCTATAGATGTCTGCTAGGTCTAGTTGTTGTATAGTGTTACCCAACTCTTCTGTTTTCTTCTTGACCCTCTGTGTCTAGTGTTGTTCTTTACTGGAAGTGGGGTATTGAAGTCTCCAACTACTATTGTTGGATTATCCATCTCATCTAACAATTCAGCCCATTTTTGCTTCATATATTTTGGGGCTCTGTTGTTAAGCCCATATATGTTTACAATTGTTACCTTCTGCATAGATTGGCCCTTTAATCATTATAGAATGTTCTTCTTTGTCACTCAAATTAAATTTTTACTTTCAGTCATTTTTCCTAGTATTAGATAGCCACTCCAGCTCCAAATGATCTCAGTTGGAATAATATATATTTCCCCACAATTTTGCTTTATACTATGTATTACGAAGTATGAATATTCTGGAACACTTAATTGTGCTCATGAGGAGTCTGTACCTGGACCAAGAGGCAGTTGTTCAGAACAACAGAACATGGGAACACTGAATGGTTTAAAATTAAGAAAGGTGTGTGACAAGGTAGTATTCTTTCACCATACTTATTCAACCTATGTGCTTAGTAAATAATCTGAAAAGCTGGGTTATATGATGAAATAAAAACGTGGCATCAGGATTGGAGGAAGACTCATTAACAACCTGCGATATGCAGATGATACAACCTTGCTTGTTGAAAGTGAAGAGGACTTAAAACA
>NW_006408523.1:2238729-2305280 GCF_000296735.1 Chrysochloris asiatica | reverse complement strand
GTACTGACTCCATGACACCTAACAACAACAACAAGGAGTCTCTGCAATGTCAGTTTGAACCACATCGTTGGCAGGTTCAAGCTCACCAGCCACTCGGAAACCCTAGACAGGGTCGCCATGGGTGGAAACCAACTGGACAACTTAACAACAACAATCCGTCACCAGTAATAACAGTGTCTTCTGTTTTACTATAAGCTTCCTGATGTGAATGTAAAAGGATATGGGGGTCCGCCTTGCTCGGAGTTCACACTGGGAGGAATAAGGAAGCTTCCAGGCCCGAGGAGGCTGATTCCTGTCAGGCTGCCCGAGGTCAGAAGTGCTGCACCCTGTTTCCTCCTTCCCTGTTCTGTCACCAGTCGCCCCTCCCCAGGCACCCTCTGCTTCTCTGATGGGTTCCATACAGGACTCTCAGCCAACACACAAGGCTTATTAGGGAAGTTGTTGTTGTTATGTGCCATGGAGTTGATTGCGACCCTGTATAGTGTTTCTGAGGAGCAGCTGGTGAGCTTGAACTGCCAACTTTGAAGTTCGAACGGTTTTGCAGTCTGGCGCATTAACCCACAGTGCCATTCAGGAGCAGAAATGTTGAGGCGACAGTTGTTCGGTAAGAACAGCCTGTCTGTCCCTCAGCCTCTGCCTGCTCAGGCAAGTGTCACAAAACTCCATTGACTCTGCAGATGAATAACCAGGGAGCACTCCACTCCACCCCACCCAAAGGTGCTTAGCTCCATTTCAACAAACCCAGCTCCCCCGATTAAGTGCCTGGAGGCTTACTCCACAAACAAGCCTCTGCTTGAAGACACTCACTGCCTGCTCTGTGGGATGGGAAGAAGCCCACCACTCTATTTCATGCTGTTCCTGCTGTATCTACCGCCTCCGCTTCTCGGCCGCTTCCTGGTGTCGTGGCTCTGTAGCTCCTGGATTAAAGAGGCTCAGTGCACAGGGGTCTTGGGGTCGCACATGGGCTCAGCTCCTCCTGCCTCTTCTTCCTTGATTGTAGTGAGAGCCCCTTTCAACTTCTGAAATGACTCTTTTAAACCCCAGTGGGTGGCAAAACTGATCAGTCCCCACAGAAGCGTTTCATACACCCTATTTGTGTGATCCCACCCACTCATTTTCTGGGAGTTACCAAGACTGTGGCTAGAAGCGCCATATTAAGCAATTTACTGCGCTGCAGTAAATCCACTTATATATAGGTGTTATGTAAAGGAGTGAAATCAGTGTGACATAAATCATACCGTCGAGTCGGTTCTGACCCATAGCGACCCTCTAGAGGGTTTCCAAGGAGCAACTGGTGAGCTTGAACCACCAACCTTGCAGTTCAAGCAGACTGTGCAGTCTAGCACATTAACCCACAGCCCCACCAGGACTCCTAAATCATACCGTTGTTGGTATTGTTACGGACCGTGGAGTTGGTTCCAACTCATAGCAACCCTGCATGGGGTTTCTGAGGCTGTAAATATTTACAGGAGCAGAACGCCTCATCTATTTCCTGTGGAGCCACTGGTAGTTTCAAACTGCTAACTTTGAGGTTGGCAGCCCGACTTGTAACCACTGCGCTACCAAAGCTCCTTCATATGTCATCATTTTCCCATAAGAGCCAGAATAGCAAGAGCAGAATTCTAACCTTTAGCAGGAACGAAAAGTACCACAGCTTGCCTCTTGGCTATTCCAAGAGCCCTTTGGTTTTATTGTAATGAAATGGAAGTCACACCTGCATGTTTGGACCCCTCCCTGGGGAGGTGAAGTCCTCCATCTCTGGCCAGTCACACTGCCCCCTGTTTGTAACAGGTGCCCACTGTCACCGCCACTTCCGTCTGCATTGCCACGGCACTTGGCTGCTCTTGTCTTACTAAGTTTTGATAAGTTGCATGAGTTTTTCTTCTATTGTTTTCGTTCACTTTTAATAAACATTGACCGCCCACCTCAAGGTCAGTGGTTTATAGCCTGCAGCCACTCCTCGGAAAGTCTACACAGAACTGACTCAGTGGCACTACCGCAACATGCAAAGACTTCACTCTGAGGACTAAGGTGCACCTGACCTGAGCCATGGTGTTTTCATATGCCTCGTATGCATGTGAAAACTCGACAGTGAATGAGGCAGACCAGAGAGAGACAGAATTAGTGTGTTCACTAAGGGATTGAAATTTCCATGGACTGCCAGAAGGAGGAGGAAAGGTGGCTTAGGACAAATACCGCCAGATCACTCCTTCCACATGAGGATAGCAAGAGACTCCACCTCACGGACTTTGGACCTGTTGTCAGGAGGGGCCAGTCCCTGGAGGGTCAGTGACAAAGAGGAAGTCCCACAACACAATGATTTGACACCGTGGCTGCATCAGTGGGCTCATGCGTGACAATTGTGACGATGATGCAGACCAGGCAGTATTTGGCGCTGCTGTGTGTGGGTGGTGATTCTGTGCCTCAGAACTGATTTGACAACACTTCACAACAAGACTAATCGCCTGCTGTACTGAGATCCCTCCTGAAGGGAGCCATGTTCTCTTCCTGAGTACCAACTGGTGGAAACTGTAAGCTAGGTTTTGCTTGGGTTTGGCTGATGACTAGGTTTTGTTTGTTGGTTTGTTGGAGTGCTCTTGCCTGGAGAGCGCGGGCAGTTTGCAGTGGTTCAGCCCCAGCCCCACACTTCTGTGGGAGAAAGACCCTAAAGAGTCTAGCCAAGAAACTGTATGCTTACTTCCGCTCTGGGGTATGAGCTTGCTAGGCATCAGAACCAAGACAGCAACAGCTGTGCAGTTCTGTGCCATGGAGTCGGTTCTGACCCATAGTGGCCTTGTACAGGGTTTCTGAGTCTGTAAATCTTTACAGGAGCAGAAAGCTTCATCTTTCTCCTGCGGAACAGCTGGGAGTTTCGAACTGCTAGACCTTGCGGTTCGCAGCCTGATTCGTAACCACTATGCTAAGTAGGAGGTCCACCTCTGCGGGATTACCCACTGAGAACAGCATGAACACTGTCAGACACAGTGCCGGAAGATGACCCCACAGGTTGGAAGGCACTCAAAATGCAACTGGGAAGGAGCTGCTTCCTCAGAGTAGAGTTGGCCATGCTGACATGAATGGAGTAAAGCTTTCGGCTCTTCCTTTGCTGCTGGGGCACAATTCAAAATGAGGAGACACCGCGGCAAGCGTGGATTGAAAAGCGAGGAACATATCCAGTCTGAATCTTGCAGGGCTGCTTTAAATTCCACACACAGCCTATCTGTAATTCGACTCTTGCCTTTTGATGCTACCATGCGGTCATTCCTCTCGGCTGGCTTGTCTCTGCTCACATGTCATCTCTGTTATCTCCCCCCCACACCCCACCCCACTTAGTCCATGTGTACTGTGTCCGGGAAAAGGGAAGAGCAGGATGGTAATGCTCTGAAGTCGAGAGGCAGTGGTTTGGTTTGGAAAAAAACTGCAGGTTCCCATTCCTGAGGCTCAACCAGCTAATGTGTAAAAAATATATGTATATATAATTAAAAGGGTTGTTTTTGTTTTTGTTAAGTGCCTTCAAGTCAGTTCCAACTCATAGTGAGCCTATATAGGGTTTCCGAGGAGTAGCTGGTGAGTTTGAACTTCTGACCTTGCGGTTCAAGCCGGCCTTGCAGTCCAGTGCTTATCCTAGAATGCCGCACCAGGACTCAAGAATAGAAAGGGGTATGTAAGCAGAATTTAAGAAGCCCTTATGGCACAGTGGGTTAAGCATTGGACAGCTAACCTTTAGGTCAGCAGTTCAAACCACCAACCACTCCACGGGAGAAAGTATAGAGGCTACTGTATAGTTGTTAAATGCCATCGAGTCAGTTCCAACTCAAAATGACCGTGTTCCAGGGTGTCCAAAGGAGTAGCTGGTGGGTTTGAACTGCCGACCTTGTAGTTCGAAGTCCAGTGTGGATCCTGCAGTACCACATCGGGAGTCCAGAGACAACTAAAGGAGCGTGCGTCTGTGTTCCATTGTATCAGTATTTACCTCAGTACAGTGCTTTATTGACTTATTCCTCCAGGCATAGTCAACCGTGCTCTTGGCATGTTTTTGTTTTAAGTGAGTGTTGCCCCGTGGAGTACAGTACAGCCCAGGCTCGATTGTGTGTGCTTCTGGGGGGGGGAGGGGTGCATGGAGTCCCCCTGGTCTGTTGGTGATGTCTCAGTGTCTCGCTATTAAACCTCTTTTGTCTTTTCAAACACCTGCTGTTTTCCCCCAGGTGCCCTGGGGCTGCTGATCACCGACTTGCCCTAGAAAAACGAAAAAGGAACAAAACTCAGCCAGAGGTTGAGATTGAGAATGGACCCGCCATCATAGACCTCCCTGGTACGGTATCACCAGAAGCCATCTGTCTGGGGACAGGACTCGTGCCAGCGGAGCGGAACCTGACCCCCGCGCCTCTCCCTGCCTGGACGGAGGAGCCCGGCCTCGACAACCCTGCCTTCGAGGAGAGCACCGCAGCTGACAGTATGTGGGCATTTTCAAGCTGCGGCCTGGCCTTCCTGTTGTTCCCTGGGGCGGCTTTACTGAGGTCTGGTTTACAGGCTACCAGAGCCACCCATTTTAAGTGTTTCAGAAATGAGCCATGGCCCCATCCCACTGAGGAAGGGGGTCCTCCCTGCCCCCCTTTTCTGCTGGAACTGGGAACTCACCAGTTAGCGTGGTTATTAGCATAGGGTGTGTGTGAGTTCAGACACCTGTTAGCTTCTTAACATAGTAAATCCACAACGTGAAGAAAAACAGCCGCCAACTCAAGCAGAATAGAAACTCAGATGAACTGCCTACCCATGCCAGGCACTGTGCCGAGCACGTGACAGATATTAACTGATTGACTCCTGGTATGCTGGGGTGGCGCTGTAGGATAAGCATTGAACTGCAAGGTCAGTGGTTCAAATCCGTCATCTGCTCCTCAAAAACTCTATACAGGGTCGCTATGAGTCGGCACCGACTAGACAGCAGTTTAACAACAGCACCAATACTGTAACAGCCTCTTGGGGGGCCGCTCAGTCTCTGGCTCAACCTCCCACAGCTAGTAAACGGCTGGGTGCACCTGAACTCCAAGGTCTGCTTCTAACTGCGGCACCCTTTGATGCCACCGCCCACTCTATCTCTAGTCCTCCTGCAGTGGTGGGGGGAACTGCCCCCCACCCCCCAAGGATTTCTAAGACTGCCGGTCTTTACAGAAGCAGACTGTCAAATCTTTCTCACCCAGAGCGGTTGGTAGGTTTGAACCACCAACCTTTTGGTTAGCAGGCAAGTACTTAACCACTGTGCCACCAAGCCTCCCTGTAAATAAAAGCAGCTTCCCTGAAATCACGACTTCATGGCAATGGTTGCCCAAAGCGACCATCTAAACCAGGAGAATTCATGGCCGTCTAGTCGCTTCTGACTCAAAGGAACCCTAGGGGGGAGGGGAGAATTGTCCTGTAGGGTTTCCAAGGCTTTTACAGAAGCAGATTGCCTCAGCTTTCTCCCAAGGAGCAGCCGACCTTTGTACCTCCAGGGCCCCTCTCTGTCTAAGACAATAGAAAGCCTTCATCACCAATCATGGGCCTACATATTGATAGTTTGTTGTGCTCTTTACCTTTCAGATAACTTCCTTTCACACATTCCTAATTTAAATTCTTGGTGGCACAAGTCCTAACCCTGCCTCATCTCCTGAGTGAGACTCAGTGTAAGGCCCACCTCTTCTGGGAGCTGGATATTTGCACACGGGGCTGTGGGCCCTGAACCTGCACTGCCGGGCCCATTGATGACTGCGATGATTTTCTCTTTCCATTTCTTCATCAGGTCACTGTGTCCCAGGTGGTCTGAGGCCTACGAGGGGCCTTCAGAACGTTCATGGAACTTCATTGTCTTTTCGTTTCATTTTCCATGAACTTGTTGAAGCCCCTGCTGTTACCATCATCGCTCTTCCTGGATTATTTATTGATCACTTTTGAAAGAGGACATTTTAAACTCATTTTAGCTTACAGTTGTTTTACATTTTTCTTTATTTTTTGGTCATTCTTTGTCTGATCCAGTGGTACTTTTTAGTTTTTAATCGTCTACTCACATAAGATAATTTTATTTACCTAAGAAACCCAGACATAAAGCCTGCTTTTTTCTTCCATCCATCGATCTCGCTCTCTCTCTTTTTAAATTTGGCAGCCGTGCAACAGCCACTGAGCTTACCCGAAGGAGAAATCACCACGATTGAAATTCACCGATCGAATCCTTATATTCAGTTAGGAATTAGCATTGTGGGCGGTAATGAAACACCACTGATTAATGTCGTAATCCAGGAAGTCTACCGGGACGGGGTCATCGCCAGAGACGGAAGGCTCCTTGCTGGAGACCAGATTCTTCAGGTACCTGTTACAATCTGCCCATTTGTACCTTTCTGTTCTTGTTCATAAACGTAAAGCCAGCTCCAGATGCCACTCCGACTCACGGTGACCCCACATGTGTCACAGCGGAACTCTGTTCATACAGTTGATAGTTTGGGAAGTAGATTTGCCAAGCCTTTCTTCTGAGGTCTCTCTGCGTGGGCTTGAACCTCCACCATTCTGTCAGTAGCTGAGCACTCACCCACTGTGCCACTAGGGTTCCTTCAGATGAAGCTTAGCTCTGTGGCTTTTGGTGCAGAACAGATGAGACTCGATCTGTGAGTTCTCCTGTTTCCCCACATGCACCGAGTCTCATTCTTCTCTCTACCTTCATTTCCGGTCCTGTGTGTGATCCAGCCCATGGTGTGCTGACTCTTTCCTGGCTTGGACTCCATGATTTAGTAATTTAGTGTCAGTCCCTCCCTGCTGCGAGCCCTGGTGTGGGCCATAGGTTAAACACTCCACCTCAAGGTTGGTTTGAACTGCAAGGTTGGTGATTCAAACTCACCAGCCGCTCTTTGGAAAACCTGTACAGAGTCGCTATGAGTTGGAACCGACTCGACGGCATACAACAACAACAAGAAGGAGCCCTGGTGGCGTAGTGGATTACCCCTTGGGCTACTAACCACAGGGTCAGTAGTTCGAATCCACCAGCCGCTTCATGGGAGAAAGATAAGGCATTCTGCTCCTATAAAGATTTACGGCCTCAGAAACTTTATATAGGGTCACTAAGAGTTGGAAACGACCCCACGGAACACAACCACCACCACCACCTCCATCCCTTTGGACACTCTTCTCCCATGATCTTTATCCCAGGCCCAGTTTCCCATCCGTCTGTTACCTTGGTAGTCTGATTTAGCCTCTTTGACACGACTCGACAGCATTTGACAACAACCATGATTAAAACCTCCGAAATCTAGAGCTCTCTCTCGTAGCCCAGGCCTGCCACGATCCCTTACACATGGCTCTCTTCTTCATCCGAACGCCTTCTCAGCTGCAGATGTACCAGTTGTTTATTTCCTCATCCCATCACCCACGTATGCCGTCAGCAGATGGGTTGCAGACCCCCATGTTCTAGGCTCTGTACTAGTTGCTAGAAGTAAAATTGAGAACAAAGCACAGTTCCTGTCCTCCTGAAATGTTCGGTCCGGTGAGGAGTCTGGCTGCTTGCCTTCTTGCATCCCTCCAGGCAGCTCATTCCCACGTTCCATTTTCTGCTCCAACGAAGGGCTGTTCAGTCCATCCCGGTGGCTCCTTACTTGAATTCTAATGGCACTTCCTGCTTCCTGTCCCCCACTCCACACATGAGTTACAGCATGTGATCTGCATGTTCTGCATGTGTGTGCACTGTCTTGCTCCGGCAGTTGCAGGCTCCTCACAGCTGTGCCTCTGAGAAGTGCTCGGGTGGAATACAGGACCCTAACCAGAGAAGCAGCGACACCAGAGATGGAGGCAGAGATGAGGACATGGAGAGAAGGAGCAGCTGAGGACTCTAGACTCATGGAAAGAGAAAGGCTGTGTGCTGGCGGCCAGGAGGCAGGCTTGCAGAATGTGCCCTTGGATTGTTTAAATGATTATATATTCCTGAGTGTTTTTGTGTACATCCTCCCCTCCCCCCAGAAAAACAAACAAACAGAGGAAATGGAAGCAAATGCTATTGAATGATGATGCATGGAAGGGATTGTAATCATTTCAATGAAACGATGGTGTAAACCGATGTTCTCCCATATAAACTATCACTCAGTTCACAATCAAAACTTAAACCAATGTGCTCAGGGATGGAGCCTGATCAGTAGAAGTGGACCTGAATGTGGCATGCTTAGTAAAGTAGAGCATCAGTGACCAAGAGGAAGACCCCGACCAGATGGAGGGAAATGGTGGCCACAGCATTTGGCTCAGCCCGAAGAAGCACAGTCACCGGGCAGTGTTCCGCTCGCCAACTCGACGGCACGTAACAGTGACGACACCATCTGGAAAAGTCATCTCTTGTATTAAGACAGTGGACTCCCCAGGGTTTTCCCGCTCTTGGAAGGAAATCTCCATATAGGGATTTGGGGGCTTTTCCTTTCCTGTCTCACTTGTGTCCCACCTCTGGCCTTGTGGGACTCCCCCGGGCGTGTTCAGGTTCAGAGCTCTCCCTTTACGCACTCTTAGCATGGCTGAGGCAGACTTCACTTTTAAACAGTGTCTTATTTGCTAAATACTAAAAAGAAACGGGAGACTCGGGAGCATTCTAATCCAGTTTCTGTGAAGTCAGGTTCCCGATCTGCCACAGCGAGCTCTTTACTGTAGTCCAGCTCCTGTTTTAAGCTGTTTCTACTGCCACTGCATGGTCCCATCTGTGAGGACCACCTGGCCTGGACTCCTTAAGGTGGCACATTGCATTGAAGTGTTAGAGTGTTAACTGGAAGTGTGGTGCCTCAAGCCCACCAGCCACTCTGCAGGAGAAAGATGAGGCAGTCTGCTTCTGTAACGACGGCTTAGAAACCCAGTGGGGCAGTTCGAGTCTGCCCTGCACACTGTTGTCTCAGCAGCAGACGGACGTGTTTTCCTCACTGCGCAGCTCCTGACCTGAGTCTGCTTAGAGGGAGTCTTAGAGCCGTCTGCCCAGGAACCTTCTCTGAGATGTCTTGACCCAGGTGTCAGATTTCCACTTCCGCAGGCCACTCTGCTTGTCCTTGCTGTAATTGCAGCAGACATTTATTTCTATGTTTTGTTCAGCTTTTGTCATTGGGCTTTCATACTCTTCTGTTTTGGAGAATTGTTTAGTAGCGTAACTGAACCTTTATGCCTCAGATAAAAGAATAATTATCTGA
Source organism: Chrysochloris asiatica (assembly GCF_000296735.1). Classification (NCBI taxonomy): domain Eukaryota; kingdom Metazoa; phylum Chordata; class Mammalia; order Afrosoricida; family Chrysochloridae; genus Chrysochloris; species Chrysochloris asiatica. The sequence continues at coordinate 2,296,110 of NW_006408523.1, read as the reverse complement.
AATTACTGACTACTTTGGGGAAACTAACTCCAAGGTATTAAATCTACATTTGGTAAATGCCAATAAATAATTACTGATTATAGACACACACATTAGTAACTCCAGTAATAACCGTCTGAAACTCACTGTAATGATTCAAATTGGAGAAAAGTATGGTGGCACAGTGGGTTACGTGTTGAGCTGCTAACCACGAGGTCGGTGGTTCAAACCCACCAACTGCTCGCTCCCCAGATGATGTACAGCCTTAGAAACCATGTGCAGGGCAGTGGAGAGTCCAAGTCACCTTGATGGCTATGTGTTGGTTACACTGTTGGGTTTAAAGAATACTTCACGGTTTGTTGTTGTCACTTGTTTTTAGTAAGGTTTAAACCTTAAATTCGATCCCAAGACCAAAGTTTTAGGGGCTCTTCTGGACTCCGTGACTCCAGGAAGTCTGGATTCCAGACTTTGAATTTGAAATTCTGTTCTGTATCCCCTGACCCTGCTCTTGGTCAGGAGTCTTCTGTAGAACATTCATGAATCATTTCCCAACATTTTAATCAAGGCCGAGGAGGGCTACAGAATGCATGGCTATCACAAACTTGGAAGAAGAGCAAATTTGCATGGGACATCTATGAATTTGGTAACAGAATGTTTAAGAGATGCCAACAGTCCAGAATCAACAAAATTAAAATTGGTAGGATTCAAAACTGTCAGCCCCAGACACGCAGCGTGGAGGCCTTCCTTCAACACAGAAGACTGAGGGCGATCACAAACACCTCACCCAGAGTCTGCTCCGGCATCTGGGTCTCTCCTGGCCGTCATCTCAGTCAGAGTGAGAGAGGAACTCTAATGGTGATCAATACTAGAAGTTTCGTTCGTCTGTCCCTTGCCTCGTTGAAGCTAAGTGATTCCAAGGCTACAGAGTTTAATTAGTAAGCATGTGACTTGAATTATGCTACAGTACACAGATGTGTTAAAGAAGCTACGTGAGATTAGGATTATCTGCTTCTCTCTAAAGCCACATCACAGAAGGTGATGTCCCTGGAACATGCTGCTTTTTGTAAAATACAATTCCATATTTTCTCTAGATTTAAATGTATCTGGTTTGAAGAAGTCAACTCGCAATCCAGCATAACTTCAGTGTCGGATCCACTAGCACCAGCATTTCCTTAGCATTTGCCATATACCACTGCTGTCCGCTCAGTCCCACGGTGGTCCTCCGAGTGAATAGTGAACACATTTTACAGATGAGGAAACAGCCTCAAAAAGTCATTATCATTTCCTACCGCTTTCCCTGGACTTGGTGAAACCCAGCATCACCCACCCAGTAAGTGTTGGAACCCAGGGCTCTAACTCAAGATGTCCATTACCATGATCTTAGCCCGCTGGTGGCTGACTGGTCTGAGAGAGACTGCGGACCCCCCGAGACTATGGCCCTGAGTCACCCTTCAAACCTGGAACTGAACTTGAACTCACCCCTGTGTCTCAGCTTCCAGCCAAACACCAGCCGGGGCCTGGAACCAAGGACGCATGCAGTCCTTCCAGCAACCAGCCATAGGAGTTCAAGAGGGGGCAGTATGTGCCCAGAGTGAAAGTTCAGCAGGCAGGCAGAGCAGGGACAGGAGAGCAGGCAGACTGGAAACGGGAACCCAGGGAGGAAGTGGGAGAGTGATGTTACCCTGGGAGGACTGTGGTCAATGTCAGGAAACACACCGCTCATGAGCTGTTGATGCAGACCCAGTCTGCTCTGTAAACAGTAAACAGGGACGAAGCTCCCTGTGAGCTGACTCTAAGAGCCCTCTCTGGAAAGGCTATTTAGCGCCGTTTTCTCTGTAAGTCATGACCTCAGAGCATTGTACAATGTCTGATTTTTCCCGGAGGGATCTGGAAACGTCTCACCATTGTCCTCATTTCGTTTTCCTAGGTCAACAGCTATGACATCAGCAATGTGTCGCACAACTACGCCAGGGCCCTGCTGTCCCAGCCCTGCAGCTCACTGCAGCTGACTGTGCTCCGAGAGCGCCGCTTTGCCAGCCGCGCCCACTCAGACAGCGGCTCCCCGCGAGAAGAGGTTTTCCACGTGGTCCTCCATAAGCGGGACTCCAGTGAACAGCTCGGCATTAAGTTGGTGCGGAGGACAGATGAGCCGGGCGTTTTCATCCTGGACTTGCTAGAAGGGGGCTTGGCTGCCCAGGATGGACGGCTCAGCAGTAATGACAGGGTGCTGGCCATCAATGGGCACGACCTGAACCTCGGGACACCTGAGCTGGCCGCCCAGATCATTCAGGTAAACGCCGTCTGACAGGTATTCCAGGTGGTGGCTGTGGTATTGGGAGCCGTCAAGTCAGTTCCAGCTTGTAGTCACCCCTTCTGGGGCTGCCTAGGCGGTTGGTCACCTTTCTAGGAGCAGATGGCCTTTCTCCCATGGAACTGCTGGGTGAGTTTGAACCGTCAATCCCTGGTCAGCAGTCAAGCACTTAACCATTGTACCACCAGGTTCCTTTGTATTCAAGGTACTCAGCCTTCATTATGATTTGTCGATGGTTACTTGTGTTGGCAGATAAGCCTACAAACTCAGGGATATGTGATATTGACAAATCGTGCATACCCCAAACCCACTGCCACTGACCTGCTCCCACCTTCCAGCGACCTGCAGTAGAGTACAGCTGCCCCCCACAGGGTTTCTGAGACTGTAAGTCTTTACAGAAGCAAACGGCCTCATCTTTCTCCCACAGAGGGGCTGCTTGGTTCAAACTACCTAACACCTAACCCAAATTCTCCCAAGTCTACAATGTGTTATTGTGAAGGCCTGTCTTCTCCAAACAGTGCCTGTCCAGATCCATGACCTCTTAGGCAGGCTTCCTGGGGGTTACAGGGTTATAACTTCACACTCATCTCTTATATGATCTGTGTTGTTGTTGTTAAGTGTCATAGGCTCGATTTGGGCTCCATCCACCATCAGTTCACAGTATTAGATCCAGGGAGCAGCTGGTGGGTTTAAACCGCCCACCTTGCAGTTTAGACTGACTCCTAGGGACCCCATGTAGGGTTTCCAGGAAGCAGTTGGTAGGTTTGAACCGCCCACCTTGCAGTTCAAACTGACCTTGCGGTCCAGCGCATAATCCTGCAGTGCCTCACCTGAACTCCATAACCATCATAGAATGTGTCATTTAGCAAGAAAATCTTTTCTTGACTTTTTACCACAGTGGTCTCATACAATATTTGTCCTTTTGTGATTGACTGATTTCGCTCAGCACAGTGCCTCCAGGTTTCTCCATGTTGTATGGTGTTTGGTCTTAAGAAGGGATCCCCACACACATCCATGTGATACAGAGAACAGATTCAGGTCTTGCTCTCATGTCAATGACTTGAGGCTTGAAGAAATCAGATGCCTTTGAATCGGGTGAGGACCTACACCCGATGCTGCAACATCCAGGAAAACCAGTTCCTCTGATAACGGGGGGCTGCTGGAATGGGGAGGTCAACACCAAGGAGTAGAAGAATGAAGCTAAGCAAGTTATGGCATTTAAAAATATTTGAGAAAGCACAGAACTGAGTGAGGTGTCCAGAAGGAAGCAAGGCATGATGGGCCGTGTTTGAACACCAAACCTGGGAAAATACAGATAACACAAATCAAAACTACATTGAAATGTTTTCTACGATACCAGATGGTGTTTGGATTTTTATAGTTCCCATTATATTTTGTGCTATAATTTTTCCCAAACCACAGAAAATGGAAATTGCCCAATTTAAGTTTCTCTCTGAAAAACATTAAAAGTCTTCATCATTTTCGGGTTATTAAAATAATATACACTCCATGTTTAAAAAGAAGAAGCTAAAGTCACATGTAATTTAATAGCTCAAAATATCAGCATTGAAGTTGCAGTGATCATCATGCCAAGCGTCTTCTATGTCTCTTGTCACAACGAGATAAGAACATGTTTACACAGACTCTCAGCTTGTGAATGCTGGCTATGTAATCTTTTCTTGATGTCAGTAATAGACATCTCACTATAAAAATAACTAAGGACTAATTCACAATAAAAACTTTAAAAAAAAAATAAGTAAAGACTCATATCCTGGCTTTTAATAGCTATATAGTAGACCTATAGAGCCCTAGTGGCTCTGCAGGATAAGCACTGGACTGCCAACCATAAGGTCAGCAGTTCAAACTGCTTTCTGTTCCCATAAAGATTTACAGCCTCGGAAACCCCATACAGGGTCACTGTGAGTCAGCATTAACTCAGTGGTTATGAGTTTTGAGTTTTAATGGTCAGCAGAGATGATAACGTATTTAATTTCTTTATTGTGTGCAGACTTTAGGGTTTGTTGTTGTTGTTGTTGCCCATGTTTAAGACACTTTTGTTCCGTTTCCTCCAGAAAGGTTATTATGCCAGTGTTTACGCCCAGCATGCCAAGTCACTTACAGGTATTGTCATCCCACCACCCTGCGTTTATCAAATCTTGACTAACACAATCCTGTGCTGTGTGTGAAGCCCTGAAATGCTCATTGTTCACTATGTTTAAAGTCAGCTAGCCTCACCCCAAATGTGGATCCAGCATTTAAATTCTAAATGCTCGCTTTGGTCACATTCGCAGAATTTTGTCTTTTAAGCAATCTGGATGAACGTATTTGTGTAAGCAGGAGTTTTCACTCCATGAAACACTTAATGCTGATGGTAGAGTATTTGGTGATTATGGGTGAACATGATTTCCCATATTGAGATCACTTCACAAAGGGGAACTTATCAGTGTGACATCTCATAATTTGGAAAGTCAGGAGTTCAGCCCTCTCCTCTGGTATTTCCCCTGTAGGCTTTGGACTCCCTGCTGTGGGGATCCGGCTGCATGGTGGGCTGGTTCTCCTTCAGTTCTTTTGAAGAACTTACCTAAAACAGCTTAGTTTAATAAGATGTTTGGTTAAGCACCAAAATCATTCGCTGAAGCCTTCTGAAATCTAGCAATAGTTTCACCTAACTGGTAAAGAATGCCAGCCTTGAGCATTGTGTTCTACAAGTCCCTCTCTATGGGGTAAAATTGATAGTAGCAACTCATAGGGTTCAATAGGAACCTTGGGGCAGGGGCCTACGGGCTGGGGGGTTGTGGATGTGGAGGGACCACTTAGAAAGGAGGTGAGAGTTGTTCCACCACTTGAAGAATGTCATCAGTGTCTCTAAACTTGTCAACACTCTTGCTTTGGTATATGTCTTACTATGAGTATTCTCAACAGCAAAATAAACTTACAAGAAAAAAGATGCTGGAATAAGCAAAGGATTTCTAATAGGGCATTAAAATTGCTTGTCCGTGAAGATAGTGACTTCTGGGAAGCAGGCTATTCTGTTTTCCCTTCAGAGTAATGGCTCAGTTGAATACTCAGCGTGAGTAAATTAGGCGGGGTGTTCAAAGCAATTGTAAATGTTGGAGGAAAATATTCAAAGTGCCATGGGCTTCCAAAAGAACCAACAGATCCGTGTTGGAAGAAGTGCAGCCAGAGTGCTCCTTAGAGGCCAGGATGGCCAAACTTCGTTCCTCATACTTCGGACATATTATCAGGAGGGACCAGTCGCTGGAGAAGAATATCATGTTTGGTAAGGTGGAGGATCAAATAAAAAGAGGAAGACCCCCAGTGAGATGAATTGGCAGATTGGCAGCAACAGTGGGCTCAAGCGTGGCAACAATTGTGAGGTTGGCCCAGGACCAGGCAGTATTTCGTCCTGTTGTACATAGGGTCTCTATGAGTTGGTACTGACTCGATGGCACCTAACAACAATAGGATAGATGTAAATCTTTTCTGTCTGTAATGGGATGGGATGGGTGCAAGAGTTTCAGAGCCTCAGCCTTTATGAGAGCAGACAGCCTCATCTTCCTCCCAAGCAGCAGCTAGTGGGTTTGAACCCCTGACCTTGTTAGCAGCCCAGCATCTAGCGCACAGTACCACCAGGGCTCCTTTAGCCCCTCTAATTTGTAACAAGCCAAGCCTCACTAATGACTGGTGGGCATGTGTGTGTGTCCCCCAGGCCAGTGGAGAGCGGGTGACCTTAACCATCTCAAGGCCGGGGAAGCTGCAGCCAGCCAACCCTCACCGAGAGGCATGGAACCTGGCCAGTGCCCAGCACCATTCTCAGCAGCTGAACCCCGTCAGACCCAGCTCTCATAAGGTGAGGATTTGCCTCATTTTGTTTTCTTTCCGATTTCTGCTATCCTCCAGAGAGCGTTTGTACAAGGTGTTACGATGTGAATGAAGGGGTTACTCTGTTAGAAACGTGTGGACTCGGCATTTGGGGTGTGAAATACATGTGTCTGCGTTGTCACCACCAACCGAGATCATTTCTGGGCGGGACACTGACCTTCCTGTGACTGTGGAGAAGTGGATAACCTTCCAGAAAGATCTTAGTTGACTCCAGTTGGAAATGGGATTTCTGCGTAGTTGCTAATTTGAACAAGTGTTGGTTGTGCGAGGGAAGAGTGGACTGAGGCTGGGAGTCAGCAGACCTGCACCTGGCTGCTCGGCAGCTTGCCCAGGACAACAGGATTGGACAGGTGAGTATTAACCCTGGGTCTGACATTTCAGCTGTAAAGGAAAAGAGGAATGGGGAGAAGCCAGTGATAAACAGGGCCTTTTTGAGTTGATGGAAATGTTCTAAAACTGCTGATGGGTGTAAAACTTCTAAACACACTAAAAATCATTGATTTGCCCACTTTAAGTGGCAGAACTTTACTGCATGAAAATTATGTTGTTGGTAAGTGCCCGCGAGTCCATTTCAGCTCATAGAGACCCTGTATAGGATTTCCAAGGAGCGACTGATGAGTTTGAACCGGCAAGCTTGCAGTTCAAATCAACCTCGTGGTCCAGTGCTTATCCTACAGTGCCACACACACACACACAAAATCAACAACCCAGGGCCCTACAGTGATGTAACTTGTAGTGACCATATAGGACAGAGCCTAGGGCTTCTGAGACGGCACATCTGAGACATTCCGAGGTCACTTACCTATGCCCAGAATGGCAGTACTCTCTCCGAAGTTCTGGATGTGAGAAGGGCTTCGCTATATTCTCAATGCGATTTGTTTCCTTGGATCCTCAACTCAACGTCTTAACAGACTGGGAGGCACACAGAGTTGAAGAAAAGGTGGTACTTACCCAACCACGTGAAAACAAGCTAAATAGGAGTGTCTGAAGTCATACTCCTTAAATAAAATTCAATTGATTCATTCAACAAAAACTTACTTTATAGTCTGCTCAGTAATCGTAGGCACAAAAGTCTTCCGAGGACACTGTCACGGTGGCATGTGTCAAAGCCCCGGGGGTGCTAATGGAGTGAGCATCAGTTGGAATACAGGTACCACAGGATCTGGGGTGTTAACACTAGAATGTGCCGTGTTTTCTGTGCTGTTCCTCCATATGCCTCAGACTGCCGTTTTCAGCTCGTAGCAATCCTGTACAGGGTTTGAAGGCTGTCGATTTTTGCAGGAGCAGAAAGCCTCCTCTGAGATATGCGTGTCTATGACAATGTTATATTTAGTTGAAAAAACTGTACTTTATCACTCCACCATTGCTACAGAAAACTGCTTTCATTTCTTTTTTGCTTTGGGTACATGCCTTTTTCTCTTTAACTTCTAGAAAATAAAAGCCCATTGAAAACCATCCAGGTAAAAACACTCTAAACTCTTAAGAAGCAAATGTTGGGAGCATGTGAAACAAGTTTGGTGTGCATTTTTTTAAACAAAAACAAAAAATCGGCGGCTCCTTATGCTGGAGTGAGTGGCTTTGAATGTAGGTAGATGGGCGAGGCCGAACCTTCATTGGTACCTAGGAAGCAGTCCTTAAAGGCACAGTGTCTGGGCCTGTCAGGTTTGTCCAGTTTCCGGAGCTTAAGTACAGCCCTGTCACTGGCCCTGGGCTTAGTTCATACTTAGAGGAAATTATAAGCTCTGACTTGGTTCGCCTTTCTGAACAAAAACCTAAATGTACGAAGCAAACATATAATTTTGCCATCAGAATGGGAACTCTGGAAAAGGCATTAGTGTTTTCAAAGGAGCCGTTTCGTACAGCTCGTCCCTGCTATACAAATAACATAGACTTCAGAAGAACGGCAGAGTCGGTGAATTGAGTCTTTTTTAACTCATTGAATTCTACCATAATTTGAGAAATGGGTGTCTATGGCAACGTTATATTTTAAGACAATTTAAGGAACTGTACTTAATCACTCTGACTTTGCTATATAGAATTCCGCTGATTTTGTGTACTTGTTTGCTTAGGATACGTGCATTTTCCTCTCATAGGTCTTCTGCCAAGTCTTCTCTTCAGTGTCATGTGTCAGGCTTTAAATAGCACTTGCCGAATGTATTCCTTTTCCTGAGGTATTCCGCAAGCCTGGCTGGTTAGACGCACACGGAGCAAGCGCGTACATGTTAATTAGCTGTTTAATATTAATACGCTGCACTTGTTTTACCACATCCTGACCTAGGAAAATAAAGGGTTTTCTCACTGTTTCCTGTGGAAACACACACACACACATGTTCACCATACAGCTCTGTTGTTAAGTGCTGTCGAGTCGATTCTGACTCATAGCCACCCTATATAGGGTTTCCAAGGAGCAGTTGGTGGGTTTGAACCACTGACCCTGTGGTTTGCAGTCCAGTGCTGATCCACAACTCCACACCAGGAGTCCACGCACAATTGTAATGACTGTCAAATATCATAGTGTGCATTTGTCTTCTGTAGTTCAGACCCATCAGCCACTCCTCAGAAACCCTATCCAGGGTCCTTGTGAGTTGAGACTCAACAGCCCTTAACAATAACAACAGTAAGCCTCGGAGTAGCTGCTTGGGTAAACACATGGTCGTCCCTTTGAATCATTCTGCGTATAAGCTTTGAAGATGGGCTTGGTTCCTAAGAGTTACACCACAAGAAGGAATAGATCTCAGGCATCTGAAGGAGTAAAAAAACTCCCCTTAACTGATTAAATTCCTCAGGGCTGCACCTGCTTAAGTATATAGACACAGGGCAGAGTGTACCCAAGTTATCTTGATTATGAAGTTGTTTTTTTTACCCAATTTAGGATGTATCTCATGCCTTCAGCTATGAGACTGCCTTAAGGTGTTTACCAGTTTTGTATTGGTGCTGTGGAAACTGCCACTGAGTTGGTTCCAATCCATCACTTCCCTGGATAGGGGGTTTCCAAGGCTGTAAGTCTGTAAAGAAGCAGACAGCCTCATCTTTCTCCCAAGGAAAAGCTGGTGGGTTTGAACCACTGACCTTGGGGTTGGCAGTCCCCAAGGCTACCAGGGCTAGTAAGGGATAAAAACTATGATGACTTGATAGCACATGTGATTAGTTCAAAGCTATCTGTACTTTGTTGTTCATTACCCGGTCATTTCTCCCTGTCACGTCACAGGATCTTGCCCAATGTGTCACATGCCAAGAAAAACACGTTACTGTGAAGAAGGAGCCCCACGAGTCCCTGGGGATGACGGTGGCGGGAGGCAGAGGAAGTAAGAGTGGAGAACTGCCCATCTTTGTGACCAGCGTGCCCCCTCACGGCTGTCTGGCCCGAGATGGCAGGATCAAGCGAGGTAAGAGGGAGTCCACAGCTTCTCCCTGAATCAAACTCACATTTTTACAAATAAAGACTACCTTCAGAGTTGGTCATGACACACAACCCTTCAGGAGACTCCTTGCGGATGAGAGTGTAAGACCTTCCTAGCAGAGCAGAAAGCCTCGGAATGAAAAGGGGCCTTGTGGGGACTTGACAGCAGGCCTAGAATTTGCTGGAATTGATGCTTCTGAGTTGTGGTGTTGGAGGAGAACACTGAAAGTGCCATGGGCTGCCAGAAGAACCAACAGATCTGTGTTGGGAGAAGTGCAGCCAGAGTGTTCCTTGGCTAGGATGGCCAAACTTCGTCTCTCATACTTCAGACATATTGTCAGGAAAGACCAGTCACTGAAGAAGGATATCCTGTTTGGTAAGGTGGAGGGTCAGAAAAAGGAAGACTCCCAGCGAGATGGATTGGCCAGGTGGCAGCATCAATGGGCTCAAGCCTGGCAACAATTGTGAGGTTGGCCCAGGACCAGGCAGTGTTACGTTCTCTTGTACATAGGGTTGCTATGTATGAGTCAGTACCAGCATGATGGCACCTAACGACAACAACAACAATCCAGTCTGCTGGATTACTTTACGTTGGAAAAGACCATCTGAAGGACGGGCTTCGTGTGTCATGGCAGATTTGATCCTCTGTAGAGCCGTCATACTGCAAGACAAATGTTGCTTTTAAAGTTCATTTGGGGAAAAATGCAAAATTATATGTATACCTATCAGGGATGTAAAAATCTGTTTAAGAAATTAGTTATAACACCAAAATGTTCTAAAATCCCAACAGTATTTGTTTCCAGGTGATAAGATTTTGACAGTTTGGTATCCCAGATTTCTATAAGAGGTACATATTACTTTTAAAGTAATGAATGAATCCAAAGCCTAAGCTTGAGCCAGAGCGTTAGAAGACAGACACAGCTGTAAAGCCCTGTGGTCCTGCAGTCAGCAGTGTTTCATTAGACATGACACCAGAAGCCGGAGCAGCATTGGAAAAGTCAACTGGACTTCATCAGAATCGCACATTTTTGTGCTGCAAGATGCCATCAAGAGCAAAAAGACATCCCACAGACGAGGAGAAAACATTTGCAGATCACGTGGTACTGTAGGTTAAGCACTGGATTGCTAACCACAAGGTTGGCAGCTCAAACCCACCCTCTGTTAAGAGTTGGAACCGATTCGACGGCACTTAACAACATATTTGATAAAAGACGTGTAACTATAATTTATAAAGAACTCTTACTACTCAGTAATGCTGATACGTCAGACATGTTCTCAGGAGGAACCAGTCCCTGGAGAAGGACAGCATGCTTGGCAAAGTGGAGGGTCAGCAAAAAAGAAGAAGACCCCCAATGAGCTGGATTGGCCCAGTGGCGGCAGCAATGGTTGGTGAGGTGGGCGCAGGTGTGCAGAGGGTCGCTGTGAGTAGGTGCTGACTTGACGGCTCCTAACAACAACATGTAATGATTGCCTATTTAAAAACAGGCAGAGAATCCAATAGACGGTCTTTCAAAGGAGATGTTGTTGTTGTTGAGTACCATTGAGTCGGTTCCGACCCATAGCGACCCTGTACAGGGTTTCCGAGGCTATAAATCTTTACGGGAGCACAAAGCCTCATCTTTCTCCCACGGAGCAGCTGATAGTTTCGAACACGAAAAGCTACTCAAAGTCATCATCGTTACTGTTGTTACTAAGTGCCATCAAGTTCAGTCATAGCAAGCCTGCATGGGGTTCTCGAGGCTGTAAATTTCTACGGGAGCAGAAAGCCACATCTTTCTCCCAAGGAGCAGCTAGGGGACTCACGCTGTTGACCTTGTGGTTCACAGTTGAGTGCTTATCCTCCTGAGCCATTAGAGGAATGCAAAATAAACTCACAAGTGAGGTCCTCTTTCACACCCACTAGGAGCCCTGGTATGGCAGGTAAGCCCTGGACTGATAAAAAAACCCCAGATAACAGAAAGTGTTGTTAAGAATGTAGACGAGTCAGAACCCTCCGCGGCTGCTGGTGGGACTATGGATGGTATAGCTACTTTGGGAGACAGACATGTGTTCACACAAAAACTTGGGCATGAATGTTCATAGCAGCATTTTTCTAATAGGCAAAAAAGTGGGAACAACCCAAATGCCCATCCACTAATGAATGGGTAAACAAAAGGTGATCTTTCCAGATGATGGAATACATGATACAACATAACTGAAGCTCAAAAATACTAGGTTAAGTGAAAGAATATGTCTAGAATATCTGCATCCGTCAATCACCAAAATCCACTGCATCGAGTCAGTGGCACCTGACAGCGGCCGGTAGGACAGAAAAGAACTGTGCCAGAGAGCTCCTGGTGAAGCTAAAGGCCTCGTCTTTTCTCCTGTGGAGCAGCTGGTAGGCTTGAATCACCAACCTTCCTGTTAGAGCTTGATGCTTAACCCACTCACCACCAGGGCTCCTGAATCTATAGCTAACAGAAGGTGACTAGGTGGTTGGATTGGAGAAGTAGTACAGGGTAGTAAAGGGTGCATGGGTTTTGGATAGTGGTAAAAATGCCCTCAAATTGATCAAATCGCATCACAGATTTGTATTCTCTCTATGTGGGGATCTGCACAAGACCTCTTTCTGTAAAGTGCTCAAGGGCAAAGATGTCACATTGAGGACTAAGGTGTGCCTGACTCAAGCCATGGTATTTCCAGTTGCCTCGTATGCATGTGAAAGTTGGGCAATGCATAAGGAAGACCATGGAAGAATTGATGCATTTGAGTTCTGGTGTTAGAGGAGAATATTAAAAGTACCATGGACTGCCAGAAGAACAGATCTGTGTTAGAAGAAGTATAGCCAGAGTGCTCCTTTGAAGCCAGGATGGCCAGACTTGTCTCTCCTATTGCAGACGTATTATCAGGAGGGACCAATACCTGGAGAAGGACTGGGTCAGTGATAAGAGGAAGACCCTCAGCACAGTGAACTGACACAGGGGCAGCTGCATAGGACTGAAGCCTGAGAATCGCAAGAGTCACTGAGTTGGAACCGGCTCCGCAGCCCCTAACAACAACAACAACAACAACATGTAGGAATTGCATAGTACTCACTGATGAATTAATATCTCAATTTTGTTTTTACAAAACAAAAAACTTACTTGCCCAATTGTGGAATCTGGGGTATTTTTAATTTCTTCCTAGTTGCTTTAGGTTTTCTGTGATAAAAATGTTGTACTGTCCCTTGCACAATAAGTGGCCAATTGAGAAGAGGGAGTTTTCTGTGGGGTGTCTTGATGTGAAACTTGTGCCTTCCCCAGAGCGAATCCTTTCGGCCCTTTTTTAAATAGATGACTTGACCGACAAATGCTCTTTCCTTTTCTGTGAGAAGGAAAGCTCTTCAACTCGCCAGTTTCCTTTCCTTGTGTGGGCCCACGGATCTCTTTTCTGGATGGATTCTGAGAAGTGTACAACCAAGTGGGATATGCAAACCTGTCCTTTTGGACCATGTAAATATAAAATGGAAATCTAAAATTTCCAGAATCACCTTTAAGAGCCAAAAAGTCAAATGAGACCATTTGACAGTTTTGAACAGCTCTGCAGTGTTTTCCACAGACACTGTTTTCCTCTCTGATGAGACAGTATAAAGGTCTGCCCGTGGCCTTTTGCCTGACCTCAGTTATGGGAAGTGAGCTAGGCTTCGTTGAGAAATAGCAGGATTTGCAGAGAGGCGGCCACTTGGCAACTCACTCCCTGTCCTCCTCTCTTTGCTAGGTGATGTGTTGCTTGATATCAATGGGGTCGACCTGACCAATTTGAGTCACAGCGAGGCTGTGGCCATGCTGAAGGCCAGCGCTGCCTCCCCAACTGTGGTCCTCAAAGCCCTGGAGGTCCAGGTTCTTGAGGAGCCGGCCCAGACCACCGAGGAGCAGCCGAGCACACTCAGCGAGAACGAGTATGACGCCAGTTGGTCCCCATCCTGGGTCATGTGGCTGGGGCTCCCAAGGTACTCAGAACGTCTCAAGGGACAGGAGGGGACGGGAGGCTTTAATGGATACAGGTATCAACATGGAGCCAAGTTACAAAAGAAAATGATCATTTTTTAGATATGCTTTTAAAGGTAAATCTGACAAGAACCAAAGTAAAAAGACCACCTGCCTGCCCACTGCCACGGGGTGGGTTCCCCCTCCTAAGTGACCCTGCCTGTCAGGTATCACAGGCTGTAATCTTTACAGAAGCTGACACCTTCATCTTTCTCCCAAAGAGCAACCGAGCTAGTGGTTAACAGTCCAAAGCTGAACCCACTGCCCTACCCTACATGCTGCCTGTTCACCAAGGATCTTAGACTAGCTACGAGATTGGATGTTCCGGCTACTGCTTAAGGAACCTACCCATTCCCAGCCATTGTGCTTAGAGTTTATGTGGGTTTTTCACCAGGATAATCAAGCTAGGGCACAGGATCTTGCCTCCTTGGAGAAGCCTTTCAAAACGCCTTTTCTTCTATTTTTAATTCACCTTCCAAAGGTGCAGAGTTTAAAACTCGGCTTGGCTTAAATGACTCTACATAAAAGCTATTATATGTTCTAGAATAGCTGTTCCCAGCAAACTTTATAAAGAGCTCAGTACTCACAACTGCCTTTGGTCAGCCCAGAGTCTCTGCTCAGAGCCACTAGACTGTGGCGCCTCAGGGACATCAGAATGGAATTGAAATATGATGGAATTTTCAAACCATTAAAAGACCCCACACACTGTTTGGATAGGGACAGGTGGGACCCCTGAGACTGTGGCCCTTTAAGTCACCCGCAGGTCTGGAACTGAACTCACCCTCGTTGCTCAGTTTCCAGCCAAATAGTCAACAGGTTTATCAGGGAACAGTAACACCAGGGGAGGTGTGCATGCCTTAGTGTTACCAGCTGTTTAAAATCAAAAGGCAGCATTTTACTCCAGGACAAAGTTCAGGAGGATGAGACATAGAGGAGGAATGGAAACAGGAAACCCAGGGAGGCAGTGGGCGAGTCTGATGTTACACTGAGGGGGCTGCAGTCAGTGAGATGAAACAAAATGGATCTGCTCTATAAACCACCCCCTAAGGAGCTCTGGTAGCGTAGTGGTTATGAATCGGGCTCCTAACCTCAAGGTTAGTTCAAAACTACCAGCTGTTCCACGGGAGAAAGATGAGGCTTTCTGCTCCTGTAAGGATTTACAACCACGGAAACCCTGTACAGAGTGGCTCTGAGTCGGAACCGACTCCACAGCGCATAACAACAACTCCCAATGAAAAGATTTTTCCAAAAGAGAAAATTGAATTTCCCCAGACAGTTTCTGAAGCTCCCTCCTTTAGCTTGCTCTTTGTACAGTACTACGTTGTTGTTGTTGTTGTTTCCCCAAATCAGTTTAGAGTCTTACTTATAAAGTGTCCTAAGACTGAATTTTGCTGAAAGTGTGTGGTTCTTAGCCAAGTCTGAAAATGAACAATTCTTTGAATTAAACAGAAAGAATGTGCCAGTTCCAGAACCATCTGACTTCAGGCGGATTATGTTTATAATGATAGCTAGAGTTTGTATTATGCTTTGTGGTTTACGAAGTACTTGTACATAGACAGTAACAGAAAAGGCAGGAATCCTAGTGGATTTCATTTGTAGACTCTGTGTTTGGGGAAACAGATTTCATTATGACAAGGATAATTTAACTTCTTCATGATTGTTTATGCCCAAGCCCTGGTGGCGCTCCTGTAGGGTATGCACGGGACTGTGAACCATAAGATCAGTGTTCAAGTCCACCAGCCGGTATTAGACTCCTCCCAGGAGCGCTGGTGGCATGTGGGTTAAGTGTTAGGCTGCTAAACTGCCAGGTCATCGGTTCAAACCCATCAGCCGATGCATAGGAGAAGGATGAGGCAGTCTCCTCCTGCAGAGATGACAATCTCGGAATCCCTCTGGACAGGTTGCTGTAAATCGAATGGACTCTCAGGCAGTGAGTCTTATACTTCCAGAAAGTGACTCTCGAAATTGTGACCTGTCCGTTTAAACCTGGAATGGGAGACACTTTCCTTCCTTCACTGAGGGGGAGGAGTTGTCCCCACATGCTGTCATGGGGTAGGTAGAGACCACCCAGCACTGCAGTAGTTCACCCACCTGCTAGTCCCGTCCAGTTTCGGGCCAGCCTCTCCCTGCTGTGCCAGGAGGAAACCCACGGTTCTAGTGGAAATATACGCCGCTCAGGAAAGATGCTACCGGTGGTCTCTGAAGACGTCTGAATGGAAGGAACGCCTGTTATAAACAGCTGCGGTTCTGTGGAGGAAGGAGCCTAGTGGTGCTCCTGGGTAAGCACTGGACTGCTTCCCCCAAGGTTGCTGTTCAAACCCACCAGCCCCTCCTGGGGAGAAAGATGAGGCTGTCTGCTCCCATCGAGAGTCTCGGAACCCTAAGGAGCAGTTCTCTGTCCTCTGGGGTGGCCGTGAGTTAGAAGTCCCTTGACGGCACTGGGTTTGTGTGGGATGTGGGTTCTGTGGGTTCCACTGCATGCAGACTTCATTCACCATCGGTGCATCGACAACTCAGCAGGTCCCACCACTTACATGTGGCCCTGCTCTGCTCCTACAAAAGCCATGCTTCCACGGCAGTCTGCTGGGGGGGCCCCAGAACCCGTGTGTTACAGAAGATGAGAGCAGCTAACTGTGACTCTGAAACTCCAGCCCTGCAGAGCCTTTCTCATCGGTGAGCTAAGATGCCGGACCACATGAAGAATCCTGATGCTGATGTTGTGTGACATCAAGTCGGTTCCTACTCACACTGACCCTGGATAAGGTTTCCAAGACTGGAAGCAAAAGCCTCATCTTTCTCCCTTGGAGCAGCTGGTGGATTGGAACTGCAGGCCTTGCAGTTCTAGCCCAGGGCTTACCCACTGTATATTTCTTTAGGGAATTGGCTCCCTTAAGACATCATTTTGGGTGGATTATAAACAGAAAGCCTTGCCTTAGCACCCTAGGTATTCAGTTTGACCTAAAAATGAGAGAGGCTGAATAGAGATGTGGTTTTCTGGTTGTTTTTTGTTTTTTTGTTTTTTTTGGGGGGGGAGGGGTTTGTGGTTTTCATTGTAAGTGTCTGCTCACTGTTTGTTTCCAAATCCATAGAGCTATGGACTCATACGGAGCCCGGGTGTGACACTATAGGATAAGTACTAGACTGCTAATCACAAGGTCGGCAGTTCAAACCCACCAGTTGCTCTTCAACACTTATACAGTGTCGCTATGAGTCGGAACCGACTTGACGGCACTAACAGCAATGTTTGTTGTTGTGAAGTACCGTGGAGTCAGTTCCGACTCATAGTGAGTGGCCCTGCGCAGGGTTTCCAAGGCTATAAATGTTTACAGAAGCAGAAAGCCTCATCTTTCTCCTGCAGATCGGCTGGTAGTTAGTTTCGAGCTGCTGACCTTGAGGTTGGCAGCCCAGCTTGTAACCACTACGCTACTGTGTTGTTGTTGTTAAGTATCATGGAGTCGGTTCCGAGGCTGTAAATCTTTACGGGAGCAGAAAGCCTCATCTTTCTCCTGCGGATCGGCTGGTAGTTTCGAACTGCAGACTTTGCAGTTAGCAGCCCGACTCGCGTAACCAGTATGCTACCATAGAAGAGTATATATTAGATGTTTTCTCTCTCTCCATGTGCTACATGATCCAAACTAACAATAACATCTTAACTAGAACATCTCAGTGTCCGTGATGTTAAAGGAAAAGAAATACAAATGAGTCCCCTGATTTGGTGAGTAGTGTCTGCCTTCTCATGAACGCATTTTAAGTGAGGGAGGAAACTGCAGCACGGAACTCCCCACACCACCGCCGGTTCCGGTGCAGCTCTGCAGGGCGCCTTCAGCGAAGGGAGCAGTTGCCTCTTTTCAGGGAGGAGGAGACACTGCCCTGCTTGTCACTGACCTCTTTCCTGAGTCTTGAGGTCTGCTGGCCATTGGTGATTATTCTTCTCGATGTTTCCCTCCCTGTTGTTGAGTTCGTTCCCCCTCACAGCAGCCCTGTAGCGCAGTGAAGCTGCCAGGAGGGTTTTTCAGGCTGCCATCATCACTGAAGCAGTGGGCACGGCTTTCTTCCCCGTAGGGACTAGTGGGTTCAAACCTCCCACTGCTGAGTTAGCAGGTCTGTAGCTGCAAGTGGACATTAGAATGAAGGGCCTTGCTGACAGTGTGGTGAGCAAAGAAGGCACGGAGCCGTTCTCTCCACAAGTCTGAGCTCTCGCTTCTACTCAAGTTGCCGTCTTCTCTTGGGAGAGGTACTGTAGAGGTTGAACAAATTGTAACACCCAGAAGATGGGTTGTCAAAAGCAGAGATTCAGAGAGACCTAAAGCAGCCCTGGTTCTGGTTTTCCATGTGTCATGGCCATGGGGGACTCGGTGTGCTGTTGACGGATCAGCACTGGGCTGCTAACCGCACGGTCAGCGGTGCACACCCACCCACCAACGGAAAGCCTATACAGGGTCACTTAACAACAGTGTGACCCGGTAGGGAATGATGGCAAAGAGGAGCAGGCTGGACCCGCCGTCCCGCTGACATTCCTTCCTTTGTCTGCTCACTGCAGTGCCCTTCACAGCTGCCATGACATCGTTTTACGAAGAAGCCACCTGGGGAGTTGGGGCTTCAGCATCGTTGGCGGGTATGAGGAGAACCACACCAACCAGCCTTTCTTCATTAAAACGATCGTCCTGGGAACACCGGCTTACTACGACGGAAGGTTAAAGTGAGTCCTGTGAGGTGTCGCTGAGGTGAATGTGTATCGTGATGGCCGCCATCTAGGACAAGGCTCAGCATATGGAACCCAGCCTGCCGGCCACTTTTGTAAATAAAGTTTTATTGGAACACATGCATGCTCATTCAGCAGAGGGGTGTCCTGGTGGCACAGTGGGTTAAGATTGGGCTGCTTAACCACAAGGTCGGTGGTTCAAACCCACCAAGTGCTGCTCAGGAGAACGATGAGGCTATCTGCTCCCGTCCAGATTGGCAGTCTTAAAGAGCCTGTGGAGCCGCTCCTCTGTCCTGTAGGGTCGGAGTGGACTCCAGGACAGTGGAGTGGGTCTGATGGGGTCTTCTGGCCCCTGGCAGTGAACATGTGCTGAGCCCTGACCTGCTGTGGAATCAGACCAGCACCAAGTCATCACTCACAGCTGTGTCTTGTTCCTAATGACAGGAAGTGGGCCCAGTGTGACCCAACAAGTAGCTCTGAGCAGAAGTCCCCGTCCCATCCTGAGATCAGGTGGCTGATGGGCTTTCCCACACTCCCCTGAGGGAGGAGTTTGCTCTCCATCCCGGTCGGACAGCGGGAAATGTCCGGCTCAGTGAGGAAGGAAGGCAAACGTCTCACAGCCCAGTGGAAGGAAGTGCGCAGTCTCCCTTACGGAGGGAGGAGCTGACTGAGCACCCAGAGGTCCCGAGACTTGCAAACCACATCACTGGAAGTGGCTGAGGGTAGGGGTCAAACCCAGGACTCTGGGCCTCCAGAGCCATTGCCCTCAACACCACTGGGCAGATTGTCTCCGGGGCTTGGAAACATCCCTGGAACAATTCCATTATCTTTCACTTGGTTTCTCCACTTTTGTGAACTCCCTTGTTCTTGTTCCGCCAGTGGGCAGCCTGCTTCCTCTCAAAGACCCGGCACTGGGACGGGAAAGAGGAGATTTCCGGAGATTGCCCCAAGTGACTACAGAAAGGGCAAAGGGCTTGTTACTGCTCCGATGCTGTGAAGTAGCATCAAGTCAGTTCAACTCACAGTGACCCCGTTCCAGGGTTTCCATGGAGCAACTGATGGGCTCTAACTGCCAACCTTGTGGTTAGCAGTCCAGTGCTTACTGTACAGTGCCACCCCAGGGCTCATGGGTATCCAGCTGCGTGCCAATAGATGGAGTCAGAACACAGTGACCGTGTGGGTCCCACACAGGACGACGCAGTACTTCCTCTGTTCAGCACGAGGTCACGGGGGTCGGAGTTGATTGGCGGCAGCTGTCCGTATATCTAGCTGTCTGTCTTGAAGACACACCTGGAGCCAAAGTTCAGCCAACACTGGCTTTCCCTTGTGCCAGCCCTCCTGTAACTGGTGGGTGAATTCCAAGGGCAAGTGGCTTGGTGTTCCTGGGACTGTGGTCCTGACGCAGGTAAACTTACTTAGGAGAGGGTACCTGCTCCCTCTTCACAAAAGCAGCAGACGGTGGTGTGTGGAGAGCTTGCTGGTCAGTTTGAGTGGTATTTCTATGTTTGTCTCAGAGTTCATTTACTCAGGAGCTGAATTAACTTTGAGACTAAGACACTGCAGGCTTGCTCTCCTTAAGTAATTGATATGCGCTGTCCTCCAAGCAAAGTCCTGGGGGTACTGCGGGCTCGGTTAATGTACTGGACTGTAAAGTCAATTTGAACCGCAAGGTCAGCAGTTCAAGCTCACCAGTTGCTCCTCAGAAACCCCTATATAGAGTTGCTATGAGTCAGAACTGACTCGACAGTAGTTAACAACAACATCCTCCAAGGAAGAGCCCAGATGCTTAACCCTCCACTCTGAGGGAAAGAGATGAGGCTGTCTGCACCCATCAACATGCAGAGTCTCAGAAAGCCTAGTGACCACTCTGACCTCGGAACCGACTGGACGAATTTAACCACCACCTCTGTCTGTAGCTGAATGTCAGCCAGGCGGTTCTGACGCTCAGTGAGTCTAGAAGACTGAGGAGAACTGCCCTATGGGGTTTCCAAGACTGCCCTATGGGGTTTCCAAGACTGTACATCTTGAGGGAAGCAGACAGCACCCGCATTCTCCCCAGGGGTGACTAGTGGATTTGAACCTGTGGGGTGAACAGCCTGATGGCTTACCCCTCTGTGCCACCAAGTGTTGTCCTGTACAACCCTCCCAGTCATTGTCATGTTGGAATCCATGTTGTGGCTACTGCGTCCGTATCACTGAGGGTCTCCTTCACTCGCTAACCCTCCACTAGCTGACCCCCTCAGAGGGTTTCCATGGATTCATTTTTGGAAGCAGATCATCAGACCTCCCCCAGCCTGTCCTAGTCTGGAAACTTCACTGACACCTGTCCACCCGGGTGTACTGTCCTGCTGACATCACAGCCACAAGTTTATCAGACCAATGGGTGTGGGTGCTCTCCAAGATCACACAAGGAGGCTTCACAGAATTCATGGAGAAATGGAGTCCAAAGGACAGAATCTGTCCATGGACTTTTTGAAGCCCCCTCGCCCCCTCACCCCCTGAACCTTTGATTGTTAGTGAAATTGCGGACTCTGCGCTCAGCAGGTGTCAAGTGGGCTAAGGTTTGTGGTACCACCACCTCATAAGGGGGCACTGACTCTGCTCTGCTTGTCTCTCACCAGGTGTGGAGACATGATCGTAGCTGTCAATGGCCTGTCCACCGCAGGCATGAGTCACTCAGCGCTGGTCCCCATGCTGAAGGAGCAGAGGTCCAGAGTCACCCTGACCGTCACCTGCTGGCCTGGGAGCCTCGTGTAGAAACGCTCCCAATGGCTTTTCAGTCAAGTCTCTTCTTTTTAGGTTTTTATGGAAGAATGCTTTTTGGTTCCCTTGTGTTTCTGGTTGGTGGGAGCACACATGGTAAATGTGCCAGGCCAAAATACCACCGAGATTATCCTTAATATTTGAACGGTTTCCCGCCACTCAGCCACATCGTCCTGAACGTGGGCACACAGTCTTCCACTGACCCTCATGTGTCCCCATGTGCAGAATGCAGGCTCTCCTTGTGGGGACCAGTACTCAGCCCTCGCGGGCACCAGCCACACAGCCCCGAAGGCTGGCCGCCCACGCAGGCAATAAAGCAACACCACGAACCGTGGCTGCATTTGAAATTGGGGCCATAACTGTTTCCTGTTTTTCACTGGTGCCAACATTTCAAAACATCGCCCAACTTTATAACGTGATTTTCCTGGTTTGCCTCTTCGGTTGCTTTCCTGGCTCCTTATTCGTGGGCACTGAAGGCTGGCATCAGCCCTGCTGACGAGACCAGGAAAGCACAAGTGATTTAGAATAGGAGTGGATCAAAGATGGTGTGACCCCATGACAAAACACAGTCATCAGGGTGCTGGGAGAGCTGCACCTTTCTGAACAGCAATGTTTTGTTGCAGAGGCGCATTCCGAAGCGGTTTTTGCTAAAATGTCCTTTCTAGAGTTTGTATTCTCCAAATCAGCAATCTTGGCTGGAAATGTGTGTGTGAATTCTACCATTAATCTAGATAATAAAAGAAAACCACACTGTACTTAAATACATCCTCTTCCATCACAGCCGAGTAGATGGAAAAGACCTTTTCGGTTTTTCTATTTGAGAAACCCTTGTTTCCCCCACTTTTTCTTTACTTATGAACTTAATGAGTTCAAGTAGGAGTTTTTAAAGTCTGAAGTAGAAGGTTTTAGGTCGTCATATCTTTAGTCAGATCGTGTAGACGATTTCTTTCTTCATATATATAATGCCTTTTACATCGATGACCCACCCATTTTGCTTGTCCTTGATCCAGCGTGACTGCCCTTTGGGAGAACCCTTTGGGAGCACGTAGAATGTGAACCAGAAGAACAGTTAGCATTCCCTTATCAATATTGTTATGCAGACTTGAGAGCAAGCTTTGTTTAGAAACCTAGTTCAGCCTCTGAGCTGATTGACCAGTGACCTCCGTAATCAAAGGTAGTGATGATCAGAGAATTTTGTGTCCAAACACTACTGTCTATTGTGATGCATAACTACTTTATTGGCAAACTTTGCCACGGCACTGCTGGACTTCATTGTACTGGTGGCATATCAGTGAGGGACCCCAGTTCATTTCATGATGCTTTTCTTTGTAAACATATCTCTTTTGAATGAGTGACAATCGGCAGTTGTTTCTTGTTCAGCCCCTTACCTGTATTGTAAAAGCCCAGCGTGGGATGTCCCATACAGTATATTACTGTCCGGCCCCTTGGCTTCCGAAGCAGTTTGATATTTACAAGCTTTGGTATTCTCACTGACCTGGAATAGTTTTTTGTTGTTTCTCTTTGCCCCTGCTCTTCAAAGAGCAATTTTGTAACAGCCATTGCTACTTTTTCAAACCTTTTGTAAGAATGTATCGTTTCTTGGGGCCTAGCCACCCGTCAGAGAGGATCCCTACTGCTACTTTGCTTCTATGAAATACTTCCATCGAACCCTGGTGGTAGACTGAGTATTTTGAAAGAAAAAAATTAAATATTTTTCCATCTTGTTTTGATCATGGAAGCCTTGGAATCAGCTGTAGCTACATGTTTTATTACAAAGCTTTTCATGGTCGCCTTTGGTCAGAATGATACTTGGTGATGGAAGTATATTCATAATTTATTGTTACAATCAAAAAAATTTGGATGTTTTCTCATTGTGCACATTTACCGATAAATACTTTGATTTTTGTCCTGTGCGTTCGTTTTAAATTATTTCACGATTTTCCATGTGTTTAAATCACGGTGTGATGATTATTCAGGATGGAAATACAAACCCTGCTTTCTGGAACCACAGCAGTGTTGTCTGTTTCTTGGGCGGCGATGTTCACGGATCATGGGATCCTTGATCTTCATGGCACTTCTTCCATACATGAGTCTAAGCCTGGAACCTTGGGAGCGCGAGCCCACCTCCTAGCTCACATTTCTGTGGCACTGCACACTTGATCGCTAGACCCGCACCCTCTAAAACATTGGCACCGAGCACCTGAAAAGCAGTTGGTGCAGCATGTTGACGTGATAATGTTTGGATGTTGTTGTTAAGGTGCCATCAAGTCGGTACTAACCCATAGCGACCTTATGCACAACAGAACAAAACACTGCCCAATCCTGGGCCAACCCCACTACTGCTGCCACGCTTGAGTCCATCAATGCTGCCACTTGGCCAATCCATCTCGTTGGGGGTCTTCCTCTTTTTCTGTGACCCTCCACCTTACCAAACATGATATCGTTTTCCAGCGACTGGTCCCGCGTGACAATATGTCTGCAGTATGAGAGACGAAGTTTAACCATCCTGACAATATGTCTGCAGTATGAGAGACGAAGTTTGACCATCCTGACAATATGTCTGCAGTATGAGAGACGAAGTTTGGCCCTCGTGGATTATTTAAAATGCATTATTAAATCATGTCAGCAGTTTCTTTTCACTCTGTTAGCTTTGTGTCCATTGCACAGTGGCTTGTTTCTGTTTCTCTGGGCCAGCGCTGCACTGATCTCTTCTCTCCTTCACTGAGACCGCATTGATCCCCGCATGCAGCCCTGGTGGCCCTGCTTCGGTTTGCTATTTGGCTTTGATCTCAGCGACTATATTGGGTTCTGGTGAATCTATTCCAAATCATAGTGACCCCATGTGGAAGAGCATTTTCTTGACTGCAGTCTTGTCTTTTTAAATTACATTTTATTATGGTTTTGGTGAAGGACCACACAGTGGTGTAGGTTCCCACTCAGCAATCTCTACACAAGCTGTCGGTGACGTTGGGGACTTTCTTCACAGTGTGTGGGCGTTCCATTCTCTTTCCTTTCTGGTTCTTGCATCTCCCTTCATCCAGAGCCCCCCCACCCCCACCCCTTACTTTCTCATCTTTGTTTTCCAGTAACTGCTGACCCTTTGCTCTTCTACAGGTGATGTTGGTTTCTTTTTTAAGTTTTTATTGTGAACTGAGTGATCGTTTACATGTGAGAACATCAATTTTACACTCATTTCATTGCAATGATTACGATCCCCTCCGTGCACCATCATTCAACATTATTTGCTTCTATTCCCTCTGGGTTTTTTGTTTGTTTTGAGGGGAATTACTTAAAAACAGGAATATTTAATAATGTAACCAAAGGGCACATTCTGCAAGCCTGCCTTACAGGTGATTTTTTTAAAAAGAGCCTAGTACTTGCAGGTGATACTTGGATTTTTTTAAGCCAATGTGTATTTAACTACGAGGCGACCTTGGGGTAAGGCAGCAGCGGCCTCAGGGAACCCTCCCGGCTCAGTCGGTCTGGTGTGTGTGGGGGGGTTGGTTTTTAGGACTCAGGTTCTGTCCCTGGTTTGTATCCCACCCTATCAGGGCACATCTGATGTGTCCCTTTTCAGAAGGCTCTGGCAGTTGCTGGGATTCCAAAGGAGACTTCTTGATCAGTTTTCTTGACGAATACGGGACAATCGTCAGGGAATGTCCTGAGGACGTTTAAGGCAATGCCAGGCTGGTAAGAAACGGGCCAGGAAAGTGGCGCCGAGGAACTCGCTTCCATCCACCCAGCGCATGCGCTCATCCTTCCACGATAACAGGGCTGTCCTGGAGGAATGTCGTCAAAGGACGCCTAACACCTCGAAGTTGCTGGAACTGCTGTTTTGACTTACTGTCAATACAAGGGCACAGAGCTCTTCAGGGCAGACTTGTTGGAAGTGCCGTTGAGTCGGTTCCGACCCATAGCGACCCTGTATAGGGTTTCCGAGGAGCTGCTGATGAGTTTGAACCGCCGACCTTGCAGTTCGAATGGCTTTGCAGTCTGGCGCATTAACTCACAGCGCTACCCCAGGACTCCTCAGGGCAGACATACAGAGATGGAAACCCCTTCAGAAGTGTACAGTCCCAGATGGAGGAGATGTTGAGAAGCTTCTTATTTTGATAGATAGATGTGTTTAATACAGCAGTTGATGATTTTTGTAGCGGTACTTTTTGACTTACTCTTGGTACTGCCTTCAGGTTTCCTTAGACACTTGAGAAATACCCGTGGGTATTCGGGTGAATGCTGTTTCTTCTCCCTGCATTCGTTTAAAATGAGCCTCCACGCTTCCTCAGAAGTTTGGAAATAGAAATACCATATGATCCAGCAATTCCTCAACTTGGTATTTACCCACAAGAAATACGAGCCATAACACGAGTAGCTATATGCACACCAATGTTCATAGCAACACTATTTACAATAGCAAAAAGATGGAGACAGCTTAAATGCCCATCAATTGAAGAATGGATAAACAAACTGGTACATATACACGATGGAATACTATGTTACCTTGATGAACAACAAGGAAGCTGCAAGCCACCGCATAACATGGATGAACCTTGAGGGCATTTTGCTGAGTGAAATTAGTCACAAAAAGAGAAATACTGCATAGGACCATTTTGTAAAAGACTAAGAAAAAGAACCCACCCAAAAGGGGGACAAAACCAAACAAACTATATATATATATATTTAATTGCTGATCACTGGGATGTATGGGATGAGAGGAGGAGAGGGAGGGAGGGAGGAAAAGATAGAGCACAGGGTACGGAATAGTCACAGGAAAGCTTGGGTGCTTAGGGAGGGTGGGCAATATACAAGAAGGAGGCGGGGAATGGAAGAACGAGGCTGATGGGAGAACAGAACAGGTTCTCATGGGCTAGGTGGGACAGAGGTAAATGATGATGTATGCACAACCTTGGAACAACAGGGCTTCGGGATACAGGGATTGAGGCACGGTTTGAAAGGGTAAAAGAGGGGAATAGTGATAAGATGCTTGGCTGTCTTTTAAATCTTGGTTTCCCTTGCCTACCATTGTGAAATAGACACTGGGGGGTGGGCAGGGAGGAATAGCCAGAAACATCACAATAGAAGTCTTCAGCCTGTAACTGATTGGAATACCTTAAAGGGGCTAGAAATTGCCCAGTGAAAGAGGCCTCCTATGGAGCTTGTGCATTGCATAAGACCATAGGTGGAAATCAAAATCCCATCCAGAATCATCTGAGGTGGGAAATTTCCACTGGAAAGGACGAGTAGACCAGCCTGGAGCGGCTAGAAGAAGAGAAGATACTTCGTGAAGAAAGACCAGCAGGAAAAATCAGAAACAATAATGGCAGTATGATTGATTACTACAAAAACAAGTAAGCTGTTCGCCCGGAAGCCATCAAGGCAAGTGGTCGGGTCCCCTCAGAGCAAACTCCCTTCCAAGACTAAGACTCAAGGGGAATACACGAGCAGGCATGTGGTCTGGCTGGTGACCATGTTGGTCACCGATAAGGGGAAAAGGGGGAAAAATCAGCAATGAAGTTGCGGCATGTTGGCCAGCAATTACGGCATGACCTGGGGACTCCTGGGCCCAGAGGCAGTGACATGGCCACAGAGGACTAGAGCGGAGACTGAAGCATCCAGCTGATATGAAGTGAAGGGAGATGCACAAGAACACCCATACTTGGAGATAGTGCCCACTTGACCTGGCTTCGATGGCTGGATGATCAGAACTTGACTAGAAGAAGAAAGAAGAGGGAAAGGAAAAAAAAGAATAATGTGCTACAATTTGACGAACTTTACCCATACTTATAAGGAGCTCTGATAGCGTAGTGGTTACGAATCAGGCTGCTATCCTCAAGGTCAGCAGTTCGAAACTACCAGCTGTTCTACAGGAGAAAGATGAGGCTTTCTGCTCCCGTAAAAATTTATAGCCTCGGAAACCCTGTGCAGGGTCACGAACCGACTCCACGGTACTTAACAACAACAACCTATACTTATGGATGTAGTCCCTCAAAAAAGGGAACAAATCTTTACAGCAAGGATCACCCCCACCCCCTCAGCACACAGGGTTGACAGGGATGGGCTACTTAGACATTGGCTACCTAAAATGGGGGGGGGGGGCGCTATAAAGGCAAGAAGTGACTGGCTTACAAGTTTCAAGAGGGAGCCTAGTTCCAGACAGGGCAGGGGTAGTTAGAACCTCCACTGAATGATTTCCAATCTGTTGGGACTCGGCTGGCAAAAGGAAATGGGGATCAGACTGTTGTGGTACAATAGTGAATAATTGCCATCAGGACTGACTGTGAGGGTTGGAAATATAGAGGTAGATTTTTTTTTGACAAAAGGAGGGGAGTGATTAACTTTGCATCCCTGGGACCATCAAGTGAGAAGAGCAGATAGTGTTACCCTACCCAGAGAGGCAGTGACACCAGGGATGGAGACTGCGAAGATGACGTGGACAGATGGAGGGGCGGGGGACACCAGACTCAGGGAGGGAGAGGGGCTATGTGTTGATGGCCGGGGGGTGGGCCTGTGGGATGTATCCTTTGGTTATTTAATAATGCATGGAGGGGATTGTAATCATCGCAATGAAACGAAATATGATGGGATGAATTTAAAACTTATGTTCTCCCATGGAAACCCACATAATTCACAATAAAATCTTCAAAAAATAAAAAATGGAGCCTCCAGCCACAGCCACCACCACCACCATGCTTGGTTCAGAAGTTGCATCTCATGGCAGAAGTTTTCCAGGAGATATTTCAAGATTCGGAAACTGCAGAAGTTGATAAGTTGGCATTGACATTCAGTTACAGAGCTGGGGATGCTCCAGAAGTGTGGTGTCTGCATCTGGGAATGATGCAGGTTTGGTCAGTGGCGAAGGGAAATTAGAGCAGCGAGCATTTACTGAGCACTTGCCTGTGTACTAAGTATTGTTCTAAGGGCCACTCATTGGTTTACCTCACAGGAGCTTCCAAATAAATACAGGTAATCTTTGACTAAGTGATAGGACTCCTGTCCAACAACTACTCCATTGTAGGCTGGTTCTGGTATAAATGGAATGCCTCATTAAAAACAAAACAAAACAAAACAAAAAAAACAGTTCTTTACTATTGCTTTTTATCACTAGAGAGGAAAGAGAGATTGTTTGCTCCGGTGAGGATTTACAGTTTTAGAAATCCTGAGTATTAGCAATTCTGCTCTATCCTGTTAGGGTTCTGAGTCAGAATCAACTCAATGGCAGTGAGCTATTCTTCGTAGTATCTTAATAAATCCAATCTTTCTTTGTCTTTGAGGGTTGGAAAGAGTGCATCTAGGAATGACTTTTTGTTGTTATGTGCCGTGGAGTCGGTTCTGATTCATAGCGACCTGGTACAGGGTTTCCAAGGCTGTAAATCTTTAAGGGAGCAGAAAGCCTCATGTTTCTCCTGAGGAACCTCTGGTAGTTTTGAACTGCCAAGCTTGAGGTTCACAGCCTGATTTGCAACCACTATGCTTATGACATCAGCGAATCACACGCTGCAATTCTGCATGCACACATATTGCTGACGATGAATGTTGGTCATAACATGAATGTATCATAAGGTGGGCGCTGCCTGAACTGTAATTATCCCAATCAGGATAAGCACTGGACTGCTAACCAACCGCAAGGTCAATGGTTCAAACCCACCAGCTGCTCCTTGGAAATCCTATACAGGATCACTGAGCTTCCTTAGAAATCGTATTCAGGGTCACTGTGAGTCAGAACTGACTCGACAGCACTTAACAACAACGTAGAGGGGACTGAGGTACAGAAACGTTGGAGAATGTTCCAGAGCCCCAGGACTGGGAGTCTTGGCCCTGGGCTGAGAACTCCCCCTGGTCTATTCTGGCCAGTGTGTCACATATGAACCCACACCAGACATGGCACCAGTTCAGTTATTGTGGTTTTGTGGGTAAATGCCCCTGAGTTCTCTAGAGAAGTAAAACAGAGAAGTTCATGTATCAAGAGAGGTGTATACCAAGGCAATGGCTCCCACGATTGTAGAGGTGGCCAGACCCAAGTGTGTGGGTCAGATGTTGGGCTGCAGACCTCTGTCTGACACATGGAGTGGCAGGACTGATGAACCAAGATTGGGAGGTCAGAATGCAGACAGGCAGGCAGGTCCGGCAGCTAAGAAGGTGGGCTGCTGACAGTTTGTAGGATCAGAAGGTAATAGAGCAGGTCAAAGAACGGGAGGTCAGAGGGTGAGCCAGATGCACAATCCAGACCCAGCAGAAAGCAAGCAAGCTTTGCCTGAATGTGCAATATGTTGAAAACAGCCCACATACTCGAGGAAACTCTCCATTGATTGGCTGCTCCTAGCAGACCTCGTCATAGAGTTGATTACATCATGCTAAATTTCATCCTGGAGGAGAACTATGTTTCAACTGGCAACCCGCTAAGAATCTTGGTCCCTTCAAGTGGCCACAAAACATTAATGATCATAACCTCCTTATTTGGGCTAATTCCCATAATGCCATCTCTCAGCAAGCAACCTGAAGCTGCCATACAAAATGCCACAAGTGAGTGGCGTTCAAGAGCAGAAATTTGTTTTCTCACGGTTCTGGATTCCTGTGTGCTGTTGAGTCAGATCTAACTCACAGGACAGAGTAGAACATCCCCACAGGGTCTCCAAGGTTGTAGTGTTTACAGAAGCAGTTGATGGGTTTGAACTGCTGACCTTCTGGTTGACAGCCAAGCTCTTAACCACTGTACCACCAGCAAAACTTTCTGGAAGCTACAAGTCCATCTGTAAGGACACTGGCAGGGATGGGTTCTCTATGTCATCTGTAGGGACACATCCTTCCTTGTCTCAGCTTCTGGTAGCCTCAGGCACTCTGGACATTGTTTGACTTGTAGAGGCCATGGGTGTGTTCTCACTTCAATAAAACTGCTCAGGGGAGATTAAGTTTAGGACCCACCCCAGTCCAATGTTGTTGTTATGTGCCGTTGAGTTGATTCCGACCCATAGCAACCCTATATAGGGTTTCCAAGGAGCTGCTGGTGAGCTTGAACCACCAACCTTGCAGTTCAAATGACTTTACAGTCTGATGCATTAGCCCAGGGCCCTGTTTAACTTAACTGATAACAAAAGAAAGACTGTCTCTCCAAATAAGGTCATATTCACAGGGATCAGGACTTTGGGGACATCTTTTGGGGATACCATTCAATTCATGGACACCATCCGGCATAGTTAGGCAGCAAGGGGCGGACTGAAACAGTGTCCTTGGAAACAGGATCCTACAGCTGAAGCGGCCCTCTGTAGACTTGTCTGCCACTTGTATGGCCTGTCTCATATTGCTTACTTTTATGTCCCGACAAGAGTGGCTCACAATGCACAGTTATTTGCACATGATCTTACAGATGGAATTCTGCATATTCAAGAATTAAAATGAGGTAAGGGCTTCTTAGAAAATGCCTACTCTCCAAATACTCAAGCCAGCCTGATACTACCTTTCTGCATGTCAAATTAGGCTGGGAATGGATCCTACCAGGGTTCTTGACAAAAGCTGGTTTTCTTACGCAAGATTCGGGATTACTCCCCCGGAGTATGAGCTGGTCATATGCCTACTCCGCTGAAAATTCCATGTGGTCAGGACAATATCTAGGTCACTGCTTCAGCCACAGGGCAGTCCACATGGCAGGTGGAACATACTGAAGCCAGCTCCATCAAGGGCCGGCATGAACTACTTCAGACTGAGTGCCCTGAACAGAGATCACGCCAAGGCCTATAGGAAGCTCATCTAGGCCAGGACCTCTACTGCCACATCCCTCCTGTACCCTCCTCATGGCTCTTTGCCTTGCAGGAGCCCCCCCCACAGAGCTTTCTCTGGGTCCAACAGCTGTACTTTTTGTTTTGTTTGGGGGTTTGGGTTTGTTTCATTGCTATGATTTGTTTATTCTTTTTCTCATACTTCTCTTTCCATTCCTTTGAATTTTATCCTGTCTCCACTTTGTTTCTCCTTCTTTTCTTCTGTTTCTCTTTTCCCCTCTTTATTCTTTCCTTTTTGATCTCTTTCTTTACTACTCTCTCTTTACTACTCTCTCTCTTTCTCATCTTCCCTTTTGCTGTTTTTTGGTTTTGTTTTTTAATTTCTGTTCTCGTTTTTTTCTTCTATAGCTCCATTTCTCCATCTCTCTTTTGTCTTTATACATTTTTTTTTTTTCTGGTTGCTATCTGTATCTTTATTTTTTTCTCTTTAATATTCTCTCTTTTCATTGTTGGTTCCTTATTTGTGTATTCTGCATTGTTTTCTTGTGTGTGTGAGACTTTTTCTTTCCCACCCAACAGGAGACAGCCATTGTTCCAATATAGCCCAGTCACTTCCATACCCTCTGTAGCTCCACCCACTGGGCGAGAGCCAGTGCCCACTCCTATACCACTAATCAACAAGACAGCAGCCAGAACCAACTAAACCAAGTGTGCAAGAACAGTACACATACTGCCATTCTCTAACTACACCCACAGGAGACAGCTGGTGAGAGACTAAGAACAAATCAACATACAGTCATCAAGTAAACAAAAATACAACAATCCGACAATACTGCAGAGATAACAGGTAACTTTAGCTCACACCAAGAAACAAGAGAATGGCTCAAACAAATGACCAAAATGCAGAGCCAGATAATGTTTTTGAGGAAGAAAAGGTGATGGAACTAACTGAAAAACAATTCAAAGGAATGATATTTAGCTACTGTCTTAGGCCAAGTTTTCTAGAGAAGCAAAACATATATAGAGAAAGAGGCTTAAGATTGCAGAGTCCCAGGTCCCTAGCGGAAGAGAGAGATTCCCTCTGCATGTCCATTATATTAAGAGCAGGCCACACCCCAAAGGAAGCATCCTTTTAATTGATTGGCTGCTCATAGCTGCTCATCATAGAGTTAACTAAGCCTTTATTAAGTTTGATCACCACAGGAATAAGCACATCTTAACTGCTAAACCTCTGGAAATCTTGACACGGAAACCCTAACCATTACAGGTACCTTCAAAGGATTGACAGAAAGATCTAGGAAAGCAAAGAGAACACAGAAAAAGCTTTAGAAGAATTTGGAAAATAGTACAAGAACAAACAGACAAAATAAATGTAAAATTTGAAACAATATACAAGAAACAATAAAACTGCATTTAGAAATTCAGAACATTAATTCTAAGGTTCCAGAAATGGAAAATACATTGCAAGGGCAAAGAAGTAGATGTGAAACAATGGACCCAAGTCAGGGAGCTTAAAGCTAAATCTCCCAATATTAGCATGCTAGAAGACCAATCCGAGAAAAGAATTTAAAAATCCAAAGAAATCCCAATAGTCATGTGGGACATCATGAAGAGGAACAACTTATGGGTGATCAGAATTCCAGAACATGAAGAGACACTAAAAAGCACAGAGAAAATTGTTGAGTTATTGGAAGAAAACTTCCCTAACATCATGAAAGACAAAAAGGTAAGCATACAAGAAGATGAACGAACCCCAAACAGGATAGATCCCCAAAGAAAATCATCAAGACCTATCATAATCAAACTTTCCAAAACCAAAGACAAAGAAAGAATCCTGAGAGCAGCTTGGGAAAAATGAAAAGCTACCTCCAAAGGAGAACCAGTAAAACTAAGCTCGGATTTCTCAGCAGGAACCAAATAGGCAAGAAGGTTATGGAATGACATATCCAAAACTCTGAAAGAAAACAAATTGCCAACCAAGAATCATATACCCACCAAAGCTGTCCCTCAAATGCAGCAGCAACATTAGGACATTTCCTGATAAACAGATGTTAAAGGAATTTTTAAGGACCAGACCAACTTTACAAAAAGTTCTAATGGGTCTTTGTTAGACTGAGAACCAACAACTGCAGACAACAACCTGAGATTACTGTACATTAAAAACACCCATAGCTCAATCCTACAAGCCTGAAAAAAGGGAGCCAGCACTATCAATGTGTCCTCAAGTCAACTACAAAGCAAAAAGACAAAAGAGCGTATTCACAGTACTTCCAAATGGCAAGGAAGTCAAGTAGATTTCAAAAGAAAACAGATGGTTATAAATAAGGGAAGAAATTAGTAAATTACACCTACACACCAAATTTTTTTAAAAGAGGAAAATCAGAAACATTTAGTAAACATAACACAACTGAAATATGCTCAGCACAGAAAACTATGTGGAACAAAGAAATCTGCAAAACCACACACAAAAACACACACCAGATTAGAGCAAGCAGTGCACATCACTGATAATTATACTGAATGCAAATGGATTAAAAGGCACCAGAGGGCAGAATGGCTAAGAAAACAGGATTCTTCAGTATGTGATCTACAAGAAGAGACACATCAAAAATGGAGACAGCCTAAATGCCCATTAGCAGAAGGATGGTTAAATAAGCTTTGGTGTATATACACAAAACATTGAAGAATAACAAACCAGCAAAATGCCTCACAAGATGGATGAACCTAAAGTTAAGTGCCATCGAGTTGGTTCCAACCCACAGCGACCCTGTATAGGGTTTCCAAGGAGCAGCTGGTGAGCTTGAACTGCCAACCTTGAGGTTCAAACGGCTTTGCAGTTCAGCGCAGTAACCACAGCGCTATACCAGGACTCCATTAGGCTGAGTGAAATTAGACAATTATTGTTGAGACCAATGTTGTAAACAGTTAAGAAAGAGTTTTCTTAATATAATAAACAATCTATGATGGTTGTGGGGGGAGGAGGGAGGGAAATTATTTACAGACTAGAGAGTAGACACTTGTTAACATTGGTGACAGGGCAGGCAGCATACAACAAGAGGGACGTTAGCAGAGGAAAGATGAAGGTAGCAGGAGACACAGGAAGAATGCCATAGTAAATTGAACAGATGAGACAACTTTGCTGAAAGTGAAGAGGACTTAAAACACTTACTGAAGACCAAAGATCACAACCATTGGTATGGGTTGCACTTCAATGTAAAGAAAACAAAAATCCTCACCACAGGACCAATAAACATCAAGATAAATGGAGAAGAGATTAAAATTGTTAAAGACTTCATTTTGCTTGGATCAACCATCAACATTCATGGAAGCAGCAGCCAAAAAGTCAAACATTTTGCATTAGACAAATCGGCTGCACAAGATCTCTTTAAAGTGTTGAGCAAAAATGTCAGTTTGAGGACTAAGGTGCGCCTGACCCAAGCCATGGTACTTTCAATAACCTCATAGTCGTGTTGGGCAGTGAATAAGAAAGACCATAGGAGAATTGATACATTTGATTTATGGTGTTGCAGAAGAATGTTAAAAGTACCATGGACTGCCAAAAGAACAAATCTACATGGAAAGAGGTATAGCCAGAATGCTCCTTGGAAGCCAGGATGGCCAGATTTTACCTTCCACACTTCAGGCATATTGTCAAGAGGTATCAGTCCCTGGAGAAGGACATCATGATTGGCAAAGTGAAGAGTCAGATTAAAAGAAGAAGACTCCCAACAAGTTGGATTGGCACCATGACGGCAGCAATGAACTCACACATATCAACAATTGTGAGGTTGTCATATAGGACCGAGCAGTGTTTAGTTTAGTTCTGTTGTGCACAGGGTCGCTATGAGTTGGTACCAACTGGATCGCACCTAACAACAGCTGTTAACATGCAGGTGATTGTACTCATTGTAATGAAGCCAAGTATATGGTTTGTTGGATGTAAAACTGATGATCTGTTCTGCAAACCTTCACTCAACGGTTGTGAGGTTGGTGCCGGACCGGGCAGTGTTTCATTCTGTTGTGTATCGGGTCGCTATGAGTCGGTACCAATTCGATAGCAACTAACACAACACTACATCCATTATTAAAGAAAATGTACAAATTCAAAGATGGTGATGGAATAATAGTTAATGGTTTTAATTTAATAAAGGTATGAAAAATTTTTTTCTGTAAAATATTTATAGGTCATTTTTAGTTCAAGCAGTGTGACTGAATCGGCATCATTTCTTTGTAACTTTAATTTTACATTGTACATTGTGGTTAACGGAGGACGGCTTTTAGAACTGAATTTTGTTGGTTCTTGGTTTTTGACATCACAGCCATATATATATATATATAATTCTTCGTAAAGATTTATTGACCTCAATGGACAGGTACATTATTAGCTAGACTTAGCCTAAATGTCGTTAGGTGCCACTCAGTCCACTACATGTCCTAGTGACCACACACTGCCCGGTCCAGTGCTGGCTTCACAGTCGTCGTTATATGTGAGATGTGAGCCACTGCACCAAAACATCTCATTGAGGGTCTTCCTCTTTTTCAATGACCCTCAACTTTATCAAGCATGATGTTGTAAATACTCATTTTCTAAACACCCCTCTGCCAAGTCATATAACATTTTACATTTAAATTTAGCTAGTGAACGTTTATCTTCTCTTATTAAACAGTTTTTACAAACTAATCACAAGGTCTTGCAATTTTCCATCTTTCACAAATGAGTTCAAAGCACTGGACTTTTAATCTAGTAGATCTTTAGGCACATAGACAATTCTGTGAGAAATGTTCAGATAGGAGAGTTCTTTAGGGTTACCAATATACATCTAACTTTTTAGACCAAAAAAATAAAAAGACGTAACAATACGGAATTTCCACATAGCCCGTTTTCGAACCTCTCTTCCGATGTTGTTGTTTGGTAGCACTGAGTCAGTTCTGACTCTCAGCAACCCTACGAACAACAGAAGCAAACACCATCTGGTCAGTACCATCCTCACAGTTGTTGCCATGTTAGAGCCCATTGCTGCTGCCATGGTGCCAATCCATCTCATTGGGGTGGGGGGGGTCCTCTTTTTCCCTGACCCTCCACTTTACCAAGCATGATGTCTTTCTCCAGGAATTGGTCCCTGCTGATAATATATTCAAAGTATGAGAGACAAAATCTGGCCATGTTGACTTCTAAGGAGCATTCTGGCTGTACTCCTCCCCAGACAGGTTAGTTTGTTCTTCTGGGAGTCCGCGGTAGTTTCAGTATTCTTCATCAACATCATAACCTAAATGCATCGATTCTTCCCTGGTCTTCCTGATACATCATCCCAGTTTCACACGTATATGTTGTTGTTAAGTGCCATCAAGTTGGTTTCAACACATAGTGACCCTGTATAGGGTTTCTGAGGAGCGTGCCCATGTTCATCACAGCACAATTCACAATAGCAAAAAGATGGAAACCACGTGAGTGCCCGTCAACAGATGAATGGATAAGTAAAATGTGGTACAGGCATACAATGGAATACTCAAAACAAAACAAAATACAAACCCACCGCCTTTTGATTGATTCCTACTCACAGAAACCTGACAAGACAGAGTAGAACTGACCCATAGGGTTCCCAAGGTTGTCAAGCTTCACAGCAGTAGCTGGTTTGGAATCACCGACCTTTCAGTTAGCAGCCTGGCGCTTAACCCACTGCATCACTAGGACTCCTCAGTGGAATACTACTCAGCAATAAAGAAAAGAAAAAAGGGTTTCCAGAACATCTTAGAACATGGATGTTTCTGTAGGACATGATGCTGGATGGTGTAAGTCCATCAGAAAGAAAGAATGAAAAAGAACAGATACTGAGGGGGACTTCAAATCGTTTGTGGAAAAATGGAGTAGAAAGAGAATGGCAATTTTCTGTGAACTTTCCCAAGCCCCCTGGTAAGTGCACATGATTCCTTAATCTGAATTGTTGTGGGGAGTGCCCCCGGGAAGATGTGGTGCATGGAGTCTGATCCTGGGGGCGCTCAGAGAGTGAGGGTCTTGTATCCTTGTCTCATGTTCCCTGGTAGTTAGACTGACATGCCCAAGTCTTCCTTCTTCCACCTCCTTTTCTCGGGGAATTAGGATTTGTATATTGCAGGTGTGAATTCTATCTCAGAGAATTATGGTCCAAAACTGGGGAGCCAAGTAAAGTTACCACATGGTAGCTCATGGAATCACAAGCTTGTTTTCTCTTTGGCACTAGAGCAGACTGGAGTCAGACCAGAGCCCTGGACCACCAAGGATGTGAAAGCATGTGTCGTGGTCTCTCGCCCTCTGGTGGCTGGATGGGGTGTCATGGCAACGTGATGCCCTCTAATGTTGGTGGCCACCCTTGTTCCTGATGAAGGAGGTGCGAGAGAGACTGAGGCTATGGAGCCAACTTACACACACGCAGAGCTGCCATACAGAAAAAGCAAGTGGTGCAAACACCGCCCGCCGGCCTGTGTTCATCGTCCACCATATTTTGGCTGTGCCCGGCGTGTGAGTTTCGCATTAGTGGTGTGATGTACGGCTCCCCGGATCTGGATGGAACTGAGGTTTCAGTAATTATGCACCTTTAAAAGATGTTCAATGCAATTCTGATCATACTCCTCTAAAAACTGCCTCAGATTAAAAGCTTTTGCTGGCTCTTTAGACCGCGGTTCTGCAATTATAGAAAATGAACAGCATTTTAGCTCCCTGCTGAAATTAATAATGACGGTCCCCCAGTTGACTTTGTGAATGGTTAATGGAACAAACAGGATACTTCAGTTTCAATGTGGGTTGGAAAACCATTTGAGCGAGATTCTGGGTTTCAAATGAGAAAACCATCCACACGATATGAACCTTTCTTGTGCGCACCTTGTATGGTTGGTTCTTTCTCTGGAATTAGTACAAAGCCATTTCACAATGGCTAACCATACCTCCGGCCGTGTGTACTTTGAAGAGCACTGACTTCAGGTGAACAAGCTAGTGATGTTTAGCCCTGCAAGAGGCCTAAGAGGTTATAAGATGAAACTCCTTATTTGACAAGGAAGAGAAGTTGAAAGTTCTCTCCACACACTATAACTTGGTGAAGAGAAACAACATAAATGGAGTTCAGTCTGCTGACTCCAGAGTAAAGCCAAGCCCTGCCAAGAGTCCTGCAGAGGGGGCCACCAATGACAAAGGGCCTCCCTGAGCTTGGCTTAACTACTGGCCAATGGAAGGTCACTTAGTGGGTTGTGGGGAAAACTTTGGAATGTTGGGAGATGGGGCTGTGGAGGTGGGGTGAGGGGGAGAGGGACAGAAGAAGGCATGACTTGGAATGTTTTCTGGGGTTCCCCTTTCAGTTAATAAAAATTAAGTCTAGACATTGGCTACCCAAAATGGGGGGCTACAAAGGCAAGAAGTGACTGGCTTACAAAAGGAGATGGGGATGGCACTTATGTGGTACAATAGTGAATAATTACTATCAGGACTGACTGTGAGGGTTGGAAATGTAAAGGTAGACATTTTGTAGTAAAAGGAGGGGAGTGGTTGACTTTGCAGTCCAGGAGCGGAGGTCCCTGGGACCACCAAGGGAGAAGAGCGGAGAGCGGGACCCTACCCAGAGAAACAGTGATGCCTGAGATGGAGGCAGAGACGATGACATGGAGAGCTGGAGCGTCTGGGGACTCTAGACCCGGAAAGGGACAGGGGCTGTGTGCTAATGAGCAGGGGGAAGGCTTGGGGGGTATATCCTTTGGTTGGTTGATGATGCATGGAGGAGATTGTAACCATGGCAATGAAACAATATACGATAGGATGAATGTAAAGCTAATGTTCTCCTATGTAAACTATCACATAATTCACAATAAAACGTTTTTTAAAAATTAAGTCTAAGAGGCCATTAAATTAATATCATAGGCTTTTCTGAGGCGCGTCAAAAAGTTCATGAGAAAACGCATTGGAAAAGATAATGGAATCTTGTCCTGAACTTTTTGAAGCCTCCTTGTAAATGTCAACATGGAAAGAATTTTGATATCTTAAGGGAGAAAAAGGATTACATGCAGTGTGCTGTTTGAAGTGTGATACAATAATACAGCAGACTACTGCTCCGCACAGAGAGAAACAAGGTCCAGTACACACTGGGGCATGCAGGAACCTCAGGAACAGATGTTCATGACAAAAAGATACATACTGTTCCATCCCTCTTACATGAATTGTTCAGGGTACACGTTACTGAGCTCCTGTTTGATGGAAAAATCTGGAAACAGACAGTGGTGTTGTATTGGTGGCACAATATGATAAATAGAATTAATGGTACTGAATTGTGCACGTCGAAAGTGTAGCAATGACAGTGTCTTTGTTTCCTGGGGCTGCTGTAACAGACATACCAAGAGTAGATAGACAGTTCTAAAGAACTGAAATTTACCTCACATGGTTCTGGGCTAAAAGCCCAAACCACATCGATTCTTTTCTGGTGGATATTCCTGGCCATTCCTTGCTTCCTGTTGTCTCTGTATGGCTTGGTGTCCAATCTGGTCATTTACAGTGCCCAAGTGATGAGAGTTAGACCCCACCCTACACCGGTGTGACCTCAGCGGACTGCTTGTTTACATGACATTAGACTCCATTCCATCCACGGGTGTGGGGCTTAGGAATCCAGCTCATGTTTTAGAGCTATCTTCACCAGGCTGTGAGTGTATCACAGAGAGGAGAGGTGACAATTTCTGTGTAGGTACAGTAGACTGGAAGAGAGCTCAGGATAAGGACTGCACAAAAGCAGACTGAGGTTCAAAGTGAAAAGACACTTTTTCATTGTATTTGTTTTGTTGTTGAAAATATACACAGTAGAATAGACACCAGTTCATCAGTTCAGTGGCGCTGAGGACAGTCTTCAAGGCACACATTTTTATCCTCCTTTTCTGAGTTGTTCCTCCCCCAATAACTCAGACCCTCTGCCCCCTAAGGTTCTGATGCTTCAAGTTGCTGTTGTCACTTTGAGCCCATCTATGTGCTTGTTGTTAAGTACCGTTCAGTAGGTTCTGACTCATAGCGACCCTGCATAGGGCTCCGGACGGAGCAGAAAGTCTCATCTTCCTTCCACAGAGTGGTTGGCAGGCTTGAACCTCAGACCTTGTGGTTCACAGTCCGGTGCTTATCATATGGACTCACCACGCTCCCACAGTAGTTCTTAAAACAGCGTAACATTCAAAAACATTCAAAGTAGATCTTTTTTTTTTTTTTTAAACTAGTTACACTAAACTATTGTTTGGTTTAAAAAAGACTTCTGGGGCTATTTTTGGTTTAAGGTTGAAAGATGATCTCAAGGCAGTAGTTTCAGGGGTTCATCCAGCCCCCATGGCTCCTGAAAGTCTGAATTCCATGAGCATTATAAATTCTGTTCTGCAATCCCCACCCCCACCCCCCTTTGATCAGGATTCGTCTATAGAACCTTTATCAAAATTTTCAGTCAGGTAGCCGTTCTGGTCACATGGCAAAGGAGGCAGTTGTTCACGGAGGCAATTAACCACACACTCCATCTCCTCCTCCTCTCCCTGGCTCTCCAGAGGAGACGCTTCTTAACAATTCCAGGCATTCGGACATTGCCAAAGATTCCATGGAGAGACCAAGGAGCATGTGGAGGGATCCTGACCCTGAGAGAGAAGCTGGACTCTGAGAGGGAAACTGGACTCTGAGAGACAAGCTGGACTCTGAGAGGGAAACTGGATGAGAGCCCTTCTGGCTCTAAGATTCTCCAAGTCTCTCTACATGCCTTGAAGGCTCCTTGGATGCTAATCTGAGCTAGGTAGAGGAGTTTCTGCTGGGGGCATTTAAGGGAGAACAAGAATGCAAACTGAAGACAGACGTGAAACCTTCTCCTCTCTCCCTACCCACTCTTTCTGTACAGAAGGATCAGGCTGAGAAACCACTGCCTGTCTGTCCGTTTGTGGTACTGAGGTTTTGCTGTGATGCTCAAAGCTACCCTACCAGTATTTCAATATCAGTAGGGCCCTCCATGGTGGACGGGCTTAGTGGAGCTTCCAGACTATGGCAGACTCAGAAGGAAGACCGGTAATCTACTTCCAAAAATTAGCCCTGTGGGTCTCAATAGACTATTGCCCAGGAGAATGCTGGGAGATGAGCCCCTAGGTTGGAAGACACTCCGAATACACCTTGGAGCTGAGTGTACTGGTGTAGGTCATAAAGATGGTGGGTTTGAACCGCTAACCCAGTGGTTAGCACGCCAGTGTGTATCCTACAGCGCGGCACTAGGACTCTGAGTATCAAACAATGGTGTCACGTGTCATCGAGCCGAATCTGACTCATAGAGACCCTGTGTAGGAAGAGCAACTGGTGGATTTGAACTCCTGACCTTGTGGTTCACAGTCCAACGTTGACCCTACAGCACTACACCAGGAAGTCTAACTTAATTGGTGAAGAACGTTTTGTCTTTGCCATTGTGCCCTTTGAAAGATTAACTAGGGAAAGCTTTACCAGGGACTCCAAAGTTCAGTGAAGGGTAATCAGTAATGATCCTAATTGTTCTGCAAGATCATGTTGTAGAGAGTCCTGGAGTCCTACTGAACACAAACTGTTTCACTAGAGATACGTTGGAGTAGAAGACTCTGTAAGAAGCCCTAGTGGCACCGTTGTTAAGCATTCAGCTGCTAACTAGAAGGTTGTTGGTTCAAATCCACTAGCTGCTCCATGGAAGAAAGATGAGGCAGTTTGCACCCATAAAGGTTCAGCCTTGGAAACCCTATGAGGCAGGCCTACTTTGCCCTATAAGATTGCTATGAGTCCATCTCAAGTGGACACAAGGGGTATGGTACAGGTGTAAGAATCCAGAAGGGATCTTTTTTCTTTGGAATATTTTTATCTCTGTGGTCATGGTGTGCTGCTGTGTGTTAATATGCTGGACTGTAAGGTGGGTGGTTCAAGCTCACCAGCTGCTCCTCGGAAACTGGAAACTTAGCAACAATAAAAAAAGTCAAAATGTTCCTTCAACTTGCAAACTTTATTCCATTTCTATTGTTGGCTGAATAGGACTAAGAATAACTGAGAAAGAACAGTGTTGTTATTAAGTGCCGTCAAGTCCGTTCTGACTCATAGCAACCCTCTATAGGGTTTACGAGGAATGGCTGGTGAGTTTGAACCGCCCACCTTGTAGTTCAAACCGACCTTGTGGTCCAGTGCATTATCCTGCAGCACTACACCAGGACTCAAAATAATAATAATAGTAATAAAAACAATACTTGGAGGCAAATTCAGCCAGTGATGACCCTGTCTCCCAGAGGGAGCCTCCATTTCCCAGCACCTCCTGGCAGGTCTGGAACGAGAAACCCACCAGTCAATGACTTTGAGGAGCTCAGTGATGGAATGTGTAGCAGGTCTCCTGAGGGTGGAGGGTCAGCTGCTTGCTCTGCCTTCCCCAGGTCAGCACCCAGGGCTCTCTCTGTGGAGAGTGTACCTCTCACCTGCCCTGGGCTCCTCCACTTGTAGGCCAACGTGTCTTCTGGAACTTCACTGAAACCCATCACTTCTCAATCTTGGCCATGGTTAATATCACAATGAGGTGCAGCTCCATGGGCCCACTCTGCTGGCCCCCCAGTGGCCTCCCATGGAAAGGGTCATTCATGGCTAACTGGGACTTTCCACCTAACTTTCCAACAACAGTGTGGGTGGGTCAAGTGTCTCGCAGGGGCAGCGTGAGGAGACAAGAAGCCCTAATTCACAGCAATGGCCAGTTACCAGGGTGCACATACTCCCCCCATGGACAAGTTCAGGCTAGCCAGGAGGGCTCCCTGACCAGCTGCCCACCACTGGAGACCAAGTCTGCCATCTACCCAAGAAGACTGTCTCATCTTTCTCTCCCCAAGCAGCTGGTGGGATTGAACTGTTGACCTTTTGAAAAGTAGTCCAATGCTTAACCCACTATGCCCCCAGGGCTCCTTATAATGTATAGTGGGATTGATTTGCAGTTGTCTGTTTGCTAATGAGATTATGAATCTTGCCTTAGAGATATTTGCCATTTAATGTTCCCTTTCTGTGCAACATCTGTTCCTGACATTTGCCCGTTTTATTGTTGGATGATAGGATGTTTTCTTACTGATTTTTAGTTGTTGTTGTGTGCTATCGAGTCAATTCTGACTCATAGTGACCCCATATGACAGAGTCTGGAGTCCTGGTGTGACATTGTAAAATAAACATTGGACTGCTAACTGCAAAACCTACCAGCCACTCCCCGGAACCAACTCAACGGAACTGAACAACAACAGCCTCATAGGGTTTCCTAACCTGTCATCTATGGAAGCAGATCACCAGATCTTGTCTCCTGTGAGCCATTGGGTGTGTTTGAACCTCCAACCTTTTGGTTATTAGTCAAGCACTTGACAGTTGGATCACCAGGGATCCTTTGATTTTTAATAGTCCTTTAAAGATCTTGGAAATTAACTCCTTATTGGTTGTTGTTGTTGTTGTTAGATGCCATCAAGTCCGTAACGCCTCATAGCGACCCTGTGCCTAACAGAACAGAACACAGCCACATCCTGGGCCAACCTCACAATCATCGCTGCTCGTGAGCCCACTGCCCCAGCCACTGTGCCAACCCACCTCAAGGAAAGCTGATGATGGTTTGAACCCACAGAAGGACCTCGGAAGATAGCTCTAGGGATCTGCTTCCAAAAGGTCACAGCTTTGAAAGTCCTTGGAGCTATTCTACCCTCACACGTGGGGTCTCCAAGATTCGCAATCGACTTGACAGAAATTAATAACAACGCTACAAGTCCCAGCAACTGAACAGCCTGGTACATTGTGGCGGTGAAGAAACTCATTCCCAGTTGTTTCCAAATGGCCCAAAACTGCCTGAAGCAATACTTGTATTTCCTTCAACCTTGTCTCCTGACCGTGGGGCCACCTTTGTCTCTCATTGAGTTCAGTAGAGGAGATGGTCATTCTGACCCTCCATCTCTCTGTGTACCGTACTGTGGGGCTTGTGTGTGACTGTAATTCTGGAAGCTACACCACTGGTATTCCAAGTACCAGCACAGTCCTCCATGACGGAAGGATTCGGCAAGGTTTCTGAACTACACAGGGAGAAAGGCTTAGTGGTCAATTTCCAAAAAGGAGTCAATGAAAACCCTGTGGATCAAAGTAGAAGATTTTCTGAGCTAGAGCTGGAAGATGAGCCCCTAGGTTCGAAGGTACTCAAAATACAGTGTTCACAACAATGGCATGGCAGCAATAGTGAAGATGTGGTAGGACCAATCGCTTCAGCCTACTGTCAATCCAACAGCCATGAATGGAAACAGATGAGATGACAGTTGACAGCAGATGTTCAGAAGTCCCTACGTTCCAGGCACCGTGCCAAGTGCAGTTGTGAGGTGACACACTGCACAATCCCAGAGAACACCACGTCCTAAAGTGTTTCTGAGCACACCAAGCCTGTAGACAAAGGAGCTGACCAGCTGCCTGCTGCCCCAGGGAAACGTTTGACTCCATCCCATTTGCTTTTTGAGAAACTCATCTTATTTAGGTGGCACTGGGGTGGAGCTCAAGTCCTGCTGACATCATGGCTCCCAAATCATCCAACATTGGCCTCAGCCAACGTCAGGGTGCCTTCTGGGGATATTCAGTCCCCTGAGCTCTCTGCCTGCACTAACTTTTACTTACTGAACCCCAGTTCATTCCCTTCAGCTCACTGCTGGCCACTAACTTTCCTAGGTGGCTCACTACCCATTGAAATGAAGGTTCCTAATGGGACTCCCAACAACCCCTTTACTCAGAGTGGTTCTGGTGGGCACCACTCTAATTATTCAATTGCCTAATTCCATTTATCTTTCAGGATCCATTACGCGCCACTGACAGTCTGCGTTCTCCGG
The DNA here is from genome assembly GCF_000296735.1 of Chrysochloris asiatica. Taxonomy (NCBI): domain Eukaryota; kingdom Metazoa; phylum Chordata; class Mammalia; order Afrosoricida; family Chrysochloridae; genus Chrysochloris; species Chrysochloris asiatica. The sequence goes on along the minus strand of NW_006408523.1, from coordinate 2,251,517 downwards.
AGGAGATACGTAACCTGGTCTAATGGACTCTGGTGAAGCCAAAATTGACTATGGGACTTAACAGGTACCTAATTCCCCTCAACTATTACTCTATAAATGAACAAGGCAGACAGACACATTTTCTGTTTTCGGATAAATATTTTATGAATTGCCTCTCAGCTACATCCCATTATGAGGACATTACCCTTCATCCGGCCCTGAGGTTGTAGGAGGCTGGACAGGCTCTTGGCAGGTAGTCCATTGCTGCAATTTCATGCAACAGGCTTTTTTGAAAATCAGTTGTTTTTATCTGTGGAGAAAAAGATTTTTTTCCCCTCTCTCTCTCTAACGAAAAAACAAAGTTCTTTAAATTGTAATTTGCTACTTTGTGTATGAAAAAGAACACTATGGGGGTTGGAGGTATGATGGGTGTGGCCATGGTCTTTTCTTGGGACTCCCCAATTGGACCCTACAACACTGGGGTGGAATTTGCACAATGTCAATGTTGTTCTTATCTTGAGCATAATGCAGCATAAGAAAATCAACTTTGCTTATTTGTTAAATTCACTTTTTAAAGAGAAAAAAAAACTGCAGTGTATCATTTAAAAGGCTGTTTCTCAACAAGTATGCTTACATCTCACAGTTCCTCAGAGGGGTATTTTCACCAGCAGTGGGGGTCAGGGTGGCTGTGTTGTGGCGCTCAGACTAAGAATCAGCGCTCACGAGCACAGATTTTTGGACATTATTTTGCCTAGAGCGTAAAACAAGACATTGGTTTCATGCTGTGATGGCTCTTCCTTGTTGTGGTTGTTGTTGTTGTCAGGTGCTATTGAGTCAGTACCAACTCATGGTGACCCCGTGCACAACAGAACAAAACACTGCCCAGTCCTGGGCCAGCCTCACAATTGTTGTTCCACTGAACACATTGCTGCTGCCACTGTGCCAATCCCTCCTGTTGGGGAGTCTTCCTCTTTTGAACTGACCCTACACTTCACCAAGCATGATGTTCTTCTCCAGGGACTGGCTCCTCCTGATAATATGTCCAAAGTATGGAGACAAAATCTGGCCATCCTGGCTTCTAAGGAGCACTCTGGCTGTGCTTCTTCTAACATAGGTCTATTGGTTCTTTTAGCAGTCCACGGTACTTTTAATATTCTTCTCCAACACCATGACTCAAATGCATCAATTATTCTATGGTCTTCCTTACTCACTGTCCAGCTTTCGCATCCATATGAGATTGTTGAAAATACCATGGTTTGGGTCAGGCGCACCTTAGTCCTCAAACTGACATCTTTGCTCTTCAACACTTTAAAAAGCTCTTGTGCAGCAGATTTGCCTAATGCAATACGTCGTTTGATTTCTTGACTGCTGCTTCCATGAGTGTTGATTGTAGATCCAGGCACAAATGAAGTCTTTGACAACTTCAATCTTTTTTTCCATTCATCATGATGTTATTTATTGGTCTGGTGGCGGTGGGTGTGCTGTGGATTCGGTTCCTATGCATAGCGACTCTGCATAGGGTTCCCCAGGCTGTAAATCTTTATGGAAGCATCAATTTTGAACTGCTGACCTTGAGGTTAGCAGCCCGACTCATAACCACTACGCTACCAGAGCTCCTTACTTATTGGTCTAGTTCTAAGGATTTCTGTTTTCTTGAGATTGACGTGCAATCCATAGTGAAGGCTGTGACATTTGTCAGTAAGTATTTTAAGTCCTCTTCATTTTCAGCAAGCAAGGTTGTATTATCTGCATATCACAAGTTGTTAGTGAGTTTTCCTTCAATCCCAATGCCACATTCTTCTTCATATAATCCAGCTTCTTGAATTGAATGTTGTTGTTGTCAAGTGCCATCGAGTCGATTCTGACCCCTAGCAACTCTGTATAGGCTTTCCAAGGAGCAGCTGGTGAACTTGAACCACCAACCTTGCAGTTCAAATGACTTTGAAGTCTGATGCATTAGCCTACAGCACCACACCAGGAGTCCTTGAATTGAATAGGCATGGTGAAATAATACAACCCTGGCGTACACCTTTTCTGGTTTTAAACCATTCAGTGACCCCTAGTTCTGTTCAAACGACTGCCTCTTGGTTTATGTACAGGTTCCTCATGAGCACAATTAAGTGTTCCAGAATACTCATTCTCTGCACTGTTGTCCATAGCTTGTCATGATCCACACAATGGAAAGCCTTTGCATGGACAGTAAAACACAGGTAAACATCTTTCTAGTGTTTTCTGCTTTCAGCCAAGATCCATGTGACATCAGCAGATATTTGAACTGGAACCAACTTGACTTGGCGCCAAACAACAAGAACAACCCAATTCGTTGAAACATAGACGCACAGATTTGGAACTGACACTGAATAAACCAAATTCTAGGCATTTCTAAGTGCTAAATATCCCTCACATTTGTTCCACATGTTGTTGCTATTGTTAAGTTGGTTCTGACTCATAGCGACCCTGGTGGATTTGAACTGCCAACCTTGTGGTTTCAAGTCCAGTGCTGACCCTACAGTGTCTCACCAGGAAACTAGTTGTAACATTTTTTCAGGGATTAATTAGAATCAAATTTATGGGGAATGTTAAATAATGGTAACTTTTGGTGAATTGTCACATGAAGTTGAAACAGTGATGTGAAAAGGTAAGAATGAAGGTTATGAATGAATTTTTAGCTTTTTAGCATCTTTCTCCTGGTGTGGCACTGTGGGCTAATGCACCAGACTGCAAAGCTGTTTGAACGGTAAGGTTGATGGTTCAAGCTCACCAGCTGCTCCTCAGAAACCCTTTACAGGGTCGCTATGGGTCGGAACCGACTCGATGTCACTAAACAACACCAAGAAGCATCTTCCTCAAACATCTATCTTGGAAGAAGTGCAGTGAGAATATTCCTTGGAACCAAGGATGATGAGACTGTGTTTTCTATACCTCAATATATTTTCAGGCGGGGTCAGTTCCTGGGAGAAGACATGGTGCTTGGTAAAGTAGAGGGTCAGTGAGAAAGAGGAAGAGCCTTCATGAAATGGATCCACACAATAGCTGGAGCCATGTGTTAAAACACAGCAGCAACCGTGAGGACAGCACAGGACTTGGCCGTGTTTTCTTCTGTTGTGTGTGTGGTTGTTGTGAGTGGAAACTGACTTGATGGCACCGAGTAACAACAAGAGTCTCCCTGGAGTGTTGCTATGGGTTGAACTGTGCCCTCTTAAAATGTGTGGTGTAAATCCTAACTTCTATGCCTGTGGTTAGAATCTGAATTGGTTATGGGCTGTCTTTTATGTTAATGAGACAGGATATGGGTAGGCTGTTTCTTGACTCTGTCTCATCTGAGACATCAGAAAGATTCGAAGCAAGTTAGCAAGCAGGGCTGGCAGAGAGAGATGCCAAGACGCATGGAGATCTCCGAGAACCAGAAAGCAGACGCCAAAGACACGAGGACCTTTCCCAGAGTCAGAGTCGACAGAGAGAAAGCCTTCCCCTTGTGCTGACACCCTGAATTCAGCCTTCAAGTCTCCTAACCTATGAGAAAATACATTTCTGTTGGTTAAAGCCACCCCCCTTGTGTTATCTGTCTTATAGCATCCCTGGAGAATTAAGAGAAGTGTGTTTTACCTTTGCCATAAAATGTAAACATTTAAATTTCTTTAAAATTACATTTGACTTAATTATACCCCAGGCCCTGATACTGGGAAGCTAGCTACCCATGTTGTCTGTTTTTTTCCCTCTCATAAATAGCAACTAGTCTCATCATTTCGTGAAGAGTTGTTTTTCTACGGGATTCTCGCTATCTGCAGAATGTTAATAGCTGGCTCAGTACGAATGGGTTCTGCGGCTCCACTTGAAATATAGAAAAATGGCCCAGACATTAAAAAAGATAAAAGGGAAAAGGGCAGTAATGAATTTAGAGGAAAATGAACATTAATGGACCTAGCATTACTCATACTCCAGGTAACAAATTATTGGAAATCTGTCAAGCACACCAAATTATCTACTCATCGGCTGCCGGGGGACCCTCTGCAGCCATCCAAAACCAGCAAAAGCAAGACAATTTAAGCTAATTTTACTATTTATAACAATAGAGTAGGCCATTAAGATAAATTAATGTCATTATCAAGTTTCTATGAAAATGACAAATACCACTATTTCAAGCAGCTTACAGGCTGTTGAGGATAATGAAACCCGCTGCACGGGTACTAAAGGGAAAGACTCCAGATAATTATTTTCTAGTAGCCTGTTTGTTTCCTGACCGTTCATTTGCTTTCACCACAATTAGTTCTGTACACAATTTGGTGGTAACTAAACAGTCAACATGGATTCAGCATTAGGACTAATTGGGCCATTAAGACGCAGTTTCTAGCCTTTTGGTCACTAAAGAGAGCTGGGAGTAAACAGACCAGGACAACAATGAGAGTACCATGTTGGCATGCATTGTCTTAATTTAAAGGTGCTCCAAACAGGACAATAAACTGTGTAGATGAAAAGCTCTCCACAAAGTCCCAACTGGGCAGTGCCGGGGTGCATCTCTGGTCCCTCTTGGGGGGAGGCCACTTCTGTAAGGGCACCATTAGGCTGGGAGTAACGCCACCCAGAGGCATGAAGAATCTTTTGTTGGGATCCGCAAAATATGGTACACACATACAATGGACTATTTGTTGTTTATGTTGTTATTAAGTGTTGTCGAGTCGGTTCTGACTCATAGCAACCCTGTACAGGGTTTCTGAGATGCAGCTGGTGAGTTTGAACTGCCGACCTTCTGGTTTCTTAGCCATAAAGAGAAATAACAGGGGAGCTCTTGTGGACTGCTAAACACAAGGACAAGGTCTGTGGTTCAAACCCACCAGCCTCTCTGAGGGAGAAAGATGAGGCTGTGTGCTCCCACCAAGACTCTCAGCCTTGGACCCTCGATAGGGTTCACTATGAGCAAGAGTCCACTTGATGGTAATGGGTTCAGCTTGTTTGGTTCCGATGGCATGTTGGTTAAGCCCTCAAATACACACCAAAAGCTGACAGTTCAAACCCACTCAACGGCTCCTCGGAATCTACTCCTGAAAAGACAGTTGCTCTTGTCCGTTCCAGTCCTAGCCAGTTCCAGTCAGTCGAGTCCGTTCCAGCTCCTAGCGACCTTGTACAGACTTCAGAGGAGCAGCTGCTCCTTGTGGTTCGTAGTCCAGGGCTGATCCTACAACGCCACCCCAGGAGTCCCTAGAAAATCCTACGGTGCCACACTGCTCTGTCATGTGGAGTTGCTACGAGTAGGAATGGACTGAACAGCACACAACAACAGCAAATTCCTGATGCTTGCTACAATGCGGATGAAACTTGAAGACATCATGCTGAGTGGAAAAAAACGAGGGGGTTAAAGCGGGTTTTGGCAAAATGGAATTAAAAGATCATGGAATTTTCCCACGAGGTTTTTGAAGCGCCCTTGTAAGTCAGTCTTAAAGGGACAAACACTGTCTGATACAATAGACAAGTGTAGAGGGTGATGGGAAACTTGGGAACAGATAGAGTGATGGTTCAACAGTATGAGCAATGCAAGCAGAGTCACCGAATTGCATACCTGAAGGAATGGCAACTATACGGCTCACAGAGATTTAGTACTACAATAAATAAAAACAAAACAAACTACAAATGGTCTGAATCTGAGACTTCTGCTGCTTGAGCTGATGGTTTCTGAGTCACTCCAAGTCTGGACATGGAAGATTCAGCCTCTGTAAGAAGAGCTGGCTTCTTTCTGGGTCATTATCTTAGGACCGGGCCACTCTTGGAGCTTGCCCACAGCACAGAGCTATTGTTGAATGCTCTCGTGTTGGTTCTGACTCACAGTGACCCTGTACAGGTTCCTGATGCTGTGGCTCTTTACAGGAACAGAAAGCCTCATCTTTCTCCCGTGGTGAGAGGCTGCCGGGCTTGAACTGATTTCCTGAAATCAGACTTCAGCAGAAAGAAGTCCCTCTGAAAACCCAGGAAGTGATTTGCTCTGAGGAAACAGCTACACAATCACTCGCTGGAGCTTTTCATTCAACACATGAGGCAACAGCACTGTAGGATGAGCACTCACCGCTCACCACAAGGTTGGCGGTTCAAACCCACCAGACACTCCTCGGAAATCTGATACAGGGTTGCTATGAATCAGAACCATCTCAATGGTCCTTAACAACAACACAGACCTGTAGAGAGCGATGTCAATTCGGTAACTAAGGTGGTGGCAATTCATCAGCCTCTTGATACAGCACAGAGCCCTCGTGGTGCAGTGGGCTAAGCACCAGGTTGCTAACTGCAAGGTTGGCGGTTCAAACCCACCAATCATTCCATGTTTGTGGCACTTCTGAAAGGCTTACAGCCTCAGTATCCCTATGGAGTAGGTCTAGTCTGTCTTGCCGGGTGGCTGTGACTCAGAATTGATTCATGGGCAGTGGGCTTTGTTTACTTTGGTCTCAGCACAGCACACAGATTCCCCAGGATCATGTTGTCTTCAGTCGCCGGGACAGCCTCTTTGTGGGTACCACTCAGGGGAAAACACATCGTCCAGTCTGCATTTGTCCACTCTTCCAGCTGAAATGAGGGTGGAGGTGTTTGGTACTGCCTCCGAAAGCCTGCAGCCCGCAGTAGACCTGACACATAAGCCACATTCTTTCAGTTTCCAGAGAACTCAAAGCACATACGGAGTTCAGTTCCGTTAACCACAGAATGATTAAGAAGTGACAGGAAAGAGGACCCGGGGAGGCAGGCTCAGCAGTGCACAGGGCTGCTGAAGCTTTCCCAGAACTCACAAGACGCAAGACCTCAGCTTTGTAAGGCCCTATCTGCCAAAACCCAAACCCACTACCTTCCAACCATAGCAACCCCATAACACAGAGCAGAACTGTCCCCAGAGAGTTTCCAAAGCTGCCAGTCTTTACGGAAACAGACAACCTCATCTTTTGTTCCCACAGAGTTGGTTGGTGGGTTTGAACAGTCAACCTAGTGGTGAACAGCCCAGTGATTTATCTGCTATACCACCCAGGCCCTTAACTATGGGATCCAGAGGAAGAGTCCTTAGAGATGCATTCTGTCATCCTCTCTCGGTTGACAAAGAAGCTGAGGACCAACATGGCAGAGAGGGGACCTGACCCCCGGAGCGTTGGCTCCCTCACCTGTCTGTACACTTGCCACAGGACCCTCACCCTCCTCCTCCACTCCAGTGCAGACATGTGTGTTGTTGTTGTTGTTAAGTGTCGTCAAGTCGATTCCAACCCATAAGGACCCTGTATAGGGTTTCTAAGGAGCAGCTGGTGAACTTTAGCCCACAGTGTGTGGAAGTGTAACTTCCTCTCCCTTGAGGATTTCCTGTCTCTTGTCACAAAAAGGAGTCCTAACGTGGTGCTGTAAGAGAAACACGGGACTGCTAATCACAAAGTTGGCAGTTCAAACCTACCAGCCGCACCTCAGAAACCCTGCACAGGGTCGCTATGAGTCAGTATCAACTTAATGGCACACAACAACAAGGACTGCGGAGATCTTGACTGAAAGGCTACGTGACCCTTGACATCATCCCCTCAAATCCACACCAGCCAGTACCCTTCCTTGTCATGTCAGCCTACCCCACGGTGTGACAGTCAAGAGGTCAGCCCGTTTCCTTTTTAAAACATTTTTTTGACTTTCCATTATGAGTTAGGTGAAGGTTGGCAGAGCCCATTATCAGTTTTCCATTCGGGAATTCACACACATTGTGTTTCAGCTCATTGACTGCAGTCCCCACATTGGAAGCTGACTCCTCCCACTTCCTCCCTGTCTTCCTGTTTCCATTCCCCCCTCTCCTCACCCTTCTCAACTGGGTCCTTGAGACCACGCTGCCCTTTGACCCTGTGGTGGCTTATTCTAAGGTGTGCAGACCTCCCTAGTGTGTGATTGTTCCCCTCGGAGACCTGTCTGTCTTTCCATTGAAAATGGAGCCGCGGGGGTGAGTCCGGTTTCAGACCTGAAGGGAGACTAAGGGACACAGTCTCAGGGTTCCACCAGTCTCTAGCCCATCTCTGTCCTTGGTAAGATTTTGAGTTTTGTTCCACAGTTTCTCGCCACTCGCTCCAGACCCTACTAGTGTAGTCCCTTTCAGAGCCATCAGCAGGGGTAGCTGGTGGTCACCATTGACGTCTTCTGGTCTCATTTTCCTTTTTATCTGCCATAGAACCTAGAACTGAACTAAATCAATGCTCGTCCAAAGACCTGGCTATGGATTGTCTGACTGCAGGTGTTTGGAAGATGTAAAATCCAGGTGGGCCATGGAACTGGGGGGTGATGGGGAGGGCCTTCCCGGAAATGTGGACCTCATTTGGTTCCTGATGGTCTGTTGTTCACTGCAGTCAAGATGACCCTGTGCACAATAAGGTCAGACCGTTGTGATGCACTGATGTAGATCACCAGGCCTTTCTTCCTAGTCTGTCCTAATCTGGAAGTCCTGCTGAAACCGTTCATCATCCTCGCAACACGTATGCCGCCTCTGCTGACGGATGGTGAGTATGCATCAGCTGGGCATCAAATTTGGGTCTCTTATGGAAAGAGACAATTCTGCATTAAGAAGGGGGTCCCTCATGAGTTCTAAAGTCATGTTGCTGGTGTTTACTCCCTAGAAGGACCCTCATAGAACCATGGCACTACTCCCCACCCACTGGACCAACTGAATGCTCAGGCTCAGAGTCCAGAAACTTCCATCCCAGAAGCTTCCTGGGCTGACTTTAAATGTCCCCTGACGAAATGCTGACCCGGGTGGGCCCCACCAATTTGTAAAATTGCAAATAATGGTTTTTCAAGACGAAGGTTTCTGGGCAAAATAATATGGTTAGTTCATTAGATCTACCAACCAAATGACTGTAGTAGTAATAAACCTTCGCCCCCACGAGTTCAAAGCATTCTGAATAATTACACTCATTACTCTCAACATCTCCCTCAAGGGGTGGGTCACTTCATTACTTCTGCTTCCAGATGAGGAAACTGAGTAATCCCAAATCTAAAGGTCAGGGAATGAGCTAGGAGGCTATGTTCCCCACTTGTCCAGTGAGCAGCTGTGGGCTGGGGTGTTGTGGGGGAGGTGGGGTGCTGAGAGGTCCCGGGGGTACAGATGGTTAAACTGTTGTCAGTTGCTCTGAAGTCGACTCCAATTCCCGGAAAACTAGGATCCGGAGGACTTTCAAGACAGTAACCTTTCAGAAGCAGATTGCCGGTCGTGTCCTCCAAGGCACCTCTGTGTGGATTTGAACCACCAACCTTTCGGTTAATTGTCCAGCACTTAGCCATTTGTGCTACTCAGGGACCACTTGACTACTAACTGAAAAGTTGCTTAAAGTGAATGCACCAGGAAGTTCCTCAAGGAACCCTGGTGGTGCAGTGGTTTGAGCATTGAGCTGCTAGACTTAAGGTCAGCTGTTCAAACCCACCTGTCTCTCCTTGGGAGAAAGATGAGGCAGTCTGCTCCCATAAAGATTTACAGTTTAGCTCCCTATTCTATAAGGTCACTTACTTGACCTCAAGGTCAGTTGGGACTGCAAGGTCAGCGGCTCTAACTCACCAGCTGCTCCTTGGAAACCCTATACGGGGTAGTGGTGAATCGGAACCAACTTGACAGCACTTATCAAACAGCATAGAGCTGCTCTGAGCCAGAATCGACTCCAAACATGGGCCTGGTGACCTACTTCTGGACTATCACAGCCTTGAAAATCCAAGGAAGCCGTTGGACTTTGCACATAGGGGGTCGCCAGGAGTGAGAGTGAGCTGGGCAGCGGGCTCGGTTTGGACAATGCTGGGAAATAAAAGGAGTGAGGGGCCTAGAGGGGCAACAGCTTGATCAGTGCCCTTGTCCCCCAGGACTTGCTGAGAGAAGGCTATCTCCCCACCATGCAGAGGTCCTGTGCAAGGCTTTAACTTTGGGGGTGGTGAGAGAGCAGATATATGCTGATGTCCATGAGCCCCAACAAGCTGATGGCCCAGCCGGCTCAGGACTGCAGCCTACAGGGGTGGCCTCTCAGGGGAAGCTTCTCTGGGTTCTGAGTTGACCCGTTCAGAAGTTAAGGTTTCCAACCCACCACCATCTCCAGGGACAACGGGAGAAAGCCTCATTCATGTTTGCCTTAAGCAGGCACCAGGTTAGACATGTAGGTGCATTTTCTGATTTACTCTTCACCTGTGTCCTGTGAGGAACCTGAGACTCACACCAGTAAGAAATGTGCCAAGAACATGTGACTTCATGAACAACTGCCTTCTCTGTCATGAGACCAGAAGACCTGGATGGTGCCCGACTACTGTGACTGAACATTTTAATCAAGGATCCTATAGAAGAATGGGGAGAAATGCAGAACAGAATGCCAAATTAGCTTGGAATCCAGAGTCTCTGGAGCCATGGAAGCTGGATAAACCCCTGAAATTATCAACCTGAGATCATCTTGAAACTTTAAACCTAAAATATTCTGAAAACCCAAAAATAGTTTAGTTTAACTAGTAGACCATGTTTGCCGTGAGCATTCGGTTCTTTTCAGAGCAGTCTGTGTGGGATCACATAGACAACAGCAACTTGAAAGATCAGATAAGACAGTTAGGGAGCCATGGGGCTGAGAGCCTCGTGTGAATGGTGAGGAACAACTCAGAAAAGAAACATGAGAATGGTCGCAGAACTTGAAGAATGTCCACGTCACTGAACTGCACACGGAGATGCTGGTACATTGGTGTTTTGTTACGTCTTCTCTCAACAATAATCAAATAAATTGATATAACAAAAAGAAACATGCTGAGAACATGTGGCTAGTAGGGTATTGTAGGATTTGAACTCGGGCCTGTCTCATCTAAAAGACTCTGGGGTATAGGAGGAGAAAGATTTCTTCTCTGAGGCCTCAGTCAGTCTTTGGGGGGCGGCTGTGCTCTGGGCAGTGCGAGTTGACAGAATTGTGGCGCTACTACTTCCTCACCCTGTTGTAAAGCTCCTGAGCCTCAGCTTCCCTGGCAGTAAGACCCTGACCTTCTTGGATAGCCTAGTGTGTAAAGCATTGGGCTGCTAACTGCAAAGTCAGTGGTTCAAAGCCACTCGTCAGCTGCTCCGTGGGCAGAAGATGAGGCGATCTGCTCCCATACAGAATTACAGTCATGGAAACCGAAGGAGCAGATTTCTTCCATCCTCAACGGCAGTGGATCTGGTTTAGCAGTTTCTGACTTTTGTGCCAGTGAAGATAAACACATTTACACCCCTCTCCGCCCACCCTTGTCCTTCTATGACCGGCTGTCCTGAGCCTAGGGTTTCTAGAGCTGCTAGGGTCATTCTGAGGCGAGACAACCTCATTCTACAAAAATCACCCTAGCTTTTATGGCTCTTTACCGGGAGGAAACAGGCTAATGCACTGTTTTCCATGTATGTTAGTAGCATAATCTGTCTGTAATGGGCTCAAATTGCAGTTTTAAAACCTAAACTATGAACTTGAACTCCCCTACAGATGTGCTTAGGACTAGCAGCCTCACTCTTGAGCTTTCCAGTGAAAATGCAGACAGAGAAAACATTGGGTTTCCTGTCCCTCTGAATCTCGGGGCTGAAGAACCTGTGACAAGCACAAGCTGTCCTTGTCCCTTGGAACAACCGAGCTCAAAGGAGAGTCAGGAACAACAGGATCCGATGGAATAAGTGGCTTCCATGGACACAGAGACCAGAAGAGCTGGACAGTGTCCTGCTACCAGGAGAATGCTGACCAAAGCCGGGAGGGATACACAACACATTTTGAAATCCCCACAGACTGCCGACTTTCTGGACCCCTGGAAGCTGGATGAACCCCCCTGAAAACTATTTCCCTGAGATAACCAACCGTTAAACCTCAAACCCAAAATCACCCCTCATGTTTTCTTAATACCAAACAGCTGCTTAGCTAAACTAGTAAAACCAAATGTCTGTCTTGAGCATTCTGCTTTAAAACATTTTTTTGTTTGCATAAATTGAGTGAAGGTTTACAGAGCAGCTCATTTATCACATACTTTATTTCGTCTCAATGATTCCAAACTGCAATCCACAAGGTCCGTGGTTCAAGATCACCAGCCGCTCCGTGGGAGAAAGATGAGGCTTTCTGCTCCCGTGAAGACGTGACGCCTTGGAAACCCTGTACAGTGTTTGCTATGAGTCGGAACCGACTCAATGTACTTAACCAATAACAACAAACCTAAAGGTGAATGACAGGAAAATTTAGGAAAACCTTCTGATTTCAGAACTTGTAATGGCAGTTCAAACCCACCAGTTGCTTCATAAGAGAAAGATGAAAATGTCTGTTTCTGTAGAGAATTACAGCCTTGGAAACACAGCGAAACAGTCCAACTCTGTCCTATAGGATAACTGAGTCAGAGTCAACTTGAGTTTGATATGAGAGAGCTTCAAAAAGTTGGTGGAAAATGTGGCAAGTTCACAAGGTAGGACGTCCTAGTTTTGACACCTGGTTTGGTGTTGGAAAAAGATAGGACTAGCAAGTCCTATGTCAAGGCGAAGTGAGACAAAGACCAGCAGACCAACATCTTCAGCAAAGCACGAAGTTGATTATGACATAGAACGTTCCCAGAAGAGCGGGGCGGGGCTCCCTCGCAGGTGAGGACAGACCTCTGGGAGTTAGGGGTTTGAGCATTCATTAAGCACAGTTCCGTTTCCTCTTCCTGGTTCCAAATGCCCTTCCCCAGGGGCCGGGCAGATGACGCCCTTCACTGATTACACAGTAACACAGGGGAGGAGTATTTATTTGATTTTTAGTAAAGGGGTGCAGGCTTCTTGGAAATGAGGGGGCTACCCCTTTCTGTTTCCTTGGTGGCTAACTGCTCCTGGTATG
>NW_006408523.1:2234137-2238544 GCF_000296735.1 Chrysochloris asiatica | reverse complement strand
TTTGGCGGTTGAGGCTGTTTCTCTTGCTCCTGGTATGTTTTCTCTGATTGGCTGAGTCTGCTCGGTGGTTTGGCGGTTGAGGCTGTTTCTCTTGCACCTGGTGGTGTTTTCTCTGCCATGGTTCCAGGCCCTGCTTCCTTTCCCCCTTAGGTGGGTTCTCGATGGGCTAACTGCCCGATTCCTACCCTGTCCCCTTCCTCTCACCCTGTACCTGTCAAAATGGAATTAAGAGGTAACGGAATTTTTCCATGAAAGTTTTGAAGGTCCCTCATACAGAACATCCCCTACAGACACCCTATGCAGTCTCCAGTCCTCACTGCTGTCTTCAACTTGCTGCCACAGAAAATTCAAAGCAGAGTTTTAGGGTCAACCTTGGGTCAGGGTCCAGAGCTCCTTTGGTTACAGCCCACTGAAGAGTGACTGGGGAGCTCAAACCACCAGCCTTGAGGTTAAACCAACTTTGCATTCCAGTGCATTAAGCCACAGCACCACTCCAAGACTCCCATGACAGACTTTCAGAACTTCTAGACTGCTGTCGCTGGTGCCGATGTTAATTAAGCACCTTGCCTTCAGTGGATTCTTGGTTAATGAGATAGATTGGCCTAGTGGCCACAGTGACAGGCTCAAACATATCAAAGATTATGAAGGATTGGAGAATGTTGCATCTTGTTACATGTAAGGTTGCCATGAATCAGAGCCACTTGAGAAGAACTAACATCAATTTCCCAGGGTGCCAGGCGCCAGGTGTACGTCATTTCATGGGATGCCCCCAACAACCCTATGAGGTCAAAACTGATCCCAACTCTACAACTGAGGAAACACACTCAAAGATGCTTAGCGAGCTGCCAAGTTGTCAGTGATTCCGGACGCCGCCTTCTCCATTTCTCTGCTGCCTGGACCTTCTGCTTTGCTGGATCCCAGTTCTCAAAGACCCTTACATCAAACAGCACTGGTCATCTCATCTGGATGTATCAGCTACACAAGGCAAAGGGAGCGTTTGTACCTAGTGGATTCCTGTTGAGATCATTGTTCAAATTCTTCTTCGACACTAAAGTGTCTCAATGAGACCAGGAAATACATGCCTAATTTCCTTATCATCCCATCCTCAGCACCAGACCTGGGCAGAAAGAGGGGCGGGCATCAGATAAAGGTCCACAGAGAAAGTGAGTAGATTATGTATGAGTTGAACCTGCCATTGAGCATACAATGAAGTCATACACAAGTATTAACATTAAGTACTTTGAACACCACCCAAGGAATGGATCTGGAAGATATCCCCCTCTGCCCTCCTTGGGTCAGCCAGTGGACTTTTAGAATAGCCATTCAGTATCTGATCAGTTGTTGGAGATAGAGAATGTGGGGTACTGTCGAGTTGATTTGGACTCATGGAGACCCCATGCTACAGAGTAGAACTGCTCATTGTTTTGTTTTGTTTTTCCCATCATTAAATTTATTCTTTATAAAATTAAAAAAACACACACACATTTTATTATGGTTCCCATTCAACAATTTATATACATTTCATTTCATGACATTAGTTCCCATTCCCTCAATGTACCAGCACTTTTTCCATTTCCTCTCAGAGTTCCTCATTTCCATTCATCCTTTTATCCTGCCCCTTCAGCCTTTGTGTTGGGGCAAAGGCTGCCCTTTGGGTTTTGTGTGGTTGTTCTGAGAAGCTTGTTTCTCATGATATCATTGTTCACGTTACAAGAATGTTTACTGTTTGACTGAAAGGTGATCCCCATGGATGGGTTTACTTCTAGGTTTGAAAGGTATCGAAGGGCCATAGTCATCGGGGTCCCAACCCATCTCTATGAATAAGTCTGAACTTTTTCATGATTTTGAATTTTGTTCTACATTTGTCCACCTTCCATTGTGATCCTACTCAGAGAAGCTGGCAGCGGTAGCTGGGCACCATCTAGTTCCTCTGGTCTTAAGCTAGCGGAGGCTGTGGTTCGTGTGGCCCATTAGTTATCTGAACGAATTGTTTGCTTGCATCTATTTTATTCACTCTGCTCTGAATGGGAAGACACCACTAGTTGTGTCTTAGATGGTTGGTTTCATACAAGCTTTTAAGATTCCAGTCCCTATTCCCCAAAGTAGGATGCCCACCATGGTCCTTTATGGAACTGTTCCCTGTGGGTCTCTGTCAAAACAATGGTCTTAAGCCCTCCTCTTAGTTCTCTGGTGCTGCTGTCAGAGAAATACCACAACTGGTTCCTTTAGGTAACAAATACTTTAGGTAACAAATACTTATTCTTTCACAGTTTAGGAAACTTGTGGTTAGGTGCCATCGAGTCAGTACCGACTCATAGCGACCCTACGTAACCAGGACGAAACACTGCCCGGTCCTGGGCCAGCCTCACAATTGTTGCCACACTTGAGCCCATTGATGCTGCCACTTTGCCAATCCATCTTGCTGGTGGTCTTCCTCTTTTTCTCTGACCCTCCACCTTACCAAATGATATCCTTCTCCAGTGACAATGTGTCTGAAGTATGAGAGATGAAGTTTGGCCATCCTGGCCTCCAAGGAGCACTCTGGCTGCACTTCTTCCAACAAAGATCTGTTGGTTCTTTTGGCAGCCCATGGCACTTTCAATAGTCTCCTCCAACACCATAACTCACATGCATCAATTCTTCTATGGTCTTCCTTATTCACTGTCCATCTTTCACATGCATGTGAGGCTTGGGTCAGGTGCACCTTAGTCCTCAAACTGACATCTTTGCTCTTTAACTTTAAAGGGGTCTTGTGCAGCAGATTTACCTAATACAAGACACTGTTTGAATTCTTGACTGCTGCTTCCATGAGTGTTGATGGTTGTTCTGAGCAAAATGAAATCTTTGGCAACTTCAATCTTTTCTCTATTTACATGGATGTTATTTATTGGTCCAGTGGTGAGGATTTTTGTTTTCTTTATATTGAGGTGCAACCCATACCGAAGGCTGTGGTCTCTGATCTTCATCAGTAAGTATTTTTAAAGTCCATATTCAGTGCCTGCTCCTTTCATCTGTAGACCCAGAATTCCTTGGAGATCTCCATGGACCTTGGAATCATTCTTCTCTTGGATCTAGGAGCTTCACAGTGCAGATCCCAGATCCAAAGGGTGGACCCTATTGCAGGCTCTTCTTTCTTGGTAGTAGTAAGTTCCTCTGAACCCTGCTCACTTTCTCTCCTTTGATTTCTTACAACATAAAAGGTGCTGTAGACCACGCCCCTGGGAAACTCCCTTACATCAGATTGGGTATTAAAGAAATTGAGCTCACCCTCAGTCCTCTTACTGGTTTCCCACATCAGATCCCATCATGGGGGAGACCACAAAAGTGCCCCATTACATCATTATATAACAGCCAAACCACTGAGACTCACGGCCCGGCCCAGCTGACACAATTCAGTCTGACAGCCTTCAAGCTCAGTGACTCAATGCCTGCAGGTTGTTCGTTATGACTCAGAAATCTGCATAACTTTGTCCCTGTATGCTCGCCTATTATTCATGAGCAGCCCCATAGAGTTGTCTAGGTTGCAATCTTTTGGGGAGTGGACTACCCACTTGTTCTCATACAGAGTCACTGGGTGAGTTTATACCGCCAACCTTTCACTAGTGACCGAGGGCTTTACCATCGTGCCACCAGGATTCATGTGCAGAGACAGTCGTCCTTGATTTCTAATTCAGTTAGAGGGGCATGCCTGGTTCCATTGGTGCCTCTGAACAGGGTCTGGCTGCAGCAAGGAGGGCTACATGGGCGAACCCTGATGGCCCTCTTTCTTATAACTCTTAGCAAGAATTCTCCATGCACTAGTTTGTTTTCATTAACCAACTCCCAATAACTAATTTCACAGGAGGATCAGGAATGTATGTCCCCTCTCAGCTGGCTTATAAAATGAGATGGTGGGTCTTCCTGACTTCCCACCTTGCCAGGACCCCTGAATTAGGCAATGGCCCCTGGGGACACAGAATCCACATCTGGTGGAGCCGCTGTCTGTTCTGACATTTCTAAATCAGCTCTGCTTTTCTAAACTGAGCAGTCTGTTTACTCCGAAGACTAGCACCGAGCCACACTCAGAGCAGGTCCCAGAAGTGGGCTCACTCGGGAGTCGGCAAGAAACCAGCAGGCAGGCAGATCTCCACCTTCTTTGCAGTTTGGCAGACTGACTCTGGCTTCTGTCTGCCCCACCTACTCTAGGCCTCAGTTTATCCATCTGGACCATAGGCATTTGATAATGCCACATTCCATTCTGCTCCTTAAAAAAAGTAAGTGCAATTCCAAGAACATTCAGCTCCTATGATTGTCCTGGAATGTGGTGTTGAGTGGGATTCAGAATCTGTTTGTCAGAACATTAATATATGGAGCAGTAATGTGACTTGATAAGGACTTCATTCTTCTGGGATCAACTATCAACACTCA
>NW_006408523.1:2230829-2233082 GCF_000296735.1 Chrysochloris asiatica | reverse complement strand
TAGGAGTAGAGGTCCCGGGGGCCATCAAGGGAGAAGAGCAGAGAGCGGGACCCTACCCAGAGAAGCAGTGATGCCTGAGATGGAGGCAGAGACGATGACGTGGAGAGATGGAGCAGCTTGGAACTCTAGACCCAGAGAGGGAGAGGGGCTGTGTGCTGACCACCACAGGGCAGGCTTGCAGGGTATACCCTTTGGTTGGTTGATTATGCATGGAGAGGATTGTAACCATGGGAATGAAACGATATACGGTAGGATAAATGTAAAGCTAATAATGTTCTCCCATGTAAACTAGCACATAACTCACAATAAAAACATGGAAAAAAAAGTGTAGGGGATAAATGGAAATGAAAGAGAATGGAATTTTCCACCAACTTTTTGAAGCCCCTTTGTATGTAACTTGTTGCTAAGTGCCTTCGCGTCGGGATCCAACTCATAGCGATCCTGTACAGGATTTCCAAGGAGCAGCTGGTGAGTTGGAACTGCCGGCCTTAACAGCCCAAACTGACATTGCAGTTTACCACATTAACCATCAGCGCCACACCAGACATCCTCGTAAGTGACTAGCTACTAGAAAATTAGCTTTTTCTTATTGCAGTACAGATATACACATCATTTGCCAATTCTACATTTTTTACGTGTACAATTACAGTTCTCATGTTTAGCAAGCACCAGCAGCACACCCTATTCCAGTTGACCCCACCACCACTAATAGAAACACGATGTCCCCTGAGCAATGGGCCTCCTTCCCCACCTCTGTCCCTGCTCATCATGAACATGCTTAGATTTCTATCTGCCTGTTTCATGTCGGTGGGATCGTATGTATTTGTCCTTTTCTGTCTGACTTATTCTGCTCAGCGGGATGTCTTCAGGGTTCATCCCTGTTTGGGCCTGCACTTCTTTATGACTGATGATTGAAGAAATCCCAAATGACGTCTTAAAGAAACAAGGACATTGGAGACTTTGGGAGTGGTGTGTTTCCTAGAAGATATCATTGATCTTGCCTAGCTTGATCAATTTCTGTTCCTTTACAGCTAGGCATTGGGATTTACAACTCAGGGAGAAAACTCGGAGCCGGAGACAGGGGGCGATCCAAGAGTGCCCCCAGAGAGATGTGCGTTCTCATTTCAGAACAATAGAGAGAAAAGGTCTGGGGACCGTGGAGGTTGGGAAAGGATATTGGAGATCGCCGACTGTAGGAGATGAATAATACATTGGGGAGTAACCCTAAGCATTATTTCCCTTCTAATCAGGATCATGAAGCATTTTGCAAATTAACCACTTTCCTCCAACACTTAGTGTCTCGAGTGGTTCTACATAGCACCATCAGGACAGACTGTGCATTTAGAAAATTGCCTATACATTTATTAAGGTGACATTCACCCATTAATTAATGCTGCACTCTCTAAAGACTCTCATTAGCACATTGAGCTAATTACCAAAACCAGAGGCCCAAGGGTGGGTGTTGTTGTTGTTGTTGTTGTTTTTCCCTATTACTGTAAAATTTGCTCCAGCTTTACCTTTTATAGGATTCAGAAAAAAGACAAACAGCACCATGAGACTAGTCCCTCAGAGGCGGGAAATGAAACAACTTCCAGCTGTTCCTGACTCTGGCAGATCTGGGAAACGAACACATGTGGGACGCTTGTTGTTGTTGTTGTGAAGTGCCGCTGAGTAGGTTCCGACTCATAACGGCCCTATATAGGGTTTCTGAGGAGTAGCTGGTGAGTTTGAACCACCGACCTTGCAGTTCAAATCCATCTTGTGGTCCAGTGCTTACCCTACAGCACCACACCAGGCTAAACCCCAAAATCCAAGCCCACTGCCATCAAGTGGAGAACCACCCCGAGAGTTTGCTTGGCTGCCATCTTTATGAAACAGAGCGCCAGAACTTTCTTCCACAGAGCTGTGGGCGTGACTGACATTAACCCAATCGTAGAATAAATGGAAGTTTGTTTGATGTAACACACAGAGCAGCCCAAGCCCACGGCCACCAAGTCCACTCTGACGCATGTTGTTGTTAGGTGCCATCGAGTCAGTACCGACTCATAGTGACACTATGCACAGCAGAATGAAACACTGCCCAATCCTGGGCCAACCTCACTATTGTTGCCATGCTTGAGTCCATTGATGCTGCCACCTGGCCAATCCATCTCATTGGAGGGTCTTCCTCTTTTTCTCTGACCCTCCACCTTACCAAACATGAGGACTTAAAATACTTACTGATGAAGATCAAAGAGCAGAACCTTTCTCCAG
>NW_006408523.1:2227741-2229284 GCF_000296735.1 Chrysochloris asiatica | reverse complement strand
TCTGTGTTGAAAGAAGTGCTCCTTTGAGGCCAAGGTGGCCAGACTTCATCTCTCATACTTCAGACATATTATCAGGAGGGACCAGTCTTTGGAGAAGGACATTATGCTTGGTAAAGTGGAGGATCAGCAAAAAACAGGAAGACCCTGTAATGAGCTGGAATGAGGGGCAGTAGCAATGGGTTCAAGTGTAACAATTGCGAGGGTGTGGGAAAAGCCAGGTAGGGTTCCGTTCTATTGTGCATGTGAACCAACTAGACTGCACCTAACACCAACAGCAACAGCAGTCCACATTCCAGTTGTTAATGCATGTTTGCAGCTGCTGCTTCTCATTTTGTATTGTGCCCCATCAGCAAATGAAGGTCCCCAAAGATTGATTCCATCCACATCATTAAGGTCAACTCGACTCTGAGGTGGCAGCTCTTCCTTAGTCGTATTTTGTGTGCCTTCCAACCTGAGGGGCTCATCTCCCAGCACTCTACCAGACAATGGTCCACTGCTGTTCATAAGGTTTTCAGTGGCTAACCCTTCAGAAGTGATCCATCTCTTCTTCTTCCTAGTTTAGTCTGGAAGTTCAACCAAAACCTGTCCACCCTGGGTGACCCTGCTGGGATTAAAATACCGGTGGCATAGCTTCCCGCATCACAGCAACACACAAGCCACCGCAGTACGACACACTGACAGACAAGTGATGATAACATCATTAACTATGCAAAATCAAAACCACAATGAGATACCAAGGACTCCTGGCCACGGGCAGACTGGCTTATGCATTGGGCTGCTAACTGTCAGGTCAGAAGTTCAAATCCACCAGCCACTCCTCAGGAGAATGAGGAGGTTTCTGCTCCCGTAAAACATTTGTTATGTGCTGCCTAGTCATAGTGACCTTGGTATTATTTTCTCTACTATGAAGATAATTTCCGGAATTGTAAATCTTTACAGGAGCAGAAAGCCTCATCTTTCTCCTGCTGAGTGGCTGGTAGATTTGAACTGCTGACCTTTCAGTTAACAGCCCAACTTACATGGGGTCTCTATGAGTTGGCATTGACTTGTTGGCAATAGATCTGTGGGTAGGATAGTTATGGAGGAGTCTGGTAGCGTTGTGGGTTAGGCGCTTATCTATAAACCAGCAGCTGCTTAGAGGGAGAAAGATGGGGTTATTTGCTCCTGTAAAGCTCTACAGTTTTGAAAAATCTAACGTAGGTTTCCTGTGAGTCGGAATCTAATCAATGGCAGTGGGTTTGGTATTTTGGTTTTAGGATGTCTGCAGACAGATGAAGCTGTTTGCTCCTATAAAGATTAACAGCCTGGGAAATCCTATGGGGCAGTTCTCTTGTGTCCTTGAGGGTTTGTGAGTCAGAATCAACAGGGCAGAGGGAAGGATGGCAAAGATAAAAATAAAACAAAATAAAAAATGTTGGTGAGGATGTGGGGACACTGGAATCCTTGCTGACTGCAGATGGGAATGTGAAATAGTACAGTCACCGTGGAAAACAGTATTTCCTCAAAAAACAAAATCTGAAGGCCCTTCGAAACGTCTGTGGGA
>NW_006408523.1:2209204-2227357 GCF_000296735.1 Chrysochloris asiatica | reverse complement strand
GAATAGAATTTTTTCACAAATACTTTTTGAATCCCTTTTGTATATTCTCAACAAAAATAACACAAATAAATGATTTTTAAAAATTATATATTTCCAATGGGCACATGCTACTTTTACAGTTAACAACCTACAACCGTCTTTAGAAATCCTATACAGGGAAGTTATGAGTTGGAACTGACTCAACAGCACTTAAAATTGTTTTTTCCCACACAAATAATGCTGCAATGTTTACTGACACTAATGGCCAGATCTTTCTTCCGAGGAGTATCTGGTAGGTTAGCACTGAGAATCTGTCAGAGAGCAGTTGGAGCTACACTACCGTCCCAGCACTCTCAGCATTCCTCAAGCTGAGGGAGCTGAAGAAAAAATTCAAGCCTTGACTTGAAATCTTGAAGGACTCTGTGGAATCCTAGTGTGGCACTGTGACTGCAAGGTTTGTGTGAACTGAAAGGTTGGCAGTTCAAATCTGTTGCACAATGACATTTTACAGCATGTGAAGTGAATAAGGTGGACCATAGAAGAATTGATTTAAGAGTTATTGTGTTGGAGAAGGCTGAAAAGCAGATCTGTGTTGGAAGACGTGCAGTCAGAATGCTCCTTAGAAACCAGGATGACCAGACTTCATCTCTCATATGTTGGACTTACTATCAGGAGGGACCAGTCCCTAGAGAAGGACATCAAGCTTGGGAAAGTGGAGGGTCAAGAAAAAGAGGAAGACCTCCAATGAGATGGGTTGGTACAGTGGGGACAGCAATGAGCCCCAAGGCTGCAGGACTGGGCAGTGTTTCGTTCTCTTGTGCATAGGGTCACTATGAATCAGAACCGATTGGATGGCACATAACAACAACACCACTGTAGAAGAGATGGGGAGGAGCCTGGGGCGCAGTGGTTAAGCGCTTGGCAGCTAACTGACAGGTCAGTGGTTTGAACCCATCCAGCAGCTGCATGGTGGAAAACACCTGGAGATCTGCTCCCATCAAGATGAACATTTAGGAACCTTATGGGGCAGTTCTATTTAGTCACATGGGGTCGGCTATGAGTTGGAATCAAATCAACAGCACCCAACAAAACCCGGCAGACAGGGGGGTGAAGGCCGCATCTCCTTAATAAGGCTGCAGGCATGTCCCGTCGTCTCACTGCGCTGTCGGTGCTGGTGGAACATTTCCAAGGAGAGAGAGGCCACGGTGAAACCCAGGAGATATTATGCTAATGGAAAGCCGAATAAATGCTCAGCATGATTTGCATAGAAGGAACCTGACCCCAGCTGATATTTGAAGAGGAATGCCCTGTGGAGGTGCCCCGAATAACAGGCCTTCTTTGTCTGCCCTGGATCTGAGAGAAGTATTTTAGTCTAGAACAAAACAAGTTCAGTTTCTCCTTCCTAGTGAAGGCTTGCAAGAATCCATGGCCTTGCCTCCAGCCAGAGCATGCATTCTGAAGCTGACTGTGTATTGAGGCTGTTTGCTATCGTAATGCCTGATAACAAACAATGAAGGGGGGAGACCAGGGGAGGTGGGCTGCCCAGTCCTCCACGGAGATGGACTGGCCTAGTGGCAGCAGCTGGCTCTGACAGTCCAGAGAAGAGAACCCGTGTCCTTAGCCACTGGGTATTGTATGATAATCGTTCCTCATACAGAACTTTCCTCTTGGTGGGAGCAGTTGAACAGTCATGCCATTCTAGAACGTTCCCCGCCACCCGCTAACGTCAGAGTGTGTGCCAGAAGACAAAGTAGACAGTGGCATTGCTGGTGGAGATGACATAAGGGACTTGGACCTTCCCACCATCCTTTGCAGCACCAAGAGTTCCTTCTTGGGGCCCTAAGAGATAGAGGTTGCTCCATGCAACATTGGTGGCTCCCAGGGATCCCAGGCAAGCTTTAGCTTGCAGGCACATCGGCTTCAGCCCCCTGTCTGTGTCTCTTCTCTGTTATCAGAGCATCATTCTTGGAGGATGAGGTCACACCCGACCCCAGTACGACTTCATGTTAACCCATAACATCTGCAAGGTTTCTAGCTCCAAATGAGGTCACATTCACAGGTAGAGAAGCAAAGAAACAAAGATAAAACCCTCCTCTCTACAATCCATTCTGACTCATAGCGATCCTATAGGGGATAGAACTTCTCCATAAGGTTTCCAAGATTGTCACTCTCTACTGGAGCAGACAGCCTCATTCCCCCTCACAGTGGCTGCTGGATTTGAACCACAGACCTAGCAGTTAGCAATCCAATGCTTGACCCGCTGTACCACCAGGGCTCTTACAGGAATTAAGACTTCAATCTATCATTTTGGGCAGAGGGACAGAGTTCAACCCATGACACCCAGATAGGATGCCTTTCAGTTGCCACTTCATGAATTTCCTTGCATGAGATATCTCCTAAAAATCACTAAAGGGAACTTTGTTTTCCAGAAGGCCTAGTTCGAGTTTCTGTACTGGAAGCTACAACTTTAATGAAAAGCCCATTCAAGGACTGCCTGGGACCACAGAATCCTGTCGTCATTATTGTTAAGGGCCATCGAATCGGTTCTGACTCATACCAACCCTGTATCGGTGTGTCAGAGGATAACTGTGCTCACAGGGTTCTCAGTGGATGATTTTTCATAAGTAGATTCCACTGATGGCGCCCTGTGTGTGTCAGAGTAGAACTGTGCTCACCGGGTTCTCAGTGGATGATTTTTCAGAAGTAGATTCCACTCGTGGTGCCCCGTGTGTGTCAGAGTAGAACTGTGCTCACAGGGTTCTCAGTGGATGATGTTTCATAAGTAGATTCCACTGATGGCGCCCTGTGTGTGTCAGAGTAGAACTGTGCTCACAGGGTTCTCAGTGAATGATTTTCCATATGTAGATTCCTTTCCCCTAGAGACAAATCCAAGATGCATCCAGGATGGCCAAGCAGAGTGGAGCCTTGGAGCTGCCTAATTGTAACCATGGAGACGTGGGATCTGAATATTAGCAGCAGCATATTGTTACGTTGTTAGGCGCAGTGGTATTGGTTCTGGTGCAGAGCAACCCTATTTATGTACAACGAAGCACTGCCCAGTCCTGTGCCCACACATTGTTCTGTCTGAGCCTTTTGGTGCTACCACAGTGCCAATCAGTCTTGTTGGGGGTCTTCTTCTTTTTCGCTGACCCTCCAGTTCATCAGGCATGATGTCCTTTTCCAGGGACTGCTCCCTGCTGATAACATGTCCACGTACAAGAGACAAAGTCTGGCATCTTGGTTTCTAAGGAGCATTCTGGCTGTACTTCTTCCAAGACAGATGTGTTCATATTTAAGATTCTTCACCAACATCATAATTCAAAGATAAAACTAGCCACAGGTATAGGGGTTAGGATTTACATTGTTTATTCTGGGGCACGCAATTCAATACGTGGGTTAATGCGCTGCACTGGAAAGTCAGTTTGAACCACAAGGTCAGCGGTTTAGGCTCACCATCTGCTTCTTGGAAACCCTATACCGGGTCGCTAGGGGTTGGAATCACCTCTACGGCACTTTACAACAAATACAAAAGCTATTGAAATAGATGTGAAGAGGCACGTGTAAAACCCTGGGGGGCAACTCTAAATGATTCTCATACATGATGGGCTTCCAAAAGTTCATGACAAAATGGAATAAAAGGTAAGGGAATGTTCCCACTTGTTGCAGCTCCCTTGTATTGCTTTAATTTCTCACACCACATTGTAGTCTGGGTGTGATTAGCCACATACTCCAAGGTGGAGCTCTAGGCAGTAGACAAACTAGAAAAAGTCCAGGCCTAAGCTCTACATCAAGGAGCTCTGGTAGCGTAGTGGTTATGAATCGGGCTGTGAAACTTAAGGTCAGCAGTTCGAAACTTCCAGCTGTTCCATGGGAGAAAGATGAGGCTTTCTGTTCCTGTAAAGATTTACAGCCTTGTAAACCCTGTACAGGGTTGCTATGAGTCAGAACTGACTCCACGACACATAACATCAAAAGTTGGCAACTATTTTATGATGATGGAAAAATCATATTTATTTAGGTAGGGTTGCATAACTGATTATTGAAATTGCTGTCAATAAGTTGAGTTGGCAAAGGTTTGGGGATATATTTATCATAACAACAGAAAAGGAAGAATAACTACAGAGACTATTTCTATATAGCCAAATACCTCGTGGAATTTGGTTACCTGGCTTGGAGGTTTAGGCTCATGATCGAACAGAATGTCCCAGTTAACTGGCTAATTACATGTTCAGTGCTTCTGTTCTACCTCCTAATTCATCATATAGTTCCTGGGGTCTTAAAAGGCTGCAAGAGGTCATCCAGGGCACATCAATTCGTCTCCAGTCATCTGGAAGGAGGTCAGGATTAGGAGGTGGACATGAGGTGTGTGGCTCCTTGCCTCCTTTGCCATCGGACAGGAAGAACTGGATGGTGTCCAGCTAGCATTGCTAAGCACTTTGATTAAAGATTCTATAGACAATCCTTGATCAAAAGGGGGGGACTTGTAGAACAGAATTTCATATTCTCATGGACTCCTGGAAGACTCAATGAACCCCTGAAACTATTGTCCTCAGTCAATCTTTAAGCCTTAAACCGACCATATTCCCTGAATTTAAAACCTAATAATGACTTAGCTTATTTAGTATGCATGTCTACCTTGAGTGCTATACTCGTTTAAGAATTTTCTCTATGGCTCAAACAGAAAACAGTAACTGAAAAGATTAGATAGGGAGCTTAGGAGGTAGTGAGTTGATGTGAATGGGAGTAACAGCTCAGAAAAGAAGGTGAGGATGGTGATGTCACTTGAAGAAAGTCGCCAATGTCACCAAATGGTACAGGTAGAAGCTGTTGAGTGGATGCATGTTCTTACAAAGTGTGTTACCAACAACAAGAAAGTAAAAATGTTAAAAAGCTAAGCAAATAAAAGTAAATGCATGTGCTTCAAGTAAAAATAAATATTTTAAATATGTGTGTATTTTTATCATCAGTCCCAACTAAGGAGATTTCTCTTCTGTCATCTTCAAAAGCAGACTAGCATTATGGAGGTACTGATGTCTCGTAAGTTAGTAGATCTGTCATGAATATTTGCTCCATTAGATTATGATTATTTGTAGTCATTGTTGCTATGTGTTGTCGAACTGGCTCTAACTCATAGCAACTCTCTGTACAACAGAGGGACTCACTGCCCAGTCCTTCAGCAGCCTCCTAGTTGTCGTGTTTCAGCCATTGAGGCAGCCAGTGTGCCAATCCATTGTGTTGGGAGTCTTCCTCTTTTTTGTGACTCTTTACCAAGCATGATGTCTGCCTCCAGCGACTGGTCATTCCTGATATCATGTCCAAAGTATGTGGACCAAGTCTCACCATCCTTGCATTTAAGATTATTTGTAGTTTTTGGTTGTTTTTTTTTTTTTTAAATAATGCTACACAGGATTGGTTTTCCTGGTTCAAAATCTTTGGTGAGACCTGGGGCCAGCTGAACGAGCCCATGGACAAGGCCATAGCCACAGAGGGCTAGAGCGGAGAGGGAAGCAGCCAGCTGATATGGAGTGAGAGACGACGCACAAAAACACCCAAGAGGTGCAGACAGTACCCACTTGACCTAGCCTCGATGGCTTGGTAATCAGAACTTGACTAGAGAAAGATTAAAAAAAAAAAAGAAAGAAAGAAAGAACAAAACAATTTTTCATAAAGGAAGCGAGGGTAAATTGCTACGATTTGATGAACTTGACCTATACTCATGGAGGTAGTCACTCTAAATACCAACGAAGGAGTCTTCACATCAAGTATCAATGCTATCCCCTCTGTACACAGACAGGGTAGATAGGGACAGGCAACTTAGACATTGGCTACCTAAAATGAGGGAGCAATAAAGGCACCAAGTGACTGGCTTACAAGGTTTCAAGGGGGAGTTGAGTTTAAGAGTGTGTGGGGAAGAGACAGTCCCCACTGAATAGTTGTCATCTTGTCTAGATCGGTCTGGTTAAAAGAGATGGGGATAAGATTCTTATTATTCAATAGTGAGTAATTGTTATGACTAATTGTGACTGTCACAACTGTAAAGGTAGAAGTTTTGTAACAAAAAGTGGGGAGTAGCTAATCTTACAGTCCAGAAACAGAGGACCCTAGGACCATCGAGGGAGAAGAGCACAAGCAGAATGTGGGACCTTATCCAGAGAAGCAGGGACACTAGAGATGGAGGCAGAGATGGGGTCATGGAGAGAGGAAGTGGCTGAAGATTCTAGATTCATGGAAAGAGAGGGACTGAGAGCTGGTGGCCAGGAGGCAGACTTGGTGGTGTAAATTATTATATATGCCTGCAATCTTCCTTCCTCTGTATCAGTCAGGATCCTCTTAGACAGAGAGAAGCAGAAAGGCAGATACAGATGTAGATGATAATCGATTCAGATGTCATTTACTGCAACCCTGAGGGCTCTGAAGACTGTAAGGCAGAAGGCAACCCAGAAATCCACTGGTGGAATTTGTTCTTCCTCAGGGAAATCTCAATTTGCCTTTCAACTGATTGGATCAGGCCCACCCAGAATATCAAAAGCAATCTCTTGTACTTACTGAATAGAAATGTTAATCACAGTTCACTCACTCATATCTTCCCAGTAACACATAGATTAGCATCTGATTGAATAAGGGGGACAATTAACCCCCTGAACCAACAGGATTCCTGTGGGGAATTGTCTCAAATCAAATCTCCTGCCATCGAGTTGTTTCCAACTCATAGCAACTCGATACAGGATTTCTGAGGCTGGAGATTTCTATGGGAGCAGACAGTCTCAGCTTTCTCCTTCAGGGCAGCTGATGGGTTTGAACTGCTGACCCTGCAGGTTAGCAGTCCAGTGCTTATCCCACAGGGAGACTTTAACTCAGACCAGGACTCCTAGGTATTGAAGCGATGTTTTCTGACCCAGAGTTCTCTTTCTCAAAATCCACTGCCACCCAGTCGAGTCTGACTCCGAATGACCTGGTGGAACAGTCCCGTAGGGTTCCCAAGACTGGAAATCTACACGGGAACACACAGCTTCCTCTTTTTCCTGCGGAGAGGCTGATGGGTTTGAACTGATGACCTAGTGGCTAGCAGTCCAGTGCTTATCCTACAGAGCCACTAGGGCTCTTTCCTTTCTCAAAAGCAGGATAGAATTCCTCCACCAGAAAGAACCGAACCTTGAAAAGGAACAGCAGGGAAGACTCCCTACAGCGTGTCCAGCTCAGTCCTGGTCTTGGAGACAGGAGGAAGCCAGACCAGACCCGTGATGGGGTCACTAGGCGGCTGCCACTCTCATCCTATGGGACATGAAAGATTTGTGGGTACTCCACAGTTGGTCTGTGACCACCCCCAGCCTGCAAGATCCAGCTGGTCTGAGCCACAGTATGCACCTGTCCCAAATGGCCTGGTGGATTAAAAGCTTGACTGCTAACCAAGAGGTTGATGGTTCAAAGCCACCAGTTGCTCCTTGGGAGAAAGATAAGGCAGTCTGCTCCAGTAAAGAGGAAAGCGTCAGCTTTCTGTCCTATAGCGTCACTATGGATCCACTAAATGGGACTGGGTTTGGATTTGGATTTACTCAGGAGTCAGTAGATAGAGCAGATGGTTAGGTGCTTGCCTACTAACTGAAAGTTTGGAGGTTCAAGTCCACCTGAAGTATCTTGGAAGAAAGTTCTGGCAATCTGTATCCAAAAACATCAGTCACTAAAAATACTATGAAGTGTGACTGTGACATACACTGGGTCACCGAGAATCAGCATCGACTCAGCGGCAAACGGTCCGGCTTTTACCGTGTGGTACTCACTTGGTTCTGGGGCTGGAAATCCTTTTTGTTTATTTGTTTGCTTTTCTAGCTATCTGGTTCCTGGTTGTCCGGGCACACGAATTCTAGTTTGTAGCTTTCTTACGGCTGTGTGTGCTGCCTTCCTCAGGAACCCCCTGGGCCATTTGTCATAGAATGAGGAACAAGATTGCACCAGCCATTAATTATTTTCTCTTTAGTACAGCCTATAAAAATGACTCCGTAGTGACTTGACGGTTGTTGTTGTTAAGTGCCGTGGAGTTGGTTCTGACTCAGAGCAATCCTAGATGCAATTTCCCAGAAGCGGCTGGTGGGTTTGAACCTCCGACTGTGCAACTCAAATTGACCTTTCGGTCCAGTGATTATCCTACAGTGCCACTCCTGGACTTGCCTATGTGGATTAATCTATAAAAGAAACTGATGTACGAACGGACTGAATTTCTAAACTAACTCTGACGGACACTAATTCACACAGAGCCAACTCCAAAATGCCAGAAACGCTTCAAAAAGTTCATGGAAAAAAATCCATTATCTTTCTGTTCCATTATCCACAACTCTTTGAAGCTCCACCGTAGGGTTGTTAGTCCACTGATGTTGTTGTTAGGTGTCATCGAGTCGGTACCGACTCATAGCAACCCTGTACAGGCTTTCTGAGGCTGTAAATCTTTATGGGAGCAAAAAGCCTCATCTTTCTCCCGTGGAGTGCCTGGTAGTTTCAAACTGCTGACCTTAAGGTTTGCAGCCCAATTCGTAACCACTACCAAAAGGATGCTTTAAAGTGATGACATCTTTATACCATTTTTTCCCACTATTCATTGAGTTGAGTGAAGGTTTACAGAGCAGGTCATCAGTTTTATATATAACACATTATATACTCCCTACTTCATTACACATCAGGGGTTGCAATCCTTCCCTGTAACACTGCTAATCATGGTTCCCATGGTTCCTGTTTCCATTCTTCCTTCTTCCTCAGCCCTTCTGAACTTCATCCTTGGCTCAATGCTGCCTTTTTGGTCTTGAATGGTGAGCAGACCTCACTTGTGTTGCTGTCTCTCCTCTCTGCCTCTCTACTGCTTGACTGAACATGAGTTCACTTCCAGACCTGAAGGGTGGTCAAGGGCCATAGTCTCAAGTTCTTCTAGTCCCTTTCTGACCAATAAGTCTTTTCCATAATTTTGTATAAAATGATTTTTAGTAAATTTACAGAGTTAGGCAGCTTCCGTCATGATCTGACTTGAGAATGTTTCCCTCACCCTAAAAAGGTGCCTCTTTTCCTCTGACAACCACTTCCCACCTGCACCCCCAGATCAGCAACCGCTGATTTGCTGTCCATGTCTCTCGACAGCAGTGTTTTCTGGACACTACATATCAGTGGAGTCACAATAAGCTTCCTTTTGTGTCTGGCTTCTTTCATCTACCCTCAAGTTTTTAACATTTGTACACATTGCAGCGTGTATTGGTACATCTTTCTTTAAAACCTTTTTGAAAAATAGATACCATTGTATAGACACAACACATTTTGTTTATCTATTCACCAATGAATGGACATTTGGGTTATTTCCACTTGTGATTATATAGATAATGCTGCTGTGAATATCATGTGTAAGCTGTTTGGGGGACATGTATTTTCATGTCTTTAGACAGCTAGTGATGGAATTTCTTAGTCTTATGGCAAGTCTATTTTTAATTTTTTTAGGAAACTGTCAAAATGGTTTCTAAAGTGGCGGCATCATGGAGTCCTGGTGTGGCGCTGTGGGTTAATGCGTCAGACTGCGAAGTCGTTTGAACTGCAAGGTTGTTAGTTCAAGCTCACCAGCTGCTCCTTGGAAACCCTATACAGGGTCACTATGGGTCGGAATCGACTCGACGGCACTTAACAACAATAACAACATGCACTACACTAGGGTATCGATTTCTCTCACTCCTCAGTAGCTCCTTTCCCCCTCCTCTCCGTAGCTCTTGTTATAGCCGTTTGCTTGTATTTGTTTATAGCCATCCTGGTGGTTGTGATGGAGCCCTGGTGGTACTGTGGGATAAGCACTTAACTGCTAACCACAAGATTGACAGTTCAAACCCACCAGCCACTCCTCATAAATCCCACACAGGCTTGCTATATAGGAACTGACTTGACAACAACAACAGGTACTAATGATGGGGTCCCTGATTGGTGCAAACATCAATGTCCACTCATCTTAGGGTTGGTGGTTTGAATCCACCCAGCGACACCTCCGAAGGAAGGCTTGGTGATCTACTGCCATAAAAATTACAGGTGTTGAAAACCCTACAGTATCTGATCACATGGGGTCACCATATGTGAGAATCAACTCCATGGTTTTAGTGGGTGTGACATGGTAGCTCATCGTGGTTTAGATTTGCACTTTAATTTTGGTTTCTAAAATCCTTACATTCGTACATTGTCAGCATTTAAACTTTTGTGTTTTTTTTTTTTATCAATACGTTAAAAAACCAGCTCTTGGGTATTTAGTGTTTCTCTTCTACCACCTCATGCTTTAGGTAGTGCCCGGGGGTCTTAAAAGGTTGCAAGTGGTCATCTAAGCTAGGACAATGGGAGTAACAGAGACTAAAGGAGAAATGTTCCCCGGAACAACAGAGGAACGACTCAGGACAAGGAGGAGAAGACATTCCGTCTAATGACCGCCTCCATGAACAGCTTCCTTCGTGGCCATTAGACCAGAACTGCGGGATGGGGTCTGGCTTCCATTCCTGAAAAGTTTTGATCAGAGATTCTGTACATGAATACTGATCACAAGGGGAAAAAATGCAGAACAGAATTTCAAATTTTAATGGAATCCAGACTTTCCGGATCCATAAAAGCTTTGTGAATTCCTGAAATGATTACCTTGAGCTAATCTTTCAACCTTAGATCAGAACTAGCCCCTGAAGAATTCGTAACTAGTTAAAACTGTCTGCCTTGAGCATCGTGCTCTCTTAGGCTCAATCTGTATGAGATACAACTGACCACGGCAATGAAGGAGGCTTAGGGGCAGTGAACTTAGGTTAGCGGGGAAGGGACAACTCAGAAGGGGGGTTGAGGAGCATGGCACAACTTGGAGTATGTCACTGAATTGTACAGGTACAAACTGTTGAATGGGTGCATTATTTTTTAATTTTAAAAAAATCAGCTTTTAAATTTAAATTTGGAGTCACACTTCCATTTTAAATACAACTAGTCTACTTCTTCAAAAAGATAGCAACTAAATGTATATAAATCCACAGGTTACTTGTAATTAAAAGTTTACGTCACAAAAGATTAATATGGAAATAAAGGCAGGCTAAAAATATTAAGAAAAGTACTTACAAGAAAGAAAAAAAAAGGACGGAAATTGAATTTTTTGTTAAATTGGGTTTTGATATATGGCGCTTCTGGACTGCAAGGTTGATTTGGACCACGTGGTCTGCGGTTCAAACTCATCAGCCGCTCCTTGGAAACCCTATACAGGGTTGCTATGGGTCGGAACCGACTCAATGGCACTTAACAACTTAACATATGCCAAAGAAGCCCCAATGGCACTGTAGGATAAGCACTGGACTGCTAACCACAAGGTTGGCTGTTCAAACCCACCAGCCGCTCAGCGGGAGAAAGATGAGGCTTTCAACTCTGGTAAAGATTTACAGCCTCAGAAACTCTATGGAATCCTGGTATAGTGCTGTGGGATAGAGCACTGGATAGCAAGATCGATTTGAGCCACATGGTCCACAGTTCAAACTCACCAGCTGCTCCTTGGAAATCCTATAAAGGGTCTCTATGGGTCGGGACTGACTCCACGGCACTTAACAACAACTCAGCCAAATGTTGAGTGTCCAGGAAGTAGCCCATTGGCCTGGATAGGTCTGAATAAGATAGCTCCGTGATGCCAACTGAAACCCCCCAGTCTCCCCTTGCATTCAAAAAAGACTTGAGCTTGACCAAGCCTGGTCTTTCCAACCACCTGACCAGCTTGTGGACACTGGACAATGAAAAAGGAAGACCTGTGAAAAATGGCTGCTGGTGAACTGTGGTTCTGGTGAGGAGTACCGAATATATCATCACCTACCAGAAGAACTGGTGTGGCACTGTGGGTTAATGCGCCAGACTGGTCGGTGGTTCAAGCTCACCAGCTGCTCCTCGGAAACCCTATACAGGGTTGCTATGGGTCGGAACCGACTCAACGGCACTTAACAACAACAACAACAACCAGAAGAATGAGCAAATGAGTCGTAGAAGAAACCACCAGAACATTCCACAGAAGTGACGATGGTGAGACTTAACTCACATTGGAAGTGTCTCCGCGTGTGACACTGATGTGGCGTCAGAACTCACCTCAGTTCAGGAGCAGCGAGGAGAATCCCAATCAGTCAAAGCCCAGAGCTGATCCCTTAGAGATGGGCTCAGACATTCCTTTACTCTCCAACTTTTTCACCACTCCTGCCACCACCAACCCTCCGACGGCACTGTCTACTTCTTGGCCACACTCACAGTTCTGGAGTCCCCTGGGGAAGTCACAGGTCACAAATTCAGGATCAGAGCACCTTCTTCTTGGCTGTGCCTGCAGGCCTGGCCTGTGTCCGGCTTGGGCAAGTTATAAATCTCTTAAACTCCACCCACAGGTGCCTGGAGGCACCCCATTCTGCCAGCAAGACTTCCGCCCAAAGGCACCGGCTCTCTGGAATTCTGGGACACCCTCGGCACCAGGTTCTGCTTTTGCTGTTTGTCAGCAGCTGGACTCCGACAGCTCCTGTGTTAAAGTTCTGTCTCTGGGTTTAGGAGTTTCTCAGCACAGAGGAGCTGGATGGCTTGCTTCTTTTCTTGACGTCGAAGTCCCACTCAATCATTTTGTGGGAGTTGGACTTCATGGTCAGAAAAGAACGTGACCAACGACAACTAAGGAATGTCTCAGTGAACTCGAACATACCAAAGGTCCTGAAAAGATGGTCCAGGCTAGACTGTTATGTGTAAGGATGCCAAGACCAGAACCTCCTAGGTAACACCCAACAACAAAGATGTGAGTTATACAAGCGGCTCGAAAACAGGGAGTAGCTTCAAAATGCCCATCAAAGGAAAACACGGAAGTAGATTCAGTAACAATGTTTAACACGATTTCAACTATTAGGAATTCAGATGATTGACACACAGAAGCTCTGGCTGGATGTGGAGAAGGTACTATGAAGTGTGGATGGTTATCAATTGTAGCCTATGACATTAACAACCACAAAAAATTCAAACCCATTGCCTTAGAGTGGATTCCAACTCATAGGACAGCGTGGGGGTGGTAGTGTACCCTCGAGTCAGCCCCGACTCATAGTGACTGACCCAGTGTAGGGTTTCCAAGGAGTGGCTGGTGACTTTGAACCACTGACTGTGTGGTTCAAAAACACCTTTCTGTCCTGCGTTTACCCTACAGCGCCACTTCAGGGCTCCAGGGACAGAAAACCTCGTCTTTCTCCCAAGAAGCAACTGGTCGATTCAAACCGCTGACCAGCCCAGCTTGTAATCCACTACGTTGCCAGGGTTCCTTTTAGGACAGACTAGAAGTGTCCTATAGGATTTCCAACACTGCACATTTTTATAGGGAGTCCTGGTGTGGCGCTGTAGGATAAGCACTGGAACGCAAGGTCAGTTTGAACCACAAGGACGGTGTTTCAAATTCACCAGCCACTCCTTGGAAACCCTTTACAGGGTCTCTATGAGTTGGAACGGACTCAGAGGCACTCAACAATAACAACATCTTTACAGGAATAGACAGACAGACTCCTCTTTCTCCCACTGAGTGAGGCTGGTGGATTTAAACTGCTGACCTAGCGGTTACCAGCCCAACTAGTAACCCATGAATGCTACCAAATCCGTAGCCTGTAATCAACGCCAAAGAACTATGAGGGGAACAGACTTTGGCTGCTTTTTCTCATTAGCTTACCATCCTTCTGGTACATTCTCTCAGTATGACATCTTAAAGTTGCAGTTGGAATGATACTTGCATACATTTTTATTGATGTCTTGCCTGTGGGCATTAATACCAAAACATTTGACTGAATTGGTCACAAAAGTCTATCCGTTGTGGACAGAAACGAAAGCAGCAGTCTAGCTGGCTTTTCTACTGCATTTTAAACGAGTCTTGATGGTTTTGTCTTGGGCGTAGCAAGGATGACCTTGTGTTCCACGTATGTGAACATTCCATAAACTAGGACAGTTGGGACGATGGCTTTGTATTGAATGTGGGCTGTAGGTTCCTGAGTCGAGAATGTAGTAATGGGGACCACGGTGGCTCTGTAGGACAAGCACTGGACTGAGAGCCACAAGGCCGTGGTTCAAGCCCACCAGTTGCTCAATGGGAGAAGGATGAGGCTTTCTATTCCCGTGAAGACTTACAACCAACGTCATGGGATTTAACACAAACAACAATGCAGTAATGGTAATAAGGAAATCCAAGATCCTACTTGTTCCCTGCACCACCCAAACTATCAGCCCTACCTGTTTGTTGTTCTAACTCAGTAATTGCACACTTCCACCTTAGTGGAGCGGAGTCCTGGTGTGGCGCTGGGGGTTAATGCACCAGACTGCAAAGCCATTTGAACGGCAAGGTCGGCAGTTCAAGCTCACCAGCTGCTCTTCAGAAACCCTATACAGGGTCACTATGGGTCAGAATCAACTCCACAGCACTTAACAACAACATTTGGTGGTAGGACTTCTGGTGTGGCGCTGTGGGTTAATGCGCAAGACTGCAAAATCATTTAAACTGCAAGGTGGGTGGGTCAAGCTCACCAGCTGCTTCTCAGAAACCCTATACAGGGTGGCTGTGGGTCAGAACTGACTCAATGGCACTTAACAACAACAACAACATTATAGTGGAGTCCTATTGTGGCGCTATAGGATAAGCACTAGACTGTAAGGTTGGTTTGAACCTCAAGATTGGCAGGTCAAACTCACCAGCCAATCCTTGGAAATCCTATACAAGGTCTCTGCGAGTCGGAACTGACTCCATGGCACTTAATAATAACAACAACAGTGGTCTAATGGAGTCCTGGTGTAGCGTTGTAGGATAAGCACTGGACTGCTAGCTTCAAGGTCAGCTATTCAAACCCACCAGCTGCTCTTGGGAAACCCTATATCAAGGTTGCTGAGTCAGAACCAACTCAACAGCACTTTACAATAACCAACACAGTAGTATTAACACACCACTTAATATAGAGACTTCTTTTTAACAAAAAAGGCCTACCTCGGCAGCACTTTCCACATTGATATAGAAAGTAAATTTCTGTAGTAAACTATTTATTACTGTAGTTGTGGTTGTTGTTAGGCACCGTTGAGTTCATTCCAATGCACAGTGACCCCGTGTGATAGAGGAGATCGCCAGACCTTTCTTCCAAGGAACAGCTGAGTGGATTCCAATCCTTTGGTTAGTAGCTAAGTGCTCAACCGTTGTGCCACCAGAGACCCTAGTGATCTCTTATCCAAAACCTTTTGCTATTTGGAATGCAACTCACATCAGAAAGAGCAAGGGATGGCACGAGCCCCACAAAGTACAGCACCAAAGCTCACACACTTGTCTCAAAAACAAGCCTGCTTACTCTCATCCCCCTCCGCTCAGAGTCCCTTCAAAAAGGTTCCGTTGTGTATTTGACAACCCACACGGTTCCCCGAATACTTGTTGTATATGTGAGTTGCCTTCAAGATCATTCCAACTCATGATAACACACTGGAACTGCTCCAGCGGGTTTTCAAAGACTTTGAAAGCAGATTCCCAGGTCTTTCTTCCGCAGCACCTCTGGAGGGATTTGACCCACCAACCTTGCAGCTGGTAGTTGAGAACTTAACTATTTGTGCCACTGAGGGACTCCCTACTGAATACTCACTTCTTGTTGTTAAGTGCTATCGACTTGGTTCCAACTCATAGCGACTGTGTATAGGCTTTCCAAGGAGCAGCTGGTGGGTTTGAACTGCTGACCTTGAGATTAAACATTACAGTGCCACACCAGGACTCCGAATAGTTACTAAGACACAGTAATGAGGTGCCTGCCTACCAGGAGCAGACTGGCAACGGGAAGGGGCAATATAGTAAGTATTCAAGTGTTGTTGTTGTTAAGTGCTGTAGTCGGTTCCAACCCATAGCGACCCTGTATAGAGTTTCCTAGGAGCAGGTGGTGAGCTTGAACCGCCAACCATGCGGTTCAAACGGACTTTGCAGTCCAACGCATTAACCTGCAATGCCACAATTAGCTATGCTAAAAGACAGGGACAGGAACCAAATGACACAGAATAATGTATATGGCTCTGTTGTGGTTGTTTGTTGTTAAGTTCCGTTGAGATGGTTGTGACTCATAGCAGGTTTCTGAGGAGCGGCTGGTGGGTTTGAACTGCCGACCTTGTGGTTTACCGTCCAGTGCTGATCCTACACGGAGGGTCTATAGAAGGGAAGCATTCCTGTTGGTGCAGTGGGTGAAGCACTGGACTGCTAACTGATAGATAGGTTGACAGTTCGAGCTCTCCAGCCACTCCGTGAGAGAATGATGAGGCGCTCTGCTCTGGTAAAGATCTACAGTCTCAGAAACACTCTGGGGCAGCATTACTCTGTCAGGGAGCGCCACTAAGAGTCAGAACGGGCTCGGTGACAATGACCTTTGTGGGTTTTATCCCAGACTCACGGCTATCTGGGGAGTCCTGGTGCAGCACTGCGGATTAATGCACTGGACTGCAAGGCGGTTTCAACTGCAAGGTTGGTGGTTCAATCTCACCAGCCTATACAGGGTCGCTATGGGTCGGAACCCTTTTGACGGCACTGACAATAAGAGCTATCTGGTTTCAGATATTTCTCTCAGCCAGTCCTGCGGCATCTCTCCGTAAGGGAGGTTGAATGCAGCATTGTCTGGGGCCATCAGGTGCCAGTTATAACCAGGGAAGAGAGAAGGGTCCTCTGTGCCCGACTAATGCCCCTGCTATCCATGGATGGATTGGTTCTGTCGTGGATGTATGTAAACTCTTGGAGCTGTGCCGGAGGCTCCAGGACATCCGTCCTTCATAGCTTTGTCCTAGCCTCCACGACCCTCGTTAGGATCCAATAGTTGGCCGAGGGCCTTGCAAGTGGCCTTGTGTACTACCTGACCCCATCTGCTTTGGGGGCCACCTGCATCGTGTAAGTCAGCTATGTAACGGTGGGCAGCCTTCTTTGTTCTGCTTCCTACATCAGCCCTGGCAGGACTGGGGGGCCAGGCAGATTCGCCTCCAGGTGGAGGAGACAATAGAGTGGTGTGAATCCCCTTGGAGACACCCACTGTGTTTCTTCCGCCTCTCTGAATCCCAAAGGGATCCTGCTTGGAGCTGAACTCCTGACAAACAGGTTCCTTGCAGGTCAGGCTTTTACGCCGTGAACCAGAGGACGCAAGGGACAGGACGCTTGGACCACGATTGTTGGGGGCTGTGAAGTAGATTCCAACTCGTAGTGATCCCCGTAGAGGAGAGGACAGTGGCGCAATTCAGCTTCCTAGGCTGCCAGTCTTTCTGGAAACAGGTCAGTAGGTCTTTGCTCCCGCAGAGTTGCTAGTGGATTTGAACTGCTCACCTTGCGATGAACAGCTCAATGCTTAACCCACAGAACCACCAGGGCTCCTTAGTGAGGTATGCCTGACTCTAATGGTGCCTTCCCACCAGTCTGCAGTGCACGATGTCCCCTGCCCTCCTCCCCCCCACCCCCCACCCCAGCACCAAAGATGTGCTGAAACTGGTGTGAAGTTGCTCACCGCAGGCAGGTCAGCATGCAAACACATGCTTACCTTGCTCAATGCCAGCTATGACATACCCTGCTTAACCAGAAACCACAGAGTTCCCTGATGTTAGAGCATACAGAACATTTGTGGGAAGATGTGGTCCTCTTTTTAGTTTACACGGAAATACAGTCGGTTCCCACTCATAGTGACCCTGTGCAGGGTTTCCGAGGAGTGACTGGTGGACTTGAACCACCGACCTTGTGGTTAGCAGTCCAGGCTTATTCTACAGTGCCACACCAGGAGTTCCTTGGTCTTATCTTTACTTCCCAGAAGCACACCTCTAGGTATTTACCAGGCAGCTCTATTGGGTTGTTTTGAATGGCTGCTGGTGGAAAAATCGACCATTAAAAACCACAAAGAGGCCCCTAGAAGTTAGAAGGCTCTGCATCTCCCTGAGGAACACCCCCTCCACCCTCCAGTTTCTCATGTAGATTTTTTTTTTCTGGAACCATCTCTTACAGATCATTTTTGACTTAGCCAAGCAGGGAGCCTATTTTAAGTTCTCGATTTGAAAATCATGGTGGCTTTATAAAATCCTCCACCTGCATCTCTTTAGGAACACAGTTCTTTTTTTCTCTAAAGGATGAAAACCTCTAGCATATAAAAAGTTTGTTAGACTGTCACATTCAATAGAGACACCCCA
>NW_006408523.1:2187028-2209104 GCF_000296735.1 Chrysochloris asiatica | reverse complement strand
AAAAAAAAAAAAAAGAGAGAGAGAGAGAAATAATGGTTGACAAAGAAGAAACAAATTGCATCTTGGAATGAGTTTTCTTGGGGCTCTTCTTAAAAGCTATAACCTCTGGTGTTAACTAAATTTAATCCCTGCTGACCCTCGGGGTGGCCTTTAACCTCTCCTTTCTTCAGCTTCCTGTGGGTGCTGGGGAAAGCTGGTTCTGGTATTGGAGTGGCGCTCTCTGTAGTTCACAAAGGCGCTGGCCCTGGGGGTCAGCACCTGGGGCTGGCAACAGGTGACAGTGGACGGTCCGTGTCCTCTCCGCGCGCCCTATCAGCGCGTCTCCCCTTCAAGCATCTCGCTCCAGCTTCAGGCCTTCTTTGTGGACGCCGACTCTGTACACATGAATCTATTGCTGCTCAACTGACTGTAAAATTAGTAGATTTACTGTTGCAAAAAAGAAAGGAACAGAAAGAAGAAAAACAGAGCTTTCACTTCCACGGCTGGAAGGTCACGGAAGCGTCCCAGGCAGCCGACAAAGCCGCCTTAGAAATCTTTGCTGCGGAACTTTCCGAGGGAAAGGCAAAAGAACAATGACTCAGACGTACAGTGTGAGGCTGCCTCTGTACTGGACGCATGCGCATGCCACAGCTCAGGGGCCTTCCAAACGGATACTGGGACGTCAACTTCTTTTCCCAGGAATCGAAAACGCGGAGGGCACCGATTTGTTTGATCACCAATGTGATGCTCGTGTTTGCTGCCACTCGGGCCTTCCTCAAATACCCTGTGTTTTGCAGCTAGTAGATTTCACATGGGTATTGAAACATATTATAGGGTTTTATTTTTAAATGTAGATGAATAACATAGTCCCGAAGTAATTGACATGTTTGTAAGGTTTCATGATGAGATGGTAGAAATAATGTTTCATTGAAAACGTTTCCAGTGAGTAAATCACTCCCATCTGTCCAATTCAATACCTTTGAAATAAGAACACATGGATTGGGTGTTATTCCAAGTAGCGTTTTGAATCTATTTTCTGCTTCATTCACAGAAGATAAATTGAGCTTCCATAAACAAATTACTCTTTTATTGATCAGACATGAAGGTTTAAGGACATGATGACAATATGTCACTCATTTTAGACAAATTCATTTTACTCATTCCCAGCCACGATCGGGTTTTCATTATTTTAGAAAAAAAAAAATTCTTCTTTTTTTGAATGATGGTTAATCTGTAGCTGAATGTTGTGGGGTGTCTTAAATGTGACACATAAATTTCTTTTGAATCTAATAATAGTTTGAGAGCACATGAAAGGCTCTAACACAAATGTGTTATGGATTTTTTTAAGTTGTCCAGCATTTCATTCTACTTATCTCCACAATCAGTGCTCATGGAAGCAACAGTCAAGAAATCAAAGGACATATCTTATTGGGCAGATCTGCTACAAGATATCTCTGTATAATGCTCAAAAGCAAAGGTGTCAGCTTGAGGACTAAGGTGCCCTGACCCACTCTGACCCAAGCCATGGTATTTTCAATCACCTCATATGCATGAAAAAGCTGGACAAGGAGGAAGGAAGACCCGAGAAGAAAGATGTATTCGAATTCTGGTGTTGGCCAAGAATATGGAAAGTACCATGGACTTCCAGCAGAAGAAACCAATCTGTGTTGGAAGTACAGCCAGAGTGCTCTTTAGAGGTAAGGATGATGAGACTTCGTCTCACACTTTGGAAATGGTGTTAGAAAGGACCAGTCCCTGCAGAAGGACATCATGCTTGGTTAACGTAGAGGGTCATGGAAAGAGAGGAAGACCCTCGATGGGATGAACTGACACATGGCTGTAACAATGGGCTTGAACATGGCAACAATTGTGAGGACGGTGTAGGACTGTGTCGCTACGAGTCAGAACCAATTCCATGGTACCTAACAACACGACTAGGGAAATTGGCTTATATAGCAATGTGATGTTGTTAAGTGCCGCCAAGTTGGTTCCAACCCATAGCGACCCTGTATAGGGTTTCCAAGGAGCAGCTGGTGAGCTTGAACTACCGATCATCAGGCTCAAATGATTATGAGCCCACAGCACCACACCAGGACTCCAGCAGTGTGATGGAGTTGGGTTAAAGGAAGATTCCTCAAGTCCTTTAAAAGACTGATCTCCTCGTCTGAAGTAGTTTTGCCTTTTTCTTCAGCGTTCAAATATTTCCAAGTTTGGAATGGATTACCTACAGTCTTACCTGAACACAGACAGTAGAGAAACCCCAAGAAAACTGCCCGTTAATATTTTACTGTGATGGACACTTGGTCTTGGAATGCGTGTATCTTCAGGTTTTTGATGAGTTACCCACCACTCAAAGCCCCTTGTCCATCCTGCTTTCTCTGGGTAAGTTTGTAACTATCAAGATCATGAATCCTGGGATGAGAACTGCACCAAATGAGAACAGGACTGCCATTGGAGACAGTGGCTCCCCGCCCGATTCATTTGGTACCACATAGGTTCTCAAAGGTCACTGGGAGGCACAAATAGTTTGAGCTCAGCTAAGGTTCGAACCCACCCAGTGGTTCTGCAGAAGGGCCTGGTGAGCAGCTGTAACAAAGAAAACCCATTGGAACAGTGTTGCCCTGTCACTCATGGAATTGGAGGTAAAGAGCTTTTTTTTCATAGGATCTTACACATAGATTTGGTCTTTTTCCAATTTAAACAAAACTGCTGCTGTGGATTAGGTATTGGGCTGCTAACCACAAAGCACTATTTCAAAACCACCAGCTGCTCCTAAGTAGGAAGATGCAGCTATCTGTTTCATAAAGATTTAAAGTCTCAGAAACCCTATATATGGTACATACGAGTTGGAACTGAATCAACGACAGGTTTGATTTTCTTTTTTGGGGTGGGGAGCTTCTAAGGGCTCTGGTGGGGCAAATGGTTAGACAATTGACTAACTGAAAAGTTGGCAGTTTGAGCCCACCTGACTTCAGGTTCTGAGGGGAAAGATCTGGCAATCTACTTCTGTAAATATTACGGTAAAAAAATCTCAATGGGGCAGGTCTACTCTGTAACAAGGAGCTCTGATAGCGTAGTGGTTACGAATCAGGTTGGGAACCGCAAGGTGAGCAGTTCAAAACTACCAGCTGTTCTGTGGGAGAAAGATGAGCATTCTACTCCCGTAAAGATTTACAGCCTCGGGAACCCTGTACAGGGTCACTCTGAGTTGGAACCGACTCCATGGCACAAAACAACTCTAACACGCAGAGTTAAGAGTCGAAAATGGGCCCAGGGCACCCTGCAACAGCCCTTCTAAGAGTTGATGAATCTAATGGAGAAAGGAGGTTTATAAGCTATGATCACTAACAGCTACTGGTTGAAGACTATGGTGAATATTGAAATTATTGGAGACTTGAGGCATCTATAAAAGAAACGAATGACCATTGTCACGGAGTCAATTCGGACTCACAGAGACCCTATGGGGCAGAGTAGAACTGATCCATAAGGCTTCCGAGGCTACAAATCTGTGGGAGCAGACAGCCTCATCCTGCTTCTGTGGCTGGTGGCCTTGAACCCCTAACATTGTGATTAGCAGGCCAATGCTTAATCCAATACACCAACCACAGCACCAAGGCTTCTTGTTGCTTAGTGCCCTCGAGTCAGTGTCACCCACAGGGAACCCGTAGAGGGTTCCGAGGAGTGACTGGTGAGTTTGACCCACAGACCTTTGTGATTCAAACCTACCTTGCAACCCAATACTTATCCTATAGAGGCCACACCAAGATTCTTTATATAACTTCTAATAAGCGCACCATTTGTGAATTGTCAAATGAATTGCTACAGTCGTGACGACAGTCTAGTGTTGTTTTGCTTGGAATCACCCATGGAGTATACAGGACCTCAGTGAGCTTGGGCTAAGCAAATGTGTGTCACCCTAAGCTCAAACTTACAGCTCTGCAGTCGATTCATACTCATAGCCACCCTACAGGGCCGACAGACTAAGCCATAGGGTTGTACAGAAGTGGAGGGCTGGCTGGTGGGTTTGACCCTCTGACTTTCGGGTTAGCAGCCGAACGCTTAGCCCACAGCGCCACCATGGTTCCTTGTGCACAGTGTGCATAATAGGGGCGTACAGGTAAGCTCTGTAAGCCCTGGTGGAAGAGACGTAATGGTGTGGACACTGCACAACCTCACAACACGTGAATTAATCTTCATCTCATCCCGGGAGGGCGGGACCCAGTGAGCATCAATTCCCTCCACGCAGGAAGGTCCCCTCGCTTCCGCACTTTTTGTCGGCGGTATTTATTTCCCCGGAGGTAAAGCGTTCCTCCCAAAGTCACCTTTACTTTAAGAAAACTGGAACGAAGCCCCGCCTACTACGGCAAGCGAAGGGGTTCCGTGCCGGAGTTCATACACTGGCTCCGGCTACTGGACCGTACCCACTTCCCGGGCCGGCCCAGGTGACCCTCCACGCGAGGGGCAGGGAAGCTGGGGGGCCTGCGGCGGGAGATTTGAGGGAACCGGCACGCGGAAGGAGCCGCACCGCGCTCAGCCGCTTCTCGGAAGGTCAGTGCTGCCCCGCCCCTCTGGGCGGAGCGCTGAAGCCCTGCCGAGGGTCGCGAATCCCGCCAGGCGGTGACCCCGTTTTCGGACCTAGGCTGCTGCCCGGGTATCCCACAGCCGCCAGCCCTACACTCGGCGCCCCTTTTGTAGCACCAGCCTGCCATCCTATCCGCCTACGCACGCGCACGCACGCACGCACATAGACACGCACGCCACGCCCATCTGGATATGGGCGTGGCCAACGCGGAGCACGTGACCGGCCCACTCTACCAACTGTGCACCTGGTCACCCCTGAGCTGGAAGGCTACGTGGGAAAGTTGTGTGTGCAGGTCCTCAAGGGCACATCCATGTTCTCATGATGCTTTCGGCTAGTGAGGAGCGAGTGTGAGCCTAAATGCAAGTGAACGTAGAGTGGCAGGCAGTGACGTCCTGTAAGAAAGCCAGGTGAATGGGACTCAGCCCGTGGTGCCCTCAGGGAAGACCTCCACGTAGGTAAAGACTGATCCCAGACCTGAAGTCAGTGAGCCGTGCAGGTGTCTCAGGAGA
This sequence comes from Chrysochloris asiatica, assembly GCF_000296735.1. Classification (NCBI taxonomy): domain Eukaryota; kingdom Metazoa; phylum Chordata; class Mammalia; order Afrosoricida; family Chrysochloridae; genus Chrysochloris; species Chrysochloris asiatica. The sequence continues at coordinate 2,204,034 of NW_006408523.1, read as the reverse complement.
GAAACACGTGGGTGCAGATATCCAGAAAGGACGTGTTTGGGGTTACAAGGAACAGCAAGGCTGGTGAGGCTGGAAGAGAGTGAGCCGGAGAACCCGTGATCGAAGGTGTGGACGACAGGACAGTGATAGGAGCGATGTCATGTGGACTGTGCTCTCGCTCAGATGAGCGGTGCTGAGCAGAGAGGAACGTGACCTGACTTACCCCTGTGGGAACATTACTGGGAACCAAGGTTGGCCGCCGGGAGACCAGCGGCTGTTATTGTTATACCCAGGCGGGAGGTGAAGGCAGTTTAGGAGCACGGGGATAGCAGTGGAGGCGGTGAGACACGTTAGATCCTGGATAGATGAGGGGGCATCAGGAAATTATTAGGAAAATTCCATCTTTTCATTTCTTGTTTCCATTAGCATTGTGAAGCCCTGTGGTAGTTTGGAGGTGGGACAGTAGGATTTGCTGTGGGGAAAAGAGTGCTGGAGGAACAGGTTTGTAGTAAAGATGGAGAATTACCTGTTGGACTTGTTGACCTTAGGGTGGTGGTTAGCTATCGGGGTTGGCTAAGCAGTTAACTTTACACATTTGGAATTCAGGAGGCAGATAGAAATTTAGGTGTTACCAAGCTAAGTCAGCAGGGGTTACCAAGCTAAGTCAGCAGGGAACTGACTTTCTAATGAATTTTCCATGCTGTTTCCCTAGAACCATGACAGTAGATTAAGCATTGGGTTACTAACGGAAAGGTTGGGTGGTTCAAACCCACCAGCTGCTCCACGAGAGAAAGATGAGGCCATCTGGCTCCATAAAGACCTAGTCTCAGGAACCCAAGGAACAGCTCTTCCCTGTTCCATAGAGGTTCTGTGAGTCGGAGTGGAATCACTGGCAGTGGGTTTTGGTGTTGGATTTCCCCTGTCGCTCAGATGTGAGGAGTTGAGAGGTGGTGAAAGTATACGGATCCAGGGGCTGTAGATGCCAGTGGGGTCAAAGATAGGGACCAAAGGGAACAAACAGAAATAATCAGAGGCGTGGGTGGGAGATAGGAATGTCTAAAGCTGACATCCATAGGTCCCTAGGTGACCTGTGATACATAGATGATGTGTATGTGTGTGTGATATGTGATGATACAAACAACATGATGCTTGCTGAAAGCAAAGAGGACTTGAAAATACTTACTGATGAAGATGAAAGACCATAGTCTTCCTTATGGGTTGTATCTCAATGTAAAAGAAAAAAAAAAATCCTCACCATATGCATGGAGCAACATCCATATACATGGAGGAAAGATTGAAGTTGTCAAAGACTTCATTTTGCTCAGATCAACTATCAGCACTCAAGGAAGCAGCAGTCAAGAAATCAAACAATGTATTGCATGGGGCAAATCTGTGACACAAGACCTCTGTAAAGTATTGAAGAGCAAAGATGTCAGCTTGAGGACTAAGGTGCACCTGACCCAAGCCATGGTGTTTTCAATAATCTCATATGCTTGCGAAAGCTGGACAGTGAGTAAGGAAGACTGTAGGAGAATTGATGCCTTTGAGTTATGGTGTTGGAGGAGAATATTGAAAGTACCATGGACCGCCAAAGAACAAACTGATTTGTCTTGGAAGAAGTACAGGTAGAGTGCTCCTTGGAAGACAGGATGGTAAGACTTCACTTTTTGTACTATGAACATATTATTAGGAGGGGCTTGTCCCTGCAGAAGGACATCATATATGGTAAAGTGGAGGGTTGGGGAAAAGGAGGAAGACCTCCAGCGAGATGGATTGGCACAGTGGCAGCAGCATTGGGGTCAGGCGTAACAATGATTGTGAGGCTGGTGCAGGCTTGGGCAGTGTTTTGTTCTGTTGTGCATAGGGTCGCTATCACTAGGTACTGACTTGATGGTACCTACCAGTAACAACTAGTCTAAACCACCATTCATCTGTTAGTCTGTCAGTACTGTGGTGGCTTCCTTGTTGCTCTGATTCTGGAAGCTTTACTACCAGTGTTTTAAAACCAGCAGGATCACCTTGGTGGACAGGTTTCAGACAGAATCCTGACCAAGGCAGACTAAGACGAAGGAGAGACGGACAACTTCTGATTATTTCGTCACTGAAGACCTTATGAATAGCAGTGGAACACTGCCAGCACCAGAATATTGAATATGAAACTTGATGAAGAACACCAGAATATTGTCAGATACAGTGCCAGAGATGAGCCCCTCAGGTTGGAAGGCACTCAAAATACCAATGGATAAGACGTGCCTCCTCAAAGTAGAATTTACTGTGATGCCACAAATGGAGTAAAGCTTTTGGGACCTTCATTTGCTGATAGGACACTACACAAAATGAGGAGAAACAGCTGTAAATATCCATAATGTATGAAGTCTGAATCTAGGAAAATTAGAAATTGTCCAAAAATTAGGTAATTCATGAACATCAGTGTCCTAGGCATTGGTGGTGGTGGTGTGCTGTGGAGTAGGTTCCGACTCATAGCAACCCTATACAGGGTTTCTGAAGCTATAAATCTTTACAGAGCAGAAAGCCTCATCTTTCTCCCACGGAACGGCTGGTAGTATTGAACTGCTGACCTGGAGGTTAGCAGCCCAAAATGGACTAGCCTGGCCATTTTGAATCGACAATCAAGTGGTTTTACTACACTGGGACTGACAATTTGAAGAGGACTGGTGGCACATTCATCAAAAATAACAAGATCTATCTTGAAGTACAGCGCTGTCTGTGATAGGATAATATCCATACACACACTTACAAGGAAACCCAGTTAATACCACTGTTACTCAAATTTAAACACCAACCACTAAAACCAGTGAGGATGAAATTGAAGAATTCTACCAACTTCTTCATTCTGAAATTGATCAAACATACCATCAAGATGCATTGATAATTACTGGTGATTGGAATGCAAAGGTTGGAAACAAAGAGGATTGATCAATAGATGGAAAATATAGCCTTGGTGATGGAAGCATTGCTGGAGACCACATGATAGAATTTTGCAAGACCAGTGACTTCTTCATTTTTTTAGTAACATAAAAGTACATAAAGTAACATAAAAGTACATAAAGTAACATAAAAGACAACTATCCACCTGGACCTCAGAAGGTGGAATACACAGAAGTTGAATTGACTTCATCTGTGGAAAGAGACGGTGGAAAACCTCCATATCATCAGCCAAAACAAGACTGGGGCAGACTGGAACAGACCATTAATTGCTCATATGCAGGTTCAGACTAAAGCTGAAGAAAATGAAAACAAGTCCATGAGAACCAAAATATGACCTTGCACATTTGTTGTTGTCAAGTGCTGTTGAGTTGTTTCCAACCCATAGTGACCCTGTATAGGGTTTCCAAGGAGTGACTGGTGAGCTTGAACTGCGGACCTTGAGGTTCAAACTGTCTGCAGTCCAGTGCCACGCCAGGACTCCGACCTTTAACATATCCCACCTGAATTTAGAAAACACGTGAAGACAGATTTGATGAATTAAACACTAACAATTGACGACCAGAAGAGTTGTGGGATGACATCAAGAACATCTTACGGGAAGAAAGCAAAAAAGTCAGTAAGAAGACACAAAAGAAGGAAAAGACTAAAATGGATGGCAGAAGAGACTCTGAAACTTGCCCTCAAACATAGAGATTCTAAAGCAATTGGAAGATGTTGTTGTTGTTGTCAGGTGCCATCGAGTCGGAACCGACTCATAGCGACTCCATGCACAGCAGAACGAAACAATGTTCGATCCTGGGCCAACCTCACTACCGCTGCCACCCCCGAGTCCATCAATGATGCCACCTGGCCGATCCATCTCGTTGGAGGTCTTCCTCTTTTTCTCTGACCCTCCACCTTACCCAGCATGACATCCTTCTCCAGCGACTGTTTCCTCCGGACTACATGTCCAAAGTAGGAGAGACGAAGCTTAGTCATCCTGGCCTCCAAGGAGCACTCTGGCTGCACTTCTTCCAAAACAGATCTATTGGTTCTTTTGGCAGTCCATGGCACCCTCAGTATTCTCCTCCAACACCACAACTCAAAGGCATCAATTCTTCTACGATCCTCTTTATTCACTGTCCAGCTTTCGCATCCAATTGGAAGATATGAGGCGGTAAAAGAGCTAAACAGAAAATATCAAAGTGCAGCTCGAGAAAACAAAGTCAAATACTATATAATGAGATGTGCAAAGACCTGGAGTTAGAACATCAAAGGAAGAACATACTCAGCATTTCTCACACTGAGGGAATTGAAGAAAAAATTCAGACTTCAACTGCAATATCGAAGGATTTTATGGGAAAAATATTCAATGATATAGAAAGCATCAAAAAAAGATGGAAGGAATACACAGAGTCACTGTACCAAAAAGAAACTCTCAATGATTAACCATTGAAGAGATAGCATATGATCAAGAGCCAGTGGTACTGAAGGAAGAAGTCCAGGGTGCATGAAGCCATTGGCAAAGAACAAGGCTCTGGGGATTGATGGAATACAAATGAAATCTTTCAACAAACTGATGCAGCACTGGATGCATTCATTCATCTAGGCCAAGAAATTAGGGAGACAGCTACTTGACCAACTGACTGGAAGAGGTCCATATTTGTGCCCATTCCAAAGAAAGGTGACCCAATGGAATGTAGACATCATCTAACAATAGCAATAATGTCACATGCAAGTAAAATTTTGCTAAAGATAATTCAAAAATGGTTACACCAGTACACTAATAGGGAACTGCCAGAGGGATATCGTTGCTGACATTGATGGATATTAGCTGAAAGCAGAGAATACCAGAAAGATGTTTACCTGTGCTTTATTGACTACACAAAGATTTTGGATTGTGTGGATCATCACAAGCTATCGACAGCATTACAGAGAATGAGTATTATGGAACACTGAATTGTGCTTATGAGAAACCTGTACATAGACCAAGAGGCAGCTGTTCGACTAGAACAAGGGACACTGAGTGGTTTACAATCAGGGGAGGTGTGCACCTGGATCATATGCTTTCATCATACTTAATCTGTATGCTGAGCAAATAATCAGAGAAACTGGGTTCTATAAAGACGAACATGGCACCAGAACTGGAGGAAGACAACCTGTGATATGTAGATGCTACAACCTTGGTTGCTAAAAGTGAAGAGAACTTAAAACATTTACTGAAGAAGATTAAAAACCACAGCCTTTGGTATAGGTTTCACTTCAGTATAAAGAAAACAGAAATTCCTAACACTGGACCAAATAAATAACATCACGATAAATGAAGAAATGTTGAAGTTGTCAAAGACTTCATTTTGCTCAGATCAACCATCACTACTTATGGAAGCAGCAGTCAGGAAATCAAAACGACATATTGCATTAGGCAGATTTGCACAAGACTCTTTAAATTTAGTGTTGAAGAACAAAGATGTCAGTTTGAGGGCTAAGGTGGGCCTGCCTCAAGCCATGATATTTTCAGTAGACTCCTATGCATGCAGAAGTTGGACAATGATTAAAGAAGACTGTAGAAGAATTGTTGCACTTGAGTTATGGTGTTGGAGGAAAATATTGAAAGTACCACGGATTACCAAAGAAACAAACAAATCTATGTTGGAAAAGTACAGCCAGAATGCTCCCTTAGAAGCCAGAATGGCCAGACTTCATTTCTCATACTTCAAACATATTATCAAGAGGGACCAGTCCCTGGAAAACACCATCATGCTTAATAACAAGGCATCAGGAGGGTGTGCCTACCAGTAGGGGCTGGAGTAGGGGAAGCTCTTAAGAGGAAGGAGGTCAAGGAGCTTGGAGGACAGGTGACTCAGCGGGGACATGGAAGTTGCCATGAGTCTACATAGGGCAAACAGTTTGCCATAGGGTGCTAAGTGAAAGGCTGACAGTTGGAATTCACCTAGTGGCTCCACTGAAGAAAAGCCTAGCAAATTTTTTCCATAAAGTTTTTCACCAAGAATGCCCACTTCATGAGTTGGAGGTGACCTTAATAGCAGATGACGGCACTGGAGCCCCCAGAAGTTTTGATGGAAGCCACGGTGAGCCAGGTGTCCAGTTGCCCAGGGCACGGGGAGAGTGGAGCAGGAGTCTCTGGTGGAAGGCTCTGTTCCAGGATGTCCTTGCTGGTCCTTCTCCCTCCATGGCTGGACAGCCTCTCCCAGGCTGTGATGTAGGGATGGCCTCCCGAGCATCTACTGACACTACACATGCACCAGGCCATTTGCTCTTCTCTTTCAGCCCTGTGACCACACTGCTGGGTGAGGTGTTGGGATCCCCGAGGAAACGGGACTGGAGAGTTTGAGTGACTTATGAAAACCATGCTCTGGGCATTGTAGTCGTCATGGTTATGTGCAGTCCATAGAGCAGTTTACTCGGGATCTCCGACTCCGGGGTTTATACATTGAAGAGCCCAGGAGAGCAGGCACGCCATAGGACCTGCTGGTTTCGTCCGTTTTCCATCCTTGGCGGTGTGTACATTCACCACCTTCTTCCTCCTTGCTTTAGTGAAAAGTATTTGAGTTCTCTTTGTCTGACAGGTTTCTGTCTGGTACAGGCTCCTGCTTTTGTGGGTTTTATTGTACCACATCAACCAACAGACCCCACAAAAGTGTACTGCCATCGAGTTGAGTCCCAGTTATCATAACCATACAGGACAGAAAGGAACTGTTCATCAGGTTTCCAAGACTGTAAGCTTTAAAGAAACAGACAGCTTCATCTTTCTTCCACACAAGAGGGGCTGCTGGGTTCGAACTGCCGACCTTGCAGTTAGCAGTCCGATGCCTAACCCACAGTTCTCCCGGGGCTCCTTTCTTGCACTAAAGTAATAAGTCAGAGCCTTAGGCACATAGGCCATCTTACCTACGAATTCCACGGAAAGACACACTCGTCCGTGACTCCTGCAGGAACTGCCGGTGGTCTCATGACAGTGAGTGGGGAAGAAAATCTGGGAAGTCAGCAGCACTGTCTAGATCTGCTCGGTTGCCTGAAGGACTGCTTGTCTTGGGGACAGTCCCACCATGGCTTAGTCCAGCCAGGGCAAGGTGCACATTTCCCCCTCATGACCTGGGAGTCCAGGGACCAACATTCCTGAGCATTCACAGGTGACAGTTCGGGGCCCACACGGGCAAGGTGGCAGATTGAATCCCAGTGGGCTTTTCTCCCTATTTTCCTAGAATGGCCACTCAGTTTCTGAAGAGGTTGACACTACACACCATGAAGGCAGATAATAACTGTATGCTAAAGATGGCCCCATCCCTGAGGGTGCCCTTCCTGGTCCACGCACCAGCGTTCTGTACGGATGAAGGTGCCCAGGGTGCGAGAAGGAAGGTGGCCAAGACAGACACAGCCTTGACTAACATAGGGAGGAAAATCAGCGAGCGCATTATCCATGTCATTGATGAGAAGGGTCAGGACTTGGGCACTATGCACCGAGCGGATGTAATTAAGCTCATGGACAGGCGAGAGCTGAGGCTGGTGAAACGCAACGCCAGTGTGGAACCTCCCCAGTACCAGCTCATGACGGGACTCCAGATCCATGAGGAGCGGATGCGGCTCCGCGAGATGAACAAGGCCCAGCCAAAGACAGGTGAGTGCGGGGCCTGGGGAAGGGCCCCAGGGACATGGACACAGCCAAGGCCCGACCACCCTTTCCAGCGCTTTCTTGTTTTTTATTTCCTCCTCACTTCCATTCCTCTGTTTTCTTTGCTTTTCCTTAAGACCCCATATCCACTGTCTCTTCCTTTAAGTCTGTGTTAAATGAGGGAAACAAGGCAAATACAACCAAAATGCCATCCAGTAGTCTGCCCTCCAGGTTAGGGGTTGGGGACAAGCAGATGGCATCTTGCCCACTCCATGTCTGACTCTTCAGTGATGTACAGTTTAAGTAGTATTTGGTATGTGTGGAGCATCAAAGGTGTTCCGATCGTTTTCACCATATTACTTCCTGATAGAATTTACAACAGTTTCTGTAATACTGGTTGCCAGTGAACGGATTCCGACTCATCGCAGCCCTGTAGGGCAGCATAGAACTGCCTCATGGGGTTTCTAAGTCTGCCAGTTTTATAGACGCCGACTGCCTCACCTATCTCCCTCAGAGCAGGTGGTGGGTTCAAACCCCTTAGCTTGCATTTAGCAAGTGAGTGCTCAACTGCCTTGCCACCAAGGCTCTTTCATTCCTAGATTAGCTGGTCATCGCCGCCATGTGATGGTTTGTCACATGGATTTTTGTTTATCAGGTTCCATGGACATTAGGGTAGTTCCAGTTTTACTTTCTTTCGCATAATCCCAGAGTTGATTCTGACTAATAATGACTGTCTTGGTTCTCTAGTGCTGCTATGACAGACCACTCCTCGTCTGTCAGTCTGTCGTACTGTGGTGGCTTGTGTGTTGCTGTGATTCTAGAAACTGGAGCTCTAGTAGCGTAGCGGTTACGAATCAGGCTGCTAACCTCAAGGTCGGCAGTTCGAAACTACCAGCTGTTCCACGGGAGAAAGATGAGGCTTTCTGCTCCCGTAAAAATTTACGGGAAAACCTTGTACAGGGTCGCTATGAGTCGGAGCCGACTCTACGGTACTTAACAACAATAACAACATGCTAAATACATATATATACATATACTATACATGTACATATGAACCACCACTCATCTGTCAGCTTGTCTTACTGTGGTGGCTTGTGAGTTGCTGTGATTCTGGAAACTATGCCACGGGTATTTAAAATACCAGCAGGGTCACCCATGGTGGACAGGTTTCAGATGAGCTTCCAGACGAAGACAGACAAGGAAGAAGCAAAGACTACTTCTGAATATTTAGTCACTGAAACCTTATGAACAGCAGTGGGACACTGTCAGCACCAGAATGTTGAAGACTGAAACATGAGGAAGAGCACCAGAATAGTGTCAGCTATGGTGCCGGAAGATGAGCTGCTCAGGTTGGAAGGCATTCAAAATACAACTGGGGAAGAGTTGCCTCCTCAAAGTAGAGTTGACCCTGATGATGTGAATGGAATAAAGCCTTTGGGACCTTCACTTGCTGATGGGCACAACTCAAAATGAGGAGAAACAGCCATAAACACTCATTAATAATCAGAACATGGAATGTACGAAGTAGCAATCTAGGAAAAGTGGAAATTGTTAGGAATGCAATGGAACACATAAACATTGATATCCTAGGCATTAGTGAGCTGATAGGACTGATATTAGTCATTTTTAATCTGAGAACCACTTGGTTTACTGAGTCAGGAATGACACACTGAAGAGGAATGGCATTGCCTTCACTATCAAAAAGAATCTCTCATCTGTTTTGAAGAACAACACTGTCTGTGATAGGATAATATCCACACAGCTTTCATATGCATGTGAAAGTTGGACAGTGAATAAGGAAGACCGTAGAAGAATTGATGCTTTTGAGTTATGGTGTTGGAGGAGAATAGTGAAAGTGCCACGGGCTGCCAAAAGAACCAACAGATCTGTAATGGAAGAAGTGCAGCCAGAGTGCTCCTTAGAGGCCAGGATGGCCAAACTTTGCCTCTTATACTTTGGACATGTTGTTAGGAGGGACCAGTCGCTGGAGGAGGATATCCTGTTTGGTAAAGTGGAGGGTCAGAGAAAAAGAGAGAGACGCCAGCGAGATGATTGGCCAAGTGGCAGCATCAGTGGGCTCATGTGTGGCAACAATTGTGACGTTGGCCCAGGATGGGGCAGTGTTACCGTTCTCTTGTGCACAGGATCGCTATGAGTCAGTACCGAATCGATGGCACGTAACAACAACAACATAAGGAAGACCAGTTAATATCACTATTATTCAAATGTATGCATCAACAACTAAAGCCAGTGATAATGAAATTGAAGAATTCTACCCATTTTTTCAGTCTGAAATTGATCAGACGTACACTCAATATGTATTGATAATTACGATTGGAATGCAAAACTTGGAAACAGAGGAAGGATCTGTTGTTGGAAAATATGGCTTTGGTGATAGAAATTATGCTGGAGATCGCATAATAGAATTTTGCAAGACCAATGACTTCTTCATCGCAAATGCCTTTTTTTAAATAACATAAAATATGACTGTATACATGGACCTCACCAGATGGAATACAGAGAAATCAAATTGACTACATCTGTGGAAAAAAATAGTGGAAAAGCTCCATATCCTTAATCAAAAGAAGCCCAGGGGTGAACTGTGGAACAGACCATCAGTTGCTCATATGCAAGTTCAGGCTGAAGCAGAAGAAAATTAAAATAAGTCCACAAGAGCCAAATATAACTTTGAACAGGTCCTGCCTGAATTTAGAGATCATCTCAAGAACAGATTTGATGAATTAGACACTAATGACCAAAGACCAAAAGAGTTGTGCGATGACATCAAGAACATCATACAGGAAGAAAGCAAAAGGTCATTAAGAAGATAATACAGAAGGAAAGAGCAAAATCAATGCCCTCCAGTGTGCTGATGCTAAAGTAAAATGGAAGGAGGAAAAAAACTTGGATAGAAAATTTGAAAGGCCAGCTCAAGAAGATACAGTCAAATATTATAATGAAATGTATAGATTTGGAGTTATAAAACCAAAGGGGAAGAATGCTCAACATTTCTCAAGCTGAGGGAGTTAAAGAAAAAATTCATACCTTGACTTGCAATGTTACAGGATTCTATGGACAAAATGTTGATTGACGCAGTAAGCATCAAAAGACGGAAGGGATACACAAAGTCACTATACCAAAAAGAAATGGTCACTGTTCAACCATTTCAAGAACCTATGATCGTATGATCAAGAACCAGTGAAACTGAAGGAACAAGGTTCACTGAAGACATTAGCAAAGAACAAGGCCCTGGGAATTGATGGAATACACGTTGAAATCTTTCAACGAACTGATGGCAGCTCAGGAGGTACTCATGCATTTATGTCTAGAAGTTTGGGAGACAGCTACCTGGCCAACTAAATGGAAGAGATCCATATTTGTGGCCATTCCAAAGAGGGATGACATGATGGAATACGGAAATCGTTGGACATTATCATTAATATTGCATGCAAGTAAAATTATGCTAAAGAGAATTAAAAAATGGCTGCAACAGAAGTTCAAGCCAGATTCAGACAAGGGTGTTAACATCATATGGATCTTGGTTGAGAAGAGAGAATACCAGAAAGATGTTTACCTGTACTTTATTCACTACACAAAGGCTTTCAGTTGTGGGGATCATGACAAGCTGTGGACAACATTGCAGAGAATGAGTATTCTGAAACAATTGTGCTCATGAGGAACCTGTACATAGACTGGAAGACAGTGTTCAAACAGAACAAGGGAACACTGAATGATTTAAAACCAGGAAAGATTGTGTGCCAGGGTTGTATTCTTTCACCATATTTACTTAATCTGTATGCTGAGCAAATAATCTGAGATGCAAACATGAAGGAGAATGTGGCATCAGGATTGGAGGGAGACTCATTAACAACCTGCAATGTGCAGATGATACAACCTTGCTTGTGAAAGCTAAGAGAACTTAAAATATTTACTGATGAAGATCAAAGAGCACGGCCTTCAGTATGGATTGCATCTCAGTGTAAAGAAAACAAAAATCCTTTCCACTGGACCAATAAAGTACATCATAAATGCAGAAATATTGAAGTTGATGAAGACTTCATTTTGCTAGAATCATCCATCAACACTCATGGAAGCTGCAGTTAAGAAATCAGACGACATATTGAATTGGGCAAATCTGCTGCATGAGACCTCTTAAAAGTGTTCAAGAGCAAAACTGTCAGTTTGAGGACTAAGGGATACCTGAACCAAGCCATAGTATTTGCACTAATCTCATATGCATGTGAGGGTTAGCCAGTTAATAAACTATAGAAGAATCGATGCATTTGCATTAATGGTGTTGGAGGAGACTATTCAAAGTACTAAGGAGCACCAACAGAACAAACCAATCTGGGTTGGAAAAAGTACCGTCAGAATGTTCCTTAGAAGCCAGGATGATCAGACTTTGTCTCTCAGACTTTGAACAAATTATCAGGAGGGACCAGTCCCTGGAGAAGGACATCATGCTTGGTTAACTGGAGGGTCAGCAAATCCTCTCTCAAGGAGGTAGATTGGCACAGTGGCAGCAACAAGGGGCTCAAGTGTGGCAACAATTGTGAGGTTGGTGCAGGACTGGACAGTGTTGTGTTCTGTTATGCATACGGTGCCCATGAGTCGGTACCAACCTGACAGCACCCACCAACCACAGGAGCTACACGGCACAGGGACCCCAGGGCCTCTCCTCTGCTCACTTCTCTCTCCTTTCAATTTTGAAAGCCTAAAGATGTTGCAGGCCACTTTCCTGGGACACTCCCCACGTTGGACCAGGACTGTGATGCGTTTCTTCACTGGTTCATCCGTCAGATCACAGCATGGGGCCATCACTTAACTGCCACACTACATCATTATGTAACCACCAAGCCTGGGGAATCATGGCCCAGCCAAGTTGACACATATTTTGGGGGTACACTGTTCAATCTATGACAGTGACCTTTTGGACAGAGAACTGCCCATAGGATTTCCTAGACTGTCAATATTTTTTCTTTTTTAACTTTATTGTGAATTGGGTGAAAGCTGACAGAGCAAACCAGTTTCGCACTCAACAATCCGTACACATTTTGTTTCGTGTCATTGACTGCAGTCCCCCCAGTGTGACGTCCCCCCTCACACTTCCTCGCGTCTCCTCACCTTTCTGAACTCTGTCCTGGGGTCAGTGCTGCCTTTTATCTCAAACTGTAGGTAATTCTAAGGTGTGTGTACCTCCCTGCTGTCACTGTTCCCCTTAGAGGCCTGTTTGTTGTTTCGCTGAAGATTGAGCCCTGGGGGTGGGGATGAGTCCAGTTCCAGATCTGAAGGGTGACCAAGGGACTTAGTCTCAGGATTCCACTAGTCTCTGTCTGACCAATAAGCTTGATGTTTCAGAAGAATGTGAGTTTGGGTCCGTGTTTTCTCCCCTTCTATTAGGACCTAACTGTGATCCCTCCCTCTCAGAGCAGCTGGTAGTGACACCGGATGCCGGCTAGTTCGGGGCTCAGGGTGGTGGAGACCAGTTTCCATGTGTCTCTGATATTCAGCCCTCATCTTTCCTCCACGTGGGGAGAAGCTGATAGTTGCACCTCAGACTTTGAAGACTCCAGTCAGTGTTCCCCAGAGTAGGACGTAGAACATTGTCTTGGTGGACTCTGATATGCCGGGTGGCCTGGGTGTCCCCCAATTCTGGTCCCTCGAGGTGTCTGGTTGTGTCTGAGTTTTCATGACCCTGTCCCCTGTACGCTCTCCATGGGTAGACTTGCAGCGTAGGTAAATACACATGCAGACATTATCTTGTCAAGCCTTCATGGACACGTGGAGTGCCTGAGGGTGGGAACCAACCTTCTGTGTAACACTCCAGTGTTTAACCACGGCACTAGCAGGGCACTCGTTACTCATAGTGTATGTAATCTGATACAGAATTATCTACGTCTTTTTCATGAAAGCCTTTCCCACTTTTTAAATCACAGACACACTTTTTCATCAATTTATTGTAAATTGTACTTCTCACATTTGGTCCATCTGGAATGGCACTGTGGGATAAAGCCCTGGACCACAAGGTCGCTCTGGATCACAAGGTTGATGGTTCAGTCACCAACTACTCCTTGGAAACCCTATACAGGGCTGCTGTGAGTTGGAACTGACTCGATGGCATTTAACAACAAATCCATCCGTCTGCGAAGGTTTTTGTATGTGGAGAGAGCTAACATTTCTCCCACTATGTAAACGCTTCAGTTGTCCCGACACCTTTGAACACCCCTACAGGCTCCCCACAGACTGCAGAGTGGGGCTGCCCCGTGGAGGGCCCTTCGGTAGGTAGGCCATCAGAGAAGAGCTGGACCAGAATAGACCCAGATCCGAAAGAAAAGGACAACTCCTTGTATCACAAAGGTCAGCGTGTTCTTCTGGTGGTCGTTTATCAGATGATAATGAGAAAGGAAAGTAGTTCCCAGTTTTAAATCGTGTGGTTGTTATGTGCTGTGGAGTCGGTTCCAACTCATAGCGACCCTGTTCAGGGTTTCTGAGTCTGTAAATCTTTACGGGAGCAGAAAGCCTCATCTTTCTCCCGTGGAACAGCTGGTAGTTTCAAACTGCTGATTATGAGATTAGCAGCTCGATTGATAACCACTACGCTAAAAAGAAAACATTGGTCTGTTTCCTGCACTTTAAAGTGTTTGCTGGTCTGAACCCAAACATCAGATGAAAGGGCAGTCAGGCCCCTGTTACAGCCCACGTGTGTGTAGTAAGGTAGAGACTTAAGAGCCTTGGAACCCTATGGGTCGGGCGGCTTTGCTGTTTTATAGGGTTGCTTCGAGTTGGAATTGACTCTCAGCAACCCTAGATGCACAAAAGATACGTGCTTGGAAGGTTGGCGGTTCGAACCCAGCAGCCCCTCCAACTCTAGGGTCAGTCCAGGTTGGTTTTCCTGTGGTAAGGTTTAGGTTTCCCCCATGGATGGGTACATGGTCCTAGCTCCACGTCTCTCTTTCAAACCAGGGCCAACGCTGACAAAGGAGCTCACCTTTTCGTCGGGTATCGGCCAACACGATCTAGACACGAAGAGTAAGCAGATTCGGCAGTGGATTGAGAAGAAATACCAAGTTCAGGTGACCGTGAGGAAAGGCAGGAATGCAGCAGAGCCCGACGACAAAATGGTACGTGAAGTCAGGGGTCAGGGACTGCCTGCTGCTCGGCGTCTTTGTGACTTACAAATACAACTAGAGGAAAGCCGTGGAAAGTTCAGTCACCGACCCGGGCAGGGCAGCGCTAGTCCTCAGGGGTAATGTGCGTGCTCCTGTTTGTTTCTCAGAATCCAAGCATGCTGTAGATAATGCTACTTCTTTCCTAGCGCACGCCACGGAGCTACAAAAAGCTCCTGGAGAAATGGAATCCAAAGGGCGTGGAATTTTCCTCCCTTGTATGAGGGCAGGTCAGAAAGTATCACTACAGAATCATAGCAGCGTCGATGAAACACAAATATCAACATGGGAAGCCTCCTCCCTCGCGGTCTCCACATGTCCCGTCTCTAACCTCCTTCAGGACCACTGTAACACAGCTGTGCCGGATCCTCTAGGGCCACATACCATGCTCCTTTGAGATGGTCTCTGAGTTTGGGGAACAGAAGTCTGAAGGGGCAAGATCAGGGCTGTTGTTTGGATGGGGTAAGATTTCCTAACAAAATTTTTGTAGACCCTCAAAAATGACCTGGTGCATTGTCGTGATGTAAAAATCATTCCTCGGTGCGGCCTTCCTGGCCTTTTCCACACCAGTGCAGCTTTCTACTTTCTTAAAACATCTTCCTGGTAAGACCCCGTGATCGTGCCTTGTCCTTGGAGAAAATCTATCGAGTAACACTTTTTTGAGTTCCCAAAACAGTCACCATAACCTTGGGAGCAGACTTCTGTACCTTACATTGAACTGACCCTTAGAAGCCAGTTTTGATTGTGCCTGGTTTTGAAGGCCCCCTAAGGAGACCGAGACAAGTGTATCAGTGAGAGAAGTTGTTTGCAGCCATCCACTGATGGCAGAAACAGGTTAAAACAGGGTTTGTTTGAACTGCTTTACAAACTATAATGTATCTAACACAAGTCGGAAAACTAGACAGTTTATAGATGTCCACTGTCAAGTTTGTCTCCTTTGTACCCAGGCCTGTGAGAGGCCTCTGACATGTCTTATCAGTTTGGGGGTTAGGCACTGGGCTGCTAACTGCAAGGTTAGTGCTTCAAACCCACCAGCTGCTTTGTGGGAGCAAGGAGAGACTTCCTGCTCCAGTAAAGACGTACAGCCTTGGAAACCCCACACAAGGTCGCCGTGAGTCAGAACCACCTCCACAGCAGTGGGCTGGATGGTCTTAAGAGCAAGCATTCGAACGTTTTCCTGGAAGACTAAAAGACACTGACTCGGCTTCCCCTTTGGCCCTTTTCCTTTGTCAGGAGGTGATACTCCAGCGAATCCTCCAGACCCTGCCTGGGATAGCCACCTTCTCCTCCCAGCCCCAGGCCGTGAAGGGGGGCAGGGCTATGATGTGTGTGCTGCGTCCTCTGAGCCCCAAGGAGGAGCGTCAGAACCAGGAGCGCCAAGAGGCCCAGGCCAGGGTCCCCCTGACCACAGAACATGGGCAGGACACACAGCCAGATATTGAGCATCGGTGATTTTAATAAAGATCATGTGCTTCTGAGAAAACAAAACCCAACAACTAGGCCTGAGTGTACTGCTCTGACCTCTGTAGCGGTGAGCTGAGGGCCAGGATGGCCACTGTCGAGATCACGTCCCTCTCCATGGGGCTGAGCGCCTCCCCACCACCTGACTCAGGCAGGCCGGGCTCAGCTTTCTTTTTAGGAGGGATGTAGCCACTGAGACGAGAGGCCAAACTCCGTTTGCTGTGAACCTGTTGGGAAAGGAGCCAGTGGGCACTCAGGGTCAGGGCTCCCCAGACCCCCTTGCAGTTGTCCTTTCGGGGGCGGGGGCGCATCCTGTGTGAGAAAGTGAGGTCTGCATGGCTGACCTGTGTGCTCACTGGGAAGGATTCTGAACCGACTACTCTGCTGGGTGCACGCCACGCTTCACTGAAAGCCAGCAGCCTGCCTGGGCAGTTCCAACTTACTCTGAGCTTCATTTTCTTCCGGTCGGGATCATGGACCACCGCGTGCCGTCTGAGACTTTGCTAAATAGGGGGAGAGAGAGAGAAGCTACGTTTGGTGCCCAATCATCGGGAACTCCACGAGCTACTGAAGTGGGCAGTTTTCTGTGTGCCAAGTGTGTGGGGATTTCCCCTCAGCCCAACTCCTAGACTGAACCCCCACCCCCCCAGTCCCTAAAGACTCCCTTACACTGGGAATGGTTACACCCAGGGAAGGCTTCTAGTCTTTCATAAGTCATGGGGGATGGGGCCTCACTTCAACTAAACACCAATGGAAACCTGACCAAAAGCTCAGTGTCCTAGTAGACACTGGCCAACTTCCTTCCACCTCAGTCTGCACCCCCACATCACCACAAGACCACC
>NW_006408523.1:2185879-2186928 GCF_000296735.1 Chrysochloris asiatica | reverse complement strand
AAGGGCAGTCCGACTGTAACCACAAGAACAAGCAAGCTGTCTGCCCAGGAGACATCAAGGCAAGTGATCAGGTCCTCTCAGTGCAAATCCTCCTCCAAGACTAAGATGCAATGGGAAAACGCGTTCTGATTGGCGACCATGCACATCACCCATAAAGAGAAGTGACCAAAGAACATCCAAGAAGTAGCGAGCTAAGCCCTGCATTGTTCAGCAGACTATGGTGAACCCAGGTGGAGACCTGGTCGGCCAGCAGTGAGGCAAGACCTGGGGACTCATGAGCTCAGAGTCAGTGACACATCCACAGAGGACTAGAGTGGAGACCGAAGAGGGCGGACAGATGCAGGAACACCCACACCTGCAGATGATACCCACTCACCATGGCTCCAATGATGGGACGAACAGAGCTCAACCCGAAGAAGAAAGAAGAGGAAAAAAGCGTCATCTGATACAATTTGATAAACTGGTCATCCACATATAAATGCAGTAGTTCAAATAGGAAATAAATCCTTCCTCCAAGAACTGTTCCCACTCCCTCCACACAAAGAGTAGATAGGGATGGCCATCTTGAACACTGACTAACCAAAATGTGAGAAGGGATACAAAGGTAAGAAGTGACTGGCTTACAAGCTTTCAAGAGGGAACCTAGATCCACAGGGCGGGGAGGATGGTGGAGTGTCCAGTGAGGAGTAGTCGACCTGTCTAGGAAGGGCAGATGAAAAGAAATGCAGATGGGTCCCTTGGGATGCAAGGGTGAATAATTGTTACCAGGACTGATTGTGAGGACTGGAAATGTAAAGGTGGACATTTTATAGCAAGAAGGGGAGTGATTAACCTTTCGGTCTAGGAGCCGAGGGCCCTGGGACCATCAATGGAGAAGAGCGGAGAGCGGGACCCCACCCAGAGGAGCAGTGAGGCCTGAGACTGAGACAGAGAGGATGACGTGAAGAGAGAGGATGACGTGAAGAGATGGAGTGGCTGGGGACTAGGGATCCAGAGAGGGAGAGGGGCTGTGTGCTGAGGACCGTGAGGGGAGGGTGGGCAGGATTGCA
>NW_006408523.1:2179749-2185779 GCF_000296735.1 Chrysochloris asiatica | reverse complement strand
CTCCTCCCACCTCAGTCTGCACCCCCACAGCACCACAAGACCACCTGCAGTACCCCCACTGCCATTGAGATGACTCCCAACTCCTAGCGTTTCTAGCACAAAATCTCTGGGAGCAGCCAGCCTTCTCTTTCTCCCACAGAGCAGCTGGTAGGTTTGAATTGCTGACCCTGCAGTTAGCAGCCCACTGCCTAAGGTGTGGGTACCACACAGGCCTCCGTTTTGTCCTTAGCCTAATGGGAGCCAAGTCTAGAACTTGCTCCCCGAGGGCTGCATCCCTCCCTTGCTGCTCACTCCCTGGGGGGGCGGGGGGGGGTTCTAAAGGAAACCCAGAGTTGGGGGCACCCACTGCCCAACAACACAGACCCCAAACACCTGTGCTGCTCCAGGGAGGGAGCCTAGAACCACCTGAGGACTTGCTACCACCACACCAGCCCAAAGCCTTATAGGGAGGGGCTTTACAGACTCAAGAAAGAGCCAGTGAGCAGTCTCGACCCCTGCTGGCCTGCCCTTCCCTGCCAGCAGTCACTGAACGCCATCAACAGCAAGATTAGTGCTCTACCCGTATCCCCCATAGATGGACCGCCCTGGGAACCCCAGGGCCCCCGTTCCCGTGGCTCCCTACAGATGGACAATCCTGGAAACCTCAGGGAGCAACTCTGCTCTGTCCTGCAGGATAGCCATGAGCTGGACACGACTTGAAGGCCAGGGATCAGCCTCTCAGAGATGGTCAGGCCCTGTCCACTCTACAGGAGAAAGACGAAGCTGTCTGCTCCCATCTAGACTCAGTCTCCGAAACCCCAAGGCGATGTTCTCTGTCCTACAGGCCACTGAGCTGACCTGACTGGCCAGTAGTGGGTTTGGGGGCCCCATCAGGGACCCAGTTTTAGAGTGGAGACCTGCTGGCCGGCACAGGCAGAGACCCAAGTTTACCTTCATGGCGAACGCTCTGCCACAGCCCGAGTGCGCACACAGGAACGGGCGCTTCTCCTCATGGAAGGAGAGGATGTGGCTCTGGAGGTTGAACACGGTGGTGTAGCTTCTCCCGCAGCCTTCCCGGGGGCACCGGCACACCACCCTCTCGGGGGCGTGTACGCTCATGTGTTGTTTTAGGTGGTCCTTGCGTCTGAACGTCCTCTGGCAGACTTCACAGCGGACTTCCTCTGGAGGCAAACAAGCACATTCAACCCACTGCCTCCAATCTTACCCCAGAGAAACAAATACATCTGAATTCCTCAGTCAAGTGCCCAAGCCAGTGGCCACACGCCCACCCGCCTGCCCGCCCTGTGGTGGAATTGCCCAGGAAAGCTCCGCTGGATTCTCCCAGGCCGTCCGCTAGCGCAAGGCAGCAGGACCGGGTTCCACACCTCGGGCTCTCAGAAGGAGCTCTTCCTAGATTTCCTCGGGTCCCCTACCAGACTGCCCGTGCCTGGGAGCACCAAGCCCTCAGGGCCTGAAAGCTCAGCATCCAGCACCTTACTTATACTTTAAAGCACATATTTCATCTGTTTCCTGGTGAAAATAAATACAACCAAACACCCTTTCCACAATCTGTACACATACAATTTTTCAAGTTGGTAGAGCACACATAATGGGGCTTCCAAGTTTGTGGAAAGCCCCGTTACCTTTGAATTCCAGTCTTCCACCAACTTTGAAGGGCCCCGCCCCCGTATTTAAGATTGTGCTCCTGACTAAATCCGATGGGCTGATGCCTCGCCGTCCGCTGGCCCCGCACCTTTATGGTTCTCTCTCACGTGTCTCAGGAGCTCTGTCCACGTCTTGGCCACAAAGGAACATCCCTTTTGACATTTGTAACCTATATTTTTAGAAAAAAACATCAGCTACATAAACCACGTGGAGTGTGTGGTGTTGCACAATGTAAAGGTGATCTGAAGGGGAAACTTAAACACCTATGGAACTGTTGCCCCGTTCCCAGGAGGTTCCCATTCTGTCTCAGGAAAACCCACAGCCCACTGCTGAGAGTCAATGCTTACTCGGAGCGCCCCAGAGGGGTCGATAAGCACTGGACAGCAAGCCACAAGGGCCATGGTTTGAGCCTCCAGTCACTTCAAGGAAGAAAGACGAGGCTTTCTGCTACCTCCAAGATTTAAAACCTCAGGAACCCTATACAGTGTGGCTGAGTCAGAAGTGACTCGACGGCACTTAACAATCTTTATGAAGCAGCCTCCCATGGAGCTGCTGGTGGGTTTGAACCACCAACCTTGGTTAGCAGACAGGCAGCTAACCACTGTGCCACCCGGGTTCCTCTGAGTAAAAAACCCACTGAGTCGAGCGTGGTAGCCCCACGGGATAGCAGAACTGACCCCAGGGTCCAAGGCAGCCATCTGTACAAAAACAGATGGCCACGTCTTTCTCCTGCTGTGCAGACGCTGGGTTAGAACCATGGACCTCTCAGTCAGTGACGAGGATGCTTACCCAGTGTGCCACCAGGGCTCCATCGGTCCCAAGAAGTGGGAATATACGCAGGTCTGCGTTACGGTAGGACGGTGCCCTCGGATCTGTCAGGTGGGCACACCACACCAACCCCCTGGTCTGCCTGCCTCAGTCTCCCTCAGAGCCTTCCTGCTGGTCCCTCTGTCTCCTTCTAACCACAGTCTAGAGCCAGCGGCTGCTCCTGTAAAGATTTCATCTGGGAGACCCAACTGAGGATGGCTAGGCGTCAGCATCAACTTGATGGCAGTGGGTTTTGGGTTAAGGAGTAAAACCCGAGGAACCCAGAGGAAACACAACAAAACTGGCCTTAGAAAAGGCAGCCGAGGCTAGCTAGTGCAGAGTGCTGCTGGACAGTGCCGTCCAGTCGGCTCCGACTCAGTGACCCTGAGAGCGTTTCCAAGGAGCGGCTGGTGGGTGTGAACCAGCGACCTTGTGGTTCCAAGTCTAGTGCTGACCCTACAGTGCCACCCCAGGACTAGAACCGGAGTCATCATTCACTGTAACAACCAGTCAGGAGCCCTGGTGGTACGGAAGCTGCTCAGCTGCTAACCGAGAAGTTGGTGGTTTGAACCCACCAGCTACTCTGAGGAAGAAAGGGGACAGGCTTGTGACCCCCACGGGGCAGTCCTACTGTCCTGCAGGGTCAGTATGGAGTTGACTCAAAGGCAATGGGTTTGGGTTTGTGTATTTTTAACAACAGGCTGTGTTTCACTCGACTAAGTGCTGGGTCAAGACTAAAACTCAGCTTCTGGTCTCATGAAAATTATCTGAGCCACGGGCAGGCGCTAACCCGGAGAGAGGGAGACACACTAAAGATGAAGGCAGCGGGAGACACCATAGGGAGGGGATTCAGGGAGGGAGACCAGGGGAGGAGACGGAGTCAAAGTGAACAGAGGCCAATACTGTGACCTGAGGGGACGTGGAGGGGGCTACAGTCATTGTGATAAAATGAACTGAAGATTTGCTCTGCATACCTTCATGCAGTTCACAACAAAAAGTTAAAAAATCTCCCACACATTTTAGATTTTAGTACATCGGAACAGGCATATCAAAAACCTTACGTGGAAACAGATACTAAGTTTAAATAACTTTTTGAGAAAAAAAAATCTTCACCTTTTGAGAAAAATTTGGGAACAATCTGTTCCCCAAACATTCAATTACTCCAGATCTTTAGTAAATTGCAACAAGAAGAGAGTGGCCTTGGTTGAAGATTAAACTGGGCTGCAGGAAAGAGGTACGGCCTCTTTGTACTGTATAATCCAACAACTAAACACACACCATGACACTTGACAAGGACACAGCGTTCAAAGACTAAACACAGTGCCTCTTCATCAGGAGGGCCCAGGCCCTGAAGAAGGACCTCATGCTCGGGAGCTGGACTGACGGAGTGGGTACAATGGGCTCCAACGCAGCAGCAATGGAGACAGTGGTACAGGACCTGGCCGAGTTTGGCTCTGTCGGACTCAGGGTTGCTGAGCCGGAACAGACCTGCCAGTAACTAACAATCAGGGCCCTGAACTGGCTTCGCTATTGCAGTCAATGGCCAACACGGCGAAAGTGGAACAGACCCAAATTTGGAAAACGTGGTGCACTGGAATGGGGACAATTATGGGTTGCTGCTCAGAAACTTAATCTTCCTTTTAGAAAGCACAGCATGTCCTATGCACAGCAATGAAATCTCTTAATTGGCAGAGTTATAAACAACTCAAAGATGGCAGCCGACATGCCAATCTGCATGCGTGCCACTCTTCACACTAGGCTCCTTGAGAGGGCTCACGGCACCTCTTCCACGTCTCCCATGCCAGGGCTTCCACTGGTCATTCTCTTGCTGTGGTCATTGAGGTGGTCTACCCACATATTCGAGGGCCAGGCTTGTTCTGAGTCCACACACTTGTTCTGCTCCTTGACTGAGCACGTTCAGCTCGGTTCGAAGCGCCACTAACAACTTTGACCACAAATATGAGGGAGTGTCCAAAGTTTGTGTGAAAATTCCATCATCTTTTAATTCCATTTTCCCAGGAACCTTGTGAAGCCCTCTTATGTAAGTTCTGAGTAAACAGAAGAGTGCCCCATCTCTTGTCACCTGCTTTGCCATACCAAGTTTAGATTTTCTCTCTGTGATCAGGCAAGCAAGGTCATTCAGGAGTTAAACCAATCCCCTCTATGGTACCGTCAGTGTAAGCCTCCCGCAGGGCCCCTATACACACCCTCGTGGACCTTCCTGTGCCGTTTCAAGTTCGTGGGGGACGCAAAGTGTTTCCCGCATCCTTCGTAGCTGCACCTGGTGATGAGCACAGAGGACTTGTTGCCAGGTTATCGTAACACAGAATGCAACTGAGGGGCACTAGCTGTACCCATTGTTCCCGCTGCCCGACATCCCACACAACCAACCAAAAGACTGAAAGTTCAGACCAAATCACAGGTACAATGATTAGCTCTGGGTCAAACCGGAGAGAACACTCCCCACTCACCTACTCCTCAATTATCCAATACCTCGTTATCCGACGTCTCAGATGTACAACCCCAGTAAACAAATCTACTATCTGACTAGTGTGCATTAATGACGGCTGTCTGGCAATATGGAAAGCAGAGGTGTGAGGTGAGAACACCGCTGAGTCACCTGGCTGGGTGTCCTGATGTAATCTGGCAGCTGGGTGAAGGTGTACTGTCCCCTGAGTTTGGGATTTGATGTGGGACAGTGAATTAATGCTCTCCTACCAGTCTGTCCCCTTCACCAATGACTGAATGGGATCATGGATGAAACTCTAGGTGGGAACTGGTTAGTTTGACCATCTGCGAGTTAAGAATGAGCCATCTCATGGAAAGGAAAATTACTAAGTTTATATGGAAAGGAAGGAGACCAGGATAAGCAAAGCACTGCTTAAAAGGAAGAACAAGGTTGGAGGCCTCTCACTCCCCGATTTCAGACTTTACTACATGGCTATGGTGGTAAAAACAGCTTAGTACTGGTACAACGAAAGAGACATTGATCAATGGAACAGAATCAAGAATCCAGATATCAACCCAACCACCTACAGCCAAATGATCGTCAACAAAATGCCTAAGCACATCACATGGGAAAGAGAAAGTCTCTTTAATGAATGGTGCTGGCAGAACTGGAAAGTGTTATGTGAAAGACAGAAACAAGACCTTTGCCTCATGCCATATACAAAAATGAACTCAACATGGTTAAAGACCTAAATGTGAATCCCAAAATTATGAAGATCATCAATAAAAAAACAGGGACAAACGTGAGGGTACTAATCCAGGGCATAAACAGACTGCCACACATTTTGAAAAGTACACAAACAAAAATAGACGAGTGGGACATACTAAAAATTAAAAACTTGTGTTCATCAAAAGACTTCACCAGGAGAGTAAAAAGGGAACCCAGACTAGGAAAAAATATTTTGCAACGACATATCAGATAAGGGACTTATCTCTCAAATATATAGGAAAATACTACACATCTACAAAAATAAGACAAATAACCCAATTAAGAAATGGGCATAGGATATGAACAGACACTTCACCAGGGAGGAGATCCGGGCAGCCAACAAACATATGAAGAAATGTTCA
>NW_006408523.1:2159413-2177454 GCF_000296735.1 Chrysochloris asiatica | reverse complement strand
ATGTATGATGGAATGAATGTAAAACTAATGTTGCCCCAAGTAGACTAACACACAACACACAATAAAACATTTGAAAAAAAAAAAAAGAATCTCAAAAGGGGAACAGGGACCTCATGGCCACCAAGAAAGAAAAGTCACCAGTGAAGCATATCCTTTGGACCCCAAGATCCCTGCATGGAGAAGCAGCGGCAGAGACACTGAGACGAGACAGTGGCAGGCTCCCTGACCCACAGAACCAGGAAACTGAGGGTCTGCAGGCAGGAGCAGGGGTCCTTTGGATGTTTATGAGCAGCAGTAAAGGAGCCTGAGCAAGGCAGAGGTCAAGAGGTCGTGGGGCTGAGACAGAGGCTCTGGGCCAGAGCGCCGTAGCCTGAACGGCTGAACTGTACTCGGAGCTTCTCTAAGAAGCCCCATCATCGTGAGTACTGAGGTCTGAGTGACCAGTACAAAGGATGACCAAGCCCAGCGGAGAGCAGGGCGTGCTGTGGAGGTGTGGCTGACCTCCACCTCACAGGAACCGGCCTTGGGCTTATGTGGAGGTTGATTCTCCTTTCACCTTGTGAGGTCAGGCGGCACCCCCCTATGCCCTGTTTGCAGATGTTCTCATACTTCATTTTTTGCACAATGCTGATTTTCCCATAATGATCTGGCCTTTGGAACACAACCATGCTTATGTGACCAAATTAAACAGTTTTCATATTTGTAAGGCTGAACATAGAGTCTGTTTTCATGGTTACCGGGTCCAGAGGTGAGCTAGCTTGGCTCAGGTAAGCTCTGAGGCCATTCTGAGTCCTATGCATGCTTCTGGTTTTCTAAGGGGGGGCTGCGTTTAGTACAGAGCAACAGGACAACACAGGGGCCCAGACAGCCTCCAACACCGTAACCACCAGCTTCAGCCAGCAACAGTGCACAAGTGAGGAGCCGTCTGGCAAGCAGGGGCATGCACCCTAACAGTGGCAAATCTGGGCCAGCCACCCACAGGCTCCCATCAGCACCCGGTACCAGCACCCAAGGGGAGACTCATCAACGCCTGCATTGAGGGTCCTCAACCTCCATGTCCCTTCTGAGCCCCTCTCGCGCTGCGCTTTAAGCGCACTGTCTTCTAGTTTAAGGAAGAATTGTATCTTCCTAGTAGCAGTCCGTGTACTTGAACAAGGTGTGATTGGAAGAGTGAGCTGTGTGGAGCCTTCTCTTCCAGCTTAACCATAGCGCCACCACACTCACCACGTTCCTGGCACTTGTTTTACGGAAACAAAGGGAAAATCAAACACATACAATGGGAAGGTGTAAGTGAAGCCGTTGTTTCTCACCCATGTTTGCTGCCCAGCCCAGATACCTACGGGAACGGTGGCTCGTTGGTGTGCTGGGTCTGATGGGCCTTTAGCTGCCGGTGCTTCCGAAAGGTCTTGTCACAACCTTCAAAATCACACTGCGGAGTAGAGGTGTGTTAGTCTGGATGAAAACCCAGGACTCACAGGATGTAACAGAATCCCACCGGGATAAAACTATTTTGGAGAATCTATACTTGCTACTTTTACCCATCTGTTGATGTTGTTTTGTGCTACTGAGTTGGTTCTGACTCAAAGCAACCCTGTGTAGGGTTTCCAAGGAGGGCCTGGTGAGTCTGAAGCACTGACCTTGTGGTCCCAGTGCTTTACCCCACAGCAGTACAGCAGGACTCCTGTGGTCAACAGTCCAGTACTTAACTATAAAACTCGCCTGTATGTCAAGATGCTTTATGAAATCATGACATTTGAGAATGCAAAACCGTTTCAGTCGGTGGAACCCACCACCAACGTCAGTTGTTGAATCAGTCGGATTCACAGCAACCCCACGTGTGTCCAAGTACAACTGTGCTTCCGAGGGTCTGCAATGGCTGATGTTGGGAAAATAGATCACGAGGCCTTTCTCCTTCCAAGACACCTCCTAGTGGACTCAAACCACCCACCCTCTGGTTGGCAGCCAGAAGTGTAACATGTTTGGACCATCCAGGAACTCTCTTGCTGGGTGTGCTGTCGAGTTGGTTCCCACTTGTAGCATCTCTGAATAGGGTTAAGAGTGGCTGGTGGGCTTGAACTGCTGACCTTGCAGTTAGCAGTCCAGTGCTTATCCCACAGCGCCATCAGGGCTCAGGGACTCGAGGGCATCAAGAGCACTTTAACTAGCAAACGAAGCGCCTCAGCTTTCAAAACAAAACCACTGCTGTGATGGCTAATGTTGACGGGACAAACTCAGGTATTTTACAGACATAAAAGTTGGCTGATGGAAATTTTAGAAATACAAGAATTTAAAAGTTCATGGGAAGAAAAATTCCATGATCTTTTCATTTAATTTTTCCACAAATTTTCAGATGCCCCCTTGTCTAGGTAAAAGCATAAAATATGCAGAAAATGTAAACATATGAAATCATTTGTACTTACCACATACTGTCTTTGCTGATTTTCATGTTTGCGCTCAAAATGTCTCTTCAAGTTTGATTTTGTGGTGCATTTCTGATCACAGCCTTGAACTTCACAACTGTGAGAAAAAAATGTAAAATCCAAAATCCGAACAATGCAAATATCCTCCCACTTCATTGCAGCCAGCGACCCCTAAATGACACGTAGTCCCTTATGATGTACGGCAGCCCTTTTGTGTGTGCGTATTGTATCATTAGGAATACGTACTATGTACGTTGCTGTCAGCTCCATTTCAACTCATCAGGAGCCCTGCTGGTGTTGGGGTCTAAGCTTTGGGACGCTAATCGAAAGGTCAGCGGTTTGAACCTACCCGCTTCTCTGTGGAAGAAGGATGAGGCAGTAGGCTTTCTCAGAGAGTTACAGCCTCAGACCCTATGGGACAGTTCTACCCAGTCCTTCAGCAGTGGGGCTGGTGTTTTTAAAAGGGATCAGATTGGCAACAGCCACTGGAAAGGTGAGACAGGAAGTGGTGGGTTTACATTGATGAGGAAGACTCAGGAAAAGGCGGGGAGAATGTCACCCAGGCCCCAGAATTGCACATGGAGAAGCTGGTGCATCGGCATGTGTTCTGCTGTGTATACTCTGATAACCGCAAAATAAATCCAAACCCAAGTGAAACTATGCAAGAAAAGAGAAAGAACGCCACCCAAGTGTTTTTGAATCAGGCCTTCTGCACGTAGGGTGAAGGCGCTAGCCCCCACCCTATACAAACTGCCAGGATTCTGTAGCCTCCCTGGAACATTTTGGGTGGCGGTTCCCAGTATGCCAGAAGCGCGCAGCAGTGTCGGTGCCTGGTAGCAGGAACCTGCTAGCTACAAAGGCAACTTCTCAGGTCTGACCCACCCCAGCTGAGTTAGAGGACCCCCAGCCCAGCAACCTGTGGCTCAGCAGGCCCTCCTGACGCCTCCTAAGCTGGGAGCTGAATGAGAAGGAGCCAGCATCTCCCCGCTTCAGAAATACCCAGCACTCCTCAACAAACAAATCAACAAAATCCCCACTGCTGCCGAGCCGTTTCTGACTCAGGACAAAGCGGAATGGCTCCCTAGGGTTCCTGAGCCCACAAGCCGAGCCGATGGGAGCAGACAGCCTTGTCTTTCTCCTAAGGACTGGCTGGTGGGTTTGAACTGCTTGCTGACTTATGATTCGTAGCCCAATGCTTACTCCACTGCACCACCAGTGTTCCTTCAGCGACTCCTAGAATAAAATGGGAGCTTGCATGCTTTCAAGGCAAAGACTTCATTCTCAGAAACACAAGCTGAACTGTTGCAAGCCCTCCCTGTCCACCAGTGACATTTGCTCTTCCGGTAGTTGACAGATTCATAGCGCTGAGCTAAGAATTGGTTAGTGAGAGCAGTTTTCTTTCTGGTTGGCACTGTGTGCTCCTCCAAGAGGTTTGGCCAGTTAGTCTCGTCAAAGTGGGTTTGGGGGACTGGAGAGAACTTGAGATGAGCTCCTTTTTGACGTCATTAGGTTCAAATGACCCCCTCGGCCCCTTCCCACCTGCAGAAACTACTCTTCATCTTACCCCAGGAGATGAAGATAAAAGCAATGTACATCATCGCTCAATGTTCCTGTTGTTGTTCTGAGCCGTGTAGTCGGTTCCGACTCACAGTGACCCTGTACAGGGTTTCTGAGGCTGTAAATCTTTACAGGAGCAGAAAGCCTCATCTTTCTACCACAAAGTGGCTAGTAGTTTCGAAGTGCTGAACTTAAGGTTTGCAGCCCGATTCATAATCACTACTCTACCAGAGCGTCTTGTTGTTGTGATGTGCCTTGGAGTCGGTTCTGACCCATAGCGACCCTGCACAGGGTTTCCGAGGCTGTACATCTTTACTGAGCAGACTGCCTCCTCTTTCTCCCGCAGAACAGCTGGTGGTTTGCAGCCCGTTTTGTAACCACTAAGCTACCAGAGCTCCTTCTCCCAGAGCTGTTGTTGTTGTTGTTGTTAAGTGCCGTCGAGTCGGTCTCCCAGAGCTAGCCGGGTCTAAATGCCAAACACAACTTGCTTCACAGTGCCCCAAAACCACTTACGCAAATGGCTTTTCCGTGGTGTGGGTCAGGGCATGGCGGCTTAGGTGGAACTCCCTGACGAAAGCTTTGCCACAGCCTTCATACTTGCAAACAAATGGTCTCTGGTGGGGAAAAGGAAAAACATCCATTCAAGTCCTACCCTAGTCGGTCAGTAACTGCCTGGCTTACTTTGTCCTGTTGTGAGGTGCTGTCGAGGCAGTTCCGACTCCTAGCCACCCTGGATAGGGTTTCTGAGGAGACGCTAGTGGGCTTGAACCGCTGACCTTGAGGTTAGCAGTCCAGTGCTGATCCTACAGTGCCACACCAGGACCCCTTACTTAAAGGCCCCAAATGTGTCATAGGCAGAGTTTTAAGGAGCCTTGGTGGCACAGTGGGTAAGCACGCATCTGCTAACTAAGAGATCAGTGGTTCAAACCCACCAGCCGCTCTACAGGAGAAAGACCTGGTGAGCCACTCCTATGAAGACTTCAGTCTACGACACCCTACAGGGGAGACGTTCTCTATCACATGGGGTCGCTGTGAGTCAGAAGAATGTATAAGCGAGGGCAAGGCTTCTACACTTGCTAGAGTTAAGGGAAGGTACCCTGGTGACACAGTGGGTTAAGCACTGGGCTTGGTAGCTGAAAGGTTGGCACCCACCAGCAGCTCTGCTCCCACAAACATGGCAGCCCCGGAAACTCTATGGGGTGGTTGTACACTGTTCTATAGGGGTGCTGCGAGTCAGAATAGGCTCAACGGCAGATACACGACAGGCCACACGAAAAGCCACAGACTACCCTCACCAGGGAGGCCTGCCATAGAGCTGTAGGATAAGCACTGGACTGTTAACCAAAAAGGTAGCAGTTCAAACCCACCAACTGCTCCTCAGAAACCCTACCCAGGGTCACTATGAGTTGGACCTGATTCGATGGCACCTCACAACACCACCACCTTCACCAGGGCGCATTTCCATTTTGAGTGTCAGGCCAAGGCGATGCTTTATTGGAAAAAGTTACACCATAACACAAACGAGAGCAGACTTGTGTTCTATGGATGCCACCGGAACTAAGTAGGCAGCTTCAGAGAGAGGACGCAGCCTGCCCCCTCAGAGATCACCTGTGTGCTGTCACTGAGGCCTGTCACCACAGGTCACCACCCACAGTCAGATCCAACCTGCTCCAAGCCCGAGCCAGAGGAGCCCGCAGGCTGTGTGGACAAGCCCAGTGCACGTGCCTGGACAAGGCCAGGTGCGGCCACAGGTAATGGTATATCAGCCGCTACACAGTCAAAGTGTCAGGAAACAGTTCATCAGGTTTGTGTCCCACATCTGACTTTGGTGAGTAATGTCCGGGTTCTTAAAAGCTTGTGAGAGGCTGGCCACGTAAGATACAACTATGGCTTCCAGTCATCTGGAACACAAGAGACAGGCAGAAACCAGACTCAGAGAACAAACACATCTACAGGTCTAATAGTCTATTCGGACCAAGGCCTCATTTACCCTGAGACCATGGGAACTAGATGGTGCCCAGCCTCACCTACCCTGAGATCAGAGGAACTAGATGGTGCCTGGCTTCATCTACCCTGAGACCATGGGAACTAGATGGTGCCCAGCCTCACCTACCCTGAGACCATGGGAACTAGATGGTGCCCATTACACTACTGACTATTGTGATTAGGGCCACAAGGTGGTGGTGGCTGTGTGCCATGGAGTAGGTTCCAACTCATAGCGACCCTGTACAGGGTTTCCAAGGTTGTAAATCTTTATGGAAGCAGAAAGCCTCATCGTTCTCCTGCAGAGCAGCTGGTAGTTTCAAACTGCTGACCTTGTGTTTCGCAGCCCAATTCGTAACCACAACACTACCAGACTGACCATTCTGATCAGGGCTACAAGAGATGGGCCTTAATAGGATGGAAGAAAAATATTGAACAGAATCTCAAACTCAAAACATTCAGAATCACTGGACCAGTTGAAACTGGAAGACTCCCTGAGACGATCGCTTCAAACCTTGAACCAAAACTAGCTCCTAGGGTCACTTTTTAGCTGGATTACATCCAAATGAAAGAGCATCACCCAGGAGTACTGTGCTCCTTCCAAAACATCATCTCTATGAGACCAAATGGTCAACAGTGACTTTAAGACAAAGATGAGAAGGTCAGGGGGCAGTGGAATCAGGTGATCAGAACTGGAGCCATCAGAGGGGAAGTCAGGAGAATGTCCACACATGATGGCGAATGTAACCAGAGCCACTGAGCAGGTGGGAACTTTCACTGAAAACACAATGAAGTCGGGTTTGGTTTTTTTGTGAAGTGCTACACTTGAAAGCTCACAGCCCTAACGGCTAGCATGTGGACCTCTATTTGGAACCTAGCTCAGTGCTGTCCACTTGATTCTGACTTATAGTGACCCTGTAAACACAGTAGAGCTGCCCTCTAAGGTTCTCAAGGCTCGAAGCCTTAACAGTAGCAGACAGCCTCACCTTTCTCAGAGGGGCTGCTGGGCTGGAACTGCCGACCTATTAGGTAGCAGCCCAGCCCTTAACCCAAGGTGCCACCAATGCCTCTTTTCAACGTCTATCAAAATACAAAACTCAATGCATTGAATCAATTCCGACACATTGATGTGGGTTAAGTGCCATCCAGTCGGTTCTGACTCAGTGACCCTGCATAGAGTCTCCTAGGATCGGCTGGTGGGTTTGAACCGCCCACCTTGAGGTTAGCAGTTCCGTGCTTATCCTACACTGCCACACCAGGACTCATATAGGATCTCCAAGACTGTCAACCTTTCCGGGAGCGGGCAGCCTCATTTTTCTCCCTCAGAGCAGCTGGTGGATTTGAACCACCGACCTTGTGGTTAGCACCAAAGCCTAACCCACAGCCTGTGCTCTGGAAAGCTGTCTAGTGGTGATGAGATTCGAACCACACACATACTCCGTTATTACAGGGACGCCCTGGCTGGACCCAATTCAAGTTAAAAGAGGAGGAAACCCAAGTCAGAGCCGTGTGTGGCATTGTACAGGGTAAGCACGGGTCTGTGAGCCTCACTAACCACAGGTCAGCAGTTCAAACCCACCAGATGCTCTTGGAAACGCTACACAAGGTCGCTATGCTGTGAGTTGGAACCGACTCAACAAAGCCCAGGTCCTCGTTCACTTCTGTTCAGTTTCATCGGTCTAGCGGCCCAAACTAACAATCCTTAAAAAGGAATCCCCCGGGGGCCACAAACGGTTCCTGTCCTGTCACTGAAACCCTATGGAGCGCCAGTCGGAATCGTGTCAACTGGCGGGTGGCTGGGCCCCCGTTACCTCCCCCGTGTGCGTGCACAGGTGCGCATCTAGCTTCCAGGCCTTGTTGTAATTCGCGCTGCAATCCCGGAAGGAGCAGATGAACCTCCGGGGAAGCGGCGGGGCGGGGCCAGGGCTCTCGCCGGCCGCCGTGAACGCCTCAGCGATGGTCAAGGACGACACAGCCTCGGTGACTGCGGACGGAGGATCCAGGGCGTCACCGCCTCCTCGCCCCGACCAGGCGTGCAGCCAAACGCAGAAGACAGGTGAGCGCCGGAACCCTCAGGCTGGAGCACCAGCTGAGCCGCGCACTTCCGGGTCCGCGACGGGCAGGCCGACAGGCAGGATGGGCGGGGCGCGAGGCTTCAAGAAGGCCCCGCCCCTCTGGGCGCCTCACGCTGCTCGTGCGTCTGACTTAGGAGGCCGGGAAGTCTTGAGGTGCGCCTCCGAAAGCAAGCAAATCCCGAGTCGTTGCTTAATGTGAACGGTTCCCCAGTTACCACCACCCTCTTCAAAGTACTAACCTTGCATTTAAAATTGTCTATTCTTTGGACTTTTGCTTATGGATGTCATTGCTCAAAATTCCAACCAGAATGGAAGATTTCATATCAAAGAGCAAGTTTGTTTTCTCAGTCTAATGGGTTGGCAGGGACCGGCTATTTAGACATTGGTCATCAAAAATGGTGGCTGGCTTACAAGCGTTCATGAATATGCTTAGTTTCAGAACAAGGCTGGGGTGGGGTAAGGTAGAATCTCCCCTGAATAGTTGCCCTCTTTTCTAGATGAATCTGGTAAAAGGCGGCGGGCGATGATGCTGATCGGATTTTATTATTCCATTGTGAGTCATAAACTAATTGTGATTGTCACAACTGTAGAAGATGTGTAACTAAAAGCGGGGAGTCGTTAATACTTCATTCCAGGACAGATGATTCCAGAACCATCTAGAAGAGCATGAGTGGAGCGTGAGATCTACCCAGAAAAATGATGACAGCCGAGACTAGATTGTGTCATGGAGAGACAGAGCAGCGTGAGGCTCTAGATCCATGGACTGAGGAAGGCTGTGTGCCTGTGGACAGGAGGCCGGCTTGCAGAATGTGCCCTTTGGACATTTAAACGAATATATATTTTATTTTGTTTTGTATGTGTGCATCAAATATTTTTGCTTTGTTCATTTGCAAAATAATAAGATGTAAATGGGGAACCACAGAAAGGAAGTGGGATAACTGTTGTTGCCGGGAGGGGGTTGTAATTATTGAGATGAAACAAAGTATATGATTTGTTGAATGTAAAGCTGATGATCTTGTGTGTAAACCTTCATTCAAGTCATAATAAAAAGTTTTTAAAAATAGCTTGTTCTTAAACAGTGACACCAGAGATGGAGGCAGAGACGATGACATGGAGAGATGGAGCAGCTGGGGACTCCAGCTACACCCAGAGAGGAAGAGGGGCTGTGTGCTGACGACCAGGGGGCAGGCTTGCAGGGTATACCTTTTGGTTGGTTGATGCTGCATGGAAGGGATTGGTAACCATGGCAATGAAATGATATACGATAGGATGATTGTAAAGCTAATGTAAACTATCACATAATTCACATTAAAATATTTTTTAAAAATTGCTTCTTCTTACCATGTTATCAGTTTGTCTACTTTGTGGTTAAGTACCTTACAATCCATATTACAGTGAACCCATGTGACACACCACAGGACTGCCCCATAGGGTTGCCAAGGCTGTCATCTATACAGATGCAAATTGCCACATCTTTCCTCTTCAGACTGACTGATGGATTTGACCTGCTGACCTTTCTATTAGCAGCCTCACCTCCTGGACTCCTCGTATCTACTTTAGGAATCCATTTTCTTACCTGCTCTACACATCTTCCATAAGCTCCAGATCAAAGCCAAATCCAACACCCTTGGTAAGCCTGACTCAGCTGGAAATCTGTTCTCCTAAATATTTACAGCCTCAGAAAGCCTAAAGGGGTAGTTCTGCCTTGTTATATAGGTCGCTGTGAGTCAGAATCAACTCGCCGACAATAGGTTTTGATGAGGAAAATAGATTGCACTCATCTAGCAAAATTGTAGCTTTGGAGTTATGGTGTTGGAGGAGAATATCGAAAGTGCCATGGGCTAACAAAAGAACCAACAGATCTGTGTTGGAAGAAGTGCAGCCAGAGTGCTCCTTGGAGGCCAGGATGGCCAAACTTCGTCTCTCATACTTTGGACATATTGTCAGGAGGGACAAGTTGCTGAAGAAGGATATCATGTTTGGTTAGGTGGAGGGTCAGAGAAAAGAGGAAGACCCCAGTGTCAGCATCAGTGGGCTCAAGCGTGGCAACAGTAGTGAGGTTGGCCCAGGATCAGGCAGTGTTTCATTCTGTTGTACATAAGGTCTCTATGGGTCAGTACCTACTTGATGGCACCTAACAACAACAACAACAAACAAACAACAAAAATAACCTAAAGGTTGGCAGATCAAACCCAAATAATGGCTCAGCAGAAGAAAGGCATTGCAATCTAAAAGCATTCAGGCCAAGAAAACCTTATGGAGCAATTGTGTTCTGTCATATGTAGGGCTGCCAAGAGTTGAAATGCGTGATACAAGGACCAAAAAAAGCTTTCTTTTATTATCATTTAAAAATACTTCTTTAAGGAAACATCACTAGGTTCTTCCATGGCACCGGTAGGTGGGTTTGAACCACAGACCTTTAGTTTAGTAGTCAAAGACAAGCTGGAACCAAGACAGAGGTTCCTCAATTTGTCCATACATTAGGATTATGTGGAGATCTTTAAAAAATGCCAAAGGTCAGGGCCTGCTGCAGACCAACAGACCCACAGGCAGAATAGCCTAAACCCCAAATAACCAAAGCCATGCCATTGAGTTGCTGCCGACTCATAGTGACCCTACTGGTTAGACCAGAATTACTAGGTAGAGTTTCAGAGGGCATACGGAAATCCAACAATTGTTATGGAAGCAGATTACCAGATCTGTCTGCTTCCTGGTCGGGACCAATCACTGACCTTGCTTAACACATTGAGCCACCAGGGCTCATTTTAGATGAACAATGCAAAAAATGAGCAAACCCAAACCCCGTGCCATGGAGTCAATTCTGACTCCTAGCCACCCTACAGGGCAGACTGTTCATTACAGAAGCAAATGGCGACATCTTTCTCCCAAGGAACAGCTGGTGGTTTTGAAACACCGATTTTGGGATTAGCAGTCCAACGCCTAACCCACAGCTCTCCTGAAAATGATCTAATGTCCACAGGCCCTTCAATTGAGCATATCAAAGCTGCTCTCCCATGCCCTTTCTCCAGAGTCTACTTGTCTTCATGAATGATGCCCAGGGCTTCCCCCTACCCTCATCTGAATGTGTTGACTAGGTAGGTGGTCCATCACTGTTGATTTACAGCTCCCCTCCCCCCACCCGTTTTCTGTTACCCTGAGGTGTGTTGTAATTCCACCAGGAGAGGAGCAAGTGGTCAGGGATCAGATAGATCTGGTCTACAACCACATGGAGAGAAGTCTGCTCAGGGACCACTTAGCCCCAAACTCTCCAGATCCCCCCAGCTCTCCCCAATCATCCTTTCATAAACCTTAGTCCTTTGAAGACTGCAGTCTTCCAGTCCTGATCTTAGCAAACCCCACCAAATGAATGTTTTTCCCACCTGATGAGTTTAGGTAAGAAAGGTGGGGGAAGATGCTGATAGATTATCTGATTCAACTGTGAGTGGTTGTTAAGACGGTTCATTGTGATTGTAAAAGCTGGAGCTCTAACAAGGGGACTGGCCGATTTTGCCAGCCTGCTGGGGATAAAATGAGCCAGCTCAGAAGCAGAGAGGGGAATTTCACTACCACCGGAGGACTGGAAGGGAGCATGTACTTGGGACTTGGATTCAGGTCCTGAATGTCCTCAACTCAGGGGCAGATTGACTCTGACCCCAGAGATTAACTGTGACCCCTTAAGCAACAGAACCAAGAGGACTAGTCAGAGCCGCGGACTTCCCAGCCTACAGAGAGAAGCTGAGTGCCTTCAGGCAGGAGGTTTTGCTTGGAGAATGCGTGACTCCAGACAGTGAATCTAGGTTTGCAGAGCCCACAGGACTATAGCACTATGGGGCTGGGGCAGATAGGAGAGTGCCTCTGCTCATTTAAAAGAGCTTTTTAGCATTGCCCAAATGGGGCCAAGGGGCCAAGGGCCTGAGCGGGTCCTGCCTGTGTAAGGACCAAACTGATTTTACCTGATTTTGCCTACCTAGAGACTGCTTGACTAAACTCTAGTCAGGCTCAGGAAAGCATTTTAAATAGACAAGGCCTCAGTTTTTAGTTCCCTCCAGAGACAAGGTCAATCTCCATTCTGTACATTAGCCTGAACACGTACTCTAGCTCCAAGAAAATGATATATGTATCAATAGCCAGGCAGCTCAAGGCCAGAGGCCAGATGTTTTCCTTTACCCTAGCCTAAGAACAAAGACCACCAGTCCTGACCAATTAAACTGTAACATCTCATAGTTTGCCAATTGTTAACCAATCCAAAGATTGTAAAGCTGAGAAACCTGAGCTGTTTGAAAATTCTATAAAAACCCTGCAGACAATGAATTCAGGGCTCTTTCCCTATTCCGATGCGTAGGATAAGGTTAGAGACCTGGCTCAAGCTTGATTAAACTTCCCTTATGTATTTGCATCGGTACACGGCTCCTGGGTGGTCTTTGGGGACCCCGAATTCTGGGCATAACACCTGCAGGCATGGCTTGGAAGAGGCTGTCTTAACCAGTGTTCTGAGCATTTCTGACCGAGTAGTAACTGGTTCACTTCCCTAATAAACCGCACAATCGTGAGTATGGTCTATGAGTTCTGTGGGGTCACCACAATGGAATCTCGCACCCTGCTAAGAAGCTTAAAGGGCATGTGGTGGGAGGAATGGGAGGGCTGGTGTCAGAATCCGTAAGAAGGTTGCTGGGTGGAGGCATATCTGACCTTAGCCTCTTAGGAATCAGCTTTGGGCTGACTGTTGAATTTGAGTCTCCTCCTCCCTACTTGGGAAGCAGGAGGAGGTTAGAAGCCACCTCAACGCCCTTGTTACAAAAACCACCTGAGATGCTCCAATTTTTATTAAGAGTTGTTGTTGCTAAGTGCCTTCGAGTTGTCCCAACTCACAGTGACCCCGTGTAGGGTTTCTGAAGCTGTAAATCTTTGCAGGAGCAGAAAGCCTCATCAGCTTTCCAAAGAGCAGCTGGTGGGTCTGAACTGCTGAATTTTGGGATAGCAACTAAGCACTTTAATCACTGCATCCTCAAGTCTCCCAAAACACAGAGCATATTGTTGTTGTGAAGCAGCATCAAGTCGGTTCCGATTCATAGCCACCCTATATATGGGAATAACTGGTGAGTTTGAACCATCGACTTTGCAGTTCAAACGACCTTGCAGTCCAATGCTTTATCTCACAGCGCCACATATAGAAGACCAAATTAGCAGCCCCCCTCACTAGCCTCTCCCTCCCACCCAACAAGTGCTGGAGAATTAGCATCAGAAAAGTTGCAGAAAATGGAAAGCGAATGTCCCCTTCTGCTCTAGCCTTCTTTGATTCTGGGACCCTTAATAGGGATCTAGTGAGAAACATTTTAAGTCAGAGGCTGGCAAGTTAAATGTGATACTTCTGGCTCCAATATTCTGATTCTATGGTATGAAAATTTGTTATAGAGCTAGTCTCTAAATTCAGATGGGATCTATTCAAGGTGGACTTGTTTTAATTTTCTTTAGCTTCCGCCTGAACTTGCATGTTAGTAATTGATGATTTGTTCCACAGTCTGCCCTTACTTTGGCTGAAGATATTAAACTTTTCTACTGTATCTTCCCACAGATGTAGCCAATTAAAAACACAGTAAAGAAAAAAAAGACAAAAATGGATGTCAGAAAAGACTTTGAAATTTGCTTTCTAGTGTAGAGATGTTAAAATGAGTGGGGGAAATGAGGATGTACAAGAGCTGGACAGAAAATTTCAAAGGGCAGCTCAAGAAGACAAAGTAAAATATTATAATGAAACAGTGCAAAGACACAGAAAACCCAAAGGGAAGAAAGCGCACACTCCGCATTTCTCAAGCTGAAAGAACTGAAGAAAAAATTCAAGCCTCTATTTGAAATACTGAAGGATTCTGTGGGCAAAATATTGATTGATGCAGAAAGCATCAAAAGAAGATGGAAGGAATACACAGAGTCGCTGTACCAAAAAGAAATGATCAATGTTTAATCATTTCAAGAGGTAGCATATGATCAAGAAACTATGGTACTTAAAAGCAAAATGTCCAAGCTGCACTGAATGTATTGGCAAAAAATACAGCTCCAAGAATTGATGAAATACAAATTAAAATCTTTCAACAAACTTAGGCAGCACTGGAGGCCAGCAATCATCTCTGGCAAAAAATTTAGAAGACAGCTACCTGGCCAACTGATTGGAACAGATCCATATTTGTGCCCATTCCAAGGAGAGATGACCCAATGGAATGTGGAAATCATCAAACAAAATTTCATTAATATCACATGCAAGTAAAGTTTTTGTTGAAGATAATAATAATAAAGACTGCGACAATGTATCAACAATGAGTTGCCAGAAACTCAAGCCAGATTCAGAAAAGAACCTGAAACTAGGGATATCATTGCTGACATCAGGTGGCGCCTGGCTGAAAGCAGAGAATACCGGAAAGATGTTTGCCTGTGCTTTATTGACTATGCAGAGGTTTTCAACTGTGTGGATCATGACAAAGTATGGACAACATTGCGAAGAGTGGGTATTCTAGAACACTTGATTGTGCTCATGAGGAACCTGCACATAGACCAATAGAACAAGGGGACACTGAGTGGTTTAAAATCAAGCAAAGTGTGTGTAAAGGTTTAATTCTTTCACCACACTTATTCAATCTG
Organism: Chrysochloris asiatica; assembly: GCF_000296735.1. Taxonomy (NCBI): domain Eukaryota; kingdom Metazoa; phylum Chordata; class Mammalia; order Afrosoricida; family Chrysochloridae; genus Chrysochloris; species Chrysochloris asiatica. Next base: position 2,162,789 of record NW_006408523.1, on the reverse strand, counting down.
TATGCTAAGCAACTAATCCAAGGAGATGGATTACATGAAGAAGAATGTGGCATCAGAGTTGGAGAAAGGCTCATTAACAACCTTCGATATACAGATTATACAACCTTACTTGCTGAAAGCAAAGAGGGCCTAAAATACTTAGTGATGAAGATCAAAGACCACAGCCTTCAGTAGGGGTTGCACCTCAGTGTAAAGAAAACAAAAATCCTCACAACTGGACCAATAAATAACATTATGACAAGTGGAGAAAAGATTGAAGTTGTTCAAGATTTCACTTTGCTCGGATAAATCATCAACACTCATGGAAACAGCAGTCAAGAAATTAGGCAAATCTGCTGCACAGGACCTCTTGAAAGTGTTCAAGAGCAAAGATGTCACTTTGAGGACTAAGGTGCTCCTGACTCAAGCCATGGTATTTTCAATAGCCTGTTATGCATGTGTACAACGAATAAGGAAAATCATAGAATTGCTGCATCTGAATATCATGTTGGAGAAGAATATTAAAAGTACCATGGACTGCCAGAAGAACAAACAAATCTATGATGGTCGAAGTACAATCAGAATGTTTCTTAGGAGCCAGGATAGTGAGACTTCATCTCTCATACTTTGGACATGTTATCAGGAAAGATGAGTCCCTGGAGAAGGACATTATGCTTGGTAAAGTGGAGGATCAGCAAAAAAGAAGAAGACCCCCAATAAGCTGGATTGGCCCAGTGGTGGCAGCAAGGGGCTCAAGTATAGCAACAATTGTGTGGATGGTGCAGGGTGGGGTAGTTTTGTTCTGTTGTGCATAGGGTCACAAGAGTTGGAACCGACTCAATGGAACCTACCAATATGATACAACAGAGGGAGGTTTTTGAACTAAAGCCTGAAAGGATAAATATGGTGCTAAAGAAAATGAGTGTATATGGTAAAAATTAGAAGGGAGAGTCTTGAAGTCAGAGAGGCTAGCTAAGAGCTCTCTAGAATCAGCAGACTGGAAGTCCTGGACTCAAGGGTGTGGCCCACAAGCCCAGAGAAATGGGGACACACAGATGAGAAGGCAATTCAATGAGGGCGTGAGAATGGACAGGCATTGTAGTTTGGTAGACCTGACCCTTTTTTTTTTTTTTTTTTTTTTTTAAAGCTTTTTATTGTGAATGGAGTGAAGGTTTATAGACCAGATCATCAGCTTGACATTCAACAAATCATATAGTTTCATTACAATGATAGCATACCATCCATGTCCCAACAGCTAATGATACTGACCTCTATTCACTTTAACTATGACATTCCTCCTCTGTCTCCTGCTATCTTTCCTCTGCTAACCTCCCTCTTGTATATTACCTGCCCTGCCATCCATGTTAACATATGTCTACCATCTAGCCCATGGATAATTTTCCTCCCCAAATCCCCTTGTAACCATCATAGTTTATTTCTTTTATTAAGAAAGCCTTTTCTTAACTTTTTACAACTTTGATCTCATATAATATTTGTCCTTTTGTATCTAATTTCACTCAGCATAATGTCTTCCAGGTTCATCCGTGTTGTGAGGTGCTTTGCAGATTCATGACTATTCTTCAATGTTGTTTGGTATTTCATTGTGTCTTCTGTTGATGGATATTTAGGCTGTCTCTATATTTCTGATGTGTCTCTTATAGACAGCATATTGAAGGATCCTCTTTTCTTATCCATGTACTTTCTCTGTTTAATCCATTCACACTCAGTGTAATTCTCAATAAGCATGAAGTGATTCCTGTCATTGTGCTGTGTTGTTTATTGTTGTTGTTTTGTGGTGCCATTTGTTTATTTGTTCCACATAATTTTTAGTGCTGAGTTCATTTTGTTTGCAGATTTTCTTTTCATTTTTCTTCATTTCTGTTGTGGTAATGTTTACTAAATCTTCATGATTTTCCTCTTTTTTATTTTGATTTGCTGTTGGTATTAGGTGCCATCGAATCGGTTCCGACAACAGAATGAAACACCGCCAGCCCTGCACCACCCTCACAATCACTGCTACACGTAAATCTACTGCTGCTGTCATTGTGCCAATGCGTCTCTTTGGGAGTCTCCCTCCTTTTTGCTGGCCCTCCATTCTACCAAGCAAGATGTCTTTCTCCAGGATCAGGTCTCTCTTGATAGTATATCTAAAGCATGAGAGACGAAGTCTGGCACACCTTTCCTGATTTTAAGCCTTTCGGTGTTCCCTTGATCTGTTTGATGGACTGCCTCTTGGTCTACGTATAGGTCATTATGAGCACAATTCAGTGTTCCAGAAGACTCATTCTCTGCAATGTTGTCCATAGGTTGTCTTGATCCACACAGTCAAAAGCCTTTGCATAGTCAATAAAGCACAGGTAAACACCTTTCTGATATTCTCTGCTTTCAGCCAAGATCCATCTGAAGTTGGCAATAATAATCCTTGTTCTACACCCTTGTTTAAATATGACTTGAACCTCTGGCAGCTCCCTGTTGATATACTGTTTTAGCCATTTTTGAATGATCTTTAGTAACATTTTACTTGAATGTGATATTAATGGTATTGTCCAATGATTTCTACACTCTCTTGGGTCACCTTTCTTTGGAATGGACACAAATATGGATCTCTTCCAAACAGTTGGCCAAGTAGCTGTCTTGCAAATTTCTTGGCAGACATGAGTGAGTGCCTCCAGTGCTGCATCAGTTTGTTGAAAGATTTCTACTTGCATTCCATCAATTCCTGGAGCCTTGTTCTTTGCAATGCCTTTAGTGCACATTGGATTTCTTTCATTACCTTTGGCTCTTGATCATGTTACTTATTGAAATGTTTGAACATCAACCACTTCTTTTTGGTATAGTAACTCTATGCATCCCTTTCATCTTCGTTTGATGCTTTCTACATCATTCAATAATTTACCCATAGGATCCTTCACTATTACAAGTTGAGGCTTGATTCCCCCCTCCTCAGTTTTCTCTGCTTGAGAAATGCTGATATATATTAATTGTCTTTGATGTTACCTTGTGATTTATTCATTTTTCCCTATTAAAGCAGTCTCTTTTATCTTGAAATATAATTGAATTCCTTGCCGTTTGGAAGTTCTGTACCTACACTATTCCGTCTTTTTGGTTTGCAGTTGACTTTATTAAAAATTGATATCTCTGGTTCCCTGTTTTTAGTCTTGTAGGTTTGTTTCACTTTAAATATTTCTATATCTCGATTGAGTTCTGGATGGTAGTATCATGAATGGTAATCTCAGGTTGTTGTTTGTTGTCCAAAGAACACCCCTTAGCATTGTTTTATAAAGTTTGTCTGGTCATTACAAATTCCTTTAAATTCTGTTTTTCAGGAAACATCCTAACTTCACAGGTGTATTTCAGGGACAGCTTTGGTGGGTATATGATTCTTTTTTTTTTTTTT
>NW_006408523.1:2150991-2152111 GCF_000296735.1 Chrysochloris asiatica | reverse complement strand
CACATGCCTGCTCATGTATTCCCCTTGAGTCTCAGTCTTCGAAGGGGATTTGCTCTGAGGGGTCCCAACCACTTGCCTTTATGGCTTTTGGGCAAGCAGCTTACTTGTTCTTGTAGTAATCAATCATACTGCCATTATAGTTTTGGATTTTTCCTTTTGGTCTTTCTTTCAAGAAGTATCTTCTGTTCTTCTAGCTGCTCCAGGCTGGTCTGCTTGTCCTTTCCAGTGGAAATTTCCTACTTCAGTCGGTTCTGGATGGGGTTCTGGATTCCACCTATGGTCTTGTGCAATGTAAAGGCTCCACAGGAAGCCTCTTTCACCGGGCAACTTCTAGCCCCCTAAAAGGTATTCCAATCAGTTATAGGCTGATTGGAATTTATTGTTCCAGCATTTATTGTCCTCTACCTTTTTTTATCTTTGCTGTTATTGCTGGTGTGAGATGATATCTCATTGTTGTTTTGATTTGCATCTCTCTAATGACTGGTGATCGTGAACATTTCTTCATATGTTTGTTGGTTGCCCGGATCTCTTCTTTGGTGAAGTGTCTGTTCATGTCCTGGGCCTGTTTTTTAATTGGGTTATTTGTCTTTTTCTTGTAGAGATTTTATAGTTTCTTTTATATTTTAAAAATGAGTCCCTTGTCTGATGTGTCCTTGCAAAAGATTTTTTCCCATTCTGTGGGTTCCTTTTTCACTCTTTTGATGAAGTCTTTTGATGCACGTAAGTTTTAAATTTTTAGTATGCCCCACTCATCTATTTTGTCTACTTTTGTTTGTGGATCTTTCAAAATGTTTGGTAGTCTGTGTATTCCTTGTATTAGAGCCCTCACCTTTATCCCTCAATTTTCATTGATAACTTTCATAATTTTGGGATTCACATTTAGGTCTTTAATCAATGCTGAGTTGGTTTTAGTATAAGGTGTGAGGTGAAGGTCTTCTTTCAATCTTTTGCATATCGCTTTCCAGTTCTGCCAGCACCACCTGTTAAAGAGACTATCTCTTCCCCATGTAACATACCTAGACACTTTGTTGAAAATCAGTTGGCTGTATGTGGATAGGTTAGTTTCTGGATTCTTGATTCTGTTCCATTGATCAATGTATCTTTCATTGTACCAGTACTA
>NW_006408523.1:2140198-2149866 GCF_000296735.1 Chrysochloris asiatica | reverse complement strand
TGATTGGGAGTTTTTTGATGACCAGCTCAATTTCTTCTTTTGTTATGGATCTGTTTAAGTTATCTACTTCACTCTGTGTAAGTTTTGGTAGGTCGTGCTTTTCTAAAAATGCATCCATGTCTTCTAAGTTTTCAAATTTGTTAGAGTACAACTCTTCATAGTATTCTGTTATTATCCTTTTGATTTTGTTTGGTTCCATTGTAACATCGCCCATGTGGTTTCTAATGTGAGTTATTTGTGTCTTCTCCCTCTTTTCTTTTGTTAGGTTTGCCAATGGTTTGTCAATTTTATTAATCCTTTAAAAGAACTAGCTTCTTGTCCTGTTGATTCTTTCTATAGTTTTTTTGTTTTCCATCTCATTTATTTCTGCTCTTATTTTATTATTTCTTCTCTTTTGATGACCATAGGTTTCCTCTGTTGGTCAGTTTCTAATTGTTGGAGATGCTGTGTTAATGTCTTAATTTTGGTTTTTTCTTCTTTTTGGATGTGCACATTTATTGTACTAAATTGTTCTCTCAGCACTGCTTTTGCCATGTCCCAAGATTTTGGTATGTTGTGTTTTCATTCTCGTTTGTTTTTAGGAACTTTATGAATTCATGTTTAATTTCTTCTTTTACCCAGTCACTTTTCAACAGGGTGTTGTTCAGTTTCCATGTGTTTGACTTTATTTCCTTAATCTTCTTGTTGTTGATTTCTAGTGTTATAGCATTGTGGTCTGAAAAGAAGCTCTGTAGTGTTTTGATGTTTGTAAATTTATGGAGGCTTGCTTTGTGACCTAACACATGGTCAATTCTGGACAATGTTCCATGTGCATTGGAGAAAAAAGTATATTGTGCTGTTGTTGGGTTGAATGCTCCGTACACGTCTATGAGGTCAAGTTGGTTGATTGTGTTGTTTAGTTCCTCTGTATCTTTGTGGAGTTCCTTTCTGGTTGTTGTGGCCCTTTTTGAAAGTGGCAGTTAAAATCTCCCACTATAATTGTAGAGTTATCTATTTCTTTCTTCAATTCTAGTAAGGTTGCTTCATATATCTTGGTGCTTTTTCATTGGGAGCATAGATATTTATTATGGTTATGTTGTCTTGCTCAATTGACCCTTTGATCATGAGATACCGTTCTTCTTTATCTCTTATGCTGGTACGTGTCTTAAAGTTTACTTTATCAGAGATTAGAATGGCCACTCCTGCTTGTTTATTGTTGCAGTTAACTTGGTTTGTTTGTTTTTTCCTTTTTTAACTTTTAGTCTGTTTTTGTCTTTGTGTGCAAGGTGTGTCTCTTGCAGGCAACATATTGAAGGGTCTTGTTTTCTTATCCATTCTGCCACTCTCTGTCTCTTCACTGGTGCATTCAATCCATTGACATTCAATGAAATTATTGATAAGTATGAATTAATTGTGGCTATTATGTTAATTTTTTGGTAGTGCTGTTCATTGCTTTGTTCTGCATGCCTCCTTGTGTTTTTTGTTCTATTTCTTGTTGGTTTCTTCTTAGTTTTCATGTTTGCTTGTTCTGCTTGGAAGTTCATTTTCATGGTAAATTGTGAAGTACTAACTTTCTTTGAGGTTATCTTATAGTCTATTAACTTTTCTCTCCATTTAAGAGAACCTATTGTATCCTGTAATCTACCTGACATCCTCACCACCTGGTTCTCTGTTCCTACATTTGCCCCTTCTTTGACATTGATATTATTTTGATCTTCAGTTGACCTCCCAGTTTCTTTGAATTCGTTGTTGTAGTTTTGTTCTGTTCTGAACACTGCTATCTGTCGACTGAGTTCCAGGTGGTGTTGCCACACCTGTTAATCTCTGGTTGTTGTTTGTTCTTGTTGGGTTTCAGTCCAAAGAATTCCCTTTAGGAGGTTTTGAAGCTCTGGCTTCGTTTTGACAAAATCTCTGAGATTCTGTTTGTACTGGAATGTTTTAATTGCACCATCATATTTGATTGACAGTTTTGCTGCATAGATGATTCTTGGTTGGCAGGTTTTTTTCTTTTAGGGTTTTATATATGTCTCCCCATTGCCTTGTTGCCTGCATGGTTTCTGCTGAGAAGTCAGTGTTTAATCTGACTTGCTTGCCTTTGTAAGTGACACTTCTCTTCCCCCTGGCTGCTTTTAGGAGTCTTTCCTTGTCTTTGATTTTGGAGAGCTTGATTATGATATGTCTTGGTGACTTTCTTTTGGGGTCTATCCTCCCTGGGGTACATCTGGCTTCTTGAATGTTTATCTTCTCATCTTTCAAGATGTTAGGGAAATTTTCTTCCAGAAGCTCTTCAACTATCTCCTCTGTGGACTTCTCTGATTCTTCCTGTTCCAGAATGCCAATAATTCTTAAGTTGTTCCTCTTCATGTTATCCAGAATGAATCTTAGACTCTCTTTAGATTTTTTAAATTCTTTTTTTCTGCTTGCTCTTCTATCTTAGCAGTATTGAGAGATTTGTCTTCCAGCTTGCTAGTTCTGGCTTCCATCTCTTCTGTTCTGCTCCTTTCCCTTTTCAGTGTATTGTCCATTTCTGAGATTTTATTATCAATCATCTGGACCTCTTTTTGCAGGTTTTGAATTGTTTCCAATGCTGTATCAATTTTGTTTGATTGCTCTTGGAGTACTTTCCTGACGTCTTTCTTGTTTTCCTCCATCCCTTTTCGGAGCATTTGAATTTGTTTCCGTATCATTCTTCTGAATTCCTTCTCAGGCAAATCCAAAACCTGCGCTTCCTCTTCTGGGGAGCCTTTGTCTGTCTCCAGCTCATTTGTCTCAGTTACTTTTTTCTGGTTTTGGACATGTTTTGAGATTTTTTGTTGTGTTTTGTTTTTCATTTCCAGTTGTTCTGTGGGCTTTTAATGCTTAAATGGATGTTTGTTGTTGAGTTATTAAACTTACTGGGTGTTTCCTGGATGATGTGATCAGGAGATAAGCTTCCTTTTTCCCATGTAATGCTTAGCAGCTGTTATTGACTCTTGTCTCAATGGTGGAATATTATGGGGTATGTTTGTAGCTTGGCTATATGGCCATGATAGCTGCTTTTTCTTGGGTAACGTAGGAAGAAAAAAGCTCCCATCTCCAGGAAAGATGTGTGATCAAAAGGAGCAAAAGTAGAAGCAATATAAAAGCAGAGACAAAAACCACCACTTTGAAACAAAAATAAAACTGTGGCCGACTGGCCAGTCACCCCACAGACAGTGTTTGTGCACCATAGAAGCCTCTAGTAGTGGGTAGGGTGTCCACTCACTCAGGCCCCTCCTCTAGTCACCACTGTAGAGGTGTGCATATAGATATTGAGAAGTTAATGAGAGAAGATTGTCTACTATTTTTGTCTCTGAAGGTCAGTTAGGTATCTGCGTATGCACAGCATAATTTTCAAGATAGTTGTGTCCTTTTATGTTGGGGTTTTACAGATTGTTCATATGGTTTGTCTGTCAGGCCAGACCAGGATTTTCTTGATGGATAGGCTGGAATAAAGGGTCCTGCACACATTAACTTTAGGGCTGGGACCCACAGGCTGATGTCATAAACACCCACCGAGCTTTCTCTGTGTGCTGTGGGAAAACTGTGGGCTCAGCTCTGGACTTTTTTGGGGGGTGTGCACCCACCCACCTGAAGGCGTCCAGGCTGGGCAAAGAAGGCATGACAGGGAAGAGGGGAAAAAATGTGCAGAATCCCCCACACCTCCTTTTGCAAGTGTCACTGCACTGCTTTTAGTACCAGTTCCTTGTGCCAGTCTAGCTGTAGCCCCTCCCTCTGAACTCTGCCTGGGAAGGGTGTCCGCAGAGGGAGTCCTGTCTGGAGTGATTCCTAACTTGCAGTATTTTCCTTTATACCATGATTTTTCCACTTGTGCATGCAGGAAACCAACACTCTGGACTTTTTGCTAGATCTACTGGTGGTGTTCCGTGAGTGCAGCTTCTCTGAGTTTTCTATCCCTCCCTCACAGAACCTTTCCATCCTGGTTGTCTCTGCCACCACCCAAACTGGAAGCATTCTCATGACACCCTTTTAACTTGTGCCCTTTGATGAAGCAAGCTGCCGTGTTGGAGAGGCCCCATGGAAGGAACTGAGACAGTCTAGGGAGGACTGCCTTTTGCCAGTAACATGGCATGGAAGGAGATCCTAGTGGTGGGTAACAGTTGAATGCACCCAAGATAGACCCTGAAGGAGACACCCAGATGCGTGACCCATGGAAACTGTAAGATAGTAAATGTGTGTTGGTGTGAGCTACTACGTTTGGGGGTGATTTATTGCACAGCATAACTAATGTAAAGAGTCAAATTCATTTGTTCTCCCAAGTGACTCTAGACCTAGTTGTCCTGAATGCAGACTAAGAAGGGAGTCTGGCAGTAGAGAATGGGCGTGGGGGGTTACCTACCCAGAAATCAGATGCCTAGTGTGTGATGAGAATGAGTACAGGTGCAAACTGTGTTAAATAGCTCCAACGTGTGTGTGGTTGCCTCATCTATGGACTGAGAACCCTGCCTGCCTCTGTCACTGAACTCTATGGGCATCAGATCCTGGCAAGTTATACAACCTCTCTGAACTTCAGTTTCCTCATCAGTCCCACCTCATAGGCTGTGAGGATGAAGCCAGGAAGAAACATGCATAAAACACCTTGCACAATACCTGACACGTCTGCTGGCTTTAGTGGTCACCATCACTGTGATCTTTGTTAACTATGAAATGCTATCCATTTCCCACACAACAATGGAATGAATGGATCAGCACCATTATGTTGGCCAAGGTCAGTCCAAGGTGAATAGGGACACAGCAGTTTCTATATGGATGCCCTCTCGCGTCGACAGGTGACAACTTCAGAGAGACAGAAAATAGATCAGTCCATCCCAGGGACCAGGATTGTGAAGGATGGGAGAGAACTTAGCACTTAGTGAGTACAGAGTTGCTTTTTGGAGTGAGGAAAAAGTTTTGGGAATAGGAGTGGCTATAATTAATGCCACTGAATTGTATGTTTAAAAATGATTAAAATGGTAAATTGCATGTTGTTATATGTTGTTAGGTGCCTTCTAGTTGACTCTCACCCAGAGTGTCCCTGTGTATGAGGATAAGTCAAAAAGTATCACTACAAAATCGTAGACATCTTTATTTTTAAAAATCCAGATATAAAGCTATTGTATCTTGATATGTCCTCCATCTAGGTCTATGTACTTCTGAAGGGTTTCATCTTTCAAGCTCTTCCCTGAAGAATTCTATACTCTTGGATTTATTTCACATCAAAAAGGCAGTTTGGGGATCCTTTTAGCATAGTGTTTTGAGTTTGAGGAACAAAATGAAGTCTGAAGGGGCCAAGAGCAGGGCTGGAGGCTGGGTGGATAAGGTTTCCCAATAAAATTCTCAGAGCACAGCCCTTACAACTGAAGAATGAGCAAGTGTGTTATTGTGGTTAAGTGCCGTCGAGTCGGTTCTGACCCATAGCAACCCTGTACAGGGTTTCCAAGGTTGTAAACCCTTATGGGAGTAGAAAGCCTCATCTTTCTCCCACGGAGCGGCTGGTAGTTTCGAACCACTGACCTTAAGGTTCACAGCCCGATTCGTAGCCACTACAATTCCTTGGCACACTTTCCAGCCCTTTTTCTCACCAATGTTTTTGTCAATTTTCTTCTAATAAGCCTTCATGATTTTCCTGTGTCCTTCCAGAATATCTGTCAAGACGACACCATTGGAGTCCCAACAAACAGTTGCTATAACTTTCTAAGAATTGACCCAGCAGATCCCCTCAGAAGCCACTGTTTCGATTGGACCTTTTTCTTGTTTTTAGGCACTGTAGGGTAAGCACTGAACTGTTAAACACATTGCCAGTGGCTCAAACCCACCAGGGGCTCCATAAGAGAAAGATGGTACTCTCTGATCCCATAAAGATTTATAGTCTCAGAAACCTTATCTGGTCTACCTAGGAGTCAAAATCGATTCAACGGCATTGGGTTTGGTTTGGGTTTGGTTTAAGGGGACTCAGACAAGTGTGTTACAGAGAGAACTTGTCTGCAACAATCCACTGACCACACAGACATGTTTAAACATGTTTTGTTTGGAGTAAGCTTCTGTATGAACCGAAACCCAGCAGCAGTACTTTTTGACTGACCCTGTGTAATGAAACTAAATGTTGCTGGATCCTGCGCCATTCTTATGATACAGGTAATCCCGGATTTACAACATATTGGAGTTACAACGAATCTCACTCAGCGACTGTCTGCTTTGTTTTATTGTTGTTTGCGTATCTTATCGTTAGGAACATGTACTTAGTACACATGTCTGAGCGCACTGTTACAGCAAATGTGTAAATCCATCTTATTAAGGGCCTTCCTTCTTCCTCTTTTTCACTGACCCTCTACTTTACCAAGCATGATCACTATTGTTAGTGATGTCGAGTCGGTTCCGACTCATAGCGACCCTGCATAGGGTTTTCCAGGAACCTCTGGTGAGTTTAAATTGGAGACCTTGCGATTCAAACAGATCTTGCAATACGATGCTTATCCTGCAGCGCCACACCGGGACTTCAACATATATATGCGTATATAGACCCATACGTACAGAACACGGAGTCCAATGCTTATCCTGCAGCGCCACACCAGGACTCCGACGTATATACATACGTAGCCATACTTCAGTTGAGAACACGGAATCCATTGCTTATCCTGCAGCGCCACACCTGGCTCCCTCGATGCAAACAGATACTCCGTACGTGGCAATCCCAGTGTGGCGCTGCGGAATAATACACGGGATCGCAAGGCCAGTTTGAATCTCAAAGTTGGCAGTTCAAACCCATCAGCCACTCCTCAGAAACCCTACTATACAGGGTCGCTAAGGGTCGGAACTGACTTGGCGGTACTTAACAACAACCCATACGTATGTAGGGTTGTTAAGGCAACAATTGTGAGGTTAGCCCAGGACCGGACAGTGTTTCGCTCTGTTATGCATAGGGTCGCTATGAGTCGATGCTGACTCGATGACACCTAACAACAACAACATACGTATGAAGAGAACACGGAGTCTTGGTGTGGCACTGTAGGATAAGCGCTGGACTGCAAGGATGGTTTCAACCGCAAGATCGGCGATGTAAACTCACCAGTCGCATCTCGCAAACTCTATACAGCGTCGCTATGGGACGGAACCAAGTCAACGGCACGTAACAACAATATATGTATGTATATGTATTCAACACAAGTTAAAAAAGAAACAAAATTCTCAGCGCTGTGCTTCCGGATTGAGCCAGCCAGCTTCTGGCTCCGCCTCCCTGCAGTCCCTGCAGAAGCCTCCAGGAGGCGCTGGTGGACTGAGCTCCCAGGTGGGCTGCACCTTACCCCCGCGGCAATCACATGTGCTTGTGACCGCGCCAGCTCTCCCTAGTCAGCGGATGTCTCGCCCTCTCGCAGCAGCTTCTGTTCTTTGTTCCCCATTGCACCCTTGGCCTTTCACTTAACTAGAATCCCAGGTTTACACCTGGGGCCCAATGCGTGTGCGGTTGTCCCTTTACGAGAGTTCCCCTGGCTTGGTTGAATTGTCACTTGTTCCTATGGTTGTAATTGTGGGGCATGGGGAACATCTTGAACTAGAGCCTACCTAATCCCTGGCAGCGACTTCAAGCCCCTTTGCCCATCCCAGCAAGTGTTGTTGGTGTTTGGTACCGTTGAATCAGTTTTGACTCATAGTGATCCTGTATAGTGTTTCCTAAGAGCGATTGATGGATTTGAACCGCCGACCTTGCAGTTCAAACCAACCTTGTGGTCCAGAGCCTATCCTAGAGAGCCACACCAGACCTGATTGCTATCTGATTGTCCCCTGGCTCATATTCTGCAAGTGCAACATTGTTGCATTTGATAATTTCCTTTGGCCAATTTTTTCTTGCTGAGTGGCCAGAGGTGGCCCTGGGAGAGGTGAGCAGACACCTCATGGGCTTGGCCCTCATCCTTGTCGGGTCCTAAATAGGCAGCCACCGTGTCAATCCATCTTATTGAGGGTCTCCCTCATTTTTAGTGACCCCCCCTAGAAGTCCTGATATGGCGCTGTGGGTTAATGTGTCAGACTGCAAAGCCATTTGAACTGCAACGTCACCGGTTGCTCCTTGGAAACCCTATACAGGGTCGCTATGGGTCGGCGTCAACTCGATGGCACTTAACAACAGTTTATCAAGTATGCTTTGTATATACACATATATTTACCACAATTGTAAAAAAAAAACAAACAAAAAACAATTCTCTCCACTGTGTTTCTGGATTGAGCCCGAAACAGGGTTCAACCCGCAGCCTACGACATTCTGCAGCCTCTTGGGAAGTCTCTAAGGGGTGCTGGTGGTCCCACGTGAGTACCACCCAGTTCTCTGCCCCACCTGCCATGGCCTCACCTGGCCTCTTAATTGGATGTCCTACAGGCTCCCTGGCCTGGTTAAAATCTCAACTGCTAAAGGAAAGGCTGGCAGGGGGAACCTGGAGATCCAATTCTGTAAAGATGGCAGCCGAGAAAACGGATGGTATGGTTCTACGCTGCCGCATGGCGTTGTTATAGGTCGAAAGGACTCCTTGACGCATGACGTATGACGCATGACACCTGTGTCAGCGCGCCCTCTCCGGTCTCGTCCATGTCTGAACGTCAGTGATTTCAGCGGCGCCCACAGCCCTGGATTAAGTCACCCCTCCATTTTCACCCCTGTAACTTTCTGGTGACCTTTACTCCCCCGGAGTGCACGAGCCCCTTCCACTCAGAGTCCTGTTACCCAGACCTGCCCATGCCCTTGTCTCTTGGCGTGTGACCCTCTCTCCTTCCTGCCCCCGCTAGCAAATGCCTACGCGTCCATCAGGTGGTAGACCAGGTACCCCAGCTCTCTTGTGGCACGGTGCACAGTAAGAGATTCAGTCCCGGATCTCCGGAGAGCAAATTTACTACCTGTGGACAGAGTGTCAGCTATTGTTTAAATCACTCTGACCTCGGGTGCTAGAAAAACTGAGTTTATATACAGCTTGGTTACATATGGGTGCATAAGCAGGCGTTCCTAGCATTGGGGTGGAAAATGTTCAGCTAAACACTCTTCCTGTTATTCAATTTTTGCAGTTTGTTTCAGCTTTGCGGTTTTCCTGTTTTATGTACAGACTGGCCAGGAGAATACATGCTGTTCTTTGTTTAAGGAGGTGAGGGGCAAGGCAGGAGGGTCTCGGGTTAGCTACACTGTACCCACAACACCTTCCACCTTCTTCCTTCAATGCATCTCACTTCATCTGGGCGGTTTCCATCAGTGTTGCTGATGGTATGCTGAGAATGTGGATGACAGGGATCAGGTGTCTTATTCACATAGTAGCCTCAGCACCTAGAACAAACCCAACCCCAGTTCCAACTCATAACAACCCCTCTAAGACTGTAACTTAACGGGAACAGACAACCTCATCTTTCTCCTGAGGAGCAGCTGGTGGGTTTCATACCAACTTTGTGGTTAGCAACCTCATGCCTAACCCACAAGGGCCAGCACGTGGTAAAAGTAGCTGCCTTGAGTCAACCCAGACTCATGGTGACTCCATATGTGCTCCATACGGTTTTCAGGGGCTGATTTTTTGTTTTTAATGTTTTATTGTGAATTATGTGATAGTTTACATGGGATAACATTAGCTTTACATTCATCCTATCATATATCATTTCATTGCCATGGTTACAATCCCCTCCATGCATCATCAGCCAACCAAAGG
>NW_006408523.1:2137681-2140098 GCF_000296735.1 Chrysochloris asiatica | reverse complement strand
CGGGTATTCTGTGTTGTTGTTGGCGGAGCTCTCTGCTATACGTCCGCCTGATCCGCCATCTTGTTTGTTCTCCTTGGGTATATGATTCTTGGTTGGCAATTTTTTTCTTTTAGAGTTTTGTGCGTATCAACCCATTTCCTCCTTTCTTGCATGGTTTCTGCTAAGCAATCAAAGCTTAGTCTTATTGGTTCTTCTTTGTAGGTCACTTTTTTTCCTGAGTGGGTCTCAGGAGTCTTTCTTTGTCTTTGGTTTTGGAAAGTTTGATTATGATATGTTTTGGTGATTTTCCTTTGAGATCTATCCTATTTGGGGTTTATTCAGCTTCTTGTATGCTTATCTTCTCGTCTTTCATGTCAAGGATGTTTTCTTTCAACAACTCTTAGACAATTTTCTCTGTGGTTTTTATTGTTTCCTCTTGTTCTGGAGTTCCTATCACCAATGAGCTGCTCTTCTTCATGGTGTTCCACATAACTCTAGGCTTTCTTCAGATTTTCTCATTCTTTATTCTGATTGTCTTCTAGCATGCTGGTATTGAGAGATTTATCTTCAAGCTTATAATTTGGGCTTCCATTGTTTGAATCTACTCCTTTGCCCTTTCAATGTACTGCCCATTTCTAAAATCTTAATCTTAACTTCCAGAATTTCTAATTGCAGATTTTGTATTGTTTCAGATTTTGCATTTATTTTTTGTTTGTTCTTGCAGTGTTTCCCTCCAATCCTGATGCCACGTTTTTCTTCATAGAACCCAGCTTCTCAGATTATTTGTTCAGCATACAAGTATGGTGAAAGAATACAACCGTGTTACACACCTTCCTTAATTTTAAACCATTCAGTGTTCCTATGTTCTGTTTGAACAACTGCCTTTTGGTCCAGGTACAGATTCCTCATAAGCACAATTAAGTGTTCCGGAATACTCATACTTCACAATGTTGTCCATAGCTTGTCATGATCCACACAATCGAAAGCCTTTGCATAGTCAATAAAGCACAGGTAAACATCTTTCTTATGTTCTCTGCTTTCAGGCAAGATCCATTGGACATCAGCAGTGATATCCCTTGTTCCACGGCCTCTTCTGAAGAAAGATGAGGCTCCCGTAAACATTTACATTCTTGGAAAACTTAGGGAGCAGTTCTGGTCTGTCCTCCATCCTCTTACAGGTTTATCACTTTACATCACATCACAGGGATCGTTACATAACTGTCACATTAATCGTCACATAACTGATAAACTGCTGAGATTCATGACTGGGCCAAGCCATGATTTGGGGAGGACACAATTCAGTTCATGACACCCTTTTTTTTTTTGAGATATTTTACATGTTTTATTTCATATCAAGTCTTTGATTCTGGTTCTCTTTCTTTTTTTTTTAAGTTTTTATTGTGAGGTTTACATGGGAGAACATCAGCTTTACACTCATCCTATTGTATTTTGCTTCATTGCAATGATTACAATCCCCTCCATGCATCATCAAATAATCAAAGGGTACACCACACAGGCCTGCCCCCTGGCTGCCAGC
The DNA here is from genome assembly GCF_000296735.1 of Chrysochloris asiatica. Lineage (NCBI taxonomy): Eukaryota > Metazoa > Chordata > Mammalia > Afrosoricida > Chrysochloridae > Chrysochloris > Chrysochloris asiatica. Next base: position 2,138,582 of record NW_006408523.1, on the reverse strand, counting down.
ACACAGACCTTCTCCCTCCCTGAGTCCAGTGTCCCCAGCTGCTCCATCTCTCCACGTCATTGTCTCTGTCTCCATCCCTGGCATCACTGCCTCTCTGGGTAAGGTCCCGCTCTCCGTTCTTCTCACTTGATCCCAGGGACCTCTGCTCCTGGGCTGCAAAATCAATCACTCTACTCCTTTTGTCAAAAAACATCTACCTCTATACTTCCTACCCTCACAAAGTTAGTCCTGATAGCAGTTATTCACTATTGTACCACGAGAGTCTTATCCCCATTTCCTTTCACCAGCCCAGTCCCAATGGATTGGAAATCATTCAGTGGTGATTCTACCTTCCCCCACCCCGTTTGGAACTTGGCTCCCTCTTGAAAGCTTGTAAGTCAGTCATTTCTTGCCGTTATAGCCCCTCCTCACCCCATTTTGCGTATCCAATGTCTAGGTTGCCCAACCCTGTCAACCCTGTGTACAGAAGGGGTGGGAATCATCCTCGTTGTAAAGATTTGTTCCCTTTTTTGGGCTACTACTTCCATAAGTATAAAGAGCTCTGGTAGCGTAGTGGTTACGAATTGGGCTATGAACTGCTAGGTCAGCAGCTCGAAACTACCAGCTGCTTCACAGGAGAAAGATGAGACTTTCTGCTCCCATAAAGATTTACAGCCTCGGAAACCCTATACAGGGTTGCTATGAGTCAGAACCAACTCCACAGCATATAACAACAACAACATCCATAAGTATAAATAAAGTTTATCAAATTGTAGCAGGTTACTCTTTCCCACCCCTCACCCCCGACTTCTTTCTTCTTCTAGTCGAGTTCTGATCATCCAGCCATCAAAGCCAGGTCAAGTGGGTACTATCTGCAAGTATAGGTGTTCTTGTGCATCTCCCCTCACTTCATATCAGCTGG
>NW_006408523.1:2133019-2133680 GCF_000296735.1 Chrysochloris asiatica | reverse complement strand
GGTAGCCAATGTCCAAGTTGCCCATCCCTGTGTACCCTGTGTATCGAGGGGGTGGGAATGATCTTCGTTGTAAAGATTTGTTCCCTCTTTTGAGCTATTGCATCCATAGATGTATATCAAGTTCATCAAATTGTATCAAATTACTCCTTTTTTTCCTCTTCTTTCTTCTTCTAGTTGAATTCTGATCATCCAGTCATTGAAGCCAAGTCAAGTGTGTATTATCTGCAAGTATGGGTGTTCTTGTGCATATGCCCTCTCTTCTTATAAGCTGGATGCTTCACTCTCCACTCTAGTCCTCTGTGGTTTTGTCACTGACTCTGGGCCCAAGAGTCCCCAGGTTTTGCCACACTGCTGGACGACCAGGAGTTTATTGAATGTGGTAGGGCTTAGCTCACAGCTTCATTACTGTTTTTCCCTCACTTCCCTTATTGGTGACCAACGTGGTCACCAATCAGAGTACATGTCTGCTCGTGTATTCCCACTGAGTCTTAGTCTGGGAAGGGGGTTTGCCCTGACAGGACCTGACCACTTACCTTGATGTCTCCTGAGCGAGCAACTTGTTTGTTCTTGTAGTCGTCAGTCAGACTGCCATTGTTGTTTTATATTTTTCCTGTAGGTCTTTCTTTCAAGAAGTATCTTCTGTTCTTCTAGCCACTCCAGG
>NW_006408523.1:2073666-2132919 GCF_000296735.1 Chrysochloris asiatica | reverse complement strand
CCTATGGTCTTATGTAATGCAGAGACTTCACAGGAAGCCTCCCTCACTGGGCATGTTGTAGCCCCATTTTAGGTATTCCAATCAGTTATAGGCAGAAGACGGACTTACAAGCTTTCTATGGTGATATTTCTGGCTATTCCTTTCTCTCCCCCTCAAGAGTCTATTTTATAATGATATACCAGGGAAACGAAAATTCAAAAGACAGCCAAGCCTCTTAACATTGTTTCCCCCCTTTTGCCCATTCCAAGCATGCCTCAATCCCTGTATCCCAGAGTCCTGTTGTTCCAAGGTTGTGCATACATCATTATTTACCTCTGTCCCACTTGGCCCATGTGAACCTGCCTAACTGTTCTCCCGTCCGCCTTTCAGGGGCTGATGTTTTGAAAGCAGATTACCTGGGTTTTTTTTGTGTGTGTGTGTTTTTTTAAGCACCTTTGTGTAGACTCACACTGCCAACCTTTCTGTTAGCATCTGAGCACACTAACATTTGCACCACCTAAACCCCACTGCTATGGCCTTGATTTCAACTCACAGAGACCCTACAGGTAGAAGGACTCCGTAGGCTTTCCCAGGCTGTCAGTCTTTACAGAAGAAGACCAGTTCCTCTTTTTTCTGAGGTTCCAATCACTAACCTTTTGGGAAGTAGCACGACCCTTAACCTGCTGTACCACCAGGGCTGTCTCCTTTGCACCATCCAAGGACCAATGAGCATGAAATGAATCAGATCTGCTTCTCAGCATCACTATGAAGCAGCAGAAGTCTCAGTGGCAGATAGATGGCATTCTCCTTGATCAAACAGCCGTTGCTCTACTAACAGCTTCTAGGGGACATTCATTTTCATCTTGGATAGGAAACATAATCATGCTAAGGATTCTTAAGAAATCTCCCATCTGTGCCCTGGAATCTCTCATTCCTCACTCCGTATTCCTGATTTCTTCCTCAATTACTTTGTGTCCAGGTCTGGTCAGTTTCTATGTGAAATCCTTTCACTATGTCATTGCACTTAACCCTCCCCAATGTTTCTGAGACAGACATAATTATTCTTACTCATAGATGACTGTGTCAAAGCCTTGGGCGGGGGGTCTGTATTTGCCGAGTGTCTAGGGAACCCACCACCTGCCTATCCAACCCGTGACCCCAAATTGGTAGCATCTCACCCCGACCCCACATTCACAGGTTTCATATGACCCTGTGAGTTCCTCACTCACTGATTTAAGTGTGGTATCTATCTACAACATCATTTCACTTTAGAACAAAACCTTTTTCCTCTTTCCCCACTTTAAAAAAAACACAACACAATTCATTGTGGTGAAATCCGTGGAAGTTAGAGAATCATTTGTATCTGCACCTGGTGACACAATGACTAAGCAGTCAGCTGCTAACCAACAGGCTGACAATTCAAACCCATCACTTGCTCCACAGGAGTAAAGATCTGACTATCTGCTTCTGTAAACATTACAGCCTGGGAAACACTGCAGGGTGTCTGTATTCTGCCCTATAGCATTGCTCAATGTTCCGCAATAACAGCCACTTTATAGAACTCTACAGGGCATTTCAGCTTTTAAAACCATCCTTGTTACATCGTTCAAAAAATATTTATTAACCTTTCTTAGAGAGCCCCAAAGGCTACAGCGCCTAGCTCTAGAGCTGAGATAAAGTCTTATCAAACAACCCACACAAGCGGGAAACCCAGAAGGGATGTGCACTCTTGCCTCATTTTCTGAACTATGAATTAAAACAATAATCACTTATTTTTTGAAAACATACACAGCTGAACACACTGTCCCAAGCCAGCAATTTCAACTCAGTGAAGTTGGCAACATTCTTCCAGTTGTGAGACCATTCTCTCGCTCATTTCCTGCATCGTTCCTCCCTCAGTAACATAAGCTCACTGCGCCCTAAGGGTCCTGTGAAATCTTTGGAGTGGTTGTCATCCTGTGATTCCCATATAGATAGAACTTAAGTGCTCAAGGCAGACATTCTTCGTGAAATAAGCAGCCACTTAGTTTAAGGATTTCAGGGACTACTTTGGTTTAAGGTTTAAAGGTTATTCCCGGACAATAGTTTTGGGGTTCATCCAGCCTCCATAGCTTCAGGAAGTCTGAGTCCTATGAACGTTTGTAATTCTGTTCTACATCCCCGCCCCCTTTTGATCAGCATGCTTCTATAGAATCTTTGATACAAATGTAATTTGGGAGTTTTGTGTGTTTTTTCTGCCACACAGGGTTGCCAGTGACCCTCCTTGGACTTGGTGGGATACATAAACTCCCACCTGGTCAGACCATTCAAACTTGTCATTGTCATTAACTCACACCCACCTCCCATGGCCCTTCTTCCTTCTTATTCTGGTTCCCTCCAAGTCCTTCCTCCTGGTTAGAAATTCACAAAGGGGATTCTGTCATAAGGTGACTGAACACGACAATCAGGACCTGTTACATGTTGTCATTGGATATTGGTGATTCTGACTCATAGTGACCCCATGGGAAACAGGAGACTTGCCCCATAAATTTTCTAGACTGTCATTTTTACCAAAGCCGATCCCTAGGTCTTTCTCCCACAGAGCCTCTAGGTGAGCTTGAACTGCCAACCTTTTGGTTAGTGTTTAACAGTTGACTGCTAGCTGACCACATTAATAATTGGGGAAGGAGGTGGGCAACTGGAGGGCAAAAGAAGTCAGCTGATGGGTCAGGTGTCCTGAAATTGCTCTCAGTCAGAGGCCCCAGAGTCTTCAGACCTAACCCCTCAGTGGTGATCTGATAGAAACATTCTTGACAGCGCTGCTGAAGAGATGAGAGGAAACCTGGGTTTCCAGCCAGGGTCCAGGGGGACTGGTGACCTCCAACCTCTGAGCTGCAGAGCTTGGCACTTGAGTGAAGTCCTGTACCTCATGGACATTCCAAACTGTTGGGGTTTTCTTCCTTTAGAATCCACACCGAGGGGACTCTCAGCCTCTCTGAGGATCTGACAAAAGGGGGCATGGGAATGTAGGATTCTTTTCTCTGGAGACAGCTTCATAGAGGGTGGTGTGGACAAGGAGGGAAATTCGATTCCCCAGAGACCCCATCTTTGTACTCCTTAGGGTCTCCGGGGAATCGACTCAATCATAGTGAGTGGGTCCTCTGGAGAATATTAAAGGACTAGACATTCTCTTTCAATGTTATTTTAAGCAATAAAAAATCCTTTATTGTAGATTTATGTGCATTTACAAACATTTCTCTCTGAGTGTGGTTATTATAGTTGTTAGGTGCCATCAAGTTGTCTCCCACTCATTGGGATCCCATGTGTAACAGAAGGAAGCTCTGCCCAGGCCTATACCTTCCTCACAATCATTGCTGTGTTTGAGTCCATTGTAGCCACTGCGCCAATCCATCTCACTGGGGGTCTTCCTCTTTTTTGCTGACCCTCCACATTACTAAACATGATGTCCTTCTGAAGGGACTGGTCCCTCCTAACGACATGTCCAGACTATATGAGATGAAGTAAAATTTACTTGATGGACATTCTATTGCTTTACTTTGAGGGGTGTGGTGATATGTTTTTTGGGTACATTTCTTTTTCTTCTTATTTCAGGCAAGTGAATAGTAAGGCTTGGCCCGTGGTGGAGATGGTGAGAAATGGTAGCATCCTGGATCTATTTTAGAGGGGGTGCTAACAGGATTTGCAGTTTCCACAAGGAAAGGGCATCTGAAGGAGGATGGAAGGGAGAGATTGGAGAAAGTATGGGCAAGTCTTTCAAAGGCTGTACTTACAAAAAGAGAGATATGGATACATGTCTTGAGCAAGAGGCCCTGTCGTGAGGAGGAGCCTTGGCGGCACAAGTACCCATCCAGGCATTCTGGGAGAAACACGTGGTGATGTCCTCCCATAAAGACGAGGACAGAACGACTCTGTCACCTGGAGCTGCTATGCATTGAAATCAACTTGATGGCATCTAATAGTAACAACAACCCTGTCTGAACATTAAGGTCAATCTCGAGGGAATGGGAGTCCTATCGTATCACTGTAAGATAAGCACTGGACTGCAAACTATAAGGTCAGCGGTTCAAACCCAGCAGCAGCTCCTCAGAAACCAACTTGACAGTACTTAGCAATAACCGTGGGAATGAAAGAAGCCTAGTTGCACTATGGGTTAAGTGTCGAGGTGCTCATCACAAGGTTGGCAGTTCAAACACACCAACCACTCTGTGGGAGAAAGATGAGACTACCTGCTCCCATCAAGATAGCCAGTCTCAGAAACCCTAAAGAGCAGGTCTCCTCTGTCTTATGAGGTCGCCATAAGTCAGAACCAACCCAATAGCAGTGGGTTTAGTTTAAAGAAGCCTTGGTAATACAATGGGGTAAGTGTTAGTCAGCAGTTGACCATCAACCACTCCACAGGGGAAAGATGGGGCAATCTAGTCCCATAAACATTTACAGTCTCAGAAACCCTAAGGAACATTCCACTCTGTCTTATAATGTGTGGCAGTGGATTTGGGGTGGGAAGATAATGGCTGTCTGTAGGCAGGATTGCAGCAGCTCAAGAAACAACCCCACCTGCTAGGCCTCCTTCCCCCATTTGATGCTTGAAGGAACACACTGAGGTATTTTGATACCTGTTGGGCCTAAAGGGTAAACAGGCCCAGATAGGCTAAATCACTTAGCCCTCTAGCCATAGACCTCAGGAGTCCACCTGGGATAATGGAACTTGGTGTAATACCCATTGATTTCCTAAGTCTGGGAGGGGCTGGCTGGACGTGACAATCTCAGCATCTGGAATGACAGATGGTGTCTAAAGGTCACACCCAGATCCCCTCAGACCCTGAGACATTTCTGTGACCTATCACCTCCAATGAATAAGGAAGACCAGGGAAGAATTGATACCCTGGAATCATGGTGTTGGTGAAGAACATTGCATATACTATGGACCACCAGAAGAATGAACAAATTTGCCTTTAGAAGTACTGCCAGAATGCTGCTTAGAAGCCAGCATGGGCAGACTTCATCTCATGTATTTTGAATGTGTTATCTATCAAGAGGGAAGTGTCCTTGGAGAAGCACATCATGTTTTGTAAAGTGGAGGGTCAGCTACAAAAAGGAAGACCCTCAATGGCATGGACAGACACCGTGGTCGTAACCATGGGCTCAAATATCACAGCTGTGAGGATGGCTCTGGACTGGGCAGGGTTTGCTTCTGTTGGACGTTGGGTCACTATGATTTGCACTGACTCAAAAGACGCCTAACCACATCATCACGCCCCTCTGTGTCTCACACGGTGACTCTCCCCTAGACCTGAGGCCATGGAGACAGCTCTGAGCAGACAGAGAGCCCACAGTGCTGCCACATCTGGGGTCAGCCTCCCACCCTCAGCCAGGGGTTAGCTGGTCAGGCTGAGTCTGAGCTTCCCCTCCCCTCCTGTTCTCCTCAGAAGCCGAGTTGTTTCTAAGGATCCTTACAAAAAAATAATCTTGTCCCTCCTCTTGTTTTTCAGAAGCATCCATTTTTAAATCATTTTGGATTTGGGGACATAGTATTTTCCTTTGAATATTGTCTGGTACAGAGGCATTAAATGAGTCCTGTAGGCTGATCATGTTGTTCTTAAATTCATTCCGATTCAAAGCACCTCCATAGGATTTCCAAGACTGTCTCTCTATGGGAGCAGACTGCCTCATCTTTCTCCCTTGGAGCAGCTGGTGGATTTGAACCACTGGCCTTTCACTTAGACACTGAGTGCTTAACCACTGCCTCACCAGGGTTCCTGCCTAAGTGGGAAGGTACTGAGAATGCACAGTGTCTGAAAACATCCACTGGAACCCACCAACGGTCATAAACATGGCGCACGGCCAGACAGCGCTACCTTCTGTCACACATGGTGGGGTCTCTGTGAGTCAGAGCCAGTGTGGGGGCAGCTAGTGTCAGCTGCCACAACATTTCAGAATAACCTTCTGAAGCCCCTGATGCTTCCAGTTGTGAGCATTTCACGTTGATTTTCCATGATGGGATAGTTAGTGAGCTTTGTCTCTCTTGCACACACACTTCTTGTTGTTATGTGCTGTGGAGTTGGTTCCAACTCATAGCGACCCTCTACAGGGTTTCCCGAGGCTGTAAATCTTCAGGGGAGCAGAAAACCTCATCTTCCTCCCATGTAACAACTGGTAGTTTTGAACTGCTGACCCTGAGGTTCGCAGCCCAATTCGTAACCACTACGCTACGAGAGCTCCTCACACGTACACTTACCCAGTCATATTTCTCTCGCTCTGTTCTTTAAGATGATGATAAAATACTAGCTCTGCTGCTGTTGTTAGCGATCCCAGGCACAACAGAAGGAAGAGCTGCCCGGACCGTCATCATCCCCACAACTGTTACTGCCACTGTGCCTGTCCACCTTGTTAGGGGTCTTCCTTTGCTTCTGTGACCCACCACTGTACCAAGCATGATGTCCTTTTTCAGGGACTGGTCCCTCCTGATCCTATGTCTGAAGTATGTGACATGAAGTCTCACCATGCTCAATGTCAAGGAGACTTCCAGCTGCACTTTTTTTTTTTTTTTTTTTAAATGTTTTATTGTGAATTATGTGATAGTTTACATGGGAGAACATTAGTTTTACATTCATCCTACCTTATATCCGTTTCATTGCCATGGTTACAATCCCCTCCATGCATCACCAAACAACCAAAGGGTATATACCCCGTACGCCTGTCCCCCAGTGGTCAGCACACAGCCCCTCTCCTTCCCTGGGTCTAAAGTCCCCAGCTGCTCCATCTCTCCATGTCATCGTCTCTGCTTCCATCTCATACACCGGCTGCACTTCCAAGACAAATTTGTTCTTTTGACAGTCCATAGTATTTTGAATATTCTTCACAGACACCACAATTCAAATGCATTGATTCTTCTATGCTCTTCCTTCTTCATTGTCCAGCTAAAAAGATAAAATACTAGGCCCCTCCTAAAGGAACCTTGGTAGTGTAGTGGGTTACACGTTGGGCTGCTAACCACAAGGTCAGCAGTTCGAGTCTACCAGCTGCTCTGTGGAAGAAAAATGGAGGTTTCTACTCCTGTAAAGACTTGCAGCATTGGAAACCCTACACAGAACCAACTGGATGGCTCGTAGCAGCACCAGCAGGTCCTTCATATAGAATTTATTCTGTGTCAGGCACGGTTCTAAGCATTTTGTATACTTACTACTCTCCCAGTCCCTAGGCAATAGATTTATAATCCTACTTTGTGAATAAAGAAATACAATGACTCAGCAAACTGCCAGTCCCTCAGCTAATGAGTGATGGATCCAGATTGAAGTTGGGCAGTTCGACTCCAGCTTTTTCTCTTTATTATCTCATGGTACTGCTGGAACCACACCATGCTGTTGTTGTGAAGTGCCGTCAAGTCCATTGCAACCTATAGCAACCCTGTGTAGAGTTTCATGTCAATTCTGACCCATAACGACTCCACAGGACAGAGTAGGACTGCCCCATAGCATTTCCCAAACTGTGATCTTTATGGAAAGAGACTCCTGCAGAAGTCTACTGGTGGGTTTGAACCGCTGACTTTTCGGTTAGCAGTCGAGTACTTAACCAATGAGGCACCTGAGCTCCTAATTATTAATTTTAATTTGCTCTCCGATTGTTGATTCGTCACATAGCATCCTCTCTCTCTTTCTGGCAGGTGGTGTCTTCTCTTATCTGGGAAGACTGATAATCACAATTCTGAATTTTACCTGAAGCATATCTCACTTGCCACATAGCCTTTGCTTTCCCCACATTGTTTTCTTCTTCTTTATGCCCCTGCCTCTTTAAAGCTTCCTCAGCAATTAACAGCCCAGAGCCTAACCCACAGTGTTACTAGGGCTCCTTAGAGAGAAAGTGGAAGACAGAAGGAAAAGTGCTCGTAGCAAGAAGTATGTGGTTATATGATGTGCCTCGGGGTCTAATTGCATCTTATACCAACTTTCAATCAGTTCATCTGTTTGTGGCCCCTCATATCATCTAGACAAGAGATGGGATAAACACTGGGCGACAGACTGTCTGCAATTGAATTTTGGCTCCACCTGTCTGTGTGGCCTTGGGCAGGTCATTTACCTTTGCTGTACCTCAGTTTCATCCTCTGGGAAATGGGGATGATAACAGCACAGGGTTATTGTAATGGGTAAAAGGTGAAGGACTCACGTTGGGCTTCTTGTTAAAGATGGTGGCCTGGACAGGGTATTAACTGCTGTGAAACCTGAAATGATGCTAAAGATGTTTCTCAAAAAGGCATTTCCAGAAGGACAAAGGGCCAGAGATGGGATTGTAGCAATGGCATTTTGGACTCTGGAAAGCAGAGTGTTGGAGGCTTCTGTAGAGTCAAGGAGCCAAGAGGAAAATGAAATAAGCCAACGGGCACTTATCCTATGTTATATGGGGTTACCATGGGCCAAAAGTTGACTTGAGGACATTCAACAACAACAACAATACACAGTAAGTACTTGGAAAATCCAAAGGCAGTGAAATTATTTTGGTGCCCTGGAGTTGCAATATAGGTGAATCTTATGGGCCAAAAAAAAAAAAAAAAAAAAGAAGGAAACCATAGAGTCAGTGTATCAAAAAGAATTGGTGGATGAACACTGGTCATTTCAGGATGTACCCTATAATAAAAAAAAAAAACCCCATAGTACTCAAAGGGAAGTCTAAGCCATACTGTTGTTGTTGTTAAGCACCGTCGAGTTGATTCCAACCCATACCGACCCTATATAGGGTTTCCAAGGAGCAGCTGGTAAGCTTGAACCACCAACCTTGCAGTTCAAACAACTTTGCAATCCGATGCATTAGCCCACAGCACCACACCAGGACTCCAATAAGGTGTACTATGGTGGTGGTGGTACGTGCTGTGAAGTCGGTCCCAACTCATAGCAACCGTGTTTAGGGTTTCCGAGACTGTAAATCTTTACAAAAACAGAAAAGCTTATCTACAGCTGGTAGTTTTGAACTGCTGACCTTGAGATTATCTGCCTGATTCGTAACCACTACACTCACTACCAGAGCTCCTTTGTTGTTGTTGTTATTAAGTGCCATCAAGTCGATTCCAACCCATAGTGACCCTGTATAGGGTTTCCAAGGAGCAGCTGGTGAGCTTGAACCAACAACCTTGCAGTCCAAACGACTTTGCAGTCTGACGCATTAGCCTATAGTGCCACACCAGGACTCCTTTGTTGTTAAGTACTGTGGAGTCGCTTCTGACTCATAGTGACCTGGCGCAGGGTTTCCGAGGCTATAAATCTTTACGGGAGCAGAAAGCCTCATCTTTCTCCTGTGGAACAGCTGGTAGTTTCGAACTGCCGACCTTGAGGATAGCAGCCCGATTCGTAACCACTACACTACTGGAGCTCCTTAGGGCTCCTTTTGTTGTTGTTGTTGTAAAGTGCCGTCGAGTCAATTCCGACCCATAGTGACCCTGTATAGGGTTTCCAAGGTTTCCAAGGAGCAGTCTGACGCATTAGCCCACAGCGCCACACCAGGACTCCTAGGACTCCTTTGTTGTTGTTGTTGTTAAGTGCCGTTGAGTCGGTTCCGACCCATAGCGACCCTGTAACAGGGTTTCCGAGGGTGTAAATCCTTACGGGAGTAGAAAGCCTCATCTTTCTCCCGCGGAGCGGCTGGTAGTTTCAAACCGCTGACCTTAAGGTTCGCAGCCCGATTCGTAACCACTACGCTACCAGAGCTCCTTAACACAGCAAAAAAGAAGCTTCCAGGCATTGATATGTTTTAAAAAGCTGATTTAAAACTGTGGAAGCACTTAGTCATTTATGCCAAGAAATTTGGAAGGCAGCTACCTGGCCAAGTGCATGGAAGAGAGCCATATTCGTGTCCATTCCAAAGAAAGGTGATATACCAGAATTTGGAAATTCTCAAACAATATCATGTGCAAATAACATTTTTCTGAAGATAATCCTAAAACAGTCCTATACGATAGGAAGCTAATAGAAATTCAATCCAAAATCAGAAGAGGATGTGAGATGAGGGATACCATTGTTTTCATCAGATGAATCTTGGCTGGGTGCAGAGAACACCAGGGAGATGTTTACTTATGTTTTTATTGACTGTGCAAAGGCATTAGACTATTTGGACCATAACATACTGTGGATAACATTGCGAGGACTAGGAATTCCAGAACACTTTATTGTGTTTGTGTGACACTTCTACATAGACCAACAGGCAGCCATTCAAACACAACAAGGGGATACGATATGGTTTAAAGTAAAAAAATATGTGCATCAATCAAAGTTATATCCTTTCACTACACTTACTCAATCTGAATGCTGAGTAAATGATCTGGGAAGCTGAAGAAGAACAGAACATCAGCACTGGAGAGAGACTCATTAACAACCTGCGATCTGTGGATAACACAATCTTGCTTGTTGAAAGCAAATAGGACTAGAAGCACCTATCAAAGAAGGTAAAAGATTATAGCTTTCAGTTTGCATTACACGTCAACATATAAAAAAAAACAACAACCCTGCAAAAATCCTCACAACTGAACTGAAAAGGAAACTCATGATAAATGAAGAAAAGATTGTAGTTGTCTAAGATTTCACTTTATTTGGATCTACTAAAATCAATGCCCATGGAAGCAGCAGTAAGGAAAGCAAATAATGTATTATATTGGGCAAATCTGCTACCAAAGACCTCTTTAACGTGTTAAAAATTAAAGATGTTACTTTGAAGACTAAAGGATACCCGACCCAACCCCCAACCTGCGTCATTTTCTGCTTCCTCATATGCATTTGAAGGTTGGACAATAAATAGGGAAGACTAGGGAGAAATTGGTTGATTTGAGTTATGGTGTTGGAGGAGAATAGTGAAAGTACCACAGAGTGCCAGAAGAACAAACCAATCTGTGTTTGAAGAAATGCAGCCACAGTGCTCCTTAGAAACCAGGATGACGAGACTTCGTCTCTCATATTTGGGCATGTTATCAGGAAGGTCCAATCCCAGGAGAAGGACAATATATTTGGAAAAGTGGAGGATCAGCGAAAAAGAGGAAGACACCCCCCAAAACAAGATGGATTGGCCACAGCAATGACTCAGTTGTAACACAGGACGTGGCAGTGTTTTGTGTTTTGTACACGGGTCGTTTTGAGGCACCTCATAACAACATCAGAAAAAGAAACCACATTGAAGAGACTAAAAGCCTTCTGACTCTCCATAAAAGGATTGATACGAGTCAGCTCTGGCTAAGAACGATAGGGAAGGAACGGGGAGGAGCCTGAGTTATTGCTGGAAGCGAGTTTTGAATCACACAGGTCTGGGGAGTTAGGAGAGGGATAAAGTGAAGAAATGGACGTATTCTGATGTTGTTGGGGTTAGCTGCTGATAAGGTAGCCCCCACTCACAGACATTCATTGCACAATGGAAAGAAATGTTCCCCAATCCTGTGCTACCCAGTGATTGATTGGGAATCAGCTAATTGAGATCCATAGAGTTTTCATTGATTGATTTTCGGCCATTCTTCCTAGTCTATCTTCCTCTAGAAACGCTCAAATTTATATCAGTCTTGACCACCACTCCATGTGGGATGAGGCTTTCAGGCAGTGAGCTTTCAAGTGGAGGCTGAGGAGACAAGGGGTTGGTGCTGATTTCCATGTGAGTTTCCACTGACACTCCGTACTATGGCATCCTGCCTGAAATACTCATTGTTAATGTCCAGGGTCCCAATGGGATCATAACCTTAGATGAAGGAGCCCAATGGCGTTGGGCGCTTGGGAAAGAATTTAGGAAGAAGGGGTTTCACTCAGCAAAGAATAGGGTACTAAAAAGTGACCACTTCTAATCGGTTGTCCAGTGTGAACTACAGTAACCACTCTGCCTGCCCCAGAACCATCTCAGCTGCACGCAGAGGCTGTGCAGTGCAAAAGGAAGACCAGGGAAGAATGCAGGCGTTTGAATTAAGGTGTTGGTGGAAAAACAGCGAGTGTACCATGGACTGCCAAATGAAAGAGCAAATCTGTCTTAGAAGAAATACACCCATAATTCTCCTTAGAAGTGAGGATGTCTGGCTTACTTTGGACTTGTCATCTGGACACTGCAATTGCTAGAAAAGGACATCATAAAACCATCCAAACCCAATGCCCTGAAGCCAATTCCAACTCCTAGCAACTCTACAGAACTGCTCCATAGGGTTTCCAAGACTGCCGTCTCTGTGGGAGCAGAGCACCAGCTCGTTCTCCTTGGGATACACTTGTGGGCATGAGCGCTGAATCACTGAGCCACCAGGGTTTCTTGGTACCCATGAAAACCCAACCACCAAACCCACTGCTGTTTAGTCCATTCCAATGCATAGCAACCCTGTGAGAGAGTAGAACTGCCCCGCAGGATTTCCGGGGCTGTAAATCTTACGGCAGCAGGAAGTCTCATCTTTCTCCCTCAGAGCGGCTGGTGGCTTCAAACTGCTGAACTTGTGGTTAGCAGCCGAATGCTTAACCCACTACACCACCAGGACGTCTTTAAAAAGGACGTTGTTGTTGTTGTTAAGTGCCGTCGAGTCGGTTCCGACCCATAGCGACCCTGAACAGGGTTTCCGAGGGTGTAAATCTTTACGGGAGTAGAAAGCCTTATCTTTCTCCCGCGGAGCGGCTGGTAGTTTCGAACCGCTGACCTTAAGGTTCACAGCCCGATTCGTAACCACTACGCTAGTGGTTAGTAAAGTAGAGGGTCAGAGGGAAACCCTCCATGAGATGAATTGACATTGTAGCCATGGCAACGGATCCAGACACATCAATAAAGATGGTGCAAAACAGGGCAATGTTTTGTTCCATTATACATAAGGTCGCCTTGAGTTGGAGGCAACTTGATGGCATCAAGCAAACATCTTACTTCATAAACATGAACAGCCATGGAGCCAGGGACAGGAAACTGTGGAGAGCCACCTAGCGGTGGAATAGAGATACCACAGTTTCACTGGATTTTGTATAACCTTAAGTGCTGCTGAGTCGTTTCATTGGATTTTATATGACATTATTGTTGTTGTTATTGCTGTTAAAATGCCATCGAGTCAAATCCTGTATAGGGTTTCCGAGGAGTGGTGGGTGAATTTCAACTACTGACCTTGCAGTTCAAACCCACCTGGTGGTCCAGTGCTTATCCTACAGCGCCATGGTGGTGGTGGTTATGTGCTGTGGAGTCGGTTCCGACCCATAGCGACCCTGTACAGGGTTTCCGAGGCTGTAAATCTTTACGGGAGCAGGAAGCCTCATCTTTCTCCCGCGGAACAGCTGGTAGTTTCAAACTGCTGACCTTGAGGTTCGCAGCCCGATTCGTAACCACTACGCTACCAGAGCTCCTTTACAGCGCCAGCCATACTAAGTATGAATACATCTGCATATTATTGTATTGTTTATACACCCCATAAGGCCGGCACTATTTTAAAGAGGTCAGCAAACGTTTACAGCAATCCGTACTTGTTTCTCTAGCACATTTACCACAGGTAATTAACTTAACTGCCTGATAAAAAAAATGTAATCGGTGTGTTATAATGCTAACTGTTGTCTGAAAATAATTGATGTTGGCTTCTTGACTATCTTTATAGACATGTCATCAAATCCACATTTGATCATTATTTTGTGATTTGATTAAAGTAAACAGTCAACTCAGGAGATGGGTATCCTGAAAGGATTGATTATTTGCTTTGATTGTTTGGTTTAGAGTTTCACATTGTTAGGAAATAGTAAGAAAGCAGTCAAATTGCTTTCTGATATTGTCAAACATTAGGCAGCTCCACCCTCTATCTTGAGGTGAAGCCTGGGTTGGACGAGATTGTGGGAGGTCATCGGGAAGGACCAGTCCCTGGAGAAGGTAAAGTAGAGACCCCCAATGACATGGATTAACACAGTGGCTTCAACAAGGGTCTCAAACGTAGCGATAATGGAGAGAAGGATGCAGGATGGGGCATCCAAGGAGCGGCTGGTGGGTTTGAACTGCTGACCCTGTAGTTCAAACTGACCTTGCAGTCCAGTGCTTATCCTACAACGCCACACCAGTACTCCACAGCCTTGGAAACCCCATACGAGGTTGCTATGAGTCAGAACCAACACAATGGCATTTAACAACAAATGTCAGCAACTGATCACCAGACGTTTCTTCCTAATCTCCATGAGTCTGCATGCTCCCCTGAAACCTGTCCAGCAATAGCATCATGCACACCTCTGCTGTCACCTGGATGATGGGTGTATGTTGTCCTTGTTGTTGTTAAATGCTGTCAAGTCGGTTCCGACCCATAACGACCCTGTATAAGGTTTCTGAGGAGCGACTGGTTGACTTGAACCACCGACCTTGCAATTCAACTGGGTTTACAGTCTGGCACATTAACCCACAGCGTCACACCAGGACTCCTTAGGGGCTGTCAAGTTAATTTCAACTCATAATGACCCCACGTGACAGAGTTGAACAGCCCCATAGATATTTCGAAGCTGAAGTCTTTATGGAGAGCGGATCGCCAAGGCTTTCTCCTATGGAGCCATGGAGTGAGTTGGAACCAACAAACTTTCAGTTAGTAGCGTAACACTTAACCAGGGCACATGAATAGAACCTCTCCTTTTGAGAACTTAGTTACAAGATCATGTGGTCTCTTCTCAGGAAAGGGAAGATTTCATAGGGGTGGGGAGATGGGAGGGTGAGGGGGGCATTTATAAAGGCCACAGGGAATGCAGCTGGGAGGGCCCCAGCCTGGAGCAGCTATTCCCAAGCACGAACAGCCCTGTGCTGGGCTGCTAACCAAAAGGACAGCGGTTCAAACCCACCAGCTGCTTTACGGGAGAAAGATGACTGTCAGCTTCTATAAAGATTTGCAGCCTCAGAAAGTCTATGGAGCAGCTCTGCTCTGTCCTACAGGGAACCTGGGAGTCAGAATGGACTCGCTGGCCTGGATTAACAGCTCCTAACCCAGACCTGGAAGGAGCTCTGGTAGCGTAGTGGTTATGAATCAGGCTGCGAACCTTACGGTCAGCAGTTCGAAACTCCCAGCTGTTCCGCAGGAGAAAGATGAGGCTTTCTGCTCCCGTAAAGATTTACAGCCTCAGTAACCCTGTACAGGGCCACTATGAGTCGGAACCGACTCCACGGCACATAACCACCACCAACAACAACCCAGGCCTGGGGTGATGCTATAGGATAAGCACTGGACTGCTCACCATAAGATCAGTGGTTCAAACCTACCAGGTGTTCCTTGGAAACCCTCTACAGGGTCACTATGACTTAGAACTGACTCAAAGGCACTTAACCACCACAACAACCACCTAGTCCTGGTGTGGTGCTGTAGGATAAGCACTGGACTGCTAACCACCAGGTTCAGACCCACCAACCGCTCCTTGGAAACGCTCTACCAGGTCACTATGAGCCAGAACTGACTCGATGGAACTTATAACAACAGCAACAGACCAGTCCAGGGGAATCTTCTGCTACACTTGCCTTTGGCATGTGCTTGAACCCAGCTAGGAGAGGATTCAGCCCTAAAGTCAGTTCCTTTCCCACGTCTTCCGGGCCCCTGGACTGTGCTTCCTGCTCCCACCACCCCCGCCAGCCTGAGCTTTGCCCAGTAGACGGGTAGGCACCTGTTCAGTCCAGGCCTTTGCCGGTGACAGCCTCTGAGCAAGCTGACTTCCAGCCAAGGCATGCCGGTCCCTCATGGACATTAGCACCTGGTACTGCTTGTCTGTGGGAGAAAGATGAGGCTTTCTGTTCCCATAAAGATTTACAGCCTCGGTGGCACACAACCACAGCAACTGCTTGTTTCATCTTTCTATCCAAAGGTATTGGATGTGATACCTCACATTCACATCTCTCCACGAGCCATGAAAGTAAGAGTGCAGATGTACTGGAAACATCCATCCATCCATCCGTTCAACACAATTTACTGAGTGCCTACGGTATGCTAGGCTCTGTACTAGGCACTGGGGAAATAGTGAAGAACAAAACAGATTCCCTGCTAAAGTCAGACAGTTAACTAGTAATGACGTCACATTCCAGGTACAGACTCTAAAGCATGGTCCAAGGCCACCCAGGAGTCCAGGGATCAGAGGCGGAAATAAAATCCGAATTCTCAACAACGAAAATCTATCCAGACAGTTCAGCTTCTAACATTAGTATGATCGCAGCACTGCGTGTGTATGTACTTGTAGACAATTAAATGTCTGCTGAGGAGCATAGGTTCTGGGGCTGTCTCTGTGGCTCCTAACGCCTTGTTGTTGTTGTTGTTGTTGTTAGGTGCCATTGGATCAGCTCTTACAGCAACCTGCAGAGGCACAACACAACAAAACACTGCCCAGTCCTGCACCAACCTCACATTTACTATGATTGAACACATTGTTATCACTACTGTGCCAATCCATCTCACGGGGGTCTTCCTCTTTTTTGCTGATCCTTCACTTTACTAAGCATGATGTCCTTCTCTAGGGACTGGTCCCTCCTGACAACATGTCTAATGTATGAGAGATGAAGTCTGACCATCCTGGCTTCCAGGGAGCATTCTGGCTGCACTTCTTCCAAAATAGATTGTTTGTTCTTTGGGCAGTTCACAGTACTTTCAAATATTCCTAACACCTTAGGTACTCCAATCTCTAAATCCAGTGGTTCTCACAAAAATATACAGCATTTGTCTCACTGGGGAACTGGGGAAAAAACTGGGAGCAGAATCACAAGAGATACATACACACCAGTGTTCATTGCTGCACTGTTCCCAACAGATGGAAACAATCCAAGTGCTCATCAGCAGAAGCATGAAATAAGGACATGTGTTCTCTCTGTGTCATGGAACATTCCTCAGCCACACAGCAGAATGAAGATCTCATTCATACATGCTTCAGCATGCGAGACCAAGAAGATGAATAATGTCCCACTTACATGAAGTATCCAGACCAGGCAGGTATAAGAGTCCAGAGGTTGTTATTGGTCACCAGTGGTACGCAGAGGTGGAATCATTGCTCGGAGGGTGAGCATTTCTGTGAATAGCTGTAGAAAAATTTGGAAATGGATGCATAATACGGTGTAGAGATATCATTGAATGATACGGGTAAAAAGGGTTGAAGTGACAAATGTTTTATGTCTGTATGTGGATGCTCAGCACAATGAAAGACACTCATTCAGAGTGGGAGTGACCAGGCTGCTTCGGCTACCTGGGATGCCCAGCAATGTTCCGTGGACACTGTCCCCGGGGGCAAGAGGAAACCCAGGAAGTAGGCTGTTGGCTCTGCCAACTTGAGATTACCTTTAGCAAACAGTCTTCATTTTATAGAGCAAATAGGATCACCCAGGTAATTTACGGAGCCAGAGGGGAGGGACTTTAGCCATCATTAATGTTTTACCACTGTTCTCAAACAGTGTAGCCTTTTGCCCTGACACCAGCTCCACACTGAGTGTAGTTCCTGAGTTGGTTCTGGGTCCTGACTCTGTCCCTGTGCCAACACCAGGTTCTGTTCAATCTGGATGAGCAAGTAAGCAGGGAAAGAGAAACTTTACAGTATGTAACAGGGCAGAGCCAGATTTCTAAGCCAGAGATTGCCCGCTGTGGGGCCACCACTCAAAATGTTACATAAAAATCACCCAAGATCCAAGGGCAGGGATAAAACCAGAATCAGAGATGAACCATGGGAATCAATCCTGATTCTCTAGCTTTCAATGTTAACTTCACCCCTGTTACTTACATATACGTATTTAACAACATGCTTGTATTTCCAACGTAATGTTAATTAATGTTTTTGTTTATGTCAAGTGTAATACGAAAGTGAAATAACAAAGACTTGTGTTAGAATTTGTCAGTTATCAAATCTGTGAGTGACTTCGCTACAGTCAGACAATATTTTCAAGCACTGGATGCATATATTTTCCATGTTGAAGCTACTCAAGCGTGGCAACATAATGAGGTTGGCCCAGGATCGTACAGTGTTTCATACTGCTGTGCATAAGGTCGCTATGAGTCGGTACTTAACAACAACAACAATGTCCCCTAGCGTCACTCAACATGAATCTTTCAGTTAGCAGCTGAGCGCTTTAACCACTGTGAAGCTTATAACTATAATTCTGACACCAAGTCTTTCTTTTGTCTTTCAACAAACCTCTTCAGTCTCTCTAACACATTCTGGTGTGGCTCCATAGGACATGTGCTTTGAACTCTAAGGCCCGCTGTTCAAACCTACCAGCTGCTCCTCAGAGACTCTACATAGGGTCACTATGATCTGGAACCGATTGGATGACAGTTAACAACAACACACATTCTTATGTTCATCAACCCAAAGTGAGATGTCCACATCATGCTGAAGTGAAATTGACTTTCATAGTGTAGCAGACCTGGGACCCTCTTGCACTGCCCCTCACCCCCTTAAACAAAGAACAGCATGTTTTCCCCTAGCCACTCTGTGCACATAAAACAGGAAAACCGAAAGGCTGAAACAAACCCTGCAAAAACTGAATAACAGGAAGAGTGTTTAGCTGAAACATTTCCACCCCACTGCTAGCAACCTGCTTATGCACCCATATGTAACCAACCTGTATATAAACTCACTTTCCACGCACTCGGGGTCAGAGTGGTTTAAGCATACCTGATGCTCTGTCCACTGGCAATAAACCTTGCCCTCCTGAGATCCAGGACTGAGTCTCTTACTCTGCACCTGGCCCCAACAATATGTGTCAATTTCAACACAACGAACATAGCTCACAACACCAATAGCAACAGTGGATGTAGGAACAGTGATTTAATCCATGCACCATTTACAGAAGACTTTCTATCATGGAGCCATGGTGGTACCATGGATAGGCAGCTTGGCTGTTAACTTAGAGACCACTGAACCTTTAAGTTAAATTAGAATAATGCAGATTCATTGCTATTTGAATTTATTTCCTAGTAATGACTATGTTTCCTAACTGGCTTAGAAGGTTCCTGAAAATGTAACAATCACTTCTTTGGGGGGGGGGGGGGGGCAGCAGATCATCAAACAGAAGCATCAGCCACCGAGTGGCTACGCATTAGGCTGCTAACCCCAAGGCCAGCAGTTCAAATCTACCAGTCTCTGCTTTCTGCTTTCGTAAGGGGTCACTCACTGAGTTGGAACCAACTCAACAGCACACAATCACCATCACCAATGAAGAAAAGTAGGTAATGCAACTGTATGTAGATTTTTGTCATCACCCAAACAGGGGGCTAACAGCATCCATGAAGTCCTGGTGTGGTACTGTAGGACTACTAACTCCAAGATGAGCAGTTCAAACTCACCAGCTGCTCCTTAGAAACCCTCTACAGGGTCCCTGTGAGCCGGAACCGACTGGATGGTACTTAGCAACACGCATACCCTCAACCCGTAACTGTGAAGGAAAGAGAGTTATTCTTCCCAACACAGCAGTTGTATTTCCCATCCCTGTACCCCTCTGCTTGTAACTTGGCCAGAGTCTGAACCTGGACTCTACCTCTTCAATTCTAGTTCCTTAGGTCACAGTCCTGCCGCTCCCACCCCTGTTCCTCTGGGGCCTGTTTGGTGGGCTAGGGCAGGCCTACTGCCGGAAGCACACTCAACTATTCAGAGGAAGTGCTGGAATTAGGAGGAGAATGCCAGCCATCAGCTAAAAGCCTGCCCTGGGTTATGGCATGAGAACCAAGGTGTCACCTTTAAAGGCGTTTCATTCTCACTGATAATAGATGTAACCCAAACTTTAATGATTTATTGTTGTTAAGTGCCATCGAATTGGTTCCGACTCATAGTGACCCTGTACAGGATTTCTGAGGAGCGGCTGGTGGGTTTGAACCGCTGACCTTGTGGTTAGCAGTCCAGTGCTTGTCCCACAGCACCACACCAGGATTCCTAAATCTCAAATTTGAATTTCACAGGATATTTCCAAGGACACACACTGGCTATTTTTGCTTTGTCAAATGACTCAAATGAAATAAAACTGTTTTTATTCCCACCCAGTGTGAGTAACTGCGTGCCCTTTGGCTGTTGAAGTGGAAATGTATTTTTTTTCCCGTGATATCTGAAGACAGGCTCATTGCTCAGAAACAGCCCACCTTTAAATATATGTTGTTGTTAAGTGCCATCGAGTCAGTTCCAACTCATAGCAATCCTGCATAGGATTTCCAATGAGTGGTGGGTCAGAACTGCCCACTTTGTGGTCAGCAGTCCAATAGCACCAACAGCACAATGATAGAGTACATGAGAAAAGATTCAGTGGTCATCTCAAAAGTAAGGTAATTGTGATACCATGTCCAGTTACCACCTTACCATGATACAGACAATCTCAAGCCCAGCATCATGAGATGTCCACTAAAGCATTATCATTTAACACTTGCCAGGCAGTCCTAGTCTGGTACTGCAGGATAATGCACTGGACTGCAAGGTCAGTTTGAATCACAAGGTGGGCAGTTCAAATCCACCAGCCACTCCTTAGAAACCCTATACAGGGTCCCTATGTGTCAGAACCAACTCGATGACACTTAACAATAACAACAAAGGCAGTGCTAGAAGATATAACTAAGTAAGAGAAAGAAAAATGATGTAGAAAGTGGAAAAATGGATACATGTATAAGTACTATAGAAACTCTTCATTAAGTTGTAAACAGGAATAAAAATAAGATGAAGTAAATATGGAATCATCAGTAAGATGCCATGATGAAATTCCCAAGTTCTATCTCCACAAGGTGACCTCTTATAGGGCGCAGAGAACAATGGACTCTCCTCCCATAGCCACGACACTCGCATGATGGACCTACGGAAGCAGGGAGAGCAGGTAGGAAATCTTACAGACTGTCTCGAAGGCTCTCAGGCTACGATATCCCAGCCAGCCATTAATGGGCATGCCTCAGAAAACTGCTGTCTGGGAGTTTCTGTTCTTCCGGCCCTGGCTGGGGTAAATGGCTCCAAACCCACTTTCAAATACATTTTGCTTCTGACTCAGCAGTTCAGCTGTCAGAGGTACTTGAGGTATTCAATAAACATTGGCATCTGAACACTTAAACCCAGGCACATGATGAACTTAAGCTCTGCCTGGCTAGAACTGTTTGTAGGCAAGAAACCTTCAGATTTCAGATTCTGAAGCCATGTGTAACAACTGGATGAGCAAGATATAAACGAACATACATTTTGGAGGTTGTTTGCTTTTTTGACTCAGGGATCCTGAAAAAAATGGGCAGACTCATAATTTCATTGATTTTAGTGGTAGGGGATGGAGTCTTGAGGTATAACCATCTGGTTTCCAAGAGGGATCTGGAGAAGTAAGAATACAGACAGCGTTGACTCACACCGGATTGTCACCTAGGGTTTGAGTGACTGCAACGCTGTCAGCATTGATGTGCCCAGATGGTTTATTGAGATTCAAAAAACAACAGCAAAACCCAAATCTGTTGCATTGGAATCAACTCCGTCTTGTAGCAACCCAAGAGGACACAGTAGAATTGCCCCCATAGGATTTCCAAGACTGTCATTTTTATGTAAAGGAGTCCTGGTGACACCATGAATTAAGCACTGGGCTGCTAACAGAAAGGTCAGCAAATCTACTCCTGTAAAGATTTCCAATCTCAGAAATCCTATGTAACAATTCTACTCTGGTCTATGTGTTACAAGTCGGTATTGTCTCAGCAGTGGGCTTAATTTGGCTCTGGTTTCATCTTTGCAGAAGCAGACTGCCATATCTTTCTCCTGTGGAGTGGCTGGTGGGTTGGAACTACTGACCTCTCAGCAGCCAAGCCAAGCATTAGCCCATGTGACACTAAGGTGACCCTATAGGACAGACTGCCCCATGGGATTGGAGTTGTCATAGCACTGCTTTAAGGAAAACTCTTCTGACAATGAATGCATGGTTCTGAAGGAGGAAACATTCCATTGATGAGTCTTAGATAAGCTGTTTCTGGTCAATCGAATGCTCAATGCATCTTGTTCCAGGTTAGGAGTCTGGAGCAATGGACTCAGCATGCCAGGTGTTTCAGTTGCCCTACCTCTCCCTCTCCCTCTCCCAGAATCTCAGTGAATCATCTCAATGGGTCATACTCACCTCCATAACCACCTCTTTTGTACGGGTATCTTCACGTAGCAGGCCCTTCCCTCCCACTTCTGGAGAGTTGTAAGCCCAGCAAGACAAGACATGTAACTAAGTTTCATATCGAACATGCTATTACTTCAGTCCTTATCCAATTCCCGCCATTCCCCCCCCCCCCCCCCACCCCCAGGTATGGAGTACTATACTGAACCAAGAAAGTTGAACGAAGTTTTTGAACCAAAGACTCTTTTATGAGCTGATGAAGGTGTGTAGTGAGGGCCACAGTCAGTAAGCTTGCCATTAAACACCACCAATAAACCCACTGCAGGAGAGTCAAATCTGGCTCATTGTGACATACAGATGGAATTTTCAAACATGACGACTGGAATGGTAGGGCCAACAAGCATATCCAGAAACTAAAAGTCGGGATGGAAACACTTTGTCATTGGGAAGAATCGGTCAGGACGTCAACAAGTTGTTCCTAGGGAGAATATGTATAACTGAACTGGCACCACTCAGCTAGGAATAAAACCCACTCCCCACCCACCAGCCATCTTTACATTTCAAAGGACCTCAAAGCTGAAGCCAAATCAGTCACTAACCCTTTGCCTTTCCTTTTTTTCTTTATGCATAAAAGTCTCTAACTTGATAGAGACAGCGACAGGCTTTGTGTTTGTATTTCGCTCAGTGAATTGCTGGCAGGGTTTACCCGGTGCCCCCTTGGACATTGGTTACATTTTTCACACGGTGTTATCACTGTGATGTATTCTGTTCTGGTTGTTTCAGTTCTCATAATCTAGTTTCCCTGCTTTGCTTTAGAGAAATTGTTGACCATTTATTTGGTCTCTTAAGGAGCCCTGGTGTGTAGTGATTAAGTACTCAGCTGCCAGCTCAAAAGTCCTCAGTTTGAACCCACCAGCTGCTCTGCAGGAGAAAGATGCGTCGGTCTGCTACCGTAAAGGTTTATACCCTTGGAAACCCTATGGGGCAGTTCTATCCTGTCCTATTGGGTCACTGTGAGTCAGAACCCACTCAAAGGCTGTGGGTTTGGTTTGATCGCCTGTAGATGATTTTCCTTAAAGAAACTCATCACTCATGGGTGATGTTCTTTATTTTATGAGCCAATCTATTATTTAGCTCAAAAGGGTACTTTAAAGATAGCCTTCTCATAACATGACTCACTTGATTTGACCTGGCATGCTGATCATCAACATGCACACCAACTTGATTTCAGAGGGGCACAGAGAAGAGCGATGGGTGGGCCTCAAACCAGCTCCTTCAGAGCCCAAAGCTGAGAAATGAAAAGTGCAGCTACAGGATAGACTGAAACTAGTCATTTATTCGAGGATTCTTGTCTCTTAGTGGGAAACGCTATGTCAAAATTCCAATCTGGGTGCTGAGAGGATTAAATTATTAAGAGATGGGTCACTGCTTCTGGGCCTTTTCAGAGCTAGAAAATATGTCTTCTTTTTCCCCCATAAACATTCCAATTTTTTCAGAAGGAAACAAGAAACTTATAGCAATAAATTTCTACATTAGAAAAGCGCAAAGATCTCACATCAATCATGGATTACAACGCGGACATGAGACATTGTAGATGTTGAGCGCCAAAGAGTCCATTCCGATTTTATTTATTCAGTGGGAATCTAATTTGTTGTGTAAACTTTCCCCTTAAGCACAATGAAATATTCATTGAAAAAAAAGATGAAGCAGGTGTGGCACACATTGAAGAATGCAATAAGAGTATCTGTTGTTAGATGCTGACAAGTTGTTTTGGATTCATAGGGACCCCATGGACAACAGAACAAAACACAATCTCGTCCTCCACCATCCTCACAATCATTGCTGTGTTTCAGCCCATTGCTGTAGCCACAGCCTAGCTCGTTGAAGGTCTTCCTCTTTTTCACGGATCCTCTACTTTACCAAGCATGATGTCTTTGCCAACGACTGGTCCCTCCTTATAACATGTGTCTATTCAGATAACTTTATATGAGTGAAGCCTCGCCAACCTTGCTTTGAAGAACATTTTAGCTGTACTTCTTCCCAGACAGATGTGTTAATTCTTCCAAGGCAGTCAATGCATTTTCGATATTCTGCTTCCATGAAGATTTAGAGACTTGGAGACTCTATGGGGCAGTTCTACTATGTCCAGTAGGGGGCACTGAACAGCAATAGGTTTTGGCCTTCGTTATCTATGAGGGGGCTTTCAATATTTGTGGAACAATTCCAGTAGCTTTACATTCCATTTCCCCCCAAACTTTTTGAATACTGCTTGTACTATTTGAAACCAGGCTTGCCTGTAAACACCAGGGAGCCAGAGCTGTGTGCATGAAATGGAAGGAATATTTACTCTGGTACTCTGGTACCTCCATCTGAAGCCAGCTGGAACGTCTAGAGGGATTACTAAAAAACGTTCTCCCTAACTACCTAGGCTTGACTTTCGGTACCTTTTTAAAAGTCAGAACAGGCATTTGCCAGACGCCATAAAAAAGTCATTCCATATGCAAAACAATGGCACCGTCTTATCATCTTGACGGAAGCACATCTGCCTTGAATCTGTTTCTTCCTTGAATGTGTCCTGAATCAGCTTTTATGAGGGTCGAGGCAGGAGGAGGGTGTTGTAAATATCCCCTTCTATTTGAATCTGGGAGTTAACAGCTCCCCACCCTGCCCCCTCTGTGGTGACTGAGAACACAGGACGCAGCGTTCCTTTGGGGAAGAGGGGAACTCCAGGAAGCTGGGATCTTTGTGCTGGTGGCTGTGATGTGGACCACAGGCCACTAATCACATTAGCACGAGAGCCAAGAGGTGGTCAGCAGACAGTGGCATAAAGAGGAGGGAAGCACAACTAATCGTGTTAACAGAAAAGCTGAGAGAGACCCCTTTTACACAGCTACTGAAAGCGTCCCTGTTTTCCCAGGGACCACCAGGGCATCTTTGGTGGTTCTGGGCTGGTGTTCAGCCCCTCCAAACCCTACAGCCACCGCAGCTCAATCAGAACTGGCTTAACCCAAACTGCACTCAGTCTTGTTGCTGGGAGATAGACTGACTCAGAGAGATCCTGTAGGACAGAACAGAACTGCCCTATAGGGTTTCTGAGACTTTAATGTTTACAGAGGCAGACAGCCACATCTTCTCCTGCGGAACGGCTGGCGGGTTTGAACTGTCAACCTTTCAGCGAGCAGCCAAGTACTTAGTCGTTGAGCCACTAGGCCTCCTTGTTGTTACTGTTAAGTGCCGTCGAGTCAGAGCAATTCTGTTTAGGGTTTCCAAGGAGTGGCTGCTGGATTTGAACTGCCAACTTTGTGGTTAGCAATCCAGTGCTTATCCAACAGCACCACACCAGGACTCCAGGGCAAAGCAAAGTGATAATGGCCCCAAGACAGTCCCTGAAATAAGAAATAGTGTCATTTTCCCTGGCCACTCAAAATAGTTGCCTCCCCTTGCCCTATATACGTACATGGGATCCTGTGTGGTGCTGTGGGTTAATGCGCTAGACTGCAAGGTCGGTTTGAACCGCAAAGTCGGCAGTTCAAGCTCACCAACTGCTCCTCGGAAACCCTATACAGGGTCGCTATGAGTGGGAACAGATTCAGTGGCACTTAATAAAAATAAGTGTAAAAGAGTTTTATTCAAAGTATTCAAAAAGCATAACATAACTTTGATTTTGTTTTAGACCATCTCCACCTGCCCCTGTGAGGTACTTTCTTCTGTATTTTGTGTTCCCCTTACAGGTAATTAACTAACCTGGACCCACAGATGTGTAATCCTAAAGTAGCCATTAAGCAAAACCTCAGCTACAGACAGATGCCTTAAGACGTGGCACTTCCCTTGTAGGTCTCTAGAGTCTTAAAGACCCTCTATGTAAGGAGCTCTGGTAGCATTGTTGTTGTCAGGTGCCATCGAGTCGGAACCGACTCATAGCGACCCCATGCACAGCAGAACGAAACAATGTCCAATCCTGGGCCAACCTCACTACCGCTGCCACACTTGACGCCATCAATGATGCCACCTGACTGATCCATCTCGTAGCATAGTGGTTATGAATTGGGCTGCCAACCTCAAGGTCAGAAGTTCGAAACTACCAGCCGTTCTGTGGGAGAAAGATGAGGCTTTCTGCTCTCGTAAAAGATTTACAGCCTTGGAAATGCTGTGCAGGGTCGCTATTGAGTCGGAACCGACTCCATGGCACATAGCCACCACCTCCACCACGTAAGACTGGAGTACACGGTTGAGCAGTTTAGTGATTTGACACACAGTTATGTCCACAAGAAGGAGCACTGGTGGTGCTGTGGGTTAAGTGTTGAGCTGCTGACTACAAGGTCGGTGGTTTAAACCCATCAGCTGCTCTGAGAGAGAAAGACGAGATGGCCCGCCTCCAGGAAGATTTCCAGTCTTGGAAGTCCCAAGAAACAGTTCTACTCCATCCTATGAGGTTTTATGAGATGGAACCCACTTAATGGCTGTGGGGTTTGTGTGTTGAGGTGGGGTGGAGTGGGGTGGGGTTATGGATTCTGTTTTAGTGTGGAGGTGGGGTTATGGTCAGAATGACTGTTTCATAAATGACATGTCTTCATTTCTAGGCAATACAAAGGAAATGATGCTTCCTATAAAAAATTTTTTTAGTTTTTAAATTTTAATCTTTTATATACAAAAGTGCCCAATAAAATCATTGCTGTTGTGTGCTGTTGAATCAGTTCTGACCCATACAGACCCTGTATAAGGTTTCCAAGAAGCAGCTGGCGGGCTTGAACCATTGACTGTGTGGTTAGCAGTCCAGTGCTGACTCCGCAGTGCCACAGCTTATTAAATGAGTTTACGGTGTAGACTCATCCATCCACCAAACAGACAATGAACAGAACACCGCAGGACCCGCTGGTCTCTGTGTTCCCCGACACTTCCCTCTCCCTCCCCACCAACGTCACTGCTATCCTGTCTTCTGTGACCATCGGATCCTCTCTAGTTGATTGTGGAACATCCTTTATACTTCTTGCTACTTCTACTGCAAACCAAAAACCATACCCACTGTCAATAAGTCAATCTCAACTCACAGTGGTCCTACAACAACTGAGTAGAACTGCCTGATGGGGTTTGAATAGATTGTGGAATAGATTGCCTGAGCTTTCTCCCTTGGAGAAGCTGGTGGGTTTGAATCACTGCCTTTTCTATTAGCAACCCAATGTGAACTCAGTGCATGACCAGGGCTCCTTGTGTATTCAACCTTAAAGGACAAGAGTTCATAAATAGCAGGTCTATGCTCGTTTGTCTTGCTCCATATTACCAGCTGCTGTGAAATCAACCCTAGCTCATGGCACCTCCGTGTACACCAGAGTAGAACTGTACTCATAGGATTTTCAATAGCTGATTCTTCCGTCGATCACCAGACCTTTCTTCCTAAGGACTTTTCACTGCACTCAAACCTCCAACCTCTTAGCTGCCAGCTGGGTGTGTTAGCTGTTTTCTCCACTCAGGACTTACGTCGTGGTGGTGGTGCTGTGCCGTGGAGTCGATTCCCACTCATAGCGACCCTTTACAGGGTTTCTGAGGCTCATCTTTTTCCCATGGAGAGCCAGGCGGACCCCAGCTTCTAACCTTGTGGTTAGCAGCCCAACACGTAACTCACTACGCTACCAGGGATCCTTAAGGAGTCATATATAACCATAGCTTACTCCTTTTCATTGCTGCAGGGTTAGCCAAAAGGTCCCTGGCAGCAGAATGGTTAAAGTACTTGGTTAACTGAAAGGCTGATGATTCAAACTCACCAAGTGTCAGTCTGCTTCCATAAAGACAGTCTTGGGAACCCTATGGGGCAGCTCTGGGCTCTTATAGCATCACTATGAGTTGAAATTGACTTGATGACGTAAGGTGTGGCTATCCAATCTGCCAGCGGTTCTACAATGTATTTTTCCATTAGCTGCTGATGAACATTAATTTTGTTTCCAGTCTATGACTGCTGTGGGCAATAGTGCTAAGAAGGTCTTTTGTATTTGTTACTTGTATTCAGGTAGGCAGACACACACATACATGCACATTTCTCTGGTGTTTACTTCCGGGTCAGAGCATACAAGGAAGGCTTCAAAATGTTTATAAGGAAAAAATCCACTCTCTTTTCATTCCACTTTTCCATAAACCTTCTGAAGCCCCCTTGTCTCTATCTACCTTTACCTTTGGTTGATAATGCAGAGCTGTTTTCAAAGCATTTCTGTCTGTTAATGTTGACAGTCTATACATGTATCCAGTATCGAATGTAAAAGGAATCAAAGGGATATTGTGAAAAGTGTGTTTCCCTCCTAGTTCCATTCGTTTCTCTCCTCCATTTCTCCCTGCCCATAATCTCCTACATTTGGAAAATGACTAGGAAAGTGTTCACTTTTAAAGAGCAAAGAAATCGCTTGTGAGGACGTCTCCCTCTCAGCCTCCGGGAGGAGCACCCAGGGAAGGTACCAAGCATCAAAGGACAAATGGGGGTTGTGTTGCCTGATTAGAGAATATTTCTTAATTTTTTTTTAAGGGCATTGCTTAAAAATAAAAGGTGCCTCATAAAAGTGGCATCGAAAAGGCTCAAAACAAACTCACTGTGCTAGGTTTCTGCCACTATACATCTTTACAAATGCAGAAAGCCTCATCTTTCTCCCTCAGAGTAGCTGGTGGGCATGAACTGGCAAACTTGCAGTTAGTAGTCCAGTGCTTATCTTATAACTCGACCAGAGTGAAAGGGTTCCCGGGGTGAGGCAAGTGGTTAAATATCTTGACTTCTAATTGAAAACTGGAGGTTCCAGTCTACCCAGAAGTACCTCAGAAGAAAGGCCTGGTGATCGGCTTCTGAAATATCAGTCCTTAAAAAGCCTATGAAGGTAACTGATAAGGGGAAGTGAGGGTAAAACAGCAATGAAGCTGTAAGCTAAGTCCAACCATGTTCAATAGGTTCCTGGGAACCTGGGTCGAGACTTGGTTGGCTAGCAGTGTGGGAAGACCTGGGGACTCCTGGGCCTAGAGTCAGTGACATAGCCACTGAGGACTAGAGTGGAGAGTGAAGCGTCCAGCTGATAAGAAGAGAGGGCATATGCACAAGAACATCCACACTTGCAGATAATACCCACTTGTCCTGGCTTCAGTGACTGGATGTTCAGATCTCAACTAGAAGAAGAAAGAAGAGGAAAAAAGAGTAATCTGATACAATTTGATGAACAAATTTGACACATCTATGGATGCAGTAGCTCAAAAGAGGAAACAAATCTTTACAGCGAGGATCATTCCATCCCCTCCATACACAGAGTAGACAGGGATGGGCAACTTGGACATTGGCTACCCAAAATGGGGAGGGGGGGGGCTACAAAGGCAAGAAGTGACTGGCTTAGAAACTTTCAAGAGGGAGCCTAGATCCAGAGGGTGTGGAGGAAGGTAGACTCTCCACTGAGCAGTATCCAATCTGTCTGGGTGGGGCTAATGAAAGGAGATGGGGATAGGTCCCTTGGTGTACAATGGTGAATAATTGTTATCAGGACTGACTGTGAGGGTTGGAAATGTAAAGATAGACATTTTGTAACAAAAGTAGAGAAGTGGTTGACTTTGCAGGCCAGGAGCGGAGGTCCCTGGGACCATCAAGGGAGAAGAGCGGAGAGCGGGACCGTACCTAGAGAAGCAGTGACACCAGAGATGGAGGCAGAGATGATGGCGTGGAGAGATGGATCAGTTGGGGATTCTAGACCCAGAGAGGGAGAGGGGCTGTGTGCTGATGACCGGGGGTGGGGGAGGGCAGGCTTGTAGGGTATACCCTTTGGTTGGTTGATGATGCATGGAGGGGATTATAACCATGGCAATGAAACCATATACAATAGGATGAATGTAAAGCTGATGTTCTCCCATGTAAACTATCACATAATTCACAATAAAGCATTTTTTTTTAAAGCCTGTGAAGCACAGTTATACTTTGACACACATGGGTCAGCAGGAATCAGCATTGACTTGGCCACAACTTTTTTCTGGGGGCGGGGGGGGGGTTATTTTCTGCTTAGGATACTTTATTTATTTATTTTTCCTTTGAAATACTTAAGAATTTTAAGGACCACCTGAAGCAATCCCTGAGTTGCTAGGTTGATAGTTACAAAATATAAAATTTAACCCCAACTCATCTGGCATGCAAACTGGGGCACACCTATATTGGACCTGGAAGGCTCAGAAAAGGGTGTACGTGACTTCCAGGTAAATGGTTAATGGAGAAAATACTCAGCAAATGCTTTTGGCCCTGAGCCAAGTTACAAATCTCTTGGAATGATGCTCTCTTCTGATTGCAAGAGTTCTTATTTAATGCTTTCGCTCCTTGCTGACTCCAGTAAAAAAAAAGTCCTAGTTTGCTCCACATGTCCAAACTTTTACAACTGGATCCCTTTCTCTTCCTTTAACTGTTGTTATGGGACATTTTTTAAGTCACATAAAAGTAAAGAGAAGGATAAAATGTATCCATTCACCCAACTTTAATGATTATCAATCTATAGCCAATATCTTTCCTTCTCAGGCTTGTTTCGTTGTTATTAGGTGCCATTGAGTAGCTACCCTGTGCACATCGTGCTTGGTAAAACAGAGGTTAGTGAAAAACAGGAAGATCCTCAGAGAGAAGGACTGACCTAGTGGCAACAGCATGGACCCGTATACAGATCCTGAGCCTTCCTTAAACAATTCTCTTTGTTTCTATGTTATTGTTGTTGTTAAGTGCCGTTGAGTTGATTCCAACCCATAGCGACCCTGTATGGGGTTTCCAAGGAGCAACTGGTGAGCTTGAACTGCCAACCATGTGGCTCAAAGAACTTTGCAGTGCAGCGCATTAGCCCACAGCGCCACACCGGGACTATTTCTATGGGGTAGTGTATTATTTCATTTCTGCATATTGGTGTATTTTCCCATTTTTTATATTATCAATTTCTAGCTTCCTTCTACTGTGATCAGAAAAGATGCTTCAATCTTTAAGACTTTTAAAAAGTACGGTTTATTTTATTTTTGTTGCTGCGGCTCAACACAGCAGAACAAACACAAATTCAACAATCTCTTCATGTGCAATTCAGTGACATTGCTTACGTTCTTCAAGTTGTGCAACCATGTACCCATGTTTTGTAGAATTTGTTTTGGAGCCAGTAAATATTTTATATAGTCACAAAGCAGCAATTCCTCAAAGCTGACTGTAAAATGAAATAAATGTACCATTGCATGCATCCACACAGAAAGGAATTCTTTCAAGGGGCTTTGAAAACACTGGGGAGACTTGACAGCGCTGTGAGATCAGCACTGGACTGCTCATCACAAGGTCGGCAGTTCAATCCCACCAGCTGCCCCACGAGAGAAAGATGAGCTTTCTACTCCTATAAAGATTTACAGCCTCGGGTGGCTAGGAGTCAGAATTGCCTCAATGGCTGTGCGGTTTAGGGTTTGGTTTTTTAAAAGCTAGGATTTGACTTCAAATTCTCGGTGGCGTACACCCTGAGGACATTTCCTCAAAACCCTGAAAAATCGTCTTAAAGTGTCTTTAGTTATCTTGTTGTCGATGGCTGGTGTTACCATTCTGAGACCGTGCTCTGAGTATATTGTGAGATGACTGAACAACAGAATTCCATTATTGATGGGAGATCTTTGCTCTTTTCTAATGCAGACATTTACTGCTGTAAGTTTCTGGTTTCCGTCTGAAAAGATCTGAATGTTTTTTTGGAGTAAAGAAAGACATATTTTCTAGCTCTGCAAAGGCCCAGATGTAACAGCCGAGCTCTTGATAACTTAATTCTCTCAGCACCCAGATTGGAATCTTGACATAGCGTTTCCCACTAAGAGACAGGAATCCTTGGAGAAATGACAGGTTTCAGGGCTGGATCAACAGAAGTACCATGGCTTCTCAGACCAGAAAGCAGGGACACCAGCGAAAGTCTATTAGGGGTGTCAAAGGACTGGAGTCCAGCTTTTGAAGAGACTCTCCTTGGCCAAATCGAGGACAATTTGAACATTAATAAGGATGAAAGGAATCTTGGTGTGGTGCTTTAGGATAAACACCAGACTGCGACCCACAGTAGGTGGTGGGTGGTTCAAACCTACCAGCTGCTCCTTGGAAACCCTATACAGGGTCTCTATGAGTCAGAACTGATTTGACAGCACTTAACAAGGATGGAAATAAATGGGATGTCTGCCCACTGACACAAAATGCCCCCATAACAGAAGCAATGATTTCTTGGTTACCATCGCAAAATTAATGCTGAGGAACCCAATCTTTGCTGAATTTTGAAAACAAATAAATTACCAGTAGGAATCTAGTTGCTCTTCCTTCCCTAAATGATCTGGATTTCAGGACTGCCAAGGAGTTGATGAAGGAGATTTTACTGAATGTATTTCAGCTAATAGATGAAGAAAGAAAGGTAAAGTTAGAAGACCACCATTTGGAAACCCCCAGAGAAATACATGCATTTAGGAGACGATTATCAGTGACTATGGAGCTCAGCTAGTATAGTGGACTCAGTGATTGGCTGCTAACTGCAAGGCCAGTGGTTCAAATCCACAAACTGCTCTGTGGGAAGGATGAGGCTGTCTGCTCCTGTAAAGATTTCATCTCGGAAATCCTATGACGTCACTATAAGTCGGCATCAACTCATCAGCACTGGGTTTTGGTTTTGGTTTATATGACTGTCTAGTAGCATCACACAAGGAGCTCTGGTAGCGTAGTGGTTACGAATCGGGCTGCGAACCTTAAGGTCAGCAGTTCGAAACTACCAGCCGCTCCGCGGGAGAAAGATGAGACTTTCTACTCCCGTAAAGATTTACACCCTCGGAAACCCTGTACAGGGTCGCTATGGGTCGGAACCGACTCGACGGCACTTCACAACAACAACAACAACAACAACAAGTAACATCACACAGAGAGAAACAGTAGGCAGTATGTACTTCCTAAGGAAAATCCACACTACCACCTAGAAAACAGTCTGGTGTTTATGTACAACATAAACTCACACACATTAAATAAATTTGCTGTGCAACACCTCTTTAAAGTATTCAAGAGCAAAGATGTCAGTTTGAGGACTAGGGTGCACCTGACCCAAACCATGGTATTCTAAATAGCTTCATATGCATGTGAAAGTTGGATAATGAATAAGGAAGACTGTCAAAGATTTGATGCATTTGAGAAGAATTTGGAGAAGAATATTGAAAGTACCATAGGCTGCCAGAAGTGCAAAAAATCTTCTGGAAGAAGTACAGCCAGAGTGCTCCTTAGAAGCCAGGGTGGCCAGACTTTGTCTCTCATGCTTTAGACAAGTTATCAGGAGGGATATCATGTTTGGTAAAATGGAGGGTCATCAAAAAAGAGGAAGACCCCCAATGAGATGGGTTGGCACAGTGGCAGCAGCAATGGGCTCAAGCATAGCAGTGTTTGTGAAGTTGGCACAGGACCGGGAAGTGTTTTGTTCTGTTGTACACAGGGTCTCTTTGAGCCAGCACCAACTAGGTGACACCTAACAACAGCAACAAAACTCTCTCTCTCACACACACACAACCTGACCAAGCCTCTAGATTTGGAAATGCAAGTGACAGAACATTGAAAGACACCACAGGAAATCAATCAGCAAAGTGAAGCCTGTTGTAAACTCTAAAAGACAATAACTCTGTTTCTGAGAGATAGAGAAAGAGTTTGAAGCCCAGTTCCAACAAGCAAACTATTTTTTAAAAGGCCATATTAGGTAATCAGAGAAATCTAAACATCGATGGCCTGGCTACTTGAAGGATGCCAGTGAACAGTAAATACTTGTAGTATGATAACATCGTGGTGATATTCATCGAGCCTTTTGAAAGCTTTACAGATAATGAAATGTCTAGAATTTGCTTGAAAATAAGATGCGTGTGTTGGTGAGGGGGAGTACTTTGAGAATTGATTAAATGACTCGCCACGCACTGAAAAATGTTGAAGGTGGACGAAGGGTAGATGGGAGTTCACTCTACTGCTCCCTCTGCTTAAGAATATTCTAGAATGGATAATGAGGGCATCGGTTTATAGCTCTTCATCACTCCAAGGCAGTTGATGGCTGGAAGCATAGCCCCAGTAACCTCATATAAGTGCCTGGTCCACACATACGCAACTCCGTATTACATTAAGGCTCTCAGGTGTGTGGTGGGGATGGGGAGGAGGTAAAGAATGAAAAAACCTTTCTCTCTGAGTAGGTTCCGAGCAGGAGATAACATATCTTTAAATAACAGGATAGCAATCGTAGTTCAATTACTGGGTGTGCTATTTAGATACCAGAGGAGATTATAGATGAGGCAAAGTAGGGCGAAGTGGGCTGAGGAATAAAGGAGATGACAGGAAACACCAGAGAAAGTTGTTCTGAGCTTCTAGAAAAGTTTCTTCTCCACCTGCTCGTGGCTATATCTCCCACCCTGTCCTCTCTCTCACAACACGTACACCCATTCAGTGTCTGAGATTTGGGTGTCTCTCTGCCCCTCCAAATGAGTTGGCCCCTCTCTGGAATCCCTTCATAACTCTGGGTAACATCCCTTTCAGCCCCTTCTCCTGCATCCTGGACTTGCGCAAGGAGGAGCTAAGTGTTCAGGGCATTGTTTTATGAGTCCGGAAGTGAAGACACAGAGAGATTGCATAATAACCCCTAGGGTACAAGTGACAGAGTCAGTTTGGAACCCAGATATTTATCCCTGAGCTCATACTTCTGACCCTGATGGACTGCACGTACTCTGAGTTCCCACCATCCACCTCGTCCAGATTCCCATCGTCCACCAAACTCCATGTCTAGCTTCCAAACCATGCCTTTAGTGGTTCATCTTCCTGCCATGTGTTCATTTCCTCATGCCAGCCTGTCCCTCCACTGTCCCACAGTGAGAATGTCCGGCTACTTACTCAGGACACCCACCCTGCTCTGTGCCCACCCAAGCCCCTCCTCTTCTTAGGACTGCTGGGGCCTCACCATCTCTTGGAATACTGGGTGGTGGAAAGAGCTAAGATGCTGGCTGATCACCGAAAGGCTGGAGGTCCAAATCCATCCACAAGTGTCTGACAGTCTGCTTGTGAAAAACCAATCACCGAAAACCCGATGGTACACAGTTCTACTCTGACACACACGGGGTCACCAAGAGTGTAGTCCGTTCTACTCTGACACACACATGGGGTCACCATGAGTGGCAGTTAGATCTACTCTGACACACACGGGGTCACCATGAGTGGCAGTTAGATCTACTCTGACACACACGGGGTCACCATGAGTGGCAGTTAGATCTACTCTAACACACACGGGGTCACCATGAGTGGGAATCAGTTCTACTCTAACACACACGGGGTCACCATGAGTGGCAGTTAGATCTACTCTGACACACACATGGGGTCACCATGAGTGGGAATCAGTTCTACTCTGACACACACATGGGGTCACCATGAGTGGGAATCAGTTCTACTCTGACACACACACGGGGTCACCATGAGTAGGAGTTAGGTCTACTCTAACTCACACGGGGTCACCAAGAGTGGCAGACAGCCTTATCATTCTCTCACAGAGCGACTGGTGGGTTTGAACCACCAGCGTTTCAGTTAGCAGCCCCATGCTTAATCCGCTACAGTGCCAGAGCTCCTTTTCAGGAAGGTGTACTCAGTTATTATTATTCAGTTTCTCAGGAACCTGCCAAGTCCACAGCCTGAGGAAGCCGGGGTGGTGTGGAAGGAGAGCAGATTGTACAGGTGGAACCTGGGCTGGACTTCTGTGTGTCATAGTAAAACTGTTCTCCATGGAGTTTCTCGTTTCCAATGGCTGACATTTCAAACGTCAGTCACCAGGCCTAGCTTCTGAGACATCTCTGGATGAGATGGATTCTCCGATCTCTAACAGCTGAGCACTTTACCACTTGACCCACCTGAGGAACTCGTTTCAGATACAAAAGAGGGGGCTTCAGGAATTTCCTGGTAAAATGGGATTAAAACATAATGGAATTAGTCCACTAAATTTTGAATTTCCCTCATCTGTATGTCATTTTTATTTGTCAGCAATGCATTTTTGAAAATTATATAATTTCAGACAACAGATCTCCTCACTTGCGCTTTCCACACACCAGCACTTTGGAAGGTTTTGTCCAATTTTTTAAACGAGCTCTCAGTCCCACTCCTTGGTACCGTCACTGGGGGTTTCATGCTAGGGTACGTCTCACAAGCTACTTCAAGTCCCTACTTCTCTGCCTGCAGAAGCCACATCTGTCTACAACAAGCCACGTGAACACTGGATGGAAGAACATCTGGCAAGAAGCTGGTGCTCAGTAAATGCTGGCTTTCTCAAGCACTCAAAATACTACAATCGGTCTGTATCCTCCTGGCACAGTAGAAGAAGACCATGAAAGAAAGACGAGGAACAGGAGAAGGCAAACTACCTCCTTCACCTTGAAACCAGACTGGAGGGTGCCCAGTTATCATGACTGAACATTCTGATCAAGGACCCACCAGATGGATCTTGATCAAAAGGAGGAAACATGTAAAACAGAACTTCAAATTCTTATTGGAAACTAGACTTCACTAGGCATGTTGAGACAAGAACCCATCGCCTGGAAGCAACTTTGTAGCCTGGAAGCGAAACTCTCCCCTAGGAAGTCACCTTTTAACTAATCAGCAATTCATTTAATAAAGTTTTGCCTTAAATTATTGTGCTCTTTTAGAGAATCATCTATCAATGATGTGGGGGAGAATCAGCTTACAAGCAAGGGTTTATGTATATATGTATGCATCCAGGAAATATTGATCCCAGTCACCAAATCATCCTTCTTTTAAGACAGGAATAGTGTCCCCTTCACCTGCCACCCCCTCCGGGGTGCCTGGCCCACAGTAGGTGAATGGATTGGTTAAATGGATAAAGGTTAAGCACAAGTAAGACCCCCAGATGGCTCAGATGGGTCACACTGACTACTAACCCTAAAGGGTGGTGGTTTCATTCATTAAATCAGCTCTCAGCAAGGTTTCAAGTCACAGTGACAACACAGAGATGACAGCCAAAGTCACAGTTCTCCATGACACATGAGGCTGCTATTGGGTGGCCATCACTTGCTGGCAACTGGTTTCTGTTTTGTTTTATTTTGTTTAATCCAAGTATAGGATGTGGTTACTTGCTCTGACTAGCTGCCAGCTTACTGTTCGTTCTTGTACTGTCTTCATCATTGTTTCAACCCCAGTGTGCTCTGAGGGTCTTCCAACCTGGGGACTCGTCTTCCAGCACAAAGTCAGACAGTGCTCTGTTGGGATCCGTAGGGTCCTCATTGGGGAATGTTTGGAGGTAGATTAAGAGGTCTTTCTCCCTAATCTTTCTTACTCTGGAACCTGTCCACTGGGCGACACTGCTGGTGTTTGAAAGGCCAGTGGCCTAGCTCCCAGCGCCACAGTAACTGGCAAACCACCTCAGGATGACAGTGAGGTAACCCGGCTGCCATCGTCAGGTGAGGGCACGGCAGTGGGAAACAGTAAGCAGAGGAATGCTTTTTCTGACTTCTCAACCTTACCCCAAAGATGAGCCCGGGTGGTACAATGGTTAAGTGCTTGCCTGCTAACCAAAGAGTTGTTGTCTCAAGCCCACCCAGGGGAGAAAGACCTGGAGATTTGTTTCTGTAAAAATCCCAGCCTCAGAAACGCTACGGGACAGTCCCACTCTGTGACGTGGGATCACTGTGAGTCAGAATCAACTCCAGGGTACCTGACAGGTACAAACAAATCCCGCCCCATAAACTCTATGAGAGAGCTCAAAAACATTACACGGAAAAGTTCTATCATTTTTTAATTCCATTTTTCCATGAACTTTTTAAAGCTCCCTCAATATTTCTCTCTCACCACCTTCCCCCAAGAATGTCATTTCCTCGGGTAAAAATTCCCTCCTTACACTTTCCCAGGCTGATAAGTTGGGCCTAAGAGGCATCTTGTTGAGAAACATCCCTCCAACCCCCTCATTAGTCTAACCCCCTGCAGGTCGTATCTAGACATCTGTTGAGGAGGAGAGAAGATGCTCAAAGATCCCCTAGCCTCGGGCCAGTCATCCCTGAAAGTTAGAAAGTCAGATCCATCTGTGGCCTGGGTCTCTGGGCTCCCCAGTCCAGCCCCCCAGCCCTTCCCCTTCATCTGTGTCTGTCATTGGGGGAGTCATGCACTAGAGGAAGCTCGTCCTCTGGGCCAGGCGAGGACACCGTGCGCGGTCACAATTAATCCTGGCCAAACTGAAGCGGGCAGCCTCGCTGTAAACACTTTTATTTTCGCTCTGGTTTATGGCCTCCCCTTGCAAAGAACCACGACTTGTTTAAACCAGCTCTAAACAAAAGGCTCTCGTGATTACAGGCATGCTGCTGGTTTATGGCTGCTTCCTTTGTCGAATGCTCTCCCACCCTCTTCCTTCCTCCCCACCACCACCCCCAGGTACCCTGGCTCTTTTAAGAGGGGCCCGGTGGGCGGGTGGGGGCTTCCGACTCATAACCTCTGCTTCCCCTCAGCTGTGGGTTGGAGGTTTTGACAGGAGTCTGGGGGTGGGGGTGGGATGGATAAAATGGCTTCACTGAGTGGGGATGTTCCCCATTCGGGTTCCAGTAGGACCCTTCCTGGGAGTCTAGGGGATCCTCAGTGTTCCAGAATAGCTGGGTTAGAGACCTCAGATTCCATTTGCATTTCCAGCCAGACTGCAGAGCCCCTCTCCAAGGTTGTTGTAGGGACACCAGACCTGGTCACTAACTGGTTAGCTGCTTTTCTCAAGTTGGTACCAGTTCCCCTTTTCTGGGCTTCTTTTATCCTGAATGGTTCCAACAGTTTGTCAAAGGTTAACAGGCTCAATTGCTGACCCTAAGTTTGGCGATGTGAGTTCATCAGAAGTGGCTCAGAAGAAAAACCTGGCAATCTCCTGAAAAATCAACCATTGAAAACCCCGTGGAGTGGAGTTCTGTTCTGACACACACGGGGGCACAATGAGTTGGAATCGACTCATGGTGGGAAGTGGTTTTCCTGGGCTTCTTCCCTGGTGTTCAGACATTAATGGCCATGGGGTAGGCAGGGGAGTGGGCTGGGACACAGAAGTTCTCCACACTTCCTCAGGTTCCCTTAAAGTCAGCAAGGTGGACTGTGGGCACTCTGAAGTGTTGCCCACTCTCCGAGACGCTTCACCCCTGTGTAGAAGTTGGTCTTGCTCAGGTCTCCATAGACGGCTCTCTAAAGACAGGAAACCGGCTAGGGAAGAGAATGGTC
The DNA here is from genome assembly GCF_000296735.1 of Chrysochloris asiatica. Taxonomy (NCBI): domain Eukaryota; kingdom Metazoa; phylum Chordata; class Mammalia; order Afrosoricida; family Chrysochloridae; genus Chrysochloris; species Chrysochloris asiatica. The sequence goes on along the minus strand of NW_006408523.1, from coordinate 2,093,744 downwards.
CAGAAAAACTAAGGCTCTAGGGTGACATTTGGGGAGAGCAGTGGCTCTGTAGGGTAAGCACTGAACTGAGAACCACCAGGTGGTGGTTCAAGCCCACCAGCTACTCTGCAGGAGAAAGATGAGGATTTCTGCTCCCACAAAGATGCACAGCCTCAGAAATCCTATACAGGTAGGCTATGAGCTGGAACCCACTTGATGGCACTTAACAACACAGGGTTACATTTAAGGAGCCACGGTAGCACTGTGGGTTAAGCATTGGACTGCTAAGCACAAAGTTGGAGTTTCAAACCAACCAGCCACTCCTCAGGACGAAGCTAAGACTGTCTGCTCCTATAAAGATTGACAGTCTCAGAATCCCAACACAAGGTCACTATGAGTCTGAATCAACTTCATGGCAGTGGTTTGGGGACCTTGTTGTTGTTGTTGTTAAGTGCCGTTGAGTAGGTTCCAACCCATAGCAACCCTGTATAAAGTTCCCGAGGAGCAGCTGGTAAACTTAAACCATAGAGCTTGGGATTCAAACTGACTTTGCAGTCTAACGCATTGTATTTATCTCCTTTGCCTCCTCAGTCTGTGGATTCCTCTTGGACGAACTGGATTTACACAGGGATTTCGATGACAACATCCGGAAGAGTCTGTAGTGGTGGTGGCAGGCAGAGTAAGTTTCAAATGAACACATTTCCTAAACGGACTGACTCGAAGAGACCTAGTCACATGCCAACAAGTGTGTGCTTTCAGCTCAGAGCCCAAAGCGATTGTCATTGAACCCATTTCCACTCACAGCGACATCGCAGGGCTGAGCAGAACAGACCCACAGACTTTCCAAGGTCACCATCTGGACAGAACCAGACTGCCTCATCTCTGGTCCTCTGTGTGAATAGTGGGCTTGAACTGCCAATCTTTCAGTTAGCAGCCAAGCGATTAATCACTGTGTCTCCTTAAGTCAGGGCACCCTTCAGGGAACAGAAAATGGGTGGGAGAGAGCGTGAGGCGGCTACCTGGGACTTGCAATGTCCAGTGCGTTTGATGCTATGCAGTGGACAAGTGGAAAGGCTATACCTGCCACACTCTGCGTTTTCTGAGAACAAACAGGTCTCAAGGGCTGCTCTGAGGTAGAGCTGGCTGTAGGTAGAGAGCGGGGGTGGGCAGCCCAAGAGCAGTCTAAACCTCAAGTTGCTCTGCTCCTTCCAAAGCCCATTCTAAGCATATTTTGAGCCATCTCTTTCATGTGTTCCTTCTGATTTTATAATAAAAACTCAGCATTTCTGTAAGTTTCTTTTACGTTTATAAATACATCATCTCTTGTAAAGTTCATGACAGCTCAGAAAAGTGAGTCTTTTTTCCCTATATTTTACTTTTTCAGAAGAGGGGATTAGGACTTGGAAAAGTGAAATGACATACTGTCCACATTGACCTCATCGCAAACCAAACCCACTCCCCTTCACCGGAGCACACAATCTCATCTTTCTCCCTAAGAGCGGCTGCTGGGATTGAACCTCTGGTCTTGTAATTATCAGACCAATGCTTAACCCACCATGCCACCAGGGCTCCTTTCACATTGACTGAAAATGCAACCTCTTGCCCCTCTGACTCACAACAACCCAGCAAGAGACAGAAAACTGCTCTATAATGTTTTCTTGGCTCAAACTTTATTACAGACGCAGATCACCAGGCTTTTCTTCTGTGTTACTCCTGGGTGAAATTGAACCACCAGGCTTTAGGTGAGTAATGTAATCCAAATCCAAATGCCAGCAGTTTTTTGTTTTTTGTTTTTTTTGCTTTATGACATTGACAGTAAGCTTCTAAAATTTGCATGAAAAAACAAAGGCAATTGTCCTGAAGAACAAAATTGGGGTTCTGTACTGCCAGATGTCCAGGCTTGTTAGAAAGATATAGTCATTAAGGTAGAATCCTGGTGTGGCACTGTAGGATGAACACAGGATTGCTAACCTCGGGGTCAGTGATTCAAACCCGCCAGCCACTCCTCAGAAACCTGAGTTGGAACTGACTCAATGGTGTTAGCAACAGGCAGTGTGGTATTGAAGGAGAGACAGAAATATAGCGCAACCAACAGAATACAGAGTCCAGTAGTGAATGCACGTGTACCCAGACCTGGGCTTTGCAATGACATTTCCACACAAAGGAGCAGAGAATGGGGTACAGTAGCTGGGTATCCACATGAAGGGGAAACGAATCTTGGCCCAGTCTCACTCCTTACACACAGACCAGTTCCAGGTGGATTACAGATAGAACGTGAAAGATAAAACAATAGAGGATCTACAAGAAAGCAGAAGAGAATGTTTGTACAACCAAAACCAAACCCAAGCCCACCGCTCTCATTCCAACTCATGGTGACCCCACAGGACTGAGTAAACTGCTCCCCAGGTTTTCAGGGCTGTGAATCTTTAGGGGAGCAGATAGCCTCATCTTTCTCCCACAGAGCAGCTGGTGGATTTGAACTGCTGAACTTGCAATTATCGGTGCAATGCTTAAACCACTGTTCCACCTGGGCTCCTTTTATGACTTTAAGGTAGGGATTATTCTTCTTAAACATGACGCCAACATTATTAAGTGTAAAGGAAACAGATCAAGTGAATTCTATCAACAATGAGAAGTTTTGTACAAAAAAAAAAAAAAATAGCATTGTTATTGTTAAGTGCAGTCAACTTGATTCCAATTCATAGTAACCCTCTATAGGGTTTCCAAGGAGCATTGAACCACCAACGTTGCGATTTAAGCCGACCTTGCAGAGCAGCACATTAACCCTCAGGACCACACTAGGACTCTGTTAAGACAGCAGCTATGAAGATGCCACGAAGCAGTTCTGCTCTGCAACACACAAGTCAGAATCAACTTCACAGCAATGTGACGTTTCAAACATAGAATATATAAAATGCATTCAAATTATTTTTTGTGAGCCACATGATTCATCGCACACAGCCCTCTGTGTTACAGCAAAGGGAACCCAAGCCCACCGCTGTCCAGCCAATTCTGCCTCAGAGTGACCCCACAGGACAGAGGAGCACGGCCCCATGGGGTTTCCTTGGGTGCCGAGTTTCGTTCTGTTGTACATCGGGTGGCTGTGAGTTGGAACAGACTCAACAGCACCCAACAATAGCAGTAACAGTAACAATCCTTACCGCAGCAGACTGTCACATCATTCTCCTGCAGAGCGCCTGGTGGGTTTGAACTGCCCACCTTTCAGTTAGCAACTGAGCACTTAACCACTGCGCCACAAGAGTTCCTTTACTAAAGGGAAGGAGGGCTATTCTATAAAAGCAAATGGGGGGAGGGAATGTTATTAAACCGGATGTGTTTTTTTAATTCTCAGAATCTACCAGCAGTAGGTTCTCAGTGTGTTTCTTCGTGCAACCTTGATCTTATTTCTCTGAAGTTTCATTCAGATCCTCAAGATCTATTGTGGACCTCCACCGATTTGCCAAACCACGCTAGGCATGCGGAGTACCCTAACAAAGCCAACCAGGAAAGCATTTCAGTATAGTGGGTTGGTAGGCTATCCTTTTCCCCCTCTTTTGCCGTGGGATGCTTAATATTTAGACAAGGTGGGGAAGAAGAAAGAGAAATCCTTTTGTGCAAAGAATCTACTGATTAAAAGGAGGGAAGGGTTGTCTAGGAAAAGACTGAAGCCAGAAACATAAGCGTGGACCCTCCTGGTGGGGAGAGGTGGTAGAGCTGATAGGTGAAAGGCTGACTCAGGGTTGTTTAAGTGGCCTGGGCTCAGTTCTTAGTAACAGCAACACTGTATAGGGTTGCCAAGGAACGACTGATGGCTTTGAACTCCAACCTTGTGGTTAGCTGTCTAGTGCTTATCATACAGCATCACACCAGGACCCCTGATTCAGAGTGGACATCTGAAAAGCTTAGCATCTCCCTGCCACCAAGTCATTGCAACCCTGTGTGGGATTTCCAAGGCTGTAAGTCTTTGTGATAACAGAAAACCTCATCTTTCTCCCACAGAGCGGCTGGTAGACTTGAGCCTCCGACCATGTGTTTCATAGTCCTGTGCTTATTCTGCAGAGACACCATATTCCCCCGCTCAGGGCGTGTTGTTGATGTTAGGCATCATCAAGTTGGTTCCAACCATTAGCAACCCTGTACACAACACCGCCAGGTCCTGCCCAGTCCTCACAATCACTGCTAAGCTTGAGCCCCTTGCTGCTGCCACTGTGCCAATCCATCTTGTTGGGGGTCTTCCTCTTTTTCTCTGACCCTCCACTTTACCAAGCATGATGTCCTTCTCCAGGGCTCAGTCCCTCCTACTAACATGTCCAAAGTATAAGAGAGAAGGTCTCGCCATCCTGGCTTCTAATGGGCATTCTGCCCGGATTTTCTCCATCACAGATTTGTTTGTTCTGGTAGTGCAGGGTACCTTCTGTACCCTTCCCCAACACCACAACTCAAATATGTCAGTGCATTGTCGTTGTGAACTGCCGTAGAGTTGGTTTTAACTCACAGAGACTCTGTATAGGACTTCCAAGGAGTGGCTGGTGGGTTTGAACCGCCAAATTGTGGTAAACATCAGCCATTGATAATTTCATTCAGAAAAGATACTGCTTTATGGATTGACCTGTGAAGACAATGCTGTTTCGAAGCTGTTTAATTCCAGGTGTTCTGCTCCAGGAACAAAAAGTCTGCTTTAGATTTAGGTTTGGAGTTAGAGTGAGATTTTCAGAGTTGATCTTGCATCAACCTGAGCTGGAGGAGGAGATGGCCACAGGACGGTTCCGACGCTGAGACGCTGCTTTGTGGCTACACAGCGACCCCTACTGCCCATTATAGGAATAGCGCCAACCTAGAGCAAAACCAGACTGATTATAGCATAGTGGTTACGCGTTGGGCTGCTAACTGAAAGATCAGCAGTTCGAATCTACCAGTCGCTCTATGAGGAGGCAGGCGAGAATTTTTACTCCCATAAAAATTTGCAGGCTTGGAAACCCTATGGGGTCCTGGTGTGGCACTGTGGGATAAGCACTGGACTGGACCGCAAGATTAGTTTGAACCATAAAGTGGGTGATTCACACTCAGCTGCTCCTCAGAAACCGTATATAGGGTTGTTATGCATCGGAGCTGACTCAACAGCACTTTACATCAACAGAGCAAAATCAGAGAATGTGTGGATTCCATACCCTATTTATTCTGCTCCTTTTTAGAGTGTAGAGAAACCCCGGTGGTTTAGAGAGTTAAATACTGAGTTATGGTGTTGGAGGAGAATATTGAAAGTGCCATGGGCTGCCAAAATAACCACAGATCTGTGTTGGAAGAAGTGCAGCCAGAGCGCCCCCTGGAGGCCAGGATGACCAAACTTCTTCTCTCATACTTTGTACATATTGTCAGGAAGGACCAGTCTCTGGAGAAGGATATCATGTGTGGTAAGGTGGAGGGTCAGAGAAAAAGAGGAAGACCCCCAGTGAAATGGATTGGCCAAGTGGCAGCATCGATGGATTCAAGCGTGGCAACGATAATGAGGTTGACCCACGATCGGACAGTGTTTTGTTCTGTTGCGCATAGGGTTGCTATGAGTTGGCACCGACAACAACAACCTCAGGGTCGTTGGTTCAAACCCACCAGCCCCTCTGAGGGAGAATGATGAGATTGTCTGTTCCTGTAAAGATTTACAGCCCAGGTAATGCCATGGGGCACTTCTACTCTGGTGTTCAGGAGTCAGAGATGCCCCAATAGCAGCTTGTTTGTTTCGCTATTTATGAACATAATAATACTTCTCGGGATTGGCTGTGTCCGTCCTGATGTGGCGCTGTAGGATAAGCACTAGACTGCAAGGTCAGTTTGAACTGCAAGGTTAGTTTGAAGTGCAAGGTTGGCACCTCAAATCCAGCAGCCACTCCTTGGGAACCCTATACAGGGTCGCTATGAGTTGGAACCAACGTGAAGGCACTAAACTCCAACAACATATGTACTCTTACCTACCAAATGGGATCTATCCGGGACAAAGGTCAGCTCATGGTGAAGGCTGGCCGCTCCGGAGGCTTGGAGCCAGGGTGGCTTCGGAAGCACTCTGTTTGCTTTGACTGAATCAGGAGGGGCTGGTAGGAACCAAACCATCTTCACCTTTGCCTGCCATGAGCTTGCAGGCACCAGAATGTCTGGGCTGGGCTGGGGCAGGCCAGTGGCCTCCTGCCTCTTCTCAGGAGACGTCACTGGGGACTTTTCCTGGTCCCCTCCCTTTCCTGGCCCCACTGCCAAGTTAAGGATTTTCAGGGCATTTCTCAGTAGGTGTGGCAGCCAGTGTCGGATTACCCAACACACCAGGTAAACACACTCACTTGTGCTTGCTTACTAACCTGTAGTGAACAAATTCACACTTTTGCCACATCAGAGATTCTGCTTATAGGACTGGCTGGCATCTTTCTCCCTCCCAACCCTACAGCAACTTCCTACAGAAGCTAAACCTCTTTACACATTTATTGTTCCTGACAGGGATGGAGGATCCAGGCAGCGAAGTAAGCACGGGCTTACCTGTGCTAACTTACTGATCTGTAGTGAACAGTTTCACATTTTTTTCACATCTGTGTCTTTTACCTGTGTGAAGTCCTAGGGTGGCGCTGTAGGGTAAGCGCTCAACTGTAAGGTCCGTTTGAGCAGCAAGGTCAGCAGTTCAAACTCACCAGCTGTTCCTTGGAAACCCTATACAGGGTTGCTGTGAGTTGGAACGGATTCAACAATCCTTAACAACGACATTCATGTGTAATGGTACGTAATATGATGAACAATTTGTGAACCTACTCACTACAGATAAGTAAGTAAGCACAAGAAAGACTGTGTTTACCTTGTTTATTGGGTACTGTGGACCCCTAGTGTGGCACTGTAGGATCAGCACTGGACTGCAAGTCATAAGGTCAGCAGTTCAAACCCACCAATTTCTCCTCAGAATCCCTCATGCAATACAGGGTTGCTCTAAGTCATAACTGACTGGATGGCACATAACAATATGCATATATACACTTACCTGTTGTTAGGTGCTGTCGAGTCAGTTCTGACCCTTAGAAACCCTATGCACAATATCCTTATAATTGCTATGTTTGAGCCCATTGCTGCTGCCACTGTGCCAATCCATCTCTCGGGGGGATCTTCCTCTTTTTCACTGACCCTCCACTTTATCAACCATGATATCCTTCTCAAGGGATTGGTCTGTCCTTATACCATGTCCAAAGTACAAGAGATAAAGACTTGTCACTCAGCTTCTAAGAAACACTTCAGCTACACTGCTTCCAACACAGATTTGTTTGTTTTTCTGGCAGTCCATTGTACTTTAAATATTCCTCTGCAACATCATAATTCAAATGCGTGGATTCTTCTCTTGTCTTCCTAATTGATTGCCCAATTTTCGCATGCATATGCTGTGATTGAAAATACCATGGCTCGGGTCAAGCACACCTTAGTCCCTAAGCTGATGTCTTTTGCACTTTAATACTTTAACAAGGTCCTTTGCAAAAAATTTGCCTAAATGCAGTATGTCTTTTGATTTCTCCGCTGTTATATGGCGCTGTGGTTTAATGCACCAGACTGCAAAGCCATCTGAATTGCAAGGTCAGCGGTTCAAGCTCACCAGTAGCTCCTCAGAAACCCTATACAGGGTCGCTGTGGGTCAGAACCGACTCAACTGCACTTAACAACAATAACAACATTCCCACAGGCATTGCTTGTGAACCCAAGCAAAATGAAGTCTTTGACAACTTCAATCTTTTCTCCATTTATCATGATGTTGTTTATTGGTCCAGTGGTAAGTATTTCATTTTCTTTACATTGAGGTGCAATCCATACTGAAGGCTGTGGTCTTTGATCTTCATCGATAAGTATTTTAAGTCCTCTTTGCTTTCAGCATATTGCATCTGCATATTGCAGGTTGTTCATGAGTCTTCCCCCAATCCTGATGCCAAGTTCTTCACACAACCCAGCTTCTCGGATTATTTGCTCAGCATACAGTGAAAGGATACAACCCCAGTACACACCTTTCCTAATTTTAAACCATTCAATATCTTCTTGGGGAGTGCAGTGGCTCTGTATAATAGGCACTGGACTGTGAACCACAAGGTTGGAGGTTTGAGCCCACTAGCCGCTCCGTGGGAGAGAGATGAGGTTTTCTGCTCCTGTAAAGATTTACAGTCTCGGAAACCTTAAACAGGATCACTATGAGTCAGAAGTGACTTGACGGCACTTCACAATAACAACATCCCTTTGTTCTGTTCAAACGACTGCCTCTTGGTCTATGTACAGGTTCCTCATGAGCACAGTTAAGTGTTTTAGCAAACCTAGTCTTTACAGTGTTATCCATAGCTTGTCATGATATACACAATCAAAAACCTTAGTAGTCAATAAAGCACACGTAGACATCTTTCTGGTATTCTCTGTTTTCAGCTAAGATCTATCGTATGTCCACAGTGATAGTTCTCCTTCCACATCCTTTTCTGAGTCCAGCTTGAATTTCTGGCAGATCCCTGTCAATGTACTACTGAAGCCATTTTTGAATGATCTTCAGCAAAATTTTGCTTGCATGCAATATTAATGATATTGTTCAATGATTTCTACATTCCAGGGGGTCACCTCTCTTTGGAATGGGCACAAATATGGATCTCTTCCAGTTGGTTGGACAGGTAGCTGTCTTTTAAATTTCTTGGCAGAGATGAGGGAGCGCCTTCAGTGCTGTATCAGTTTGCTGAAAGATTTCAGTTTGTATTCTATCAATTCCCGGTGCCTTGTTCTTTGCTAATTCCTTCAATGCACCTTGAACTTCTTCCTGCTATAGGATAAACACTGGACTGCTAACCACAAGGTCGGCCATTCAAACCCACCAGCTGCTCCTCAGAAACCCTAATCAGGGTCACTATGAGTCAGAACTGACTCAAGGGCACTTAACACCGATAACATGTAGGATTCAAGGAGGCCTGGTGGGGCCGTGGGCTAGGAGTTGGGCTGTTAACTGTAAGGTCAAACCTACCAGCTGCTCTGAGGAAGAAAGACAAGGTCTTCTGCTTGTCTGTGAAGATTAACCATGTCTGACACCCTACATAGGGCTGCAGTGAGTCTGACTCGGCTCAGGGCAGTGGGGTATTCTTTGTGTATTAGGGAGCAGGTACTAAAGCCCATTGTATGCTTCCAGTTTCTTGTCTGGTAGATTCTTACACAGGAAAGAACGCCCTACCACCAACACCAACACCCTCATAACTCAGGGTATTTAACCAACAGAAAGAACGCACACCTTCATCACTCAGGGTATTTAACCAGCAGAAAGAACGCATGCCTTCCTAACTCAGGGTTTTAACCAGCAGAAAGAAAACTCAGTGCCAATATCTTATTGTAGTTTGCTGTCATTGAGACCATTTCCAACTCACAGCGACCCCAAAGAACAAAGCACTTCTGGCCCTGAGCCATGCTCAGAATGGGGGGTTGGACTCAGGGTTTTCACAAGCAGACGGCTGGGCCTTAATTCCTCCTCCATCTTACTCTGTGGATATTCACTTTGCACCACAGCGATGCACCAGCCTCCACTGCCAGTTAGGTGATGGCTGTGCATAGGTGCATTGACTGGGAATTGAACCTGGGTCCCACACATGGAGGGTGAGGATTCCACCTCTGAGTCACCACTGCTACCACTAGTACTGTTGTTGTTGTTAAATGCTGTCGTGTCGGTTCCGATACACGTATAGGGTTTCCGAGGAGTAGCTGGTTGAGCTTGAACCACTGAGCTTGCGATTCACATGACTTTTCAGTCCAGCGCATTAGCCCACAGCACCACACCACGACTCCACTGCTGGTATTAATGAGGACTTATTGTCTGCTTGACCTTGTTCTAAGTACCTTATATTTATTAACGTATGTAACACTCATTCCGACTCCTAGAGTCCCCGTGTGACAGAGTAGAGCTAGCCCATAGGGTCTCTAAACCTGTCATCTTTCTGGGACCACACTGCCTCATCTTTCTCCCATGGAGTGGTTGATGGGTTTGAACCGCTGACCTTTGGGTTAGTAGCTGATCGGTTAATCACTGCACTGCTGGGGCTTCTTACCCAGCAGGATTATTATCCCCAGTTTACAGATAAGAAAACTGAGGCTCAGAGAGGCGGTGGGAAACCAGGGTCTACAATGTTGTTGTTGTTAAGTACCGTCGAGTCGGTTCCGACCCATAGCGACCCTGTACAGGGTTTCCGAGGGTGTAAATCTTTACGGGAGCAGAAAGCCTCATCTTTCTCCCACGGAGCAGCTGGTAGTTTCGAACCACTGACCTTAAGGTTCGCAGCCCGATTCGTAACCACTACGCTACCAGAGCTCCTAGAGGGTCTACAATAGGACTTCAAAAAAAAAGTTTGTGGGGAAAATGGAATGAAAAGATAATGAGAGCTTTTCCCGAACTTTCTGAAGCCCCCCCTCATAAATCCAGGCAGTGTTGTCGTGGGGACCATCTTACTAAAGGCTATGCTAAACCTTTTCCTATCAACAAAGAAAGGAAGTCTGACAGCGCAAGAAAACGGCGCTACCACGTGATGGTATCGCATTGTTTGTCACAGGGCACGTGGAGCCTTCTATACACATTTGTACAAATGCTTATTTCTCCATTAAAAACAACTGTTTGAAGATAATGAACCGAAGTCACCGCCTGCCGGGCACAAGCCTGATGGGCCTTCCATGTGCCGGCTGCTTCAGTCTTGGCCAGGAGGCGCTCCGGAGCGGCTTGTCCAAGGCGGTGTGTTTGCTGACAACACAAAGAGCAAACAGGACTCCGGTGGAGACGTCAGGCGGCAGCTGCTCGGTGTCCAGGGCAGCCTGAGTGTGGTTTGCACAGTAAATGGCCTCTAATTGGGACAAATACTGCAGTGGCCTGGCACCTCGGATTGATAAGGCAGGGCGCAGGCGTTGACCGGGACGCAGGGAAACAGAAGAGTGGGGTGTGGTGGGGCCAGTCTCGGAATGTCCGGGCGGCTTTGTCCCCCCATCCCAGCATCACCACTGTCTGTGATTTTGTCACTAGGACAAAGAAGACATTTACGAAAGAAGGATAAAGAACCCCACTGACACCGGTCAGTCCTGATTTGTAGTGACCCTCTAAGGCCGAGAGCAGGTCTTTCACCTGTAGCCACTGGTGGGCTTGAACCACCAACCTTGTGGTTAGCAGCCACCGGGGCTTCTTGACACAAATTGAAACCAGACCACCAAACTAACCCACTGCTATCGAGCCGATGTCAACTCAGAAGGACCCTGCTGGGCAGACTAGAACGGCCCCCTAGGCTTTCCATGGCTACGTCTTTACAGAAGCGAGGAGCAGCCTGTAGGTTCGAACCACCAACTTTGCAATAAGCAGCCCGCTTCACCCATTGTGCCACTAGGGCTCCAATAAGAAAGGAGAGTGTGCTGCTAAAAGGAAGTGAAGAAGACGTGGGAGGAGGTGGTGTTTGAGCAAGGAGGTGTTTAAATATTAATGCTTTTTACAGGTACGACAACCTTGCAGGTGAGTCCAAGCCCAGAAGTCAGAAAAGCAAGCTGGGGAGAGGAAATAGGGAGAGAGACCTCAGCGCACTTCCTGCCCAGCGGTGCTTCTCAAATGTCTACATCACCCCGAGTGACTCACTCCACGGGTCTGGAGGTGTCACTGTCCCAAAGGGAAGAATGCTGCACTCCTGCCTCTGAACTGGAAGTTAAGAATGTCCCCATGCCCCTGCCACAGCGGGCACCTCGTGCCTCCGGACCAACAGGGAGACAGGAGTTCCTCTATTGGGTGTTGTCATTGGTCCTGACTCCCATAGAGAAACGAAATTGGCATCACACAATAGAGCAAGGAAGATTCTGTCCGGAACCCAGGAGAGCCCGTAGTACCACCTTGCCCCATGATTAAAGTCAACGGTAAACTCCAGCAACCCAATTCCAACATGACTCTTCATGGCTCAGAGCCTTCCGGAGTGAATGCTGGGGTCACCCCACCAGGCAAAGAGCCACCACCAGATGAGGTGCTAGCCCAGGACAAAGGGCATATGGAATGGGCAGTGGAAGAAGGTAGTTCTAAATACCAGCTATGGCCACTGGCCACCTGTAGAACTGAGGACTGTAATTGTTATGAGTCTTCTTCCATGTTTTATTATACATGTTTGTGTGTATATGTAGAGATTGACATATACAGATGAACACACATAAGGAGGTTTCCAAACGTTCATGGAAGAATTCCATTATCTTTTCATTCCATTTTTCCATGAACTTTTTAAAAGCCCCCTTGTTGTATATCTGGTACACAACACATGTTCAATCCATGGCAGCTAACTAGGTTTGACCCATCCATTCAACACCACTGCCTGCTAACTTGTGTGTTGCTTTGATACTGGAAGCTATGCCACTACTATTCCAAATAGCAGCAGGATCACCCATAGTGGATAGGTTTCAGGGGAGCTTCCAGACTAAATAAGACTAGGAAGAAAGGCCTGGTGATCTGCTGAAAATTAACCAATGAAAAACCTATGGACCACAACAGAATTCTGTCCCCTGCAATGCTGGAAGATGCTCAAAACACAGTGTCCACAACAATGACCTTGAACGTACCAATGATTGTGAAGACTGGGCAGAATTTCGTTCTGCTGCACATGGGGTCACTATGAGTTGGTGCCAGCTAACAATAATACCCATTCAACAGATACTTGATTCAGTGCCATCGAGCCAACTCTGATTCATACAACTAAACAACCCACCACCCGGTCCTGCACCAACCCCATAAGTGTTGTACCTGAGCCCACTGTTGTAGCCACCATGTCAGTCCGTCTCATTGGGGTCTTCTCCTTTTCACTGACTCTCCACTTTACCAAGCATGATGTCCTTCTCCTGAGACCGATCCCTGACAAAATGTCCAAAGTATGTGAGATGAAGTCTCGCCATCTTCTCTTCTAAGGAGCATCCTGGTTGGACCTCTTCCATCATGGGTTAAGGTTCTTCTTCTGGAAGAAAGTACTTTCAATGTTCCTTGTCGACACCATCACTCAAACGCATCAATTCTTCTACGGTCTTCCTTATTCATTGTCCAGTTTTCACATGCATATGAGGCGATTGAAAATAGCATGGCTTGGGTCACCTTAGCCCTCAAACTAACATCTTTGCTCTTGAACACTTTAAAGAAGTCTTGTGCAGCAGATTTGCCTAATGCAATACATCACTTGAGTTCTTGACCGTTGTTTCTATGAGTGTTGAAGGTGGTTACTCCAGCTTACCCCCCTATGCCCCCTCATTCACCCAGCTCTCCTTTCCACATGGGTGCACCTGGCCCTCAGGGCTGTAAGTATTGCGCATGAATGCTACTGCCTGCTTCAGGCCCCTGCCCTGCTGAGAGCACTCCATCACCTGGAGATACCTGGAAGATTATACCCACCCACCAGTCTCAGACAAGGTCTGGCCCCCTGACCCAGCACGGGACAGCTTTGTGCTGAGATTTATGTTCCAGGGCCAGGTTGAGGTTAGATTTGAACTGGAATCACATCTTTACTTGGCTTCTTCCCTGAAGTGCTCTCTTCATTTGCACCGGTAACCCTGCTTCTGTTTCTGCTTATAGGGAACCCGAACTATTGGAAGCCTGCTACCTCTAGGTTCAGGCTTTACAACAATGAATAAGTGGTCCCCAATCTCCAGGAGCCTGTATTCCCGGGGGAGACTGGCAGGCACAAACTCCACTGTCCCTGAGGGATTTCCACTCATGTGGATACTATGTAAGGTTTCTGAGACGGTAAATCATCCCGGGAACAGACAGACTCATCTTTCATCCAAGGATCAGCTGGTGGGTTTGAACCACTGACCATATGGTTAGCAGCTCAATGCCTAACCCACAGCACCACTAGGCACTTGACAGGTATGCAGACAATTATGATAAGTAACTCCACAGGAGCCCTCGTAGCCTAGTGGGTTACGCATTGGGCTGCTAACCACAAGGACAGCAGTTCGAATCCATCAGCCGCTCCTCGGAAACCCTATGCAGGACCGCTATGAATCAGAGCCAACACCATGGCACTTAGCAACAACAACAACAACATAGGAGCCCCGGTAGTGTAGTGGGTTACATGTTGGGCTGCTAATGGAAAGGTCAGCAGTTCGAATACACCAGCTGGTCCTTGGAAACCCTGCACAGGGTCACTATGAGTCAGAACAGACTCAACGGCACACAACAAGAATTTGGGTAACAGGTAACCTTGGTGGCTCAATGGTTAAGTGCTCGACTTCTAACTAAAGGACTGGTAGTTTGAATCTACCCAAGAATTCCCAGAGACAGTGTCCTGTAAAGATGACAGTATAGGAAACCCTAGAGGCAGTTCTGCTCTGCCATACAGGGTCACAAGAGTCAGAATCAACTTGACGGTCTCTGACAACCACTGGGGTGGAATAGGATGGGCCCCCACTGCTGGGGATGTCCTTGAGAGGAGGGGTCACCGAGGCCAGAACTTCACAACCAAGCAATGGTGAAAGGCATTCTGGCCAGAGAGATGGTGGCTGCCCAAAGGCCAGTAACTGAGGGAAGCATTTGGTGGCTCCAAAGTTATCTCCCATAATCCTTCTCTTCAGTGGACTGCAAAGGTGACCCCGTGTTGAGTTTCCTTGGAAGCAACTCAGCCTTCACTCCCCAAGGGCTGCAGACAGTGTAAGATGTGATCCACACAGAATAGTTTCCTCCCCACAGAGGGCTTTGTCCCATGTCCCAGGTGTACCCGGACCTCCTCCCACCCATAGTAGTGTAAGGCCCCTAAAACGGACCCTATCCTGGTGAGAGACCCCTAAAAAGATCAACAGGACTCGAGTTCAATGCAATAGCAAGAGGTTTATTTTTCCAACGCGTTGGGGTCTACCTTCATAAAGCCTCTCCGCAGGGAGGGGAAGGCGACCCCGGCTTGTTAGGTTCCCTGCCTTTTATAGGATTGTATCAGCTGCAGTGCGTATAAACGGATTGGCTTTTGCTATTGCGGTGATTGATTGCATATGAGGGGAAACTGGGGAAATTCCAATGATTCTGAGGGCGGCCTGCCCTAACTGTTTTTCTCTAAAATTTCCTGGCAGCTGGGCCTAGTCACGTTTTTGATAAGCTAAGGCCTAGGTGATTTTAGATGAATCCCAAAACCAGGCTAAAGTTTGGTCAAGAAAGTTTCTTTCCTTACAGTAGAAGTCGCAGACCTGTCACAGTGTAAGTTTTAGGCACGGACTGATGTGTTAGGAGGAAAGACCAAGAAATGTTCTCAGACAAACTTATCAGAACACGATAGTCTTAATACCTCATGTCATCCCAGAATCTGTGACATGAAGATTCTCTGAGGAGATTCACGTCCCCTCTGGGCCCTGTCTGAGAGCAAGCTTATTCCCTTTTGGTTGAGGTAAATCTCTCTCTCCATTTGCCCGTCTTTCTCGAACACCCAAACCAAGCCAAACTCGATGTTGTGGAGTCGATTCTGACTCCTAACAACACTGTGGGACAGACTCGGGTTTCTGAGACACTCTATGGAAGCAGACAGCTTCAGAGGAGCAGCTGGTGGTTTGAACTGCCGACATTTTGGTTAGCAGCCCAACGCTTACCCCACTGTGCCACCGGGGCTCCTTTGTTTTGAGAATAAAACCCTGTATCATTGAGTTGGTTCTGACTCATCGTGACTCTGTAGGATCTCTGAGGATTCCACATAGGGCGTCCAAGTGTGTAAATCTTTATGGGAACAGACTGTCTCATATTCCTCCCATGGAGTGGCTGATGAGTTTGAACTGCTGACCTTTTGGTCAGGAGCCAAGTATTTAACCCAATGTGTCCCCTGTGTGTCTTTGTTTCTAGAATAACCCCACCTGCTGCCACTGAGTCGATTCTGACTCACAGAAACCTTGTATAGGGATTCTGAGACTGTAAATCTTTACAGGAGTCCTGGTGTGGCACTGTGGGTTAAGTAGTGGACCACAAGGTCGGTTTGAACCGAAAGATCCATGGTCACCATGAGTTGGAACCGACTTAACAGCACTTAACAACAACCGTACTTTAGAGAGGAGTCCTGGTGTGGTGCTGCAGGGTAATGCACGGGACCACAGCGTTGGCTTGAATAGCAATGTTAGTAGTTCAAACCCACCAGCTGCTCCTCAGAAACTCTATACAGGGTCACTATGATGCTACTCCAGGATGTTGCTGTTAGAAGCTGCCAAGTCAGGTCCAATTACTAGTGGCCCCAGCACAACAGAAACACTGCCCGTTCTGTGCCAACCTCACAATTGTTGTGTTTGAATCCAATGGTGTAGTCACTTTGCAAATCCATCTCATTGCTGGTCTTCCTCTTTTTCGCTGACCTTTACTTTACCAAGCATGATGGATTTTTCCAGGGCTTGGTCTCTCCTGACATATCCAAAGTATGAGAGACAAAGTCTCACCAACCAAGCTTCTAAGGAGAGTTCTGAGTGTACTTCTTCTAAAACAGTTGGTGTCAGTTAGACCAGTACCTTGTTGTCTCTGAGACTCACTTTTCTCTTGTATAAAACAAAAAAGGCTGGATGATGAGAGCTCTAAGGTTGGCTGGTACTCTGAGTGCTTTCTGACTCTATGCACAGCAGAACAAAACAGTACCCATTTGTGAGTCATCCTCACAACTGCCCCTGTTTGAGCCCATTGCTACAGCCGCTGCACCAGCCCACCGTGTGGAGGGATCTCCTCTTTTCTGCTGACCCTCCGCTTTACCAAGCATGCTGCAGATGACTGTAGCTATGCCCAATTAGCTTCCACCTGGAATTACTGAATGCTTGTGTTGCGTCTTTTTGGTTTCTTTGATATCTAGTGTTTGCCCAATCAAAGCAAACATTTTAAAGGTATGGTGTGAGGTCAGCGACAAGGACAGGTGAGTGGCCAGGACTCCATGGATTTCATTTAACTAACAATTAGGACCTCATGGTTCCATGCTGTGTTGAGAAACTGACTCTTTGGGTTTGGCCCAAAGGAAGAAAGCTACGGATTACTGAGCACTGCCAAGCACGGGTCTTTCCTCAGTCCATTAATCCTCATGGGAACTTGGAGGTGTCATTATATACACCCTTCCATGTGAGGAACTGGGGCTTAGTGGCCTTGAGGGAACAACCACATCCACCTCATGGCTAAGTGGTATCTACACAGTACAACGCCTTGCATTTAGCAGATGCTTGAATGTTCGTTCACATGTCCATCTTCTTGCCCTTCTAACCCTCCTTGTCATGATTTCAAAAGCGTGCTGGGCTACGCATTAGGTTTCTCACCACAAGGTCAGCAGTTGGAATCCATCAGTGGGGCCACTGGAGAAAGATGAAGCTTTCTACTCCCATAAAGATTTACAGCCTTGGAGCCCTCTATAGGGTCTTTCCTGCGGCACAGGGTTGAGGACGTCGCACTGTGTGCTGATGGAGGTGGAAGAGACACGGGCCCCTGGAGACAGACAGGAAGTACTTTGAAACCAACCAAACACAATCAATTCTCTGCTCCATGTGTCAGCAGACTCCTTTAGCTACAGGTGAAGACACAGGGAGCTATGCAAGGGCTAAACAGTGATCTATACACGACCTTGGGACACCGTGCTGTGTGTGTAGATACGTGGACAGAGGCACAGGTTGAGTGGGTATGGGAGGAAAAGTGGGATATGCATGTATATACATACACATATATACATATATGCACATGTGTAGGTGTGTATGTGGAGTCCTGGTGTGGCACTGTGGGCTAATGTGTCGGGTTGCAAAATCGTTTGAACTGTAAGATCGGTGGTTCAAGTTCACCAGCTGCTCATTAGAAAACCTATACAGGGTCACTATAGGTCAGAATTGACTCAACGACACTTAACAACAACAACAATGTGCGTATGTGTATATATATTTCTGTATCCCACAGTTGTACAAGCATTTGAGAAAGGATATTGGTACATGAGTGCTTACCTTTACACAACTATGAATGTGGTGGAGTATATTGTTGCTAAGTGCCGTAGAGTCGGTTCTGAGCCGTAGTGACTCTGTATAGGGTTTCTGAGGAATGGCTCAAGAGTTTGATCTGCCGACCTTGTGATTCCAACTGATCTTTCAGGCTAATGTTTATCTTACAGCACCACACCAGGTGGTGGGGTGGAGCACAGCGGGGAAAATGATTTTTTAAAACTTCTTAGATATTCTCAAATACCTTACGGCAATTAGGAGTTGGGCTTGGGGGCTCAGGACCATAGTCTTAGGGGACACCATGGTCAGCTGGCATCACACAGTCCACAAAGACCATGTTCTACATCCTGCCTGGGTAAGCAGTGTCTGGGATAGTCACAGCTCATGAGCGGCTGTCTCTCCACGTGGGGAAGAAAGAAGAGTGATGGGAATTGGAAGGAATTAGCCCAGTGGACTGACGGGACACGTGACCATCAGTCTTCACGACTCTGAGACCAGAAGAACTAGATGGTGCCCAAGTACCACCACCAACGGCTCTGAAAGGGATCACATTAGAAGGTCCTGGATAGAGTGGGAGAAAACGTGGAACAAAACTCAAATTTAGTTTTTAAAAGCCTGGGCTTACTGCTCAGGAAGAGACTGGAGGAATCTGAGACTGTGACGCTCGACCACCCTTCAGGTCAGGAAAGGAACTGACCCCGACTTCTAGGCAAGCAGTAGACAGGTATATGGAGGAGCAGCAACACTATGAAGGATGGAACCGCCAATCATTCAAAACCAAAGGGTCAACATGTACCTAAGGACAAAGGTAAGAAGGGATGGGAGGGTGGGTGGAGGGGAGCTGGGAGCCAGAGGGAGGAGGTGGGGTAACTGTTGGTGCAGGGAGGGGACTGCAATCACTGAGATGAAGCAAAGTGTCTGAATTGTTAAATGTAAAGATGATGATATTGTCTGTAAACCTTCACTCAATCCGCAGTAACAAAGTAAAAAACAAAACAAAAAAACAGACCCAGCTAGGAGTTAACAGATCTTGTAGCTGTCCCCTGCAAAAAAAAAAAAAAGGGGGGGGTGGGCATATAGCTCCTAGGGAACATTTTTCTAATTTATTAGGACTAAACCTGAGGATGTAAATTTTGAAAATTAAGAAACACAAAAAAGAAAACAGAGGGTTACTCAACGACCATTTTCTCTCGTGAAGTAGAGAATGAGCTCACCTGAACAAAGATGGAACAAATGTGATAAAGAAGGAACTGGACATGGTGGTCAGGAGTGGACTGAGTGGATGTTGGAGGTGGTGGTCAGGGGTCAGGAGAGGACTGAGTTGATGCATACACTGCCAACTCTGAGTCAGGAGGATCCCAGGAATTGCAGACTGGTGATGGAGAGTCAGCCGTACACTCCACAAGACATAACTGCCATTTGCGCTGGCTAATTCTGGGATGGATGGATGACAAAGAACAAGCTTGGGCACATTGTCATCAGGAACTTCAGGATGGACTTGAACTTCCAACCTTTCCATTAGCAGCTGATTGTGTTAACTGTTTGTACCACCCAGGGACACCCTGGTGACATGAAAGCCATCTTCAAATATTCTAAGAAGTGCTATCTGGTAACCTTACCTGTGTGATCCAAAGGGCTGACAAAATTACCAGCAGGCAGATCATGTCTTCATCAAGGAGGAGAGTCAGCCTGCTCCCCACCCCTACTGCCTTGCAAAAGGGAAGTCTTACCATGGCTGGGCTCACAGAACCTTCTAGAAGCTCTTGCTTGTCTCCTTCTCCCATCTTCCCTTATCCCCTAATGACTGTGTTCAGAGGTTCCACTGATGGTGTCCTTACTGCCTGTCTCCATTGTGTCCTGGAGGGGTCCCACTCGCCTCCCCCTCTTCATAGCTTGTTCATTTGTAAACGAGTGCTACTCCCATCCTGTGCTGGAAGAAATACAGCCAGAACGCTCCTTAGAAGCCGGGATGGTGACACTCTGTCTCTCATGCTTTGGACATGTTAACAGGAATGACCAGTCCCTGGAGAAGGACATCATGCTTGGTAAAGTGGAGGGTCAGTGAAAATGAGGAAGACCCCCAATGCGATGGAATCAAACATAGAACCAGTTCTGAGGATGATGAAGGACCGGGCGGGGTGCCCTTCAGTTGTACGCGGGGTTGCTATGAATCAGAAGAG
>NW_006408523.1:2063707-2073516 GCF_000296735.1 Chrysochloris asiatica | reverse complement strand
GGGATAACAACACAGAAGACTCTTAGACTTCTAGTATGCTCTGAACATATTTTTCGCAGTTTAATGTTAATCGTTGTAAGAGAGATCCTCAAAAACACTATTGGACTTTACGAGATGGGGTATCCTTTTACAACTTGCTACATACTGCTAACTCTGTTGACCAAAAGAATTAAAAACAATTCAACGTCACCATAAAAATACAAGTTGATTATGAGTTACGTTTCCAAGCACACTGTGTGACCTTAGATGTCACTTATACCTTCCATTTAAGAGTCCTTTGGAGTTCTAAAATTCTAGAATTCTGCACGAGAAATAAACGGGAGCCTCCTTAATAAGTGTAGCACCCTAGTTTCTCCCTCCTTGTTTCCCTCCCTCTCTCCCTCCTTCCATCTCTCCTCCCTTTCCCCATCGTTCCATCAAACACTTGGGGCCTAGCAAACTCAGCTCTCTGTTGAGGGACATATCTGCCAATGAGTGAGGAATGCAGGTTTTCCATCTTTTGACTTCTTTCTCTGAAGAACTGTCTTCTTTGGGACAAGTTCCCAGGGACTCAAACCGGAAGCCACTCTGTGGTATTGCAGGTGGGGACAAGTCTCAAACGGGGGTCAGAAGAAGAGATGGAAGCAGAGCTGAGAAGAAGAAAGCCCTGGACCAGGGGTCTGGCAACACCGATAATTCACAAAACGCTTTTCCTGTCTCAGTCTCTGCAGACTGGCCGCTCAGAGGAGACCTGAGAGCAGACTGAGGGAGACAGCATTGCTCAAGCGCCCAGCTTTCTTGCTTTGCAGGAGGCACAAGAAACGGGTCCCTTCTTAATGAACATCAAATCAAGTCTGTGATCCCAAGCAGAGGAGGCAGAGCAGCCACAGGGCTCCAGAGAACCTGGCTTCTCCCCCCACCCCCACCCCAGGGCCCTTCTTGCAGGTACGATGCTGTTACTGCTTGCTGCCATCAGCGGTTCGAAACTACCAGCCGCTCCTTGGGAGAAAGATGAGGCTTTCTGCTTCTGTAAAGATTTACAGCCTCGGAAACCCTGTTCAGGGTGGCTATGAGTCGGAACTGACTCCACGGCATCCCCCCACCCCCCACCCCCATCAGTTAGCTACAGGCTTACAGCAACCCCTGCTCTGTGGAAACTCCTCGCTGCCCACTCTGGCCCCAGCCCCATGGGCTTCTCACTGGCTGATCACCAGGTCTTTCTTCCTAGTCTGTCTTAGTCTGTAAGCCCCACTGAAACCTGTTTAGCACACTTTGTTGTTGTTGTTAAGTGCAGTCGAGTCTGTTCCAACTCATAGGGACCCTGCATCAGGTATGCAAGGAGCAGCTCATGAGTTTGAACCAATGACATTGTGGTTCAAATGACCTTGTGGTCCTGTGCTTATCCTACAGTGCCACACCAGCATCCTAGCAACAAGCTAGCCTTCACTGATAGATGGGTGGTGATCACTTGTGAAGTTCAGGGTCCTGGAGGGAACCAGGGCCTCCAACAGGGAAAGTGAGCATTCCAGAACTGCTACCACACTCCCCTCCACCTCATACACACACACTATGGGGGGATGGGGGGAGCTGGACCTGAAGGTGAGAAAGGAACAAGGCGCCAACTCTATTGCTCAGGATTGGGGAGAGGAAGTCCAGCCACTGTGGAGGAGAGTGTGGGGAGTTGATTGGACTGTTTGAGACAGGACCCATGGGGAGTATGCGCCACTCAGAAGCATCCTTGGAGAGAACCATATCCCCTCAGGTCTACACCCACACCTGGGTTTCCACATCAAGTCCAGCCTCAGGGGCATTTCGGCTACAAGTGGATTGTAGTCACTGCAAAGTCCCGATGGAGGACACAGCTGTCGGCAGTGAAGGTCTCGGCAGTTCTATGGAAGGAACCAGGAGCCAGGTGAGGTGGGAAAGTTCTTCAAGGAAAACTCCAATGCGAGGAGAATCAAGGCCACCTGCTTGTGAAGAGGACCATCCAACCCCCTAACCACCAGCCAACCCCAGAGGCCTGGTCGCTGGGTAGTGATGAGACATGAAAAAGTCACAGGTGGTATGGAGTAAATCCCAGATCCCCGACAGCTTCCAACGCAGAACCCAGGGAGCTCTGGACCCCCATCCCCAATAGAAAGTGGTGATAGATAGATAGATAGATAGATAGATAGATAGATAGATAGATAGATGGATGGATGGATGGATGGATGGATGGATGGATGGATGGATGGATGGACGGACGGAGGGAGGGAGGGAGGGAGGGATGGATGGATGGAGGGAGGGATGGACAGACGGATGGAGGGACGGATAGATAGATAGACAGATGGATAGATGGATAGATGGATGGATGGATGGATGGATGGATGGATGGACGGAGGGAAGGAGGGAGAGAGGGACAGACGGACGGACGGACGGACAGACAGACAGACAGACAGATAGATAGATCCCAATGCATGGTCACCCCAGGAGTGTCAGATAACTGAGCTCCATAGGGTTTTCAGTGGCTGCTTTTTCTGAAGTAGATTGCCAGACCTTTCTTCCAAAGTACCTCTTATAACACAAACCGCCAATCCTTCAGTTAATAGTAACCCAGTATTTGACCATCAGCAGTGATGTGGGCTTCCAGACAGAAATTTCTAACTAGCTAAGCTATCTAACAGCTGAGCCAGGACAGCGTTCTCTGAGAGCTGGAAAGCAAGGAAAGCAGACATGTGTTAATTTTCTTCAGTTAGTCCCAGGATATGAACTTCCCCAAAGAGATCATTAACCTACTGACTTCCATAGAGTCAATCCTGACTTGTAGCGACCCTTTATAGGGTTTCTAAATCTCATCTTTATCCCATGGAGCGGCTTGTGAATTTGAACCGCCTACCTAGTGGTTAGCAGTCCAGTGCTTATCCCACTGTGCCACCAGGGATCCTTACAGAAATTATTAATAGTCCCCAAGCATGGCTCTGCTCCTTTCTCATCCTGCTCTGCCCAGGGTTAGGGATGAGCATCATAGCTTGTGCAATCCTGCCATCTACTGGCAATTCTTCTTACTACAAGCCCAGCATCGCAGAATTTAAAAGGATTCATTCATTAAAGGAGCTCTGGTAGTGGTTACGAATCAGCAGTTCGAAACTACCAGCCATTCCGCAGGAGAAAGCTGAGGCTTTTTGCTCCCGTAAAGATTTGCAGCCTCAGAAACTCTGTGCAGGGTCATTATGAGTTGGAACTGACTTCATGGTATTTAACAACAAACAACATTCATTATTTACACGTTCCATGTAGGACTCACTGATGTCAGCACCATGGGAGCCTTTCACCCACTTACTTCCCCACCTTCTCCAAAGCAGGAAACTCTTTCCTAACAAGTGTCCACATCAATATACTCCCTTCCTCCAGCCCCCTAAACAAAGCAAATGGGGGAGGTGTACACACACACACACACACAGAGAAACACACATACAACTTCAGGTCACAGATGAAAAAGGATCAGGAGCAGCTAACAAATATGGATTGTTGTTGTTAAGTGCCATCGAGTCGATTCCAACCCATAGCGACCCTGTATAGGGTTTCTGAGGAGCAGCTGTTGAGCTTGAACCGGCGACCTTGCAGTTCAAACGACTTTGCAGTCAGGAGCATTAACCCACAGCGCCACCCCCAGGACTAGGTTATTGGAAAAGGATGTTTCCTACAGATTCAGGACCCAGTTTAATTGGCCCATAATTACTTGCTTAATGAACTAACGAATTATCTCTTTGGAGATCTGCCAATGATCTAATTTCTTCATGCAATATAGCTACCTAAAGAAGGGCACACTCTAGCTAGTGGCCTCCATGAACCATGGCTTCCTTTGCCATGAGACCAGAAGAACTGGATGGTGCCCAGCTATCATGACTGAACATTCTGACCCAAGATTCTATAGAAGACTTCTGACCAAAAAGGGGGATAAATGTGGAACAGAATTTCAAATTTTCATGGAATCTAGGCTTCCCTGGATCTTGGAGCCTATATGATTGCCTTAGATCATCTTTACACCTTAAACCTTAAACGAGAAATATCTCCTGAAGTCGTTCTCAAACCAGACAAGACATTTACCATGGGTACTGCATCCCTTTAAAGAACCATCGCTGTAGGGTCAAATTTACAAGAAAGCTAAAAGACCAGGTAGAACGGTGAGGGGATAGTGAGTCTATGTTTATGGAAAGGAACAATTCATAAAAGATGTGAGAATGCTGTCAGTACCCCTGAATGTGGTGAATTGGCTTATGTTCTCAAAGACAACAACAACAATGACAGTAATAATAAAAGGACACACTGTTCTCTTGCCCTGGTCCGTGGACCAGCATAGGACTACTGAGTGACACAAGAACCCTGGGAACTGGGGGTCATTGGGTGGGTTGGGGAGTGGGTGGGCCATGGGCTGAAGGGGCTTGTCTTCCTATCAAGGTTCTTCTCAGGAAACCCAAGACCCAAAGATGAGCTTTTTCTTACAAGAACTTCAGAAATCAGAACAGGAAGTTCATTCACAAACCAAGGCAGAGAAACTGCATATGAATCCCACTGCTAACCTTCTCTAAGTAGCTAAGTTTTTCTTTCTTTCTCTTGATTGTGGATTGGGTGGAGGTTTACAGAGCAAATCAGTTCTCCACACAACGGTTCACACATAGTATTTTTTCATGTCATTGATTGTGATCCACTTTTTTTTTTTTAATCTCACTTCCTCGCTGTGTTTCCTGATTCCATTCCCCCTTCCTCCCTACCCCTTTGAACGTTGTCATTGGATGAATGCTGCTGTGGTGGTCTCATATGATTGATTAGTCTCAGGGGTGCGTACCATCCATCCTAGTGTTCTTTTCTCCCCTTATACACGTTGAAAATTGAACAATGAGGTGAGTTCAGTTCCAACACTGAAGGATGACCAAGACCCATAGTCTTGGGGTTCCACCAGTCTCTAGCTGACCAGTGAGCCTGGTCTTTATTTATTTTTTATTTTGAGATAAGTAAGTTTTGAAAGAGGAGTCCTGGAATGGTGCTGTGGGTTAATGCACTGGACTGCAAAGTGGGTTTGAACTGCAAGGGTGGCGGTTCAAGCTCACCAGTCACTCCTTGGAAACACTGTACAAGGGTGCTATGGGTTGGAACCGACCCAACAGCATTTAACAACAAGTTTTGAAAGATGGAATTTCTTTATTCATACTATGTATTGATTGCCCCTAGGATCCACTTACCTCATACTGCATATAAAGAAAAGAATGAGCCCAACAAGGTGAATGTAAAGTGCGAATGATGCTTAGGTTTTCGTTTGGAGAGAGGCGGACAATGAATAAATAAAACACATTTCTAAAGGTTATTGATATTATTATAGGTGAGTTCTGGTAGCACAGTGGGGTTGTTAACTGCAAGGTCAGCAGTTCAAATCTACCAACAGCTCCTCAGGAGAAAGATGAGGCTTTCTGCTCCCTTGGAAAACCTGTACAAGGTCACCATGAGTCGGAACTGCCTTAGTGACATTCGGGTGCGGCAGCAGCATAGCTGTTGTGAAGTCTGGTGATGCACACAGTTAAGCACTTGGGTGCTAACTGAAAGGTTGGAGGTTTGAGTCCACCCAGAGGCATCTCAGAAGAAAGGCTTGGCTATCCACTTCAGAAAGAAAGAAAACAACTATTAGGAATCTTGCGGAGCCCAGTTCTACAGCAACACACGTGGGTCAGCGTGAGTTGGAACTGATTCAATGTCACCTGGTTATGACTGCTGTAAAGGAGCTGAACGGTATTATGGCTTTATTGTGGACAGGGTCAGGGTGAAGGGCTCTATTAGTATGGGCGTGTCTGAGGAGCGGTACTGGAACATCCGAGAGGCCGGCCATAAAAACAAGTCCATTTCAGGGACAGAACCAGCTGCGCCCAGACCTTGAGACCAGGGTGTTTGCGGGAGAGCACCTCGGTGTGCCTGGAGTGGAGCAGGAAGAGGCTGTTCCCATGTCTACATGTGCACCACCCTGGAATGTGTTGTTGTTAGGTAGGTGCCTTCGAGTCAATTCTGACTCATAGCAACCCTGTATGGGGTTTCCAAGGAGCGGCTGGTGAGTTTGAACCGCTGACCTTGTGGTTAGCAGTGCAGAGCTTTTCCTGCAGCGCCACACCAGGACCGCTTTGTACAGATGGTTGGTAAGTGCCGTCAAGTCGGTGCCAACTTACAGCGAGCCTGTATAGGGTTTCCAAGAGATGGTGATGGGTTTGAACTGCCAACCTCGCGGTTAGCAGTTCAGTGCTATCTTCCAGCATCACAACACAAATGTAACTTCTCTATCACAGAGTAATGGCTTAGTCACGCCGGGGAGTGTGAGCAGAGTGGCTTATTCATGCTGCTGAGATGGAAAGGGAAGACAAGTCCTTCTTCCTCAGAACAAGATGCTTTCCCCAAGGCTAGCATCTCTTTAGAACTGGAACCAGCATAATTGACCCAGTGGTAATGGTGGACAACATGGTTTACTGACTATTTAAAGTCAACCAACTGTGTGGATCATAAGAAATTATGAGTACTATTTCAGAGTGGGAATTTCTTATCACTTATTTGTTCTCATGCAGAACCTGTCATAGACCAAGAGGCAGTCATTTGAATTGAATAAGGGGATATTGTATTGGTTTACTATCAGGAAAGGTGTGTGCCACGGTTGTATCTTTTCAGCATTTTTATTTATCCTGTATGCTGAGCAAGTAATCTGAGAAAATGGATTATATGAAGAAAAACATGGCATTAGGATTGGAGGAAGGCTCATTCACAAGCTGCGATACGCAGACGTTACAACTTTACTTGCTGAAAGCAAAAGGACTTGAAATATTTACCCATAAAGATCAAAGACTACATACAGCCTTCAGTCTGGATTACACCTCAACATAAAAGAAAACAAAAGTCCTCAATAGGCAAAATGGGGATAAACCGAAAAAGGATTGAAGTTGTCAAAGATTTCATTTTACTTGCATCCACAACCAACAATCAACAACAAAAAACATCAATGGGCTCAAGCCCGGCAACTATTGTGAGATTGGTCCAGGACAGGGCAGTGTTTCATTCTGTTGTGTATAGGGTTGTTTTGAGTTGGTACCGACTCGATGGCACTTAATAATCAAACAATTATGTAAGCAGCAGTCGAGAAATCAAACAACATATTGCATTGGGTAAATCTGCTGCAAAAAACAAAAAAAAACCCTATTTAAAGTTTTAAAGAGCAAAGATGTTAATTTGAGGACTAAATTAGGCCAGCCCCAGGGCATGGTATTTTCTGTCACCTCATATGCATGTGAAAGGTGGACAATAAATAAGAAGGAGGTGGGGAGCAATGCTGATGCCTTAGAATCTCATCTCGGTGTTGATGAAGAATATGGATCCCTGTGGTGTTTTCGTATGATCACTGGACTACTCACTAATGAAAAGATCGGCAGTTCAAGCCCACCAGCCGCTCTGTGGGAGAAAAAAATGAGGCTTTCTGCTCCCGTAAAGATTTACAGCCTCAGAAACCCTAGACAGGGTCGCTATGAGTCAGAATTCATTATAACAGTAATGCTGTTGTTCTTAAGTGTCATTGAGTTGGTTCCGACTCATAGCGACCCTGTATAGGGTTTCCAAGGAGCGGCTGGTGAGTTTGAACTGCTGACTTTGCAGTTCAAACCAACCTTGAGGTGGACTGCTTGTCTTACAGCTCCCCAAGAAAAACGAACAAATCTATGTTGGAGGAAATACAGCCAGATGCTCCTTAGATAGAAGATGGTGAGACATTGTTCCATGAACTCTGGACATATCATCAGGAGGGACAGTCCCTGGAGAAGGACATCATGCTTGGCAAAATAGAGATTTAGTCCATCCAATGAGAAGGACTGGCCCAGCAGCTGCAACAATGGACTGAAACATAGAAATGATTGTGAGGATGGCGCAGAACCAGAAGTGTTTCCTTCTAATATTCATAGGGTGGCTATGAATCAGACTTACTGTGGAGAAGTATTGTTGAAATGATCAGCAAACTTGTGTTGTCAATGGGACTAGGGCTAGTCTGCGTGAGAGATGCAATGCAGCGATAAAGCCACCAGGTGGCATTGCAGTCTCTAAAAAGTAGGACAGGATCCCACACCTGAGAATTTGTAACTAGGTCCCTGGTTTGCACTTTCCTAGAAATGATGGTAGTTTCTTAGATAGTTCCTTTATAAATATTAATGAAGACTTGACTTTGCCTTTTCTACTCAAAGAACATGCTTTGGGTTCCCAGCGTCCACTCCTCTAACCCTCTGCCCTGCTGTTCATCCAGGGAGGGGATAGTGGAAGGAATGCCAATTTCTGTCTTTCCGGCGCAGCAGTGGCTAAGTTTTGGGCTGCTACCAGAAGGACACTAGTTTGAACCCACCAGTCGCTTGGTGGGAGAAAGGTGAGGCTGTCTGCTCCCATAGAGTTATAGCCTGGAAAACCCTATGAAGGAGTTTTGTTCTATGTTCTGTAGGGTTGCCTTTGCGTTAGAATCAACTCAGTGATAATGATAGTCTAGTCTCTCCAAACAAAACCCAAATCACTGACATCAATTCCAACACCTAGGGTTTCTGAAGCTGGAAATCTTTATAGGAACAGAAAGCCTGATCTTTCTCCCATGAAGCAGCTGGTGGGTTTGAACCAGCCTTGTGGTTGGCAGTCCAGGGTTAATCCTATAGTATCATCAGTCTAGTCTAAGTAGTTCCCAGTAAGCAGTCCCTTGTGATATAAACGGTTAAGCACTCCACTTCAAAGGTTGGCAGTGCGAGTCCACCCTGAAGTGATTCAGAAGAAAGGTCTGGGAATCTTCTTCAGGAAGATCAGCTGCTGAAAGTCCAATGGAGAACTAAGATGGCAGACTAGGCAGATAAGCTACTCAGACCCACTGCAACAGACTGCTGTTGTTGTTAACTGCCGTTGAGTCAGTTCCGACTTGTAGCAACCCTGTATAGGATTTCTGAGGAGCAGCTGGTAGGTTTGAACCACCAAACTGTAGTTTGCAGTCCAGTGCTGATCCTACAGTGCCACCGGACCAAATGAAACACACAGAGAGGATAAGTCTGGAGCCCTGAGCTTCAGAGGAGAGGCTGGAGCTGTGGACTGAGCACTTGGTGGGGGGAGAGGCTGAGCGGGATGGGGAAGGAGGGAGGCAGACTGGTGAAGGCTCTCCCAGCCACATAGAATGTGGTCATTTTGAACTCTTGCTGGCAGTTTCAGAGACAGACAGAGCTCGGCAGCGCAGATTCACGCCAGTAACTGACACTAGGAAAGATATGCTTCTTTATTGTTCTCCAAGCTCCCCAGGTGACTGGAGTGTGGCAGCCCCCATCCTCATCTACCCTCAGTGTAGCCCAGTCGTGAGGTTGGGGGCCATGCCTGAGTGAGATGGGCTCTGACGGTGGGTGCCTCTTTAGCACCTGGATTTGACCAGCTCTGCTCCAGATATAAAGAGTCCTCAGAGCCCTCAGAGCCACCAGGTCAGCCTTGAACTGGCCTTGGAGATACTTTGATCCAGAGGATAACACCTGGGCTTAGAGGAACTCCGTTTAGGGCTGGGAACACGTCCATCTCACCCCCGCCAACCACCTCATGAGCCCCTAGATTAATAGGACCTCCCCGCCCCCCAGACTTTGCTTCTCTCTGGGTCCAGCACCTACACTGGTGTTTTGTTTGCTTTTTCCTCCTTTTGTCATTTTTTGTTGTTTATTTTTGTTTCTCCTTCTTCCTGTCTCTCTCATTCCCCTTCCTCTTTATCTTTTCTACTTGTGCTTTCATTTTTCCTTCTGTTACTCTTTCCCCACCTCTTTCTGGTTTTGTTTTTTTTT
>NW_006408523.1:2060197-2063062 GCF_000296735.1 Chrysochloris asiatica | reverse complement strand
AACAACAACAACAACTACTTAGATATGGGGACTCCTGGTGTGGTGCTGTGGGTTAATGCGCCAGACTGCAAAGCCCTTTGAACTGCAAAGTTGGCAGTTCAAGCTCACCAGCTGTTCCTTGGAAACCCTATACAGTGTCACTATGGGTTGGAATCAACTCGACGGTACTCAACAACGACAACAACAACATAGATACGGAGTTCTGGTGTGGCTCTACAGGATCAGCGCTTCACAAGGTTAGTTTGAATCACAAGGTCGACAGTTTAAACTCACCAGCTGCTCCTCAGAACCCCTACAATTGTGTTGCTATGCGTCAGAACCAATTTGACGGCACTTAACAACAAAAACGGAGTCCTGGTGTGGCGCTGTGGGCTAATGCATCAGACTGCAAAACCATTTGAACTGCAAGGTCGACGGTTCAAGCTCACCAGCTGCTCCTTGGAAACCCTATATAGGGTCGCTATGGGTCGGAATTGACTCGACAGCACTTGACAACAACAACAACAACAACAACAGTTTCTGAGGCGTAATATTGTTTTCTCTTGTTGCTACCTGGTTTGTTTTGTTTTGCTTTGGTTTTCTGGGTTTACATTTTTCTCTCCTTTGTTATTTTCTTTTCCACTACTGTTTACTTGTTTGCTTTGTTTTATTTTTCTTGTGTGTGTGTGTGTGTGTTTTATCTTCTTGCCCCTCCTGGAAGGAGACAGACTCCATGCCCCCGCATCCCGGGCACAACCATACCATCTGCAGCTCTGCTCAGTGAGCAAGAGTCAATGCCAGCTTCATGGACATTGAATTATGTCCCTGCTTAAAAGATACTGGGTAATAGGAAAAATACAAAATGAAATTTAAAATGTCCTTGTATCCAATGAGAATGAAAACACTACATACCAAAACCTTTGAAACAACAAAAGCAATGCTCAAAGGGCAATTTATATAGCGATAAACACACACCTCCAAAAAGAAGGAATCAAAATCAACACCAATAAACCCAACATCTCCAATAATTAGAACAAGAGCAGCAAAGCGAGCCTGCAGCCACCAGAAGAAAAGAAATAATAAAGGTTAAAGCAGAAATCAGTGACATAGAACACAGAAAACAACAGACAGAATCAACAAGATAAGATACTGGTTCTTTGAAAGAATTAATAAAATTGACAAACCATTGGCAAATCTATCAAAAGGAGAAAATGTGAGTAACAAGACTTGGAAATTGTATAGGTGGCAGCACAACCAAACCAATGGAAATAAAAAGGATAATAACAGAACACTATGAAGAACTGCACTCCAACACATTTGACAGATTAGAAACAAATGGACAAATTTCTAGAAACACATGAGCTACCTAAACTAACAAAGACTGAAGTAGAAAATTTGAATGGACCTACAACCAAAGAAGAAATTCATCAAAGCATTAAAAATTCCCAACAACAAAAACAGTCCAACCCTAGATGGTTTTACTGGTGAATTCTACCAAACTTTCCAAGAAGAGCTGGTACCAATTCTACACAAATTATTAGACTTTAAAGGACAACCCCTGAATTCACTTTGTGAAGCAAGCATAACTCTGATGGTCAAACCAGGCAAAGACATCACTAAAAACGAAAATGACAGACCAATATAAGCACTGGACCCCAAGGTCGGTTTGAACTGCAAGGATGGAGGCTCAAACTCACCACACTCCTTAGAAACCTTATTCGAGTCAATATGGATTGGAATCGACTTGACAGCACTTAACAACCATCCCTCATGAACATAGATGCAAAAATTCTCAACAAAATCTTAGCCAATAGAATCCACAGCATATCAGAAAAGTAATACATCATGATCAGGTGGGATTCAAATCAGGTATGCAAGGATGCTTCAATATTAGAAAAACAAACAATCCAATCCAATGCAATCCACCACATATATAAAACATTGTCATGCAGAAATGCAGAAAAGGCATTTGACAAAATCCGACACCCATTCCTAGCATGGAGAGTCTGGACCCTCCTACACTGCTGACAGGATTGTAAAATGATACGATCACTGTAAAAAAAAATGGTCTGGCACTTTCTCAGAGGGTTGGAAATAGAAATACCATATGATCCAGCAATATCTCTACTCAGTACATATCCTCAAGAAATATGAGCCGTGACATGAACAGATATTTGCACACCCGTGTTCATTGCAGTATAATTCACAATATCAGAAAGATGGAGACAGCCTAGGTGTCCATCAGCAGATGAATGGTTGAACAAACTTTGGTGCATACACACAGTGGGATATTATGCAACATTGAAGAATAACCATGAATCTGCAAAACACTGCAGAATGTGGAGGAACTTGGAGGACATTCTGCTGTATGAAATTAGCCAGTTGCAGAGGACAGATGTGTATAAGACACTAGTGTAAAAAGTCAAGAGAATGTTTCATTCTATAATGAGCATTCTATGGTGGCTATCGTCTGTCGGTTTGTCATACTGTGGTGGCTTGTGAATTGCTATGATTCTAGAAGCTTTGCAATAGATATTTAAAATACCAGCAGGGTCACCCATGGTGGACAGGTTTCAGATGACCTTCCAGATGAAGACAGACTAGGAAGAAAGAGTAATGAACTAATTCCGAATATTTAGTCACTGAAAATCTTATGAATAGCAGAGAAACACTGTCAGACATAGTGCCAGAAAATGAGGCTGGAAGGCACTCAAAATGCGATTGGGGAAGAGCTACCTCCTCAAAGTAGAGTTGACCGTGATGACGCGAATGCAGGAAAGCCCATGGGAGTAAAGCCCATGGGACCTTCATTTGCTGATGGGGCACAACTTGAAATAAAGAGAAACAGCTGTAAAGATCCATTAATAAACAAAACATGAAATGTAC
>NW_006408523.1:2037373-2052082 GCF_000296735.1 Chrysochloris asiatica | reverse complement strand
CTCAATCCACCACAGCTTCCTTGAATTGTTTTCCCCATTGTCTAGTCCTGAAGCCTCCATGTTTCAGAGAGGACATCTTGCAGAGTAGTTGGTCACTTACTTTCCAGTTCTGCTAACCCTTGGTTGGCTATGTTGCCTTGGCTGAGTTGCTTAAGGTCCACGTTCTCATCTGTAAGAATTTTCCTATCTACACACAAGGACTATGATTCAAAACCACCAGTCACTCTAAGGGAGAAAGATGAGGCATAAAGATTTCATCTCTGAAGCCCTGTGAGACAGTTGTACTCTGTCCTACAGGTTCAATGGCCATGGGAAACAGAAAGAGTGACTGGGAAGTGCCCAGTAGCCTTCAGCAAAGCCTCTCCTGCTCCCATCTCTCTCTGAACAACCCTTCATGGGCCTTCCCTGAGCATGCTTGGCCTCCACGGCCCAGCTGAGAAGAGACTGTCACAATGTTGCAGACTGCTGATTGAAAAGGACTTGGAATGCCAAAGTCTCTGTTAGCAAAGAACATAACTCCTTCAGTGGAGTGCAGGAAGGCAGAGCTGAGAAGCAGCTTTTTTTCAACTGTTGTCAAGCTTGAATCACTGTGAGTTCACTTCTCCTCCGCCAACCCAGAGCTCAATTGGGGCATGAAACATCTCTCTGTAGCTAGAATCATGGAAGACCTAGACGGTGCCCAGGTCCTGACTGCTCTGGAAGGGATCACATTAGAAGGTCTCAGATAGATGGAGAGAAAATGTGGAACAAACTCAAAATCATAAAAAAAAGACCAAGCTTTCTGATCAGACAAACACTGGTGGGACGCCTGAGGCTATGGTCCTCCATCAGCCTCCTGGCTCAGTCAATAGACAGGTCTATAGGGCGAAGTAGGCTTTAGAATAATCAGTCACTTGAGATCAAAAGCATTTTCCCAAGGACAAAGTTCAGAAGGGTTTGGAAAGAAGGAGGAATGGAAGCAGGAAACACAGGACAGAAATCGGATGCTACATTATGGGGTTTGTAATCAGTGACACGAAACAAAATGAGGATGAGTTATTGAATGGAAAACTGGCCATCTGCTTTGTAAGCCTTCTTGTCATTCACAATAAAATCTTTTGACAAGGTCAGGGTTGTACTTCCCAAAGCCACATCTTCCCATGAGAAGTCTGTCACTCACTCATCTTCCTCCACCCCACTGATTTTATGTTGTGTTTCAAGGCTGAACAGCAAGACAACACTGAATGTCCGCCTGCCAAGAGACACCTGGCCCAAGACATCTACACAGTAACCCACT
The DNA here is from genome assembly GCF_000296735.1 of Chrysochloris asiatica. NCBI lineage: Eukaryota > Metazoa > Chordata > Mammalia > Afrosoricida > Chrysochloridae > Chrysochloris > Chrysochloris asiatica. Next base: position 2,050,806 of record NW_006408523.1, on the reverse strand, counting down.
GGCTAACCAGCAGCGGCAGCCTCCAAGCCCAAGGACTCTCATAAATGCAATTTGCACTGAAGACATTGGCCTTGATTAGCACCCTCGCTGGAAAACTCATTACTCTTCCCCCAGTCGGTAAGTTAGATTGTGTTTATCCTCCATCTAATTTTATTTTATTTCTTAACAAAGACATGTTATGGTTTCCCTTTGTTAATGCTCAGCAACCCAATTAGTTTGGATTTATTCCATTTGGCATCGTCTCTTAAATTGGATTTTTGCCTCCTGAGAGCTCTCCCAAAAATCTATCTTATTGCCTCTGCTTGTAATACCTGAAGCCTCTGCTTATTACTCAGATTACTCATCTGCAGCCTGTTCCAGGGGGCTGGTGCGAACCTTCCTGGATGAACTTCCTAGATGCCAAGTGTTCCCTGATGACCAAGACTTGGCCAGGAGGACACATACCCAACCAAGTTGCAGGGTCGGCGTTGGCCAGCTGAGGCATCTTTTCAGCATTCACCTGCTTTTCACCAGAGGACGTGTTCCTCCTGGCTGGTTGGCTCCTGGGCAGCGCATGCTGTCTCCTCTCAGGGCTGTGTGGTCCAGGCAGCTGAAGAGCTTCACTTTCCTGCAACCCAACCTCTCTGTCACCAGGTCCTCAGCCGGAGAGTGAGAGTGACAGAGAACACCTACTGTGCAAGGTGGCTTTACAGAATAGAGCTAATTATGGTTAGCCTGTGTTCTGTCAGCCTTGGTAACTTAAAAAGGTAGCTAGATGGATAAATGGATGGATGGATGGATATAGATAGATGGATAGGTAGATAGATAGATAGATAGATAGATAGATAGATAGATAGATAGATAGATAGATGGAAGAATGGATGGATAGATGGATAGACAGACAGACAGATAGATAGATAGAAGGAAGGATGAATGGATGGATATATGCATGGCTGGAGATAGATAGATAGATAGATAGATAGATAGATAGATAGATAGATAGAAGAATGGATGGATGGATGGGTGGATGGATGGATGGATAGACAGACAGACAGATAGACAGATAGAAGGAAGGATGAATGGATGGATGGATGGATAGACAGACAGACAGATAGATAGATAGATAGAAGGAAGGATGAATGGATGGATAGATGCATGGCTGGAGATAGATAGATAGATAGAAGAATGGATGGATAGACAGACAGACAGATAGATAGAAGGAAGGATGAATGGATGGATAGATGCATGGCTGGAGATAGATAGATAGATAGATAGATAGATAGATAGATAGATAGATAAGTAGGTAGGTAGGTAGCCACCATGGAGTAGGTTCTGATTCCTGGTGACTTTGTGCAGCAGAAGGAAGTGTTTTCTGGCCCTGCTTCATCCTCATGGTCACCAACAAGTTCAAGTCCATCACTGTAACTACTGAAGCAGTTACCTCACCAATGGTCTCCATCGCCTTCCCTAGTCCTCCTGCAGAGATTGACCCCTCCTAATGATGTGTGTCCAAAGCAAGCAAATGGTGACCTATAAGGTTTCATTGGCTATTTTTCACAAGTAGAGAAGGAAGCATAAAATAAAGTCCCCCAAACCAGTAATCCTCGGCATTTCCCTGACTTCTCCCTGCAGTGCGGGGCCTCCCTCTCCACCAGGCTCTTGTTCAGTTTGCTCTGATCACACCCTGGCAGGACTCAGACATGCCCTTGAGAACTGGTCTACTCTGGTGGTGGGACTGTGAGACTGAAGCTGCTGGTGCTTGTCCTCAAACCTCCCTGACCCACCAGACAGAGGCCATAGAAGAAGTCCAAGGACCCGGCACCGCTGGGGGGTGTTGGTGACGTCCTCCTTGGCTGCTGAAGCTGCTGCCCCTGGGAGTTGGTTGAGTTTGTAATGAAGGGATTCTCTTCATCTTCGTGGACTCTTCTATTGTGTGCTCCTCTGCTTAGGCTAAGGTCAGGGTGGGCAGGGGGCTAAAGAGAGCGACAGATCCCAGTTGTTCTTAGAATGCTTCCCTCCTCCCCAACCTAAGCTCATGCCTTCATTTATCTAAACTAACATATATTCAGTACCTACTATTTCCACCAAGGAGCTCTGGTAGCATAGTGGTTACGAATTGGGCTGCTAACCTCAAGGTCAGCAGTTCGAAACTACCAGCTGTTCCGCAGGAGAAAGATGAGGCTTTCTGCTCCTGTAAAGATTTACAGCCTCGGAAACCCTGTTCAGGGTCACTGTGAGTCGGAGCTGACTCCATGGTACTTAACAACAACAACTATTTCCACCAGAGCTCCTGGGTGGCAAAAAAGGTTAAACTCTTGACTACTAGGTAAAAGGTCAGCTGTTTAAGCCCATTCAGAGGTGCCTCGGAGGACAAACCAGACAATCTGCTACAAAACATCATGCTTTGTGAACACTTTGGAACAGCTCTATTCTGCACAAATGGGGGCGTCATGAGTTCGAATTCACTTGACAGCCAATAACAACAACTTTCCACGATCTATCAGTCTGTCATGCTATGGTGGTGGCTTGTGTGTTGCTATGATGCTGGACACAATGTCATTGATATTTCAAACATAGGCACCCATGGCGGACAAGTTTCAGTGGAGCTTCCAGATTAGAACAGACGAGGAAAAAGGGCCAGAGAGTTGATTTCAAAAATCAGCCCAGAAAAACCCTGTGGATCACAGAACATCATCCCATAGAGAGCTGGAGGAAGAGCCACCCTGGGTAGGAAGGCCCTCAAAATGTACCGCAGGCAAAACCATGGACTGCAACACACCAATTATCCTGAAGGTGGTGCTAGACCAGGCAGCATCTTGTTCTGTTGGACATGAGGTCCCCACGAGTTGAACCAGTTGGGGAGACCATTACCAACAACCTACTATTTACCAGGCATTGTGTGATGAGCAAAATAAAATAATCCCTGGTCTCGTACAAAGGGGCCCTAGTGGCACAGTGCATTAAACATTGTCTACTAATCCAAAGGTTGACTGTCCGAGCCCACCAAAAGATGAGACCACTCCCATTAAGATTGTAGTTGAGGAAACCCTGCAGGGCAGTTCTACTCTATCTTAGAGGGTCACTCTGAGTTGCAATTGACGTCACAGCAGTGGGCTTTTTGATGGGCCCCATACAGGCAAATCTGCTGCACAAGACCTTTTTAAAGTGTTGAAGAGCACAGATGTCACCTTGAGGACTAAGGTGCATCTGACCCAAGCCATGGTATTTTCAATAACCGTAGAAGAACTGATGCTTTTGCGTTATGGTGTTGGAGGAGAATCTTGAAAGTGCCATGGGCTGCCAAAAGAACCAACAGATCTGTGTTGGAAGAAGTGCAGCCAGAGTGCTCCTTGGAGGCCAGGATGGCCTAAATTCGTCTCTCATACTTCAGACGTGTTGTCAGGAGGGACCAGTCACTGGAGAAGGATATCATGTTTGATAAGGTGGAGGAGGGTCAGAGAAAAAGAGGAAGACCCCCAATGAGATGGATTGGCCAAGTGGCCGCATCAATGGACTCAAGTGTGGCAACAGTAGTGAGGTTGGCCCAGGATCGGGCAGTGTTTTGTTCTGTTGTGCATAGGGTCACTATGAGTCAGTACAAACTTGACGACACCTAACAACAACAACAATAACATACAGGCTAGTTATAACCCACCATGGTGACTGTTCTGAGTTGCACAAGTGCTGGGCTCCCTGATGTCAGGGAAGACTTGCCTGGCGCCAAGATCCTACAAATGGGTGTGCCACCTGTGGGCAGGTATGCCCTAGTCTTCCTCCATCCTAGTCAGGAACATCTGAAACACTCACGGTGCAGCCAGCACAATGACCAGCCTGCAGCCCACGGAGGTGAGGTGGCTGTGAGCCAAAGACAGAGGTCTGGGGTAATAATGCAAAGTTGTTCCTCTACTCAGCAGGGGATTCAGAGCCCCAAGATAAGGCTCTAGGGACAAAGGTAGAACCAGAGAAGCTACACTGTGGGGGACCCAGGACACAGTTTTCCTTGTGACAACTGAGCACCCCCAGCCCTTCCTCAAAATGTAGAAGATGTGAATTATGGTCGTTTCCTACTGTTTTCTTTCTCTGGTAGAATAACAGTAACTTGTCTTTTCTATAGAAATAACTTTTTTCCTCTTTATCTCTCTTTATTTTCTTCAAGCCCTCAACCGCTCTCTTTACGTTATTCACTCAAAAGGAAAGCGAGTTAAATGAGGTAAAGAACCCTGCTGAGGAGGAGGCATCTTGATTCAGCTGCTTTGAGCAAAGTGAAACCTGCGTTTCTTCTAGTCCTCTTCATCATTCATTTCCTTTTACTCAGCAGATAATTACAGTCGGTCCTCAGCATTCACGAGTTGCACATTTGTGAGTTCAACCAACCCCAGCTCAAAAGTATTCTGATTAAAAACATCAACAACCACAAATGCAGCAATTAGGTGGTCAAAGCAATCCCTCAAAGACCATGAGGAGGCGTTAAGTGCAATTTACATCGCATTCACATGGCATGGTGTTGGGTATTGTAAATCAAATCTGGAACACTCCTGAGAAAGTACACAGGTTATATGGAAATACTATATCATTTTATATAAGGCACTGGAGCATCGGATACCGACAGATGACTACACTACATGAGGAGTTTCTGTAGACACGATCATGAGGTAGTCATGTAACATAATGACTCAGCTTTATTTTCCAAAAGGTTCAGTTTCAAGGCATTCTGACCAAGGGTTTGTTCCTAAGAGCATCGTCATCCCACATTTGAAGCATGGTACAGAGGTAAGGATGAGGAGCTCTGGTAGCGTAGTGGTTACAAATTGGGCTGCGAACCACAAGGTCAGCAGTTTGAAACTACTAGCTGTTCCGTGGGAGAAAGATGAGGTGTTCTGCTCCTGTAAAGATTTACAGCCTCGGAAACCCTGTGCAGACAGGGTCACTATGAGTCGGAACCAACTCCATGGCACACAGCTACCAGCCACCACAGAGGTAAGGCTAGCATGCGATGTGTTGATACTCTTTTTCCCATTCAACAAATAATAAACATTTTGCTTCGTGAAATTGATTGCAATCCCCACAATGTAACAGCGCTCTTCCCACTTCCTCCCTGGGTTTACTGTCTCCTTTTGTCAGTCTTTCCCACCCCTTTCTGCCTTCTGAATTTGGTCCCTGCTTGATCTTATATGGCGGGTTGTTCTAAGGGTGCATGTGTACCTCCCTGAAGTTATTGTCCACCTTACAGGACAATATTGTTTGGATGAAAGCTGGGCCAGGGGAGTGAGTTCAGTTCCAGACTGTCTAAGGGCCATAATCTTGGGAATTTCACCAGGCTGTACCCAACGTTTTGTCCAACATTTTTCTCCCACTCTATGGAGTCCTGGTGTGGTGCTGTGAGTTAATGCGCTGGACTGCAAGGTCAACAGTTGAAGCTTACCAGCTGTTTCTTGAAAATCTTATACAGGGTTGCTATGGGTCAAAACCAACTTAAAGGTACTTAACAACAACTAACCAGGACCTCCTATTGTGATCTCTCTCAGGGTGACAGCCGCATCTAGGAACCCTCCAATTGTTCCAGTCTTGGGGTCATGGTCACATGGTCCATAATCCAGTCCTTTGGATGAATTATTTTGGTGCATCTTTGATTGTCTTCACTCTTCTTTTCTCCAGACTGGGAGAGACCAATAATTACATCTTAGATGGCTGCTCATGAGCTTTTTAAGACTCAGTCTCTACTCACCGAAAGTAGGATGCAGAACACTGTCTTTGTGGGTTATGTTTTGACAGTTGACCTTAATGTCTCCCAAGACTATGGTCCTGAGCCTGCAGGCCCAATGACTCATTCCTTCAAGGTGTTCTTTCATGGCTCTGAAGTTTTCACAACATTGCCCCTGTAAACTCTATTCTATTTGTGCATATATTTGTAGTGCCTGTAAACACATCTGTAGAAATATTCTCTGTCAAACCTATATAATAGATTCATGGGTGTCATCCAATTTGCCTTTCTACAACTTTCAGCCTGAGTATCTTGTATCCATTCGTTGACTATTCTCAGTACTCTTGCAGGATTGTATGTGTAATAGGATTTATTTTTGCTGCCTTTAACTATTGTACTCTTCCTGTGTCTCCCTTTGCCTTGATCTTTTTGTACTCACCTCATCCTTATTGTACATTGCCTTTTCGTTCACCCAAGTTAACATGAGTCTGCCTTCTAGCTAGCGATTTACCCTCCCTTCCCATTCCACCCCTGGTAACCTTCAAAGAATGATTCTTGCTGTGTATAAACCTTTCCTTGACTTTTTACAATAATGGGTTCATACAATACTTGTCCTTTAGGGATAATTTCACTCAGACCCCTGGTTTACTGAAAGCCAAATGGCCGGTGGTTCAAACTCACAAGCTGTTCCTTGGAAACCCTATATAGGGAAACTGTGAGTTGGAACGAACTGGACGGCACTGAACAATTTCACTTAGCAACAAAATTCACATTTTGTCCTTTGTATTCATCTGTGTTATGAAATGGACTTCATTACCATTGTGTAGTATTCCACTGTGGGCTTGTTCCATGTTTTGTTTATCCATTCATCTGCTGTTTTTAAACAAAGGTGCATCTTGAATAGGGTTCTGAGGAAGGAGCCACAATAGGACAGATGGAAAGCTATTACCAAATAGCAGTTTGGACTGGTGTGAACCCTTTTCTCCTAGCACGCAGGTGTGTGCACAACTCATGGGTGTGATGACAACGGAAGAGGGGGATTGTGGTGAGGATGTAGATCCTGATTTGGAGATTTAGAAACTGGAGTGTCTGACCCTGAGTTATCCATCAGAAATTGTCTTTAATGCCCTCTCCCTGACTGGTCCATTGAGCCCACTTACCCCGGTTACCGGAGATGCTCAAAGGAGTTGCTGAACTCCACGCAGATTCAAAAAGGAAGAGTTTCATTGTGCAGGCACGGCTCGGTGGATTCGCATCCAAAGACTGAGCGTCCCTATTAGGGGTTGCAAAAGTTTTATTGGGTTTCTAGCAGGTGGGGTTGCTGGGGGGTGGGATTTTGCAATGTCTGTGAGGATATGTTTTTACAGAAACAAAAAGAAGTGAAGCTGGTTACAAGGGTGGGGGTCTTCCGCCCAGGGACTTTTTCTGTTGAACTGTTAGGGACTTTTTATTCTGTAAGTTTCATTTCCTCAGAATGTTTTGGATTCCCATCTTACCCCCATCTGCAGAGTTGAGCAATCTAGTCTTTGTTGTTGTTGTTGTTGTTGTTGTTGTTGAGTTGGCTTTGACTCTAGGTGACGTTATGTTGGTACAACTGCACACAAGAAACAGATGGGGAGATTCATGTCTCATACTCTGGACACATTATCAGGAGGAACCAGCCTCTGGGGAAGGACATCATGCTGGGTAAAGTGGAGGGTCAGAGAAAAAGTGGAAGACCCCCAATGAGATGGACTGACACACTGACAACAACAGTGGGTTTAATGGAAACAGTTGTGAGAAGGACGCACGATTGGACAATGTTTTGTTCTCTTGTACATGGGGTCGCTGTGAGTCTGACATGCTATGACTCGACAGCACCTAAGAGAAGAAGAAGATAATTCTGGAACCCTGGTGACACAATGGGTTGAGCATTGCGCTGCTAACTGAAAGGTCAGTGGTTCAAACCCACTAGCCACTTTTCAGGAGACAGATGTGACTGTCTGTTCCCGTGCAGATTTGCAGCCTTGGAAACCCTAAGGAAGAGTTCTACTCTATCTTATGGGTCACTATGAATCAGAACTGGACTCCTGGTGGGGTGCTGTAGGATCAGCACTGGATGGTGAACCACAAGGTCTGCAGTTCAAACCCACCAGCTGCTCCTTGGAAACCTTATATACATAAGTTGCTATGAGTCAGAACCGACTGGAAAGTACTTAAGAACAGCAACAACATGAGTCAGAATTGACTCGACAGCAGTGGGTGGCCTATACTATAGTCTACTTACAATTCCTTCATGTTGAACCTTTAAGCTATTTCTAGTTTTCTGATATTTTAAGTAATATTGCAACCAACATTGTCATAGTTAATTTTGGAGTGTTTTGCCTATTATTTCTAATTGTATAGTTTCTGGTTCAAAGCATAAGATTGTTCCAGTTTATACCCAACAGAGAAACAAAATACCCATTACCCTGGACCCTAACCTATTGTGGGTGTATTAGGTAGGGCTGCCAAAACAAAGTACCACAAACAGGGTGTCTTCCAACAACACAACTGTGCTGTCTCAAAGTCCAAATCCAGGGTGGCTGCGGGCACACGCTGTCATCCGAAGCCCCTGGTAGACGCTTCCCTGTCCTTCCCGTAGCTTCTGGTAGCTCTTGGTCATGGCCACATAACTCTAATCTCGGCTTCTGTCTTCACCCTTTCTCCACATCTGTCCATCTGTGCCTCTTCTCTTCTTAAAAGGAGACCACTCAGACTTTATTAGGGTCTGCCCTTCTCCAGTCTGGCCCCATGTTAAATAAACTGACTCCATTAGCAAAGACTTATTTCTAAATAAGGTTACATTCAGTGGCACCAAAGTTTACACTTAACAGGGACTTCCCCCTCCCCACCGCCATGTTGAGAGAGAGGGAATGAAAAAAAAGCTTTTTACTTTGAATTGAATGAAGGTTCACAGAGGAGATCAGTGTTCCATTCACTAATTCAGACATTTTGTTTCATCTCATTGACTGCAGGCCCCACAATGGAACTCCCTCATCCCACTTCCTCCCTGTGTTTCCTGTTTCTGTTCCTCCTTCTTTCCGAACTCTTCTGAACCTTATCTTTGGTAAATGCTGCCTTTTTTTTATCTCAGATGGTTGATTCTTTGAAGGTGTGTCTACCTCCTGAACATTCTAATTCCTTTACAGAGCTGTGCATTGATTGGCTAAAAATGGAGCCAAAGAGTGAGTTCATTTCTAGACCAAAAGGGTGATAAAGGATCATGGTCTCAGGGTTCCACTCATCCCTGTCTGACCAGTAAGCCTGGTCTTTTTTATGATTTTGAGTTTTGTACCACATTTTCTACTCAGGACCTTCTAACGTGATCTCTTTCAGAGCAGTTTGTAGCAGTAGCCGGGCACCATCTAGTTCTTCTGGAGGGTACTTAACAATGACAACAACAACAGGGTTATAGAAGCTGATGTTCGTGTGGTCCATGAGTCTACTGGACTATTGTTTTCATGTATCTTCAATTTTCTTCACCTTTCGTTCCTCTGAATGAGGAGAGACAAGAATGTTCCTTAGAAGCCAAGATAGCCAGACTTCATATCTCATACTTCGGACAAATTACCAGGAGGGACCATTCTCTGGAGAAGGACATCACGCTTAGTAAAGTGGAGGGTCTGACTTCTGGTGTGATGCTGTAGGGTAAGCACAGGACTATCAGGTCAGTGGTTCAGACATGAAAGCACTATACTGGGTCACTATGAGTTGGAACCGACTCAACAGTACTTAACAAGAACAGCAACAAAATAGAGGGTCAGTGAAAAAGAGGGAGATCTCCAACGAGATGGACTGGCACAGTGGCAGCAGCAATGGGCTCAAGCATAACGACTGTGAGGTTGGCACAGAACTGGGCAGTGTTTCCTTCTGTTGTGTATAAGGTTGCTATGAGTCGGCACTGACTCGATGGCACCCAACAGCAACATGTCTTCTAGATGGAGTCCTTTCTCTGGTCAAAACCACCACAAAGATGGCGCTGTTGCTTCCAGCCAGCATGGCCGACCAGAGGCAAGGCCTTGCACTTACCAGAGGTGGTAACATTACATTAGTGTAGTAAGGAGTTTAGAAAGTTGAGAGTGTGAGTGTGTGTGAGCGTGTGAAGTGCTTGGCAGGGAGGGGTCTCTAGGATTGGGACCAGAGTGAGTAGAGAAAGAGCCGGATTGCTCTTGGACCTAAGATATCTAGTGATCCACAGGTCATCCCACAGCCAGTCAGAAAGTCTGCAATGCTTTGGGGTGAGGAAGAGTACCCAAGACATAAAGACAGCCTAGTGGCACAGTGGTTAAGCACTCGGCTGCTAACGGAAAGGTCAGCGATTTGAACCCAGCAGCCACTCTGAGGGAGACAGACGTGGCAATCTGTTCCCATAGAGATGACATCTGAGGGGACCTTGTGGGGCAATTCTTTTTGGTCACATGGGAAGCTAAGAGTGGACTTAACTCAATGGTCACTGGTATCCAAGTGATAGATGGAAAAAGAATCCCCTAAATTGACCTGTTTACTCACAGGTTCGCTAACACATGCGAGTCCAACCATTATCCCACAGAGTAAATTCTGACAACAGACAGAATTTGGAGGTGGAGCTTGTGGGCTTCAAGCCAAGAAAGCGGCTCTCCCACCTCCACCCCCAGCCCACATTTGCTGACAAGGGACATGGGTTGAGGAGACTGTGATGTTTAGAAGATGAGCCAAGGGGCGGGGACTGCAGACATCGGACAACTCAGGCAGTTCTGACAGCGGCCCCTGAGCGCCAGCACCGTGAGAAAAAGCGCACAAAATGGGGTCAAGGACTAATGGTCTAGACCTTTGTGTCAGGGTCCTGGGGGCTGGGGCTGGGAAGAGGAAGTATGGCCTTGATGTAGTAAGATCATGCCATCATTTTCAGGAGGCTCATTAGAAGTCTGAAACCAGAGCAACTCGGGTTGGGAATCTCCTCCGAGCCTAGCAGAAAGCTGACAGGGGCTATGTTTCCATTTACCTTTGGGACAACGGTCCAACATGCTGTGGCCTAGATTCCTGTTATAAAACAAAAATATCAAATGACCTGTCTAAAGCTGGGTCACAGGTGTATGAAAGGTGCTACTATAGAATCACAGCGCCTCAAACAACCTGAAGAGACCATTTGGTTCATGTCTTAGTTACCCAGTGCTTTACAACGGAAGTACAAGTGGGTGCGTTTGACAGATATTTATTTTAATGGAATTGAGGACGTCAGAGGTCTGGACTGAAGGTGCTGACTCTAGGGGCAGGCTTTGTCTCTCTGTTGGCTCTGGAGGAAGGTCTCCTACTTTGCATATGCTATGAGGAGGGACCAGTCCCTGGAGAAGGACCTCATGCTTGGTAAAGCGGAGGGTCAGAGAAAAAAGTGGAAGACCCCCAATGAGATGGAGTGACTCCGTGGCCGTAGCAATAAACTCAAACATAGGCATGATTATGAGGATGGCGCAGAACTGGGCAGAGATTCCTTCCATTGTTTTTAAGTTTGCTATGAGTCAGAACCGAGTCAACAGCACCTAACAAGAACAATGCACAGGAGACAGGGTTTGAGTTCCGGCCAGTGGACCACAAGCATCATCACCAGCCATCTGTCCATGGAGGCTGCATGTTGCTAGGATACCAAACAGGTTCCAGCAGAGTTGAACTGAGAAGAAAGGCCTGATCGTCTGCTTCTAAAAATCAGCCAATGATAACCCTGTTCACAACAGCTGGGCCCATACTGGTTATGACACAGGACCAGGTAGGGGTCACCACGAGTTGGGGACTGGCTCCACGGCAGTGAACAACACTGTCCTTGAACATCCCAAGTGCCCTTGCTGGCCTTCCTGTGCTGGCCTAAGATGTTCCATCCCTTCACTGCTTAAGGTGGCCAGAGGTCAGCATCTCCTTGGAGAGAAAAGACAATCCCAAGATACTCAACAGGAAGAAGACCATAGAGTGCAGCTGAGGCCACACAGCAAAGACAATGTCCAGCTTTCAGAGTTTGACTCCCTGGGGTCCAGACCCCGGGCTCTAACTGTGCTTCAAGGACCTCCAGAGGTGGAAGCTATAAGGCTCGTGCATGCAGGCCAGCAGCTAGGCCAAGAAGTGTCCTCTGGAGCGAAAACAAGAGAAGACAAAACAGCTCATTTTCATAAGTCAGAAATAAGAGTCACATGTCATTAAATGTGTTTTGCTGTCCCTAAGACCCACTCCTTCAGTTTTCTGTAGGAGAAACACTGCCTTCCACCTTCTTTGGTTGGTGTTGAATCAGCTCCAACTCATGATGACTGTCTATATAATGCCAGGTCTCATAATGTCACATCATTCCGTATAACACCAGCTCTAATCATGTCACGTGGTTCCGTGTCCCACCAGCTCTCATAATGCCAGATGATTCCATATAATGCCCAATCCTGCACCATCTTCCTGAAGGTGTGTTGGAGTCCGTATATCCGTCCATCTCATGAAGACTGTCCTCTGTTTTGCAGTTCCTCCGATTTAAACAAAACCCTTTCCCACCCTGTCAATTCCAACTCACAGAGACCCTACAGGATGGAGTCAAACTGCTTCAAAGAGTTTTTTCAAGGCTGTGATCTTTATGTAAGCAGAATGCTCCATCTTTCCCCCTTGGAGAGGCTGGTGGGTTTGAACCGCCATCCTTTGGTTAGCTGAGCCCTTCACCCCTGCACCACCAGGGCTCCTTTCCTCTACTGTTGGAGAGAGATTTTGTTGGAAATTCTGAGCAGCCCTCCCTCACAGCATTTCTCTTGTTGGGAATGTTTCCATTCTCCGCCTTCATCTTCTTGACCAAATGCTAGCTTGTGTTTCCCAATCTGAGGGATGGCCTTGACCCTCTCTAATCGGTTCATTGTTCAGTAAGCCTTCACTGAGCACTTCCGGCCATGCTAGGTGCTGAGAGGATCTCATCACGAGTATGAAGCCATGATCTGCCCTCCTGAATCTGCGCATTCTCTCTACAGCGAGCTGACTCCCAGGTGCTGAGGTTGGGCTCCTGCCACCTGCTGCTCACTGTTCCTCCTTGTGCTCTGCCCTCCTGCTGGGACACTCAGCAGCTGTCCAGAATGAGATGTCCTCTGCCTGGACTTCATTCACTGCCCACCACCGGGACTTCCTAGTCATCTGTGTGCTCTCTCACTATGGGCTAGGATTCTTTCTGAGCCTCCTGGGTACTCAGCAAGGCAGTCCTACCTGAGTCAGGTGATGTTAGCAAAAGTATAAGGACCAGGGGCTACCTGAGGAGTCAGTGTAGATGCTCAGCTCCTATGGGGCCCCAGGATTACCCAGCTCAGGACTGGCCTGCCTCAAAGCAAGCATTCCTGATGACAAAAGTGCATGCAGCTGCTATGAAACCATCCCGATGCCCCTCACAGGTCCGCAAGACTGAGTCACAGTTAATGCCCAGACTTGATTGAAATAATAATTTTCATTAAAACCTTGATACAGTTTGTGGTAAGACAAAGAGACTTTGACATACCATGAATCCCTCCCCTGTTGCTTCAAGCTTCCCACACAGGTGGGTCATGGCCATGATACTGCTGTCGGGTCCCTTCCTTAGTCTCTCTCAAGCACAGATGGGATGAGAGGTAAACACGTCACTCGAGGCAATGATTGCTTGTTGTTCTTATGCACCATCAAACCAATTCCAACTCAAAATGACTCTGTAGGGGAGGGCAGAAGACTATGCCTTTGAATGATGGTCGTTCTATACCTTCGAATGATGGTGTTCTAT
>NW_006408523.1:2026175-2036622 GCF_000296735.1 Chrysochloris asiatica | reverse complement strand
CCTTTGAACGACGGTGTTGACCCAGAAGATTGAGTATACAGTGGACTGCTAGAAGAACAGCCACATCTGTCTTAGAAGAAGTACAGTTCGAATGCTCCTTAGAAACAAGGATGGAGAGACTGTCCTGTGTGCTTTGGACGTGTCCTGAGGAGGGACCAGTCCCTAGAAAAGGACATCATGCTTGATAGAGAGTCAGTGAAGAAAAGGAAGAACCTCACCGAGATGGACTGATGCAGTGGCTGAAACAATGGATAACAACAGTACTGCCTGCCTCCCTCTACTACACATAGGGTCACTATGAGTCTGAATCAACTCAATAGCACCTAACAACACCAACATTCCCAACAGTTCAAGATGGGTTGGGTTTGGATGTCCAGTACTAACTTATCTCCTTACTGCTGTGTCTGCACTTACCATCGTGCACTGCAGGTTCTTGGTGGATGGATCCTAGGTGTCCCGAGGGTACTGCACAATGTCTGCCTATAAAGTTGTGACAAATGAGTAATTACTTTCTTTCTATCCCTCCTGTGGTTCAGAGTCCAGCCACAGCACACAACCACATGCATTCTGTGGTTACAGTTTCCTGAAATCAGAAGATTTGAGCCATCCTGTGGCTTTGTCCATATGTACATAGGTAACCGTTTACCTAATTAAGCCACTGAAAAAAAAATTAGCATCGGTTAATGAAAAAATAATGACAAGTTTGATAAATGAGAGATGTTTTCCTGCAGATTGACACTCAGGGACACGAATGAGTCTGCTCCTTCATTTCTACATAACAGCTCCTACTTACTGTGCAAATCCACAGATGGGATTAAGAGAAAAGGGCTGGTCCACTCCTGTGCTGCACAGGGGGGTCCATTAGGAGCCTAACTGGTACATCTTCATTTACCTGAAGAGTTCTGGGTACCATAAATGCATTTAGGCAGAGCCTGGTTTCCATGGTGACCCAAATGGCTGCCTACTGCTCCCCAGCCCATGTGAGCATCCCGTCCATCTCCCCCAGCAGGGAGCTCACTTATCTCAGCTTCCTTCTTTAGACATCTTCCTTGGAAAGAACCTTGAACTTGAGGCTTTGAACTACATGCTAGGATCAATTACTTACCATGCAAAACATTATCAGTCAACAAAAGAATAAATATTATATGCTCCCACTTATATGAAATAAATCAATGTTTAGAGATGAAAGTTTATTAGCAGTCCCCAGGATCACAAGGAGCTATGGTGGTGCCATGTTTAAGCTCTCAGTTGGAGCCCACAAGTCACTCCATGGGAGAAAGATGAGGTGGTCAGCTTCTGGAAAGATTTACAGCCTTGGAGGCCCTATGGGGCAGTTCTACTCTGTTCTCCAGAGTCACTATGAGTCCGAATCCACTCTGGCAATGGTGTTATGCTTTTTTCTTTTGTGTGTATGTGTGTGTGTGTGTGTGTGTGTGTGTGTGTGTGTGTGGAAACAGAGTGGGGAGAGAAGAAGCACTGATTAGAGAGTGAGGAGTTCCTATGGATGTAAGAATGGTGGTGGACTCACTGGGAGGACAATGGGCATGGCTACACAGCAGGATGAGTATAATCAAGATCACTGGATTGTATTCACACATGTAAAAATTGTTGACTTTGCAAATATTTTTTTTTTACACACACGTGTGCACACACGCATGCACATCACCACTACAGCCACCAGCACAGAGACCCTGAAAATCGCACTCAAGGGCCAGAAGAAGAAAAGCACACCTGGGTATTATGGTTTGGTCGGCTTGGGAACCTTTCAAAAAGGAAGCCAGGAAAACTCCTAGAGCAGGTAGAGCATCCTTTTCCTCTAAGTGCAATAGGATGTTCAGTGTACTCATCCTTAGAGCCATTTCCTCAGAAAATTATCTCAGGGCATAGCAAATGCATTTAAGAGACATTAAAATATACCAATTCTTCAACATGTTCTCTTTTCTCTTTTCCTTGCCATTTAGCCCCATTGCTCTTCTTACCTCATTTCCTCTTCTGCCCCTCCCACTCACCCACCCACCTATGCCTCCCCAATGGCACACTGACCATACTAGGCTCTGCTCTCAAAACCCACTGCCCATCACCAGCTCAAGCAGAATGCTTTTTATTCTTATTGAGTTTCTCATTAGCAAGCATTCGCCTTCTCTTACCAACTCACACTCACTTGTGCCCCCCCTACCTTCTCAACCACCCTCACTCACACTCCCCGCCCCCCATGCACACTGGGTTCACACATTCTCAACACCTTTCAGCTTGGCTCAATATTATTGCATCTTCTTTGGGTTTCCCTGATCTTGGTTTTCCTCCAACGGCATTGACCTTGCCTAAAGCAGATCATATTTTCCAAAACTGACCACATGGAGATGTCTGGTCCCAGATGCTTTCTCAGAACTTAACAGCTTCCTATCAGTGGGAGCATTGTCGCCTCCCACTCAGGACCTGGATTTGATTCCCAGCCAGTGGTACCTTGTCTGCAGCCACGTGCCGTCGGTCCGTGGAGGCTGGCGTGTTGCTAGGATGCTGAACAGGTTTCAGCAGAACTTCCAGACTAAGCTTGACTAGGAAGAAAGGCCTGGCGATCTACTTCTGAAAATCAGCCAATGGAAACCCCGTGGGGCTCATGGTCTGATTCTGTTGTACATGGGGGAGTCACTACAAGTTAGGGGGCAACTCAACAGCATCTAACAACAGCAACAACAGGATTCTATGCCCTCTCACCTCACACCTGCTCACACTTGCGCGTGTACTTTCCAATAGGGTATGGCGGAAGTGATGCCACAGGTCTTCTGAGGTCATGTTGTGAAAAGGATACAGCTTCAGCCTCACTGTGTTCTCTATGTCTTCATGATGTGCCCTTGGAACTCAGATACATAAAGAGGTCATATGTAGAGGTTCCAGTAGACAGCCCTAGCTAAAGCATCAGCCAACAGCAGCATCTATCACCAGATGTGTGTGTCAAGGAGCTTTTAGATGATTTCAGACTCCAGCCTGCCAGTACCAGGAAGTGTGGAGCATGGCTCACTATCCTCTGTACAAATCCCAGAGCTATAGAATCCATGAAGAGATCCACAGAATCCATGAGTCTAGACCCACAGAATCCATGAACTTAGGCCCACAGACTCCATGAGTCTAGACCCACAGAATCCATGAGTCTAGACCCACAGAATCCATGAGCATAGACGACAGAACCCATGACTTTTGACCCACAGAATCTATTAGTATAGACCACAGAATTCATGAACCTAGACCCACAGAATCCATGAGTTTAGACCCACAGAAGCCATGAGTCTAGACCCACAGACTCCATGAGTCTAGACCCACAGACGCCATGAGTCTAGACCCACAGATTCCATTAGTCTAGACCCCACAGAATCCATTAGTCTAGACCCACAGAATCCATGAGAATAGACCTAACCCCCCAAACTGCCCAACCTGGCCATTCAGTCTTAAATCTCTCCATCGCTTAGACCTTTCCTGACCCCCAAACCCACTCTGTGCCCAAGGCATCGATCTAGGGTACTGTCACCTCTGCATGGATACTGTAAAGGACACTAACTTTCAGTAGTTTTTGTCTGTTCATCCTTATATCTCCAGTTCTATATTTCTTTGTTGGTGGTTTTTTGTTTTCTTAAATAGCGTAGAGCTGGAGTTCACTGTTCATTTTGCAATCCAATCTGAGCATTCTGCTTATTCGTAATTTCTCTTGTTAAAATCTATTGTGCTATTGATGAAAGCTTACAAAGTCAGTGACGTTAAGTATATTTGTCCCAATGTGTCAACATTCTCTTTCATTGTTTTCTGGTTGCTCTATTTCCAGTATTCTAGTTTCCTGCCCCTTCTTATCGTCTCATCTTTTCTTTGGTGAATTCATTGACCTTCTGGTGTCATACAGATGTGGTTTTGTCTCTTTGTTTAATGGTGCACTGTGGCGGGTGGTGGCTGTCTCTGTTTAATGGTGCACTGTGACAGTGGTGGTTGTCTATTTGTTTAATGGTGCACTGTGGCGGGTGGTGGTTGTGTGTCAGTGAGTCGATTCCAACTCACAGTGACCTGTATAGGTTTCTGAGGCTGTGAATCTTGATGGGAGAAAAGGCCTCATCTTTGTCCTGTGGAATGACTGGTAGGTTTGAACTGCTGACCTTGCGCTTAGATGAAACTCCAGCTTGTGTAGGTTATTAGCCCTGCCGCCTAGTTTATTCTTTGAGATTTTAGTTTCCTTCTTTCTCCTTTGCTCCAGGCAAATAGAGAACCTATAGATGTCTTATCACACCAAAGCTCTTATAAGCAGACACTACTCACCAAACTAGAAAGGAAAACATGAGCTTTGTGAATTGTATCATGCCAATTGTCTGAGTTATAGTATACCATAAGATATTAATAGATAATTTATTGTTGTTGTCCATTGAGTCCATTCTGACTCACAGCGACCCTATATAGGGTTTCCAAGGAGCGGCTGGTGGGCTTGAACCATTGGCTTTGTGGTTCGCAGTCCAGTGCTGATCCTACAGCACACACCAGGAGTCCAATTTATGGTTTAAGCCTCCAAGATCATTGTGGTTGCCTATATGGTTAGACTTATTTCTACCATGCAAGTTTACTTTCCTATTTATCATAGTTAAGCTTTTTTCTTTTTTTCTCATCTTCTAGTAGGCTGACATATGAGAGAAAGGTGAGGCTTTCCGCTCCCACAAAGATTTGAAGAGCCTCGGAAACCCTATACAGGGTCACTATGAGTCAACTGACTCGAGGGCACTTAACAACAACAACAAATGGACTGATACATTTTCTTTTTTTATAAATTAAACATATGTTTATTTCTTATGTTTTATATGTTACATATATCTTATATCTTATATATTTTATATATTGCAAATGTATCATTTTAATATACTTTCTTCTTTGGGTTTGAAAAATATGCACATTCCATTTCTATTATTTTAGTGATAATATTTTACATTTTTACCACGTGTACTTAACCTTCAAAAATAACACACAAGGCCCTGTGTCCGAGCTCACTGAGTGTCTGTCCCGCGCCTCCTGGCCAAGACTCCAACAGACCTCACCAAAATGCCATCTCAAATGGAACATGCCGTGGAAATGATGATGTTCACGTTTCGCAGGTTTGCTGGGAGTAAATTACCAGGTATTTTCTTCTGTGGAGCAGGTGACTGGGTTCAAGTTTGCAGCTGAGCTGGTAAGCATTTCACTACCTGGGTTCCTAAGGCGTAATGATACTTTGATGGTCAGTTTGAATCTTTCCTGTAGGCTATGAGCTGTAACAGACTTCATAGCACACAAGAATTGTCTTACTCTGCTATGTCTATGGATGGATGGATACGTTTCTACCTTGTATAAACCTTGGTGTGATCCTTCAATAGAAATGCCCATCTTGCCTCTGTCTTTGTTACTGTAGATACACCCTACATTGAAGAGTGCACGGACCTGTTATATGCAGATTTCAGTGTAATAAGATAAACACTCGTGTTCACTAACCAGCCTGAGAAATAGACCGCTACTAATATTTCAGAAGCCCTGTGTGCTTTTCCTTGACCGTACCCTTTCCACTGCCCCAAGACGTGTGCACACCCCAGAAATGGGCACTCATTCTGCCCTTGCTTTTCTTGTATGCATTTCTACATAACTTGTTGTTCAATTTTGTCCACTTTCCCCACTTTCTATAACTAAACTCACATATCCCTCATACTTCTATGACTTACTTTTTTGATTCAATATTAGACTTTTGAGATTCATCCATGCTAACACAAGAAGCTGTAGTTTGTTTACTCTTACCTACCATATAGTATTTTATGCTATGACTATACCACAAAAGGAGCCTTTGTGGAATGAAAAGTTCCTGAGTCGTGAAGTTAAACCTAAGTAAATAAATTCACCCTCACACAGAAGACCATTTCTGAAGAGCACGTATTGCTATCAAAGTGAGCATCCTCAGCCACCGGCGCTAACACACTCCTTCTCCATCCTGCACCGTGGAGTCCTCCACTAGGGTCTGACTCAGCAACTCTCTATCTACTGCATGCCTGGGGCTGGCTCCATTCAATGTCTAAATCACCCTTCTTTGAGAAGCCTTGGGCGATTAGTCTGCACTGTCTAAATCAGTTCATCAATGCCTTTTCATCAAAAAGACTATAAAAGGTATTAACTGGCTGCTTAGCCAGTGGGTGCCCCAACAGATGGACATTCATCTGCTTGAGCACAAGTACTAATGAGCCCCCTGCTTCACGAAGACACTGTAGTTCATTGATACTCTTCACTCTGAAAGCTCTTCCTTCTATTGAACTAATTTTACGGCGCTGTGGATTAATGCGCTGGACTGCAGTCAGTTTGAACCACAAAGTCAGTGTGGTTCAAGCTCACCAGCTGCTCCTCAGAAACCCTATACAGCGTCACTATGGGTCGGAACCGACTCGACAGCACTTCACAACAACCACGGTTTCCTCCTGGAGCCCTGGTGTGGCACTGTAGGTTCAGCACTGGACTGCTAACTAGAAGGTTGGTAGTTCAAATCCACCAGCCACTCCTCAAAAACTCGATACAGGGTCACTGGGAGTCAGAAATAGCTCGACAGCACTTAACAGCAACAAGTTTCCTTACATTGGACCTTATTTTGTGTCATGAAGAGATGCACAAGAAATCGACTCCCCTTTCTAGACTAACTCCCTAAATACCTGGAAATACTTACACAGACCCCGTGACACCCCACTCACTCTCCTCCCCCCAAGTCTGTTCTTTCCAAGTTCCCAAGTTTCATTCCTTTTGTCATTTTTTTATTGAGTATGATTTCTACGTTCTTTTAACACACTGATCAACCTTCTCTGATCTCTGTCCAGTTTATCTGTATGATGTATAAAATGATCTTAGGAACCAGACACCAATATGAAACACAAATGCTACAAGTAGTAAGTCATCTCTGGGGCAGTGAAAGCCATTTTCTGAGATCATTTCATATGTCACTGATAGATCATTTGTAAGAGTATTTACAGAACGTTTCAGATGCAAACATATCTAAGAAAGAGTGGAGTAAGACCCCTCTCACTGTCTCCCAGATCTCATCTCTCTCTACCACAAAATGTGCTTATAGCCTAGAGACAAGGTTTTCATCCAGCTTCTGGCCTGAAGCTGGCCTGCAGAGAGCTGTAGCCAGCCCAGAATGGATGGATAGCATGAAAAAGGAATAAAACTTTATCATGTTGTTGTTGTGAGCTGCCATCGAGTCAGTTCTGACTTGTAGTGACCCCGTAGAGGGTTTCCAAGGAGTAGCTGGTGAGTTTAAAGCGCCGACCTTGTGGTTGAAAGCAGCCTTGCTGTCCAGTGCTTTAGCCCACAGCACCGCACATAAGTAACTGCTGTTTGGATGTCATTTACAACAGCAGTGTGAGCTGTCCTATCCTCTCTGACATAGGAAGCAAACTGAGGAACAGCCAAGGAATGTGAAAACATTCAATAAGGTAGCCCTGCCCTGTGAAAAGGTGTTCCAGTGAGCCTATCTTTGCTAAGTCCTTCCTTCCTAATACATTGAACAAATTACAAAACAAAACACCCACAGAGCAGTACTCACTGACTCATCTTACTTCATCACCTCTTTCATCTTCTAACTCTTCCCAGATTTCTCTGCTTCTACCACCCCCACTGCCATCTAGTCAATTCCAACTCACAGGGACCCTAAAGGGCAGGGTAGAACTACTCCCTAGGAGTTCTGAGAATAAATCTTTCTCCTTTGTATATCTGGTAGATTTGAACTGCTGATCTTTCAGTTTGCTAACCCACTGCGCCTAAGGTTCCTTACATGAAAATTACTAATAGATACAAATTATTCCCCTTCCCAGTTTGTGATGTTTCAAAACCTGGAACTTGCCAGAAATGGTCTTCTACCTAATTTTATATTAAAATTAAAAACCCTTATTGCAAAGTCCGTTCTGACTCTTAGTGACCCTGTAGATGAATAGAACTACTCTATAAAGTTTCCAAGACTGTAAATCTTTACAGAAGCAGCTTCCACCTCTTTCTCCCACGGAGCAGCTGGTGGAGAAAACTTTTTGGTTAGCAGCCAAGCACTTAACTATTGTGCCACCAGGGCTCCTTCACTTTATATTAAAGCCTATAAATAATACTTCAGCAATATTCAGGAATGTGGGAGTCTGTTCCCATTGCATCATTGATTTTTGCTTTTTAATAACATTTTATCGTGTTTTCTTTTATCACCTAACTCCTACCTGTATGACGACTTCTTCATACACAAGGAAGGAAACAAATCTCGGCTTCAATTATCTGGGTTCCGGTTTATACTGTCAAATGAGCTTCTATCTGATTTTCAAGACGGATAGGGGGGAGTGAAGTATACTACCCATGTACAGGAAAATTTTATTTGGGTTAGTAACATGGCAGCCACTCAGTAAGCATGCTTCCATGGCCACGCGGTATGTGTTTCAGCGGGGCTGCCAGCTCCCATTCCAAGGACAGGTTGGTGGGGGAAGGTGTAGTATCCACTGCCATGGCTGTCTTAATGACTTCTGTATCCTCATCCTGGCTTGTCACCAGCCACTCCAGTTGAATACAATCTAAAGCAATTAGCAATGTCCTGAGCAGCTCAAATGGAACACCCACGACTGTTAGCATCTCCCACTCTAGCCAGCAAGGCTTGTGACTCATGCCCATTACACACGCTCCCCAGCCTGTCCTAGGAAAAGCAAACCCTGACCACTGTTTATCCTGGGGGTCTTCTTTAGAGTATGCACTCTTTCCAAGCTTCCTTCCGCTTCTTGCAAGGTAGTTAACAAGTGGGCGTGGCCTGCTGCCCCAACTCCCAAAATTTCCCCTTCCTCAGACACCACTGCCTGTGGGGTAGCAGGCATCCCGTGGAAAGAGTGCATGCTCCGCCTCTCTTGCAGCTAGTTATAGGGGTCATGGGACCATTGCTGTTGTTAGATGTCATCGAGTTGGTTGCAACTCCTGCTGTGGGTGGGAGGTGTTGGGGCCAGGGAGACCAAGAACACATGCGCACGTCAGAGGCGCATGCGCACACACTCACCAGGCATCTTCTGGGTTCTGATTCTGTTCATTTTGCCTTCCATCTTGATTTTTGTCTCTGTCTGCTAGTAGATTCTCTCTCCAAAATGCATGTCCTACACTGCAACTGGGCATTACGTATCAGGGAGGTGTTCTTCACACTAATTATGAGCCATTTTTCTTTCCAGCTATGATTGTGGTACATTTTGCGTCATACTTTTTCTTACCTGTTTCTGCTACTATTTCCCTGTCCTTGCTGGCACCACTGAAATTCTTCCTTTGTGAAACTTATAGCCAAATCAAAGAGGAAATTATGCTTCGCAAATAGAACAAAGACATTCAATGCACCTCTGGGAGAAAGGCCACCATACAATAAATTCCTACCTACTTGAAAAGAAAGGAAAACCTATTGCAATTTTTTCCTCCTCAGAAATGAAGAGTTGTAAAAGCTTTATAAGAACCCTGTTGGCCCAACAGTTAAGCTCTCAGCTAATAATCAAAAGGTTGGTGGTTCAAACCAACCCAGTGGATCCTCGGTAGAGAGGACCTGGAAGCCTGTTCCCGCAAAGATGTGAAGTCAGAAACAACTTATGGCAACCAACAACAATGACAACAAAAACTCGTTTGAAGAGGCCCTTATTCAGAACTACAAACAAAAAATCACTAGCGTGGAATGGTTTTTAAGTAGTTAGTCTACTGTGACTCAGCAGTCTCTGTACAACAGAATGAATTAATGCCTGTACCACAGTCTCCTAATTTTTAGGGCCAGGCCAATCAATTCTGTGTGGTCTGAGTGAAGAACTTGACCTTTCTCACTTCTTCCTGCTGTTAAAGGGAATCCTACTGCTAGTCTTTGTTCTTTCATGAGACGCTGGGAACTCTTATGGATAATCATATTCTTTGTTGTTGTTAGGTGCCCTCCAGTCGGCTCTGACTCATAGCAACCCCATGAGACAGAGAACTGTCCCATAGAGTTTCAAAGACTAAATCTCTACAAGATCAGATCCCTAGGGCTTTCCTCCCTCAAAAGAATGGGTGGGTTTGAACCATCAGCCTTTCAATGAGCGGCTGAGTACTTAACTGTTGAACCTTCAGAGTTATTAAGCATTCTCTCAGGGCCATTGTAGGTATTGAGACTTCTTGCAGAAAACTTAGTAAATCAACCTCGTAAATAAAAACCTTACCAACCATTCATCAGAAGTTTTAGGAACCAAAACCATTACAACGTTTTTTCACGCTCCTTTTTTATTCATTATTGTTTTGTTATTTTAACAAATAATAATATCCAGTATTATTGAATCCAGTATTATTATTGAATGTTGTTGTTAAGGCTTGTAGAGTAAATTCTGACTCATAATGACCCTGTACAGGGTTTCCAAGGAATGGCTGGTGAGTTTAAACTACTGACCTTATGGTTCAAACCAAC
>NW_006408523.1:2024415-2025405 GCF_000296735.1 Chrysochloris asiatica | reverse complement strand
TTGCAGGAGTGGAGCGTCTTGCCTTTCTCCCGCAGCGTGGCCTTTTGATCACACATCTCTCCTGGAGGTGGGAGCTTTTTCTCCCTACGTTACCCAAGAAGAGACAGCAATCTTGGCCATATATCCAAGCTACAAGCATACCCTGTAATATTCCACCACTGAGACAAGAGCCAATAACAGCTGCTAAGCATTACATGCGAAAAGGAAAGCCTATCTCCTGATCATATCCTTCGGGAGACACTCCCACATTGTTGGTGGGACTGCAAAATGGTCCAACCCCTCTGGAAAGCAATATGGTGTTTCCTAAGTTGGAAATGGAAATACCTTATGACCCAGCAATCCCTCTACTTGGTATTTACCCACAAGAAATACGAGCCATAATGCAAGTAGATACATGCACACCAATGTTCATAGCAACACTATTTACAACAGCAAAAAGATGGAGACAGCCAAAGTGCCCATCAACTGAAGAATGGATAAACAACCTGTGGTACATACACACAATGGAATATTATGCTACTTTGAAGAACAACAAGGAAGCTACAAGCCACCGCATAACGTGGATAAAACTTGAGAACATTATGCTGAGTGAAATTAGTCAGTCACAAAAGGAGAAATACTGCATAAGGCCATTATTGTAAAAGACTAAGAAAAAAACCACCCAAAAAGGGTGTGTGTGAAAAACTCTCTCTCTATATAATTGCTGACCACTGGTGTGTATGGGATGAGAGGTGGGGAGGGAAAGAGGAGACGAAAGACCACAGGGTAGGGAATAGTCACAGGAGAGCCTGGGTGCTGGGGGGAGAGGGGCAGGGAGGCTGGCACTACATAAGAAGGGGGAGGGGAAAAATAAGTACAAGGCGGATGGGAGAACGGTTGGGCAGGTTTGCATGGGCTAGGTGGGATAAAGGTAAATGACGATGTATGCACAACCTTGGAATAACAGGGCTTCAAGATACAGGAATTGAGGCATGGCTTGAAAGGGGAAAA
>NW_006408523.1:2019135-2020200 GCF_000296735.1 Chrysochloris asiatica | reverse complement strand
CAGTTTTCAAATTTCTTAAAATTTCATTCTAAAACTTCTCCCTGTCATTGTCCTGTATCCATTGAGAAAATGTATTAAGATGACCTCTTTGAAATAGAAAAAAAAAGAGTTACCATAACCTTCTACAGAGTCACTGTGTCAAAAGAAATGGTCATGTTCAACTATTTCAACAGGTAATATATGATTAAGAGCCACTGATACTGTTGGAAGATGTCCAAGCTGCACTTACGGCATTGGCAAAGAGCAAAGCTCCTGGAATTGATGGCATACAAATTGAAATCTTTCAGCAAACTGATGCAGCACTGGAGGCACTCACTCATCTCTGCCAAGAAATCCGGAAGATGATAACCTGGCCAACTGATTGGAAGAGATCCATATTTGTGTCCGTTCCAAAGAGAGGTGACTCAACAGAATGCGGAAAGCATCGAACAGCATCATTAATATCTCAAGCAAGTGAAATCATATTACAGAGAATTTTTAATGGCTGTAACAGTCCATTGACAGGGAACTACCAGAGAGGTTCAAGCTGAATTTAGACGAGGATGTGAAATGAATGTTATCATTGCTGATGTCAGATGAATCTTGGCTTAAAGCAGAGAATAGCAGAAAGGTGTTTGCCTGTGCTTTATTGACTATGCAAAGGCTTTCAATTGTGTGGATCATGACAAGCTGTGGACAACATTGCAAAGTATGAGTATTCCGGTACTCAGTTGTTCTCATGAAGAACCTGCATACAGAATTAGAACCCATTGTTTGACAGAACAAGGGGACACTGAATGCTTTAAATTTTTTTTTAATTAAAAATTTTTTTAACAATAATTAAAACTGAATGTTTTAAAATCAGGAATGTTTTAAAATCAGGGTTGTATTCTTTCACCATACTTATTCAATCTGTATGCTGAATAAATCATCAGAGAAAATGGAGAAGATGGTTTGAATGAAGGAAGATTAATTAACAACCTATAATATGCAGATGACACAACCTTGCTTACTACAAGCAAACAGGACTTAAAATATTTACTGATGAATACTGAAGACCAAAGCCTTTGGTATGGGCTGCACCTC
>NW_006408523.1:2014576-2018690 GCF_000296735.1 Chrysochloris asiatica | reverse complement strand
TGCTCCTTGTAAGCCAGGATAGCCAGACTCCGTCTCTCATATTTGGACATATTGTCAAGAGGGGCTAGTCCCTGGAGAAGGATATCATGCTTGGTAAAGTGGAGGGTCAGTGAAAAAGAGGAAGTCCCCCAACATAATGGATTGGATAGTGGCAGCAGCAATGGGCTTGAGCACAACAATAATTGTGAGGATTGTGCACAACCAGACAGTGTTTTGTACTGTTGTGCATAAGGTCACTATGAGTCAGAACCGACCTGACATCACCTAACAATAACATAACCTCTGAGCTGGTCTCTCTTCCTTGAATTGAACTGGCCCAGCGGGTCTCTTCAGAAGCCATTGTTTTGAATGGACCTTTTCTTCGTCTTTTTCCCAAAACAGCTTAACAAGTCATTTGGTGCTCTAGGATAAGCACTGGACTGCTAATCGAAAGGTCAGTGATTCAGACCCTCCAGCTGTTTCTCAGAAACCCTTGTAAAGAGTTGCTGTGAGACAGACCGACTCGACAACTTAACAACAACAACGAGACAAAGACGAGTGGGTTAGAGAATGTGTCTGCTGCCATCCACTGTTTGCAGAGACATATTTGAAAACACTGAGTTTGGAATTAACCCATGCATGTATGAAATGGAACTGTAGGAGCAATGTTTTTTAACTGACGCTTGTACAACTAACTGTTGTACAATTGTTAAACATTCAGCCGCTAACCTAAAGGTTGCCAGTTCAAACCCACCCAGCAGATCTTTGATAGAAAGATCTGGAGATTTGTTTCTGTAAAGAGTGCAGTTTAGAAATCTCTATGGGCAGTTCTCTCCTGTCACGTGGGGTTGTTATGAGTCAGATCAACTGAGTGGCACAATCACAACCAACAACCAACATCAGCAACAGTGACTATTAATTACAACTCATGGTAACTCCTGGATGTCAGAGTAGAACTGACTGAATTTTTAGAAGTCGATTGCCAGACCTTTCTTCCAAGGTACTCTGAGTGGACTCAAACTATCAACCTTCCAGTTAGGAGTCTTGCATGATAACTGTCTACACCTCCCAGGGACTCTCATGTGTGACAAACACACACACACACACACACACACACACAGAAATCTAGCCTCATCAGGTAGATTATAGCTCATAATGACCTAGAAGGAAAGAGTAGAACTGCTCCATAGGGTTTCCAAGGTTGTAAATCTTCATGGAAGCAGAAGGTCTCACCCTTCTCTGGCAGAGCAGCTGGCGGGTTTGAACCTCCGACCTTTCTGTTAGCAGCCATGATGCTGTAGTTCTTGAGAGAAAGGAAACGTGGAAGAGGAAGAGAAAGAGAAAGGGCCAGAAAGGAAGAGATGATCTGAACTCGAATCCCAGCTATTTTCTAAATGGAGGACCTTGGGCAAATCCCTCAGCCTCAGTTTCCCTAAGCCTCAGTGTCCTCATCTGTAAAATGGCACTGCCTTGGGTCTGTTGTGAGGACAAGAGCAGATAACATATGGGAAGTGCTTAAACGATGGTCTGACCCATGGTGAATGGCCCACAAATGCTACCGGCACCGCTGCAGATAGTGCCGGGGGTACAGTGATCTGCACCTACTACCGTCTGTTTGTTTGCGTTTTCTATCATTTGTAGCATGTACTTGTTGTTGTTGTTGTTAGGTGCCATCGAGTTGGTACTGACCCATAACGACCTTATGCACAGCAGAACGAAACACAGCCCGATCCTGGGCCAACCTCACTACTGTTGCCATACTGAGTCCATCGATGCTGCCACCTGGCCAATCCATCGCGCTGGGTGTCTTCCTCTTTTTCTCTGACCCTCCACCTTACCACACATGATATTCTTCTCCAGTGACTGGTCCTTCCTGACAATATGTCCGAAGTATGAGAGACGAAGTTTGACCATCCTGGCCTCTAAGGAGCACTCTGGTACTACAATGTTAAAATACATTAAAGGAGCATACAGACAACTCTCAATAACTTCTTGACCAGAAACATGATCCCCATTCCCAAGGATATTCCCAAATGATCCAGAACCTTCCATAAGTGGAGTTATTACCAAAACTGACAAAATTCCAAAATCATCGATTTTTTAATAATATGTGTAAGTTTTATGTTGTTGTTGTTGTTAAGTGCTATTGAGTTGGTTCTGACCCATAGCGACCCTGTACAGGGTTTCCGAGGCTGTAAATCTTTATGGGATCAGAAAGCCTCATCTTTCTCCCACAGAGCAGCTGGTAGTTTCAAACTGCTGACCTTAAAGTTCGCAGCCCGATTCGTAACCACTACGCTACCAGATTACCTTAAGTTTTATGTAGGTATGTGTTAAAATAGGTTTCTATGTGATGTTTCCAACCTCCAAAGACAAAGATTGCATTTATAAAGAAACTGATGGGAAAACCCCTAACCCACAGCTGTGGGATCTACTTCAACGCAGAGCAGTCCAATTAGTACACAGAAAAAGTGGCCCGCAGGGTCCCTGAGCGCAGATCTTTGTGGAAGCAGGCTGCCTCCTCGTTTTTCTTGAGGAGTGGCTGGTGGGTTTGAACCATTGTACCAGCACGGCTCCTTACTGATAATAAAAGGCAATAATTAGAAAAACCTTTTTAAAAGGAGGTATTGAACTTACGACAACTATTGGAATGGAAGGTGGGGCTGTGGGGAGTGATAGTGATATCGTCTTAATAAATGACCCATCGCTGCTTAGAGCACAGACATGAAAGCCCGCCTGCGTACCCCAAGAGCTCCTCCATTTGTGCGCCTGAGGCTCCCTTCATGGCACCCAGTTCCCACCCTCCTCTCCACACCCTGCCCCTGACACACAAGAGCAGCTAATAAGTCCTGTACTGAGAACCACTGGAGAACTGCCCAGCGGTCACGCTCCTTCTGGGATGAAATGTCTCCAACAGATATCAACAATGAAAGAAGGAGCAGGCAGAACTGTTACGATGTACTCAGCCTGTTCAAACCTCCAGGAAATCCGCCAGTATCATTGTCCATGTAAGCTGGGCCTGGAGGCAGTGTGGGACGAGTGTTCTCAACACTGGAGTAGACTGCTCAGGGACTCGGCCTCCCACTCTGGAGGCTGCTGAGCAAAGACCTACCTGCCTGTGGAGAGTCCTTGGAGAGGGCATCTGGTGGGTGAGCCCCAGGTCCGCTATACACACAGAGCAAGCACTGCTTGTCAGAGGCCCAGCTGTGCTCTCTGCCCCCTCCCTCCCAGTGCAGAAGGGCAGCAAACAGCCACCTAATTGGCTGACCAATGGTCCCGAGCACAGACGAGGACCAGTGAGAAGCAGCGTGGCCTAGCTGTCAAAAGCATCGGACCTGAAGCCACACTGGCCAGGTATGAATTCTGAATCTGCCCCTTATCAACTATGAGGACAATGTTGTTGTTGTTGCTATGTGTCTTCCAGTCAAGTCCAACAAAACTGCGCCGTAGAGCTTCCCAGAATGGAATTTCTATAAGAGCAGATTGCCAGAACTTTCTCCCAAGGATTCACTGGGTGGGTTTGAACTGTCATCCTTTAGATCAGCAGCCTAGCGCTTAACTGTCTGTACCACTAGGAGCCCTGGAGACAATAGAGACATGCAGAGACCCTAGGAAGTAATGTCTTATCCGTTGTTTCTTCCATTCACCTACCCAGCAAATATTGATCAAAACTTATAACATGATAGGGTGCTCTGAGTGAGGGGGTGAATAGATCCTAGGAGGCTGCTTGGAGGGGGAGACAGTTGTTTGCCCTTGCAGCCGGCTCAGGTTTTGATGGTGTGAAATTGAACAAACATGCAATCCAGATGTGATAATCACTGATGATTGGAATGCGAATGTTAGAAGTAACAGAGAGGAAGGATCAGCAGTTGGAAAATATGGCCTTGGGGATAGAAGTTATGCTGAAGAGCCCATGATAGAATTTTACAAGCCCAAGGACTTAGTCATTGCAAATACCTTTTTCGACAACATAAACGGCACCTGTACATGTTGTTAGTGCTGTCGAGTTGGTTCTGACTCACGGAAACTCTGTATATTGTTTCCAAGGAGCAGCTGGTGGGTTTGAACTGTTGACCTGGTGGTTAGCAGTCCATTGCTTATCCTACAACACCACACCAAAGGAATCAAACTGATT
>NW_006408523.1:2012342-2012986 GCF_000296735.1 Chrysochloris asiatica | reverse complement strand
ATATTCTTCTCCAACACTGTAACATAAATGCATCTCTTCTTCCGGGATCTTCCAATTTTCACATACACATGGGGTTATCAGGCACACCTAAGTCCTCAAACTAATATCTTTGCTCTTGATCACTTTAAAGAGGTCATGTGCAGCAGGTTTGCCTAATGAAATACTTAGTATGGTTTCTCTTTGGTTTTATTTTTTCTTCTAAAATGGATTTTATTTCAAGTGCCACAGGAAACGATTGGAGGGTTTTAACAAGAGTGGGACATGGTCTTGTAATAAGTTTTCTGATCACTCTAGTAGCCGGGTAGAGGAAGGATTGAGGGAAGTAAGAAGGTGGGGAGAAAAGGGGTCAGCATCTGGGTAGATTTTGGAGGAATCACCACCAAGATTTGCTGACAGATAGGACACGGGATATGAGAGAAATAGAGGAGTCAGTGAGAACGCCAAGATTTTGACCAGAACAACAAGAGGACTCCTTACCAAGGAAGGGTTTTGTTTGTGTGTTTTGGTGTGGTGCTGCTGGATTCTTTGTTCTACATAATTTTCTGTGCTAAGTTCATTTTGTTTGTGGGTTTTCTTTCCATTTTCATTTCTGTTTGTGCTTTGTTGTTGGTGTCAAGTGCCATCGAGTCGGAACCGACTCATAG
>NW_006408523.1:1985129-2010687 GCF_000296735.1 Chrysochloris asiatica | reverse complement strand
GGGGGGTGGGGAGGGTCAGCCATGGTGAACAGGTTTCAGCAGAGATTCAGAATAAAACTAGGAAGAAAGTCCTGGTGATCTGCTTCTGAAAATCAGCCAGTGAAAAGCATGCGGATCCCAACAGAACATTGTCCCATAGAGAGCTGGAAGCTGAGCTCCCTAGGGTGGAAAGTCCTCACAACACACAATGGCCATGACAGTGGGCTTGAGCAACAACGGTCTCAACCAGGCACAGCTATGGCACAGACAGCTCAGGGAAGGGCAGCGCTTCATTCTGTCGTGCATGATACTGCCAGCCGTTGGTGCCCACTCCAGGGCAACTTGTTGTTGTTGTGATGTGTCGTGGAGTCGGTTCCGACCCATAGCGACCCTGTATCAGGTTTCTGAGGCTGTAAATCTTTATGGGAGCAGAAAGCCTCACCTTTCTCCCGCAGAACAGCTGGTAGTTTTGAACTGTTGACCCTGAGGTTAGCCAATTCATAACCACTATGCTACCAGAGCTCCTTAAAGAACCACAAACTAAAATGTATGGAGAAAGAAGAGTTTCTGATCAAATGAAAGGGGCTATTTCTTTCTGATATAAGGGAGCTGCCTGGATACCAAAGTGTGTATCATTATTTTGGTTTGAAATATATATACATCCGACTTTTCATTCTACCACCACAGCCAATAATTGAATTTTCATTAGGTTTCTCAGAAAGATCCAGGAGACAGGAGATGCTCTGGCCTAAATAACAAGAGATTAAAGTCCAGTTCCCTTTTAGCTATGGAGTGGCTGTGCAATGTTGGTAAAGTCACCTAACCTCTCTGTGCTTTAATGTCTCTATGTGTAAGACACAGAGCTTGCTCTAGGTGACTTTAAGGCCCCTTGTGACTCTTATTAGTCTTACTCTTTAACTTTTATTTGTAAGTCATTTTAAGCATGCAGAAAAGCAAAACGAATCATAAAAAGAGCATCTGTGTGCTCATTATTCTGGATGCACAAATAGTTTGTTCTCAGCTATCCACCTGAAGGTTGGTGCTTCAAACTCACTCAGCAGCTCCTCAGAAGAGAGGCCTGGCAATTCACTCCCATTAAGGTTGGTGGTGGTGTACCGTGGAGTCAGGTCCGACTCATAGCGAACTTGTATAGGGTTTCTGAGGCTGTAAATCTTTAGGGGTGCAGAAAGCCTCATCACTCTCCCACAGAGAGCAGATCTTGTGGCTAGCAGTCCAACTCACAGCCCATTACACTATGGGAAGACAAAACCTTACAGAGCACAGTGCTACTCTGACGAACGTGGGGTCGTCGTGAGTCAGAACGGAACCAACAGCATCTGCCAACAACAACGGTAACTTCCACATTTATCTATTAATGTTTTGTCCAATTTGCTTCATTTTCCTCCCTGTCTCATCAGATACAAAGGTAAGCCAGAAAATATTGCCACTTGGGCTTCTATCCCCACCTGTGTGAGCTCATTCCAAACAAAACGTGTTAGACATGTCTCTTCCATCAGTCCTGGTGTGGAACTGGACTGCAAAGTCAGCTTGAACAGAAAGGTCAGCGGTTCAAGTTCACCAACCACTCCTAGGAAACCCTATACAGGGTTACTGTGAGTTCGAATCAACTCAACAGCACTTGACAACAACAACTTCCATCAGTGCATGGCTGCAGACAAGCTCTCTCAGTAACACATTTATCCTCATCTCATTAGGAGGCCTTTGAAAGAAAGAGCACTTTTGCACCATGGGAGAAAAATGATTTTTCTCAAAAAATGTTTAAGAAAAGTCAAGTGGGCATCTATCTTCCCAAGTCTTTGAGGCTTTGCAGTACGTGTATGGGATTGCTATTGTTCTTAAGTGCTATTGAGTGGGTTCTGATTCATAGTGACCCTGTATAGGGCTCCCAGGGCTTTTAAATAAATCTTTGCAGGAGCCAAAAACCTCATATTTCTCCCCCGGAGCAGCTGGCAGGCTCCAACCGCAGATGGGCTTAGTGTTTTAAAGAAGGTTGGAAGACCTCAAAAATAAGCGAGGCAGAATGGTCAGCTCAGAAGGTTATGGGACTGCTTTGGGGGACTCCAAAAGGTTCGTCCTGATAGATTTTCTCCAAGAACATATGATGAACACAGATGATTATTACTTAAGAAGTTTTTGAAAAACTGAAAAATGGCCAAAAGGCTAAAAAGGCCAGGAAAGTTGCACTAAGGAATTTCCCCCCATTTTCTTAATGCAGTAAGGAGCTCTGGTAGCGTAGTGGTTACGAATCGGGCTGTGAACCGCAAGGTCAGCAGTTCGAAACTACCAGCTGCTGCACGGGAGAAAGATGAGGCTTTCTGCTTCTGTAAAGATTTATAGCCTCGGAAACCCTGTGCAGGGTCGCTATGGGTCGGAACCGACTCCACGGCACATAACAACAACTTAATGCAGTAAGGTATTTGCTCATCCTTCAAAGGCAGAACAGGCTGTCCGAAGAAAAGTTTATTGGGAAACTTTACCTCACCCACCCTACAACCCTGATCTTACCCCTTTAGAATTCTTTTTGTTCCTCCAAGCTCAAAGAACATTTAAAATGAACACAGTTTGGGTTCCCCAAGGACGCCAGAAGTATCGCACAGACATGATATAAATCAAAGAGCACAGACTTCTTCAGGGAAGGGTTAGAGAGATGGAAATAGCACCTCCAAAAGTGTGTAGACCTAGAGAGAGGAGGTCTTCAGAATCAGTAGCTTCACACTTTGATGTTTTTGTTTCATGCCGGTTTCTATGGTTTTGTGGCAATACGTTTTGACTTCCCCTAGGTCACCTAATGCCGGCATGTGAGCAAAATGCTGTGGTCACCGTCCACACCCTGGTCCTTTCCTGCTCTCCACACGTGAATAGGACAGGGAGCAGCCTTATTGTGAGTTGTTGTTTGTGTGAGTTGCTGGTGAGTCGATCCAAACTCCTGGCAATCCCACGTGTGCAGGGTGGAGCTGCAACACCATAGGGCTCCCAAAACTGGGACCTTTGGAAACACATCACCAGGCCTGTCTTCCAGGTACCTCTGGTGGCTTCAGCACTAACTGGTTGTGCCACACAGGACTCACCTTAGAGCTCGGGAATGAGGGTGACACCTAGGAAGATGAAGACACACGTAAGGGAGAACCTAAGATATGAAGAACTGAGCCCCAGGGCCCTGAGGAACATTGTATGTTCCGACTCGTAGCCACCCTACACAGGGTTCCCAAGAGCAGCTGTGGGTCTGAACTGCCGACCTTGTGGTTGTCACTTTGTGGGAAATTTCCATTCTCTTTTCATTTCATTTTTGCACAGATTTTTTGAGGCTCTATCACATGGCAGAGAAGCAAACTTGCCTCTTATTTAAGACACTTAGGATTCCATATCCACAAAGCCTACATCCCAGCTGCAGAAGTCAGAAACTCCATGCCCTGTCATTCTGTCTTCTACTCTTAACACACACACACACACACAACACACAACACAGTGTAGTGGCAGGAACGTTCAGGCTTCAATGTGGGCCTGGCGTTTCCTGTGTTTGCTAACAGACTATGGGTGTCGACTTACTGTCAGACTTGGATTTACTGCTGTTAGTGTTAACTACTGTCAAGTTGGCAGCGACTCATGGTAGCCAGTGTGTGACTGAACAAAACGATCCTACACCATCCACGTGACCAGGGCAGACCCAGAGGTTCTCATTGGTTGATTTTAAGAAGGATATCACCAGGCCTTTCTTCCTAGTCTATCTGGAAGCTCTACTGAAAGCTGTTCAACATCATAGCCACTGACAGAGAGGTGACAGAGAGGTGGTGGCTAAGGAAGAGGGACACTGGCCAGGAATTGAACCTAGGTCTCCCACCTGGAAGGCGAGAATTCTACCACTGAACTATTACTATTGTTGGTGGTGTGCTGGCTCAGCTGAGGTTCTCCAGCTTTCTCAGCAATTCTGCAGAACCCTTTTGAAAAGTCCCTTTTTCATGTAACACTACCAGATTATTCTATTTCTTGGAAATGGCAGCCTTGACTGATTGGAATCACCTGTAAGGTTCCAGGTCAAATGGCTGATTCGGAGAAGGGCCACTGCCAGATGACCCAGGATGGGGCTTATACAGGGCCATCGGCGGAGCTGCACAGCGCAGACTTTCAAGAGGAGCCAGGCTGCCGTCTCAGCTTTGCCGCGTCCTAGCTGAGAGGCATGGAAGTTTCATCAAGCCTTGTTTCCTTCATCTGTCCAATGATGGTGAGAAGTATGAAAAGCTACCTAACCCAAGTGTTGGGAGGCTCACACAAGATAATGCATTTACAATCCCTACTGTGATACACAGAGCAGTGAGCACACAGTGTTGTTGTTGTCATTTGTTATGCCATGAAAGATATGACCAACACACAACGTCAACCACAGCCCCCACATTCTTCCCAGGTGGGGGGCTGTGGCTTCTCTGTGGGCATTTCTACCTGAACATCAAGCTTGTTCCTCACTTCTGCCTGTCCCAGAACACTATACATACCTATAGACCCTACCACACAGATACATCACTCACACAACCCACACCACACACAACACATCACACAAGACACACTACATGCCAGGTGTGCACAGACACACACACATACCACATACCTCACATGCACAAAAACACAACATACCACAGACCACACAGACACTCCATACACCACACATGCACAGACAGACAGACACTACATATACCATGTACACAGACACACTACACATGAACATACACAGACACACCACATACCATACTTACAGACACAGACACACACACACACACACACACACACACACACACCACATACTGTACATACAGACACTCACACCACATACCATATACGCATACAAGACATGCCACATACCATACATACAGAATGCATGTGTCACATGAAAACACAGACACACCACATACTATGCATGCACACACATGCCACATACCATGCATGCAGACACACCACATAATATACGTAGACTTACCACATACCAGATATACAGTCACACACATGCCACATACCATACATGCAGACACACATGCCACCTGCCATGCATAAATATATGCATGCACCACATGCCATACACACGCACAGATACACCACATAGCATACATACAGACACATGCATGCCACATAACATACATGCAGACTTGTGCCACATACCATACATACATGTTCACATGAACCACATACCATACACGCAGACACAGAGATATTACTCATGAACACACATAGCCACATCACATACCATATACAGACACACACACACACACACACACACACACCACATGAACACACACAGACACACCACATACCATACATATAGACACATTACTCATGAACACACAGACACACCACACAGCACACACACACCACATGCATACTGCACACTACCACACACACTACATACTACACAGACACACTACACACAACACATGAACACACAGGAACACATCACATACACAAACAATCCCTGGAGCCCTCCTAGAGCAGACTGAGTGGTTCTGGGAGAAGCATGTGTCGTGCCCCCTGTGACCAGCATCACTCCCTTTCTGCAGGGAACCCGTCTCCCCCACAGTCCCATGGGATGCTAACATTTATCCTCTCTTCCTCCCATAAATCACTGGGGCACTGGGGAGAGAATGTTGCCCTCAGAGGAGAGTGGAGCTTGTACTGAGGTAGTGCCTGCTACCTCACCTCCATCCACTGTTCCCCCTAATGTCTCTCAGCATTGATTCAGGGAGAGACCCCCACGTGGGAAGGACCCGGGCAAAGCCGGATATTATCAATCCTCTCAGCTCCCACTTCATAAATGCTCCTCCAGTTGACGTGGAATTGGCTCTGACTCACGGTGCCCCGCACACGCACACACACACACACACACACACACACACACACACACACTCCCCTGTGTGTCAGATTTGAAGTGTGGGTTTCCAGCAGATGGTTTCTCAGAAGCAGATCACAAGACCTTTTTCCCGAGGCACCTCTGAGTGGATTTGAATGACCAACCTTTAGGTTGTTGTTGTTGTTGTTGTTAAGTGCCATCGAGTCGGATTCGACCCATAGTGACCCCGTACAGGGTTTCTGAGGCTGTAAATCTTTAAGGGAGCAGAAAGCCTTATCTTTCTCCCGCGGAGAGGCTGGTAGTTTCGAACTGCTGGCGTAAGGTTTGCAGCCCGATTCGTAACCACTACGCTACCAGAGCTCCTTAGCAGCCAAGCTAAAACCATCTGCCCTCCCCTCCCCCGCCAGGTCCTTACAAGTAGCACAGGTTCCCAACAAATGTGATGTGAAGTCATAGAAATCACTACTGTCGAGGCTATAGCAAAGACAGGAGGAAAGTCTTTCTCTGGAGAACATTCACTTTCCAACCAAATAGAAGGTTCTTGCAGATGGTTTATTGTCTTAGTTACTTAGTGTGGATGTAGCAGGTGGGAGACTTCAAAGAAGAGGAATTTCTTTTCTTACTGTTCAGGAGGCTTTGTTACTGTTGTTAACTGTTTGTCAAGTCAGTTCCAACTCCTTGAGCCCTTTTGTGGCGCTGTGGGTTAATGCGCTAGGCTGCAAAGTTGGTTTGTACCACAAGGTTGGTGGTTCAGGCTCATCAGTTGCTCCTCAGAAACCCTGAAGGGTTGCTATGAGTCAGAACGGACTCTACAGCACTTAACAACAACTTGGTGAGCATGTTCATGGTTTCTGGGAAGCAGCTGGTGGGTTTGAATTGCTGACCTTGGAGTTAGTAGTCCAGTGATTACCCGACAGCACCTAGGAGTTGGAATTTTGTAGATAAAGGCTCTTTGTTGGTTGGCTCTGGGGGACGATCAGTGTTGTCACTAGGAAGGTGCAGGGTGACACCGTCAGAGGGGGGACCTCAAATGACTGTCTATAAAATACATGTGCAATGTTTCAGCAGAAATCTATTATTTTTAAGAAAAATATCCCTGTGGTTGGTTATAGCAACAAAACCATTTTTCCTAAGCCCAGCTTACACATATCAACGTACCTACAAGGCTAACACTCGACACTCATTTACTTTCTGGACCCTCCAGCTATTACAACCCAATTCAAAGACACTTACAGTCACATGGTTTCGTACAAGCATGGTTGTTGCTTTCGTTCATTTTATTCTGTGTATTTAAATGTGATTTGGGTGAAAGTTTGCAGAGCAAATTGGTTTTTCATGCAACAGTTTTCTGATAAAAGGCACTCTTGGTTTCATTGCTACCAGAATTGTCTGCCACTCCTTTTGTCAAAGTTCCTGACGTTTCATCTACAATACTGTGATATTAGTATGTGTGAGCCTGTGTCAATGACTTTTCTGAGAATGAAGTAGCAATCAAAGGAAAAGAAGGAGGAAAATATAAAAAGTCTCTGCTTCTTGGATTCTTCATATCAAGGATCAAGCTTGTGCACTCAGCACACAGGGTTGATAGGGACGGACAACTTAGACACTGGCTATCAAAAATGGGGGTCTCTAAAGGCACGAAGTGGCTTACAAGCTTCATGAGTGTGTTTAGTTTCAGAACAAGAAAGCTAATCCTTGCTTGAATCCCCACTGACTAGTTTTCCTCTTGTCCAAATGCGTCTGGTGATGAGGGGGATAGAATTTTATGATTCAGTTGTGAGTAACTGTTATGAGGACTAATGGCAATTATTACAACTGTAAATGTAGAAGAGGTGTAACTAAAAGGGGGGAGCAGTTCATCTTTCATTTCAGGAGCAGTGGATCCTAGGCCTATCAAGAAGGGAAGAACATGAGGAGAACGTGGGACCCTAACCAGAAAAGTGGCGACAGCAGAGATGGTGGTGGCAGAGGCGATGGCACAGAGACAGAGCAGCTAAGGACTCCAGGCCCAGGGACCGAGGAAGGCAGTGTGCCTGCAGGCAGGAGGCTGGCTTACAAAATGTGCCCTTTGGACATTCAAACAAAGTTGTATTTTCTGTGTGGTATGTACACATCAAAAAAACAACAGAAAAAGAAGAGGGGGAATAAAGGTAATTCCTGTTAACTGATGGTACGATGGGGCACGAAGGGGATTGTAATCATTGCAATGAAACAAAATATGATTTGTTGAATGTAAAACTGATGATCTGCCCTGTAAACTTTCACTCAATCCACAATAAAAGCTTTAAAAAGAAAAAAAGAAAGGCTTCTGTTTCTTTACCAATAATGTTGTAATTCAATGTAGAAAGATTTTGCAAAACAATTCTGTTGTTAGTATTCATAGAATCTAAGGCACAGTACATTTAAGCAATCTATAACGCCAGTGATCCCATATCGTTAGATGAT
This sequence comes from Chrysochloris asiatica, assembly GCF_000296735.1. NCBI lineage: Eukaryota > Metazoa > Chordata > Mammalia > Afrosoricida > Chrysochloridae > Chrysochloris > Chrysochloris asiatica. Next base: position 2,002,412 of record NW_006408523.1, on the reverse strand, counting down.
TTTAATGGGAAATGCACACGACTAAAGGCTCTGTGGGGTCTGACACGGGAGGAGGTCCACAGGGGGAGGGGATGACATGGAGTTACCGCAGCAGGTGACACCCACTTAAGTGACATCACTGAGCAAGACTCTTGTCTCTCAGCTTCTGTGGCCCTGATGTTTCAGGTTCCTTAGTGAGCTCCACTTGGCATGGTTTCCATGTTTCCGCTGGTCCTTAGAACCCAGAAGTGATTCAGGATAAGGCACACCTGGTGTGGTGCTGTAGGATAAGCACTGGATGACTACCCACAAGGTTGGCAGTTCACGCCCACCAGCTGCTCCTTGGAAACCCTCTACAGGGTCACTATGGGGTCAGAACTGACTTAACAACGCTGCTATGGACTTATTAACGTAACTAAGAAAACCATATTCCCAAAGGAAATTACATCCTTTATACCTAAGGAGGTATACCTAAGGAGGAGGTAGAAACACAATTCATTCCAAAACACTGAGGGAACCCAGACTACGGGTATGAGGGGGCTCCAAAATATTGTCAGGAAAATGGAAAAGATAGTGTAATTTTTCCACAAATTTTTTGAAGCCCCCTCATACATACCTCTGCACTCATGAACAATATAAAAGTAACTTTGTTGTCATTGTTAAGTGCCATTAAGCTGGTTCCAACTCATAGAGACCCTGTATCGGGTTTCAGAGGAGCAGCTGGTGAACTTGAACTGCTGACCTTGTGGTCCAGCACATTATCCCACAGTGCCACACCAGAACTCCTAAAAGTAAGTTTATGAATATTTTAATCTTTTCATGGTTCAGTTTAGTAAACACTGTGAAAGACCCCGCTGTGTACCAGTCACTGGAGCAGATGGTGAGACACCCTAACAGAGCTGGTTGTCCACTGGGACAGAGGTCCAGCAGGACATTCACACATGAGGATGAAGAAGGTGTGGTCCCAACCCTAACAGAGCTGACCGTCCGCTGGGCAGAGGTCCGGCAGGACACTTGCTATGAGGAATCACAATACATTTTGAAGAGGAGAGGCAAGTGTCCAGGAGTGTCCAGCTAGTATAACGGAGCTTCCCTGAGGCTGCAAACAATCAGGCATTCGACTACCCATCGAAAGACTGGTGGTTTGAACCTGCCCAGGAGCCCCTTAGACGACAGGCAATCTGCTTCTGATCATCCAGGCATTGAAAGCCCTGTGGAGCACACTTCCCCTCCATCTTTGGCCTCCCTATGAGTCGGAGTCGACGTAACAGCAACTAACACAAAGTACAATCTAGTCCTCACTTCCGGCGCTGGGTTTTTCCTAGAACCCAAGCTAATGTCATGATGTTTAGGAAGTAATTGTTTTGTTTTTGTTTTTTCTTTATCACATTTTTTTCCCCCATCAGGTGACAAAGTATTTCAGACTCATTTTCACAGTCTTTCAAACCATTCTACCTGTGGAGGACAGATCGGGTAGTAAGAATAACTTAATAATCATATGCAATACCTTTCCATATTAAACTGAAATTGATAGCTTTGTATCAAGAGAAGATGAAATTACAACACATGTGAGGAACAAAATATGTGATTCACACCCAAAACTCATAACTAAATAGTGTCCTGTTTGCTCTGTTGTGCACTCTGCCTGCCCCGGCCACCGACTTGAATCCCGTTCTCCAGACAGATGTAATCAACTGTCCGATTTCTGCTGCTCCCTTCTCCTCAAGGCGAGCAAAACAAATGCACTGTCCTCCGTTAATACTGATCTATTTCTCCATCATATGCATTTGCAATTCCTGAGCTGCGTGTGGATGGCCTCCGTTTCTCCAGAACCACACTAATAGCCAAGATAATTCAATCATCCTGCAGAGCTTTGGGAGAGGAATTAGCCAGGAGGGTGTGGGGGCCATCCATGTAGCCTGTACTTTAAGGACAGACCTGATGGAGGCAGGGTTGGGGGTGCTTCATCAAGGGGGAGGAGGGAAAGCTGCTCAACAATTCCTCTGAGGTCAGATGAATCTACCAGATGAAATGTAGGACACTTGTCTTCTTCAGACCCACCAGGTCTTCAAGGCCATACCCCTGGATTTTCACGGAGCTCTGCCTCCCCATTTCACAAGCGCTCATCCTTCCCTTGAAGTGTCTTCTCAGCACCCACTGGGGTCGAGTTGATTCCTACTCGTAGCCCTGCCCCGTCGGGATTCCTACATTCTCATCTTTGCAGAAACAGATCATCAGGTCTGTCTCCAGAGGAGCCTCTGAGTGGACTTGAACCACCAACCTTTTAGTGAGCAGCTGAGTGCTTAACTGCTGAGCCACCAGAATGTCTTGATACATATTAAAACCAAACCACTAAACCACTGTCCTTCAGTCAGTCCTGACTCACAGTAACACTATAGGACTGTGGCCCTATAGAACTGGCCCAATAAATTTTCCAAGGCTGTCATCTCATAGGAGTAGACTCTCATCTCTTTCTCCCATGGAGGGGCTAGTGTGCTCAAACCCCCAATCGTTTGGTTTTCAACCCAGCACTTAACTGTTGCACCACCAAACCCATTTCCAGCCAGCAGATTTTGACTCATAGTGACCTTCTAGGACACAGCAGAACTGCTCCAAAGGGTTTCCAAGGTTGTCATCTTTAGGAAAGGAGCTACGGTAGTGTAGTGGGTTATGGGTTGGACAGCCAGTCACAAGCTCAGCAGTTCGAATCTACCAGCTGCTCTGCAGGAGAAGGATGAGGCTTTCGGCTCCATAAAGATTTTTTTTATTTTTTTTTTAGTTTTTATTGTGAATTGAGTGATAGCTTACATGGGAGAACATCAGTTTTACACTCATCATTTCATTACAATGATTACAATCCCCTCTGTGCGTCATCATTCAAGAATATGTGCTTCTATTCCCTGTTTTTTGGGAGGTTGGGGTGAGGGGGCAGGATGTACACAAAAACACTCAGGAATATATGTAATCATTTAAACAATCAAAGGGCACATTCTGTGAGCCTGCCTCCTGGCTGCCAGCACACAGCCTTTCTCTTTCCATGAGTTCAGAGTCCTCAGCTGCCCTCTCTCTCCAGGTTCTCGTCTCTGCCTCCATCTTTGGTTTCTGCCCCATGAAGGTTTACAGCCTCAGAAACCCTTGACAGGGTAGCTATGAGTTGGAACCGCCTCCACGACACCTAACAATCTTTAGGGATGTCAAATGCCTCATCTTTCTCATATGGATGGAGTGTCTGGTGGGTTTGAACCACCTACCTTCTAGTTAGAGTGCTTAGTCACCGTACTACCAGGGCTGCTCCTCAGCATGCAGCCAGACTCCAATCCAACACCTGCTCTGAATGGATCTGCTAACTCCGTATTTTAGCTCTGCCACCCCAGGGCCCTCCAGATTTCCCTGGAGGCCAGGGCTTCCCTCCGGAGAGCCTTCATGGCCAATCCACAGGAGGACCTGGGGAAGAGACCATGGAGCCCATGCTGGGCTCGCTCTGGGAGTGGGGAGGGAAGGGGGCTTTGGGGCTCTGGAGATGTGTGGTTTTCCTGAGAGCAGGAAAAAGACAGTCCAGAGTGCTTCCTCTTTCTTTCCACTTGCAGGCCCCTGCCTGGACCCCTTTGGAACTGCCCTGTGACTCCTCTCCTGATCACTTGTCCACAGCCTGCTCTGTTCTGGAGAGTTCCAAGCGCATCTGTCCTTCTCATTCATTCGCTTGGAGCTGGGTCCAAGCTGCCTGGGATAGCTTTTACATTGTTCTTCCGCTTTTGTTACTATTTAATTGTTTTCCAAGGCATCTTCGGCTGGGTTCTCAAGAAAAGCAAAGCCAGTGAAACTTAACACCAGGGATCTGCAGAAGTTCACAGAAAAACATAAAAGTTCCAGGTCTGTGGGTCAGATGGCAGGTTGGAAGTTTCTCCTGACTCATGTAGATTCAAGGGCTGATGAACCCTCTTGGTTCCCTCACATCAACAGGTCCAATGACAGGCTGCCGACTGTGGAGGCAAATTAATCCAAAGTTGGCAAGCAACATGGCAGCCTGCTGGTTCAAGTCCAAAGATTGGAAATCAATCATGACAAGCTGGATGAAGAATCTAGATCCAAGGCCGGAGGGGAAGGAGAGTTTGGCCAGACTGTGCCTATATATGAGGGTGCTTCAGAAGTTGGTGAATAAAATTCACTATCTTTGTTTCATTTTTCCACAAACTTTTGGAAGACCCCACCACCACCACCACTTCCTCCTTTATTGGAAAGAGGCCCAACTCCTGTGGAAATTCATTGGAGATTTCATCATGGAGATGATTGGATTTTACAAGAGATCATGGGGGTGGGGGAGGGGGAATGACTACATACAACTGGCAATCCAGGCAAACATCGTCCAATCTATTGGTACGCAAGCTTAGCCATCACCCATGGGGTAGTAAATCTCCTCTGTTCTTTGAGGACATGAGGAGGCCTTGGGTACCCAGCACCATCCCGGGCACGCTGTAGGTTTGACCATCACGATGAGATGAATCCTTTGCCTCAAGTCCACACTTGCAATGTCAAAGTCGAGGACTTGCACCCAAGCAGGAGCAGGGATGGATGATGATTGAAAGAATTCATTTTGTCCTGAGAGTGTGCAAAATAGCAAAAAGAAATCAGAGTTTAAAAGATGGTTGTTGTTGTTATGTGTGGTCAATTCAATTATGACTCATAATGATCCCGTATAAGGTTTCTGAGACTTTAAATCTTTATCCAAACAGAAAGTCTCCCTCATTTTTCTCCCACAGAACAGTTGGTGGGCTCAAACTGCCAACCTTGTGTTTCGTAGTCCCGTATTTATCCTACAGAGCTACCGTGCTCCCTTAAAAGATGATAGTTTTCCAATGGTAGATTTCAAAATAATGCTTGTCCTTAGTTATCTGGGAGCCTTTATTACATGAATTATCGAATTTTGTTAACCTTTCCTGCTATTTTGCATCTAGTATCACTGTAGGATAAGCACTTGACCTCAAGGTCCATTTGAACCATAAGGCCAATGTTTCAAACTCACCAGATGCTGTAAACGCAGAACCTTGAACTATTCTGAGTGCTTCTTACCCTTGTTCTACAGCCGTGACAACTTGATTTGATGAAATCCTCCTTTTGTCCCTTGGCACCAAAAAATAATACACCCTTTTGTTCAGTCATCGCATGTTGCCTGAAAAACCTTCCCGAGTATGTGCAATCAGTGGGCTGGGAGTGTGGACGACAAAGACATCAACCAATGAAGTCACTGTCCTCAAAGAGTGGTGGTGGTGATGTGCCGTGGAGTTGGTTCTGACTCATAACGACCCTGCATAGGGTTTCCAAGTCTGTGAATCTTTACCGGAACAGAAAGCCTCATCTTCCTCCTGTGGTACAGCTGGTTGTTTCAAACTGCTGACCTTGTGATTATCAGGCTGATTTGTAACCCCCACGCTACCAGACCTGCCTTCTAAAAGGAGTGGGTGCATGATATGGTTGGGTTTATACCCAAAAAGGAGCACTCAAAGGAGGTGGTACAGAAAGATGGCTTAGGGATGCCCCTCGGTGGAAAGTATTCAAAACCATTCAAGGCAGAGGGAACAGTGTGAGGCTGGTGCACCTGGAAGGGTCTGGTGAAACTGAGAGAGGAAGTTCACCCTGTTGTGTTGGCTGTGTGTGTAGAAGTGTGGGTGTGGGTATGCGATGGCACAAGGAGGGAGATGAATGTGAGGCTGGAGGGGGTCATGGTAGCACTTGTGTATCATTAAGTCAGCTCCGACTCAGAGCGACCCTGTATAGGGTTTCTGAGGCTGTAACTCTTTACGGGAGCAGAATGTCTGTCTCATCTTTCTCTCTGGGATCAAGGGGTGGATTCCAACTGCTGACCTTGCGGTTAGCAGTTCAATTTGTAACCCACTATGCTCCCAGGGCTCCTTTGAGACTGGAGAGATGATGACTAATACTGAATGTCATGCCTCAGTAGTTTGTCATCCAGGAGACAAGAGGAAAGCAGCTGACATGTTTCCATCATAGAAATGAAATGATTCGGTTTGGTTCCAGTACTATTATCCTGGTGTGAAGATAGAATTGTTATTGCTGTTGTTGTTGGGTGCTGTTGAGTTGATTTCATCTCCTAGCAACCCTACTTGAGAACTAGAACCAGAGAACCTAGAACCAGAGAACCTAGAACCAGAGAACTAGAACTAGAAAACTAGAACTAGAGAACCTAGAACTAGAAAACTAGAACTAGAGAAATTAGAACTAGAGAAACTAGAAATAGAGAACCAGGAACTCGAGAACCTAGAACCAGAGAACCTAGAACTAGAGAAACTAGAACTCGAGAACCTAGAATTCAAGAACCTAGAACTACGCCACGGGAGTTTTCAGGGAGTTTTCATCTTTACGGGGACAGATTGCCTGGCCTTTCTCCCACAGAACTGCTGAGTGGGTTCCAACCACCAACCTTTGTTAAGCAGTCAAGCATTAAACTGTTATGCCTTCAGGACTCCTTGAACACAGAATTAAACAAACAAACAAACAAACCCACTACCATCAAGTTGATCTGACTTTCAGTTCTTATGAATCAGGTTGCTAACCTCAAGGACAGCAGTTCGAAACTACTAGCTGTTCCGTGGGAGAAAGATGAGGCTTTCTGCTCCCGTAAAGATTTACAGCCTCGGAAACCATATACAGGGTCACTACGAGTTGGAACCGACTTCACGGCGCACACCCTCCATCACCAGAACAGAGTAGAACTGCTCCATAGGGTTTCTCAAACTATAAATCTTAATAGAGCCAGGGAGTCTCTTCTTTTTCCTGGGAAGCAGATGGTACGTTTGAACCACCAACCTTGAGGTTAACAGCCAAATGCTTAACTCACTGCCCCAGCAGGACTCCCTAAAGTCATAATTTGTCGCTGTTGTTAAGTGCCTACATAGCGACCCTATATAGGGTTTCTAAGAAGCAACTGCCTTGTGGCTTGCAGTCCAGTGCTGATCCTACAGTGCCATACCAAAAGTCCAAAGACAGAATTGGTGGTGGTAGTGGTGGTGTGCCATTGAATCGGTTCAGATTCATAACAACTCAGCATAGGCTTTCCATGGTTGTAAATCTTTGTTGTTGTTGTTGTTTTCCATGGAGTCGGTTCCAACTTATAGTGACCCTGTACAGGGTTTCCAAGACTGTAAATCTTTATGGGAGCAGAAAGACTCATCTTTTTCCTGCAGAACAGCTGGTAGTTTCGAACTGCTGACCCTGAGGTTAGCAGCCCAATTCGTAACCACTATGCTACCAGAGCTCCTTTACAGGAGCAGAAAATCTCGTCTTTCTCCCATGGAACGGCTGGTAGTTTCAAACTGCTGACCTTGAGGTTCACAGCCTGATTCATAACCACTGCACTACCAGAGCTTATAGGGATGGTATTCCAGAGACCAAGAGACCAATGAGAGGGGCTTCTCAGAGCCTGGGCAGGAGACAAGATGGAGAGATGCTCTGGAGAAACAGTAGAACTAAGGATCTGGCGCCATCTTGGATTTGGGAGACAGAGGAGGAAAAGAGAACCTTGAAGCAACTCTTGGATGGTGGCATCCACTTCCTGGAGAAGAGTTCTGTTTTTATTTTTCTAATTAAGTGTAGAGACCAAATCCCACGGCCATTGAGTCAATGCCGACTCATAAAAACCCTCTAGGGTTTCCAAGTCTGTAAATCTTCAAAGCAGCAGCCAGCCTCATGCGCAGAGAATATTTGTTGGTGGTGGTTATGTGCCGTGGAGTCGGTTCTGATTCATAACCACCCTGTACAGGGCTTCCGAGGCTGTAAATCTTTACGGGAGCAGAAAGCCTCATCTTTCTCCCACAGAACAGCTGGTAGTTTCTAACTGCTGACCGTGTGGTTCGCAAAGTTAAATAAATTTGCTCCCGTAAATAATGATTTGCAATTTCTGTTTTACACTAGCTCACAACATGCCCCTGCCCTTGAAAATGATGTGGTGTTGATTACATGCCGGAAAGAGCCCTCATTAAAGCTCTCCTGCAGACACTTAGCCTCCTCCCCCTCCCCAACATACTTTCTTAGCTCCTTCGATGCGTCCCTCCCACAAGACACCCATCAGGGTTCAGACTCAGGGCAAGAGCTGAGCAGTTCTGGGCTCTGATGCAAGTATGGGTTCTATAAAAAGACATTAAAAAGACAAGAAGCAATTGTTGCCATTTTGCCTTTAATGGAAAAGTGGCCAGCAGTTTGAGTATATATATAAAAAAAAAAATCTCCATCTAACTTCTAGACAACGTTTAGAAATATCGACACAGACACATTTTAAAAACAATAACATCTTTAGAAAAATAAACTCTGGGTGTGTGGTTAAAAGGGGGAGCCCCAGTCTGTCTAGCTGCACAGGTGCATTCTGAAGACGTGTCCGGCTCATCCCAGTGCCGAGGAGGCAGAAGGGGACTTGACTTTGGACGAGAGCGCCTGCTTGAAGCGCCTCTTCAAGTCCTGCATATTGGGCGAGCGTGGACGGGGGATGATGGAGGAGCGTCTCCTCTCCCCACCCACATTGTGCAGCTTGTTCACTTCTCGGCAGAGATGCTGAAAGGCATCACAGACATCATCGTAGTTCTCGCTGGTGGAGATTTCCAGGAATGGGCTGCCCAGCTCGCTGGCGAGCTGAATGCCATCATGTGTCTGCACTTGGCGAGCATGCAGCAGATCTCCCTTGTTGCCCACGATGATGACGGGGGCCTTGGGGTCAGGGTGGACCTTCCGGATGTGCTGGTACAGGGGCCGGATGGACTGGTAGCTGTCGGAGTCTGTGATGGAGTAGACCAGCAAGAAACCCTCTGCCCATTGCACGCATCTGGAGAGAGAGTCCACCACCTGAATGACACTGTCTTGTAGCTGAAAGAGAGCCAAAGGAAGCCAGTTCGAGGTCACCCTCCATGGGAGACAACTCAAAAATAACATCAAAAGTAACCCTTGGGGAAAACGTTCCAAAAAAAAAACAATCACTTAAATACAGCTTTCAGCTTCTGCCTGGCTTCAGTAGAAGGAGGCATTTGATCTGGAGAGCAAATTCTCGGACACATGACTGGCCTAGATGATTTTTTTCAGCCTATTATTTTCAAACCCCTTTCTTGGCAGGCAGTCCGCTGTGAACTGTGGCCCACTGAAGCTTGCGTTCCATCAGAACTTCCAAACTAGAAGGGCTCGGTTTTTAGGGAAACAACTCATGTAATAAACAAAACTTGGAAAAGAAGCCAAGATAAATATCTATTCCCCGACCCATTAAGATATTTTTAGCATGCACTTCTTGAGAACAAATTCCTGCCTTCTGTTCTTCTTCAAAACCTTTCTTCCCTAGAAGGGACAGCAATTAGTGACTTGTTCATCAAGTAGCATTCTTGAATGCTGGCCCAGGGATTGTGGGGTTTCAAGGAGGGCTGCAGGGAACAGCCAGTCACAGAGCAGTTCAGAAGTGTTTGCTTGGGGAGCACCCCTTCACCAGAGCCCCCACCCACAATACCCCTGTCATTTCTAATGTCTCAGGGGTGACCAGCTCATAAAGAGGTGGTGAGATGCAGGATGAACAGTAATGAATCCCTGAACAGGGGAGCTGTCTCTAACCTCCCTTTTTGGAGGGTCTCAAGGAGCTCTGGCAGTGTAGTGGTTACGAATCGGGCTGTGAACCGCTAGGTCAGCAGTTCGAAACTACCAGCTGTTCCATGTGAGAAAGATGGGGCTTTCTGCTCCTGTAAAGATTTACAGCCTTGGAAACCCTGTACAGGGTCACTATGAGTTAGAACCGACTCCATGGCATATAACCACCACCATCCAGGACCCCAGATCCCTGCCCCCTGCTCCCCAGTGCACAACCCTATTCCTGCACATGTTCAGACATTTTGCTCATGGGCTCAGCCAGCTTTGAATGGTCAGCTGTTTGCTGGTGAATCACCCACTCTTACCCAGTTCTTACCTGAATGTATCCCGGGGTGTCCTGGATCTGCAGGGACAGCTGATCTCCTTCCACACAGACAAGCCGGGAATACAGCTTACCTGGAGAATACAGGAGCTTTGAAATTAGTGCACTCAAAGGTGTGGCACTGTAGAATAAGCGCTGGACTGCTAGCCAAAGTCACTGGTTCAAACGCACCAACCATACAGGTCTCTGAGTCAGAATTGGCTCAAAGGCACTTTAACAACAATCTAGTCAAGGCAGTCCTGGTTGATACTCTAGGGTAAGCACTGGATTGCTAATCACAAAGCCAGAGGCTCAACTCCACCAGCTGCTCCTTAGAAACTCTATACAGGGTTGCCAACAGTGGAAACCTACCCGACAGCACTTAACAGTAATAATCAGGGGGTCCTGGCTTGGCACTGTAGGATAAACGCTGGACTGCTAACAGCAAGATCAGCAGTTCAAACCCACCAGCTACTCCACTGGGAAATGTGGCAATCTAATTCCATCTTGGATTCCTGGTGTGGCACTGCAGGGTAATGTGCTAGACTGCAAGGTCAGTTCAAACCCACCAGCCCCTCCTCGGAATGCCTATACAGAGTTGCTATGGGACGGAATGGACTCAATGGCACTTAACAATTCCACCTTGGAAATCCTATACAGCAGATGTCATAGGTCACTATGAGTCATTCAACTGGATGGCAATGCCTGGGCTTTCATTTAATGGCGGGGGTGGGGGTGCTGGTGGTGCAGTGATTAAGCGTTCAACTGAAAGGTTGACAGTGTGAATCCACCAGGCGACCCGCGGGCATGTCGTCTTCTATAAAGATGACAATCTTGGAACCCTTATGGGCAGTTCTAAGCTGTCCTTCATGGTGTCGATGACTGCAGTGCGGGGAGTAAATCAGGTGGGAAAACAAACAACGTGCACACCTGAAAAGCTGGGAGAATGAGCGATTCTAACCTGTATTTGGTTCATAATCGCCAATGAATCTCTTGGTCAGGAAACGCACAATCATTGCTGAAAAGGACAGAGGAAAATCAGCTTCAGCCCGGATGGACGGTCTCAGAGGGATGGGAGAGAGAGCGTCCCTGCAAACCGCAAGGCGCGCCGGTCCGGTCCCGGTGGTACGGTGGGAACGGAGCCACACCCTCACCATCCCGGCTCTCAGACAGGTGCGCTCCCCACCCCCAACGCCCCCACCCCCAGACCCCGGGAAAGAGAGCCTCCAAGGAGAACCAGGGGTCGGGAGTGATGGGGGACCTAAGGGGCGCGCAACCCTCCCCTGGTCCCCCGGAGCCGCTGTGCTTGGGGAGTCGGCCACGGCCCCGCGCACTCACCACTCTTGCCTACGCGGCCGGAGCCCAAAACGGCCAGTTTGATGTCCTTGGGCGGGAGGCAGTCCGAGGCGGCCTCCGGGATGGGCGCGAGCAGAAAGTGTCCGGACATGCTGGGTAGCCGCATGGAGCGCGGCCGGCGGAGCGCAGACCCACCCGGGGCTGGAGAGCAGCCGACTGCGGCCTCACCCGCCCCCCAGCTCCGACTGGGGATCAGCGCGCCGGGACCCGGTAGGTGGAGAAGGCGGGCGGCTGGCGGAGCGCGCGGGCCAGGGCTTTTAAAGAGCTGGGAACGCGGGCGAGCAGCCCCGCCCCGTCCTGCCCCTTCCCGGAGCCGGCGGGAGGGGGCGCGCAGGGGGAGACCCCGGAGACTGTCGCCGCGGGCGTGAGCAAGGCTTGCGGCTTGACGCGCTCTGCCGTCTGGCTGAGGCGCACACCAGCCGTTGGGTCGAGGGCTCTCAGGGACCCACGGACTGCAGGGGCGGCCCCGCAGCGGGGACCTGCGTATCTCCCGCGCCACCGGAACCTTGGAGGCACAGTCACCGTCTAGAGAGCGCACCGTCGTCCGGTCATCAAGGCCTTCATACATAGTGACATTGCCCAGCCCCGCTGGCCCCTAACTCCGCAGGGGAGAGCCTGGGTCACTAAAAGCGCAAACCATAGAACGGTAGATGACCCAAACCAAACCGAATCTACTGCCATTCAGTGGATTCTGAGTCCTATAGGGTTTCCGAGGCCTCATCTTTCTCAAACTGCGAGGCTGGTGGGTTCAAACCGCCGACCTATTGAGTGACAGGTCCACGCTTAACCCGATGCGCCACCAGGGATATTTCAGAAGATTCTAGAAAGAGGAAACAGTGCAATCAGTTGGTTTTTTTGTTTGTTTGTTGTTGCAACAATTGGAAGGCTAGAGTCCTGCCGAATGTTTCTGTTGCAAAAACAAGTGAGGAATGATATTGGGGGATGAAAAGACGCGGAGTTAACACGTATCCTTGCTCCAGATACATGTGTGAAGGCCCCTGGGGGCAGCTGTGTCCAGCTGAACAAAAACACCCCCTCACACACACACACACCCCATCCCATGCTGAATAGGCTCCTGGGTGCAGTCAGTGAGCTCCCGGCGCTCTGGGTGAATTCCCTCTGTTGGTACTGCCTGGTGCATTTCACTCACGTTTCGATTCCTTTATTCAAGTATTTGCATCTAAGTTGGGAAGAGTTGAGGAGGAGTAAGGCAGAGGAGGACACAAGGGACAGCTATGTTCTGATCCTTGGGTTGTCCCCTTGGGATTTCATCCTTACACTGTATAGGGCCTTCATCTGTCCAAGTGCCTGTTATACAACTCATCCTTACCTCTTTCTCTCCTTCTGACTTGTTCCGGTTAACTTTGGCTGCAAGACAAGAATCACTTATCATTGCTCACAAGTCTGTAGGTCAGTGGGGGAAGCTGTCCTCCTCTAGGCCAGGCTGGGCTCTAGTCTGCTGAACACTGGCTGGTCTGGGATGTCCTCACTCTCTGGCCTCTCTCTCATGGTCTGGTAGCACGCAGTAGCTGAGTCATGGTCTCCCATCCTCTGGCCAAGGCTGGTTACAGCAGCTGAGTAGGGTTCAAAGAGAGTGATGGCCGTGGACAAGTTCTCTTGAGACCTAGCTCAGAAGTGGAACCTCATCACTTCTGAAGCATTTTCTTAGCCAAAGCAAGTCACAAGGCCAGCTCCAAACCAAGTGGTGGGGAATACTCAACATCATTGTGGAAGGAGCTGCAAAGACACCTTTGAAAGGACTCAGGTACAGAGAAGCATAGAAAATTGGATCTTTTTTTGCAGTTATTGTTATTGTCATTGTTAAGTGCCTTCGAGTCACTGTTAAGTTTCGACTGTTTAGGGTTTTCAAGGCTTTAAATCTTTGCCAGAGCAGAAAGCTGCATCTTTCTCCCACGGACATAGCGGTTCGCAGTCCAGTATTTTTCATAACTACTAAGCCTCCATCTGGAGTCCTGGTGTGGCACTGTGGGTTAATGCGCCAGACTGCAAAGCCATTTGAACAGCAAGGTTGGCAGTTCAAGCTCATCAGCTGCTCCTTGGAAACCCTATACAGGGTCTCTATGGGTCAGAACCGACTCAACAGCACTTCACAACAACAACAAGCTTCCATCTGCCCAGTTGCTCAAGCCAGTGGCCTGTGTGGTCACCCTAGACTTCAAACTCTCCACATCAGTGAAATTTCTAAATTTCTTGGCATCTCCATCGCTCCAAAGGGGCTGTAGTGGCCCAGTGGGTTGAGCACTGAGCTGCTAACTGAAATGTCAGTCATTTGAATCCAACAGATTGTTGTTGTTACTGTTGTTGTTGTAGTAGGCTCCCTGTCACAGCGGCGGCTCTGTCCACAACGGAATGAAATACTGCCTGGTCCTGCACGGTCCTCACAGCTGGGGCTGTGTTCAAACCCATTGTTGCAGCCACTTTGTCCATCTATCTGTAATTCTTCTAAGACAGACATGTTTGTTCTATGGTAGTCCATGGCATACTCAAGATTCTTCACCAACACCACAGTTCAAGGGCATTTGTTCTTCTTTGTTAATTGTCCGGTTTGGGCATGCATATGAGTGATTAAAAATACCAGGGCTTGGGAGAGGAGCACCTTAGTCCTCAAAGTGACATTTTTGTTCTTTTAACACTTTAAAGAGATTTGCGCAATGCAACATGTCCTTTGATTTCTTGACTGCTGCTTTTATGAGCATTGATTGTGAATCCAAGTAAAATGAAATCCTTGTCAATTTCAATCTTTCCTCCATCTATCATGATGTTATTTATTGGCCCAGTTGTGAGCAGTTTTGTTCTGTTTACATTGAGCTGGAATCCATATTGAAACCTGCAGTCTTTGATCTTCATCTGTAAGTGCTTCAAGGCTTCTTCACACCCAGTAAATAAGGTTGTGTCATCTGCACAGTAAAGATTCTTCCTCCAATTCTGATGCTTCGTTCTCCATATAATCTGGGTTCTTAGATTATTTGCTCAGCAGACAGATTGAGTAAGTACGGCGAAAGAATACAACTTTGATGCACACCTTTCCTGATTTAAAGACATTCAATATTCCCTTGTTCTGTTTGAAATACTGCCTTTTGGTCCATGTATAGGTTCCACATAAGTACAATCAAATGTTCTGTAATTCCTACTCATTCCAGTGTTATTCATAGTTTGTTAAGATCCACAAAGTTGAATTCTTTTGTATAGTCAATAAAACACAATAAAACACAAGAGATCCATCTGACGTCAGCAGTGAGACCCTCTGATCTCTTCTGAATTTGTCTTGAATTTCTGGCACCTGCCTGTCCATGTTCTACTGCGAACATTTTAAGATTGTCTTCAGCAAAATTTTATTTGCATGTGAAAGTAATGATATCATTTGATAACTTCTGCAATCTGTAGGCCACCTTTCTTTGGGATGCGCACAAATTCGGATCTCCTCCAGGCCATTGACCAGATTTTTTTGTTTGTTGTTAGGTGCCATCGAGTCAGCACTGACTCATCGTGACCCTATCCACAACAGAACGAAACACTGCCCGATCCTGGGACAACCTCACAATCATTGCTACACTTGAGCCCATTGATGCTGCCACTATGCCAATCCATCTTGCTGAGGGTCTTTCTCATTCTCTCTTTACCAAATATGATATGCTTCTCTAGGGATCGGTTCCTCCTGATAATATGTCCAAAGTATAAGGGACAAAGTTTGGCCATCCTGGCTTCCAAGGAGCTCTCTGGCTATACTTCTTCCAGCACAGATCTATTTGTTCTTCTGGCAATCTATGGTACTTTCAATATTCTCCTCCAACACCATAACTCAAATGCATCAATTCTTATACGGTCTTCTTTATTCACTGTCCAACTTTTGCATGCATATGAGGTTATTGAAAATACCATGGCTTGTGTCAGGCATGCCTTTGACATCTTTGCTCTTCAACACTTTAAAGAGGTCTTGTGCAGCAGATTTGCCCAATGCAATACATTTAAGGAGCTCTGGTAGTATAGTGGTTATGAATCGGACTGCGAACCTCAAGGTCAGCATTTTGAAACTACCAGCTGCTCCATGGGAGAAAGATGAGGCTTTCTGCTCCCATAAAGATTTACAGCCTTAGAAACCCTGTACAGGATGGCTGTGAGTCAGAACCGACTCTATGGCACATAACCACCACCACCACCAATACATCGTTTGATTTCTTGACTGCTGCTTTCATGAATGTTGATTGTGGATCCGAGCAAAATGATGTCTTAGACAATTTCAATCTTTTCTCCATTTATCATGATGTTGTTTATAAGTCTAATGGTGAGAATCTTTGTTTTCTTTACATTGAGGTGCAACCCATACCAAAGGCTGTGGTCTTTGATCTTCATCAGTAAGTTTTTTAAGTCTTCCTGGCTTTCAGCAAGCAATGAGTATCATCTGCACATCGCAGGTTGTTAATAACCAAGTAGCAGTTCTCCAAATTTCTTGGCATAGACAAATGAGCGTACTTCCATCACTGCGCCCATGTGATGAAACATCTCTATTAATTCCTGGAGTCTTGTTTTGGTCAATGCCTTCAATGCAGCTTGACCTTCTTCCTTCAATACCACTGGCTCTTGATCATATACTATGACTTGAAACTGTTGAATGTTGACAAAATGGTTGGATTCCTTTTGTACAGTGACTGTGTGTCCTTCCAGTTTCTTCGGATGCTTTCTGCATCATCCAATATTTTGTCCATCAGTATTGCAAGTCAAGGTTTGAATTTTTTCTTCAATGCTTTTAGCTTGAGATATTCTGGGCACTTTCTTCCCTTTTGGCTTTCTAACTCCAGGTCTTTGCACATTTCATTATAATACTTTGTTTTCTCTAGCTACCCTTTGACATTTTCTGTTCAGTTCTTTTACTTCATCATTTCTTCCATGCACTTTAGATTGTGAAACTCAAGAGCAAGTTTCATAATCTCTTCTAACATCCATTTTGGCCTTTTCTCTTTTTCCTGACTTTTTAATGACCATTTGTGTGTGTCTTTTTTCATGTATGATGTTCTTGATGTCATACCACAGTTCCTCTGGTCTTTGCTCATTAGTGTCTAATGTATCGAATCTGTTCTTGAGATAGTCTGTAAATTTAGGTGGGATGTACTCAAGGTCATATTTTGACTTTTGTGGACTTTTAAAATTTTTCTTCAACTTCAACCTGAGCTTGCCTATGAACCAGTCAGCCCTGGCACTGTTTTACCTGATGATGTGCAGCTTCTCCATCATCTTGGCCCACAGGTGTAGTTGGTTTGTTGCCTGTGTATCCATCTAACAAGGTACCTGTGTACATTCTCTGTTTATGTTGTTGAGGAAGGTATTTGCAATGAACAAGGTATTGGTCTCGTAAAATTCCATCATGTGATCTCCAGCATCATTTTTATCACCAAGGCCATGTTTTCCAACTACTGGTCCTTCCTGTGTTTCCAACTTTTGCATTCCAATCACCAGTAGTTATCAATGCATCATGATTGCATGTTTGTTCAATTTCAAACTAAGGAAGGTAGAATTCTTCAGTTTCATCATTATAAGATACAGTGCTTGGTGCATAAATTTGAATGCTAGTCACATTAACTAGTCTTCCTTGTAGGTATATTCATATTATCCTATCACTAACTGCATTGTACTTTAGGATGTTGTGTTGTTGTTAAGTGCCATCAAGTCGGTTCTGACCCATAACGATCCTATATAGGGTTTCCAAGGAGCAGCTGGTGAGCTTCAACTGCTGGCTTTGAGGTTCAAACTGGCTTTGCAATCCAGCACACTAATGTTTAAAAATGTTCTTTTTCACAATGAATACAACACCATTCCTTTGCTATATGTCATTCATGGCATAGTAGACCTTAGGATTTTCCAACTCAAAATCGTCAATACTAATTCATTTCAGCTCACTAGTGCCTAGTGTATTGATCTGTTTGGATGTGTGCATTTATTGCAATAAATTGTCCTCTTAGCACTGCTTTTGCCATGTCCCAAAGATTTTAGTATGCTGTGTTTTT
>NW_006408523.1:1982089-1983450 GCF_000296735.1 Chrysochloris asiatica | reverse complement strand
CAGGTTTTGAATTATTTCTAATGCTGTATCTATTTTATTTCATTGTTCCTGCAGCACTTTTTTTACTTCTTCCCAATTTTTTTTCCTGAACCCTTTCTTGGAGACTTTGGATTTACTTCAGTCTCATTCTCCTGAATTCTTTCTCAGGCAGTTCCAAGGTCTGCTCTCCTTCCAGTGGGAAGTCTAGGTGTATCTCCAGCTCATTTGTGGCAATTACTATATCCTGTTTATGGAAATGTGCTGAAATGGTCAAGTGTTTCTTGGACTTCTTCAATAATTAGGTTTTCAATAAATAAATGAACATATATTGATGTTTTATTGAGGTTTCTGATTGCCTTCAGGTAGATATGATAAGGAGACAGGCTTCCCTTTTCACTTTTCTTATTATTCAACTCAAAGCAACTGTAGCAGTTGTTGGCTGTCTGGTGTATAGCAGCTGGTGTTGGCTCTTGCATGAATGGTGGAATTTTACAGGGTGTGATTGCAACCTGGCTTTTTGACCATAATTGATAAGGTAGTCTTTATTAGCTGGCCAGTGACTACAGTCTCCCTAAAAGTGGGAAAAACTGCAGCCCCGACCCAGTTTTTCAAAGAGTATTTATACATCAGCAGTCTGACATTATCTTGTACAAACCAAGGGTATGATGTGTGCATGAGCTGTTAGGGTGGGAGCTAGGAGTACCTCAGCTGGGACAGTTACTTTCAAGATTAACTTGGGGAGAGGGGTACATCTTCTGGGACAGTTAGTTTTCAAGATTAACTTTGGCCTGCTGTTCTCAAGGTTAGCCTTGGCCACTGGCCACAGTGTCCTATTAGTCAGGCGGGCCCACTCAGATGTGAGGAGTTTGCATAAGCAGTGTTACAGAAGCCAAGTTTAGCCAGAGTTAAGGGGAGAAGGAGGTTTCTGCATCCAGGGGAATTGTTGATGCTAAAAGTTTTCCACTTCATCCTGATCCTTTCTTAAAAATTAGTTACTATAGGGCAATTGGGCCTTACAACATAATCCATAAAACACAAGTAAACATTTTTCTGGTCTTCTCTGTTTTCAACCCACTCCATCTAAGGTCAGCAATCCCTAGTTCCACATTCTGTTCTGAATCCAGCTTGAATTTCTGGCAATTCCCTGTCGATGTAATATTGCGACCATTTTTAAATGATCTTTAGCAAAATTTTACTTGCATGTGATATTGATTATATTGTGTGATGATTTATACATTTCATTGGGTCACCTCTCTTTGTAATGGACACCAATATGGATCTCTTCCAATCAGTTGGCTAGGTCTTCCAAATTTTTTGGCATAGATGAGTGAGTGCCTTCAGGACTATATCAGTTTGTTGAAACATTTCAATTGTATTCCATC
>NW_006408523.1:1979690-1981254 GCF_000296735.1 Chrysochloris asiatica | reverse complement strand
AATATTTCAAGTTCAGGCTTGAATTTCTTCTTTAGTTCTTTCAGCTTGGGAAATGCTGAGCCTTTTCTTCCCTTTTGACTTTCTAACTCCAGGTCTTTGCAAATTTCATTATAATACTTGATGATTTCTTGATCTGCCCTTTGAAATTTTCTGTGCAGCTCTTTTACTTCCTCATTCTTCCATTCACAAGAGCAAGTTTCAGAGTAAAATCAGTCAATCACAAAAGGACAAATATTATATGATATTACTATTGTAAAAATTCAAGGAAAGGTTTTCATGTTAAAAGAAACATTCTTTGATGGTTACCAGGGGTGGAAGGGGAGGGAGAGTAATTCACTGGCTAGAGCTTCTTGTTGTTGTTGCTGTTACGTACCATCAATCTGGTTCCAACTCATAGCAACCCTGTATAGGGAGAGCTTCCAAGGAGCAGCTGGTAAGTTTGAACTGCCTACCTTTTGCTTCAAACCAACCTTGCAGTCTAGTGCTTACCCTACAGCACCACAAAACTTGGGTGATGAGAAATAAGAGGGAGGTTGGCAGAAGAATGATGAAGACAGGTGAAGACACAGGGAGGAATGCAAGGGCTAAAGGGGATAGTGGTAAACCCTGCAACAGCGGTGTTCTACAGGGAGCTACATGGAAATGTACATAGACTGAATGGGAGAGTGGGAGTATACCCACAGATGCATAATAGGATATGTGTACATGGATATTTTACCTTTGCTGCAAGCACAACTATGAATGTGGAAGAGCATACAGTAGGCAGACTGATGGAAACTTCTTAGACATTATCAAATACCTTGAGGCAACAAGTTGCTGGGCCTGCAGGTTCAGGACCATAGTCTCCAGGGGAACCATGGCCAATTGGCATAACATAGTCCACAAAGACACTGTTCTACATTCTACTTTGTTGAGTAGTATCTGGGATCTTAAAAGCTCATGAGTGACCATGTAAGGCACAACTATTGGTCTCTCCATATTTGGAGGAAAAGCGAGTGATGAGAACTGAAGAGGTTTGTAATCAATTAGTCTAGTAGACTAATGGGACAAGTGAATATCAGTGTCCAGGACTCTGAAACCTGAACTGCATGGTGCCGGGCTACCACTACCAACTGCTCTGAAAGAGATCCCATTCAAAGGTCCTGGAAAGAGTGGAAGACAATGTGGGACAAAACTTAATTTTATTTAAAAAAACAAAACAAAACAAAACACAGACTTATTGGTCAGAAAGAGCTCTGGTAGCGTAGTGGTCATCAATCGGGCTATGAACCACAAGGTCAGCAGTTCGAAACTACCAGCGGTTCCGTGGGCGAAAGATGAGTCTTTCTGCTCCCGTAAAGATTTACAGCCTCAGAAACCCTACACAGGGTCGCTATGGGTCAGAACCAACTCCACGGCACATAACAACAACAACAACATATGAATACAACTACAAAACTTTTACTAAAAATGCTTACTGGTGAAGATCAAAGACCACAGCCTTCAGTATGATCGCATCTCAATGTAAAGAAAACAAAAATCCTCACCACTGGACCAATAAACAATATTACTATCAACAGAGAAA
>NW_006408523.1:1959930-1979005 GCF_000296735.1 Chrysochloris asiatica | reverse complement strand
TCGGAAACCCTGTACAGGGTCGCTATGGGTCGGAAACGACTCGACGGCATTTAACAACAACAACAATAACAACAACAAAAAGACTCTGATAAAAGAAATCAAAGAAGATCTAAATAAATGAAGAGCTATTTCATGTTCATGGATAGGAGGACTTGACATTATTAAGATGTCATTTCTTCCCAACATGATCTGTAGGCTTGATGTGACCCCAGTCAAAATCTCAGTTATTTTGTGGATATCGACAAACTGACTGTAAGACTTACTATAAAACCTTCATTCAATTCACAATAAATAGTGTTTTGTGTTTTAATTTACTGTAAAGTGATATTGGTGAAAGAACAAATAGTTCAGTGGGACAGAAGAGAGTGCCTAGAAATAGACTTATATAAATATAGTCAACTAATCTTTGATTTAGGAGGCAAGGCTAATTTTTCAACAAATGGTGCTAGTCAATGGATCACAGAACTAAATGTTCATTGTCAAACAATCAAACTTAGAGAAGATAACCTAAAGAGAAAATCTAAGTAACCTTGAGTTTGGCAATGAATTTTTTGATACAGTATCAAAAACATGACGTATCAAAGAAAAATGTGATAACTTGGGCTTCATTAAAATCGAAATCTTCCACTCACCCTGTGAAAACAAAAACAAAAACAAACAAACAAAAAAAACCCACTGAGATTGAAAACACAAGCCACAGGCAGGAAAAAAATATTAGTAAAACACATGTTCTAATAAAGGACTTGTATCTAAGGTATACAATGAACTCTGCAAACTCCATAATAAGAACACAAACAACCCAATTTTAAATAGGCAAAAAAGATGTGAGCAGACACTTCACTAAAAATACATACAGATGGCAAGCCAACACACAAACAGATGCTCAACATCATGTCATTGTTTTTGTTGTTAAGTACCGTGGAGTCGGTTCCGACTCAAAGTGACCCTGTACAGGGTAAATCTTTACAGGTGCAGAAAGCCTCATCTTTCTCCCGTGGAACAGCTGGTTGTTTCGAACTCCAGACCTTAAGGTTAGCAGCCTGATTCGTAACCACTACGCTACCATAGCTCCTTAGGGAATTGCAAGTTAAAACAACAGTGGACTATGACTACACTCCTATTAGAAAGGCTAAAATCTTCTGAAAATAACATAAACTGACAAGAATGAGGAGCAACTAGAATTGCCATGCATCACTGGTGGGAATGTATACTGGAACACAGCCACTTTGGAAGACAGTATAGCAGTTTCTTACAAAGCTAAACATAGATTTACCATTCAGTCTACTTCTAGGTATTTACCCAAATGAGTTGAAAAGTTATGTCCACACAAAAATGCACACACAAATGTTTAGCAACTTTATACATCATTTATGGAATTCAGAGGCAACCAAGATGCCCTTCACTAGGTGAAAGGGTAAACAAACCATGGTACATCACACAATGGAAGGCAATTCAGAGATCAAAGAAAACAAGACATTGAGCTATACAAAAAGACATAGGAGAAACTTAGATGCATATTGCTAAATCCAGGAGGCCCATCTAAGAAAGTTATAAGCTATATGGTTCCAACGATCTAACATTCTGGAAAGGGAAACTATAAACCAGTAAAAAAATGAGTTGTTTCTAGGAATTCAGGCCTGGGGTAGAAGGAATGGATAGATGAAGCAGAGGATATTGAGGGCAATGAAACTATTCTGCATGAGACTGTCATGGTGGACACATAGCATCATGTATCTGTCAGACTCATAGAACTGCACAACCCAAAGCTTGAGCCATCAGCACACTGTGGCTCATAACTTGTAACAAATGGACCACACCATTGCATGACATTGGCATCCTGATTTGTGGCTGCAGGGTAATGCACTGCACCACAAGATCGGTTGGAACCACAAGGCAAGAGGTTCAAACTCATCAGCCTTTCCTCATAAACCCTACTTAACAACACCAATAACAACACAAGATGTGACTAATAGGAAAACCTGTGTGTACTGTGTGTAGGAACTGTCTGGACCTTCTGCATAATTCTTCTCTAAACTTGTAACTTCTCTAAAACAAAAAAAAAAGGTAATTTTGAAAAGAACCCAAAACAACTTAATATGTATGATGTAAGAACCGTCCCTTGTCTGTCAGTTTTGTCATACTGTGGTAGCCTGCATGTTGCTGGGATGCTAGAACCTATGCCACCAGTATTTTAAATACCAGCTGGGTCACCATGGTGGACAGGCTTCAGCTGAGCTTCCAGATGAAGACAGATGAGGGAGGAGAGGCCTTCCTGCAGGCACAGATGGAAAGAGACTGTTTTGAGACTGTAAAGAGAACTATACCCTGAACACTTACCACCCTCAATTCCCACCTCTTACCTTCCAGGCTTTCTGCTCCTACAAAGATGTACAGCCTGGGAAACCCTATACAGAGTCACTGAGTCGGAACTGACTCGACAGCACTTAATGAAAACAACAACTTCCCTAGTAAACCCCACAACTCTGAGTGTAGTGTCTGAATTCTATGGGGCCCTTGCAATGGTTGATCAAACGCAGCTGAGAAGCCGAGTGCTAAGGAAGGGATGGGGCCATGTTTGTGTTTAATAACCCACGGCACCACCAAGACTCCTCCCTAACTCATTGTTGTTGTTAAGTACCTTCGAGTTGGTTCCAACCCAGAGAGACCCTGTATAGCGTTTCTGAGGAGCAGCTGGTGAACTTGAACTGCAGACCTTGCGGTTCAAACCCACATTGCAGTCTAACGCGTTAACCATAGAGCTACAGCAGGATTCGGCCCCTAACTCATAGATCACACATAGTAAGCACTGTTCACAGAGTGTATTGGAAGGACTACAGACAGGAAATAGAGAATCATTGTTGAAGGTGTTGAAGCAGTGTGTGAGGGGTGATGTGGTGAGGACCCCATAAATGAGGGGACCATGGGAATGAGCCGGTCCACGGGGCCCCTTTTACAGTCTACGTGAATTACTGTACCTCCATCTAGCTGGTTTTCAAGCCTATGTCAACCTCTACTCCGACCCCTTGTACTTCTACATCAATTGTCAAATTCTACTTCCTAAATGTCTTGGTGTTTTCTCTTCTCCAACCCTTTTGCTGCCATCAATAGAGCAATCCTGAAGTGGACCAGGAAGAGATGGTGGTTCCATCTACCTGTTTTTCTCTTGACACTGTCTTTGAACACCATTGCCCCCACCCAAGTTCCCATGCCTCAGTTACTCACTCAGGACAGCTGATCTCAGCCATCATTACTTACTGGTGGAACATTTACTTCGTTGTTCTCCATGAGGCAAGGACCTCTTCTTGGTGTCACTAATTCCCAGCACATAGTGAACGGAAGCCAGGACATGCAAGGTTCCGCTGGCTATCTCCCTGGATGGTGTCTTCACTGTGTAAAATGGGAAGGCGAGAAGCCATTTGTGTGACTAGTATCCCAATGGCTTGGTTTTGATGGCACACTACTTTGAGGAGGGCATGTTCCAGGAATGACCCGAGATGAATCTCCACACTTCAGTGGTACTGACATTTGGCTGTTCACAAGGCAGTCCCCATCAATGAAGCCAAGGTCCATAAAGACCATTACCTTCTGCCAGTCAGCCAGCAATCTATTCGTTCCCAGAAATAATTGAGCAGCTCAGTGATGGGAGTCTAGATTCATGCTTCTCAGATTTGCTTGGCCTCGTGGACACCGAAGAGCCTCTGCAAATCAACACCAAGCTTTAAAGGAGGAGGTTCTTGTCTCTCTTCATTATAAAATAAAACGATTCTCAGAGGACCCCAGAAGTCTTATTGGAGAAAAGTGGAAAGCTGAGAAGAGGATTATCCAAGTCTCCAGCAAAGCGTGCTGAGATGGCTGTGGTCATTAGACCATCATGGTTCTTCCTCTAGGCCTGGACACACTACTGCCTCATTCACTGTTGGGCCGCTCCCAGTGGGCTTTGCCACAGCATTGTGACTTTTCCAAGGTTCAAGTGCAGAGCTCTCAAGTGCAGAGCTCTTTCCTGGTTGAATTGGGTTTACCCTTTACCTGCCTTCCCTTCCCTGTTGGCAATGAGATCTTGTTTCTTTACAGTCAACCCAATAACGGATTCTTTTGACTGTCCTCTGCCCAGTGATGATTATATTCCATTTTGCATTGACGTTGCACTCTTGCTCAAAAGAGCTCAGGGTATTATCATTCCGTTCTCTTTGGAAAGGTTCCATGTATTTGCAGACAGACAGGATAACCCATGACCTTTTAATGCCGACACTTAGCTACTGGGCTGGAGAATTATAAATAGTGTGCTGAAATTGTTACTGTTTGTGTTCGATTTCATTTTGGATTTCTTTATGTCCAGATTTATGTAAAACCATGCTACAGCTGATCTAATAAGCATGCTCAAGTGCTTTTTAAAAAGATAAAAGAAATGCGTAGGCAGAGGTACAGTTAACGAATCTGGGGGTGTTTAGAATAAATGTAAAGGGCAGAACTGGGTAATACGCAAATAATATCAGACTTGGCAATGTATTAACCCTTCACCAGCCAAATAAGCTTGAATCCCAGCCATGAGGTGAAACTTTGCCAAGAGTCCTTGTTGTAGATTAAATTATGCCTAAACCCACCCAGATACATATTGAAATCCGAAATTTCTGGAATGTGACCTTGTTTGGAGATAGGGTTGTCTTCATTCTGTTAACTAGATCATATCCAGGCAACATGGATTTGAAATCTAGTCACTTCTGAGTTAGAGAAAGAGCAGATTAGACACCCACATCACACTTTGCCCACTGCCTTGGAGTCGGGTCCAAATCATGAGTCCAAAGGATAGAGTAGAACTGCTCCATAGGGTTTCCAAGGCTGTGAAGCTTGATGGAAGCCAACAGCCTCATGTCTCTCCAGGGAACTGCCAACCTTTTGGTTAGTAACCCAACACCTAACTCATAGCACTACCAGGCCTCCTTAGATCAGACACGGACATGCAAACACAGGAGTAGACAGATGCTGTGTGGTGACCATCTACGAGAAACACCCAGGATCTCTACAGAAATGGTGTCTTCAGAGCTGAGCCCCCGATTCCAGAACCCTGAGAAAGTACATTTCCGTTCTGTAAGCTTGTGCTGGCGTTACATCGGCTCTAAGAGAGCCAGCCAGCTCTCCGGCGGTTCCCTAATGTCTCTCCCCTTCACGCCCACCCATCACCCTGAGTGTTCCGCTTCCTGGGGAGCCTCAGAACTCTACCTTTGAAGCACTTTTTCCCCAGAATAGAAATCATGCTTCAGCCGTGCACTCGCTCTTAATTCGCAATTTATGACAAAATAACTGAAAATCTGCTCTCTGCCAGACTCTGGGTAAGAGCTGGAATAGCATGCAAAGAACAGCCAGCTGCCTCAGATCAGTATTTCTAGTGGAGGACAAGCGAGGAGAAGGCCCCCCAGCGTCCGGGAGGAAGTCCATTATCAGTTATAAGCTACTGATGAATGCACGTGTAGGAAGCTCTAGTGGTGCTGGAAGATAAGCACTGGACTGCTAACTGCAAGGCTGGCAGTTCAAACCCACCAGCCACTCCATGGAAGTAAAATGAGGCTTTCTGTTCCTATACAGATTTAGAGCCACAGAAACCCTATATAGTGTTGCTATGAGTTTCAATCAATCTGATGGCAGTGGTTTTGTATGTTTTAAGTTTACTAAGGAGCCCTGGTGACGCAGTTGGTTAAGTGTTGGGTTGCTAATCACAAAGTAGCAGTGGTGAAGTGCCATCGGGTCAAAGGAGGCAAACCCACTGCTGAAAATCCCAACTCATCAAGACTACAGGACAGCAGCTCCATGGGGTTTCCCAGCTCTGCAGTGGTAACCACAAGGTCAGCAGTTCAATCCCCAGCAGCCCTCATAAACCTCAGACAGGGCCGCTACAAGTTACAAGTTCGAATTGACTGAACGGCACACAACCCCCTTTACAGGCACCAACTGCCATCTATGTCTCCTATAGAGCGGCTGGTGTGTTTGAACCGATGACCTTTGGTTCTTACCCAGGTTTCCATTGAGGGTGAAATGTAGTAAATTCAAGTGTCAATTGCTGATGTGTGTTATCGAATCCATTTCCAACTCACAGCCACCCTGTAAAGGGGTGTCCGGGTGGCTGGTGGGTTGAACTGCTAACCTTGGGTAACTAGTTCATAGCTTATCCTACAGCGCCACCCCAGGGCTCACCTGGTCAAAGGCACATAAAAGCTGGATATAATAATGCTTGCTTTCAAGTATCTAAGAACTGTTTATGTAGCCTTCTCCCATGTGCGGGCAAATTTATCTGAGCCTCCCTGCTTCCTTCTAAGGAGCAAACAACTGCACCTTCACTTGAGTTAAGCCATCATCTCATTCTAGGCACAGGGAAGAGAACTCCGTTACATTCCTTTTCCAATCCAAATGATTTCCATGAATCCTAGTCTTGCTGGAAGAACACTTACTCCTGCTTTCTCTTCCTAGTTTCTAGCCTGCTCTCTGTGCTGGGGTAAATGCCGCCCTTTTTCTCAAATGGCTGATTCGTGGAAGGTGTGTGTACCTCTCTAGTGTTGCTATTTGGTTGAAAACTGAGCCACGGGAGTGATATCATTTCCAGACCCAGAGGGAGACTAAGGGTCAGTGTCGGGTTCCAACAGTCTCTGTCTGACCACTTAGCCTGAACTTTATCGTGGGGTTTTTTTGTACATCTCCTCTGTACACACTTCCAGTCTCAGCTACAGATGGGTCCCACGACATTAGTCATAACCTAGCAATGTCTTTGTAACAAGAGTCTGAAAGTTTTTTCCATGAACAATACCAATTCTCCCCCTTTTTATTTGGAGGAGTATGTGTTTGGGAATGAAGAAATGATAAACATTTATATTCTGAATGAATCAAATTCCACTTTAAATTCTTTCTCTCGTGCTCAAAAAAATAAGATACATTAGACTTGGTCATATTTTAGCAATGTTTATTGCTCAATTTTAGCAACTGTTTATATTTTAGCATTATCCTCCTCCCACTTCAAAAAGCTTATGGAAAAATTCCATTATCTTTTGATTCCATTTTTCAAACTTTTAGAAGGTCCTCAGACTATCCTAATGAAATACAGAAGCACTAGACTTATTTCCCTCATTATTCAAGGGAAATTTTCCATATTTTACCCAACCCTTAGGACTAGGCTTAACTGAACAAATACTAGGAGCCGTGGTGGGAAATGGTGCAAGCGCTCAGCTCCTAACCTAGAAGTTGGTGGTAAGAACTGACCAGCAGCCGTATGGGAGACAGACTGAGTCTCAGAAACCCTGTGGAGTTCTTCTCTCCTGCAGGGCTGCTGGGGGTTAGAGGGACTCTGACAGTAGGTTTGGTTTTGGGTGTGAACAGAAACAGAAGGCCTTAGAGGATGCCTGGCTGGCTCACAGACTGTACCAGCATCTCGCAGCCTCATCTGAAATCCTGGCTCTTACTCTCTGGTTGCGTAGTGGTTACGAATCAGGCTGCAAACCTTAAGGTCAGCAGTTCGAAACTACCAGTGGTTCCACAGGAGAAAGATGGAGGTTTTCTGCTCCCGTCAGGGTCGCTATGGGTTGGAACCGACTCAACAGCACTTAACAACTCATTTTAGAACAGGGCACATCATTTCCTACTACTTGCCTGTTACTGCTTTTCATCAAGTCTAAGACAAGAGAACTGTACAGTAAGGGGTTAGTGCTCCCTCCCGTTCTATGGTGGATGCTCAGTAGTTAGAAGGGCTGCACTTCATGGCGATCTCATCATTTATCAGCCTACTCAGAGCTGACAGGACTTCATCTTGGCACTGACATTACAAATTTGCACCTGCACTGCATGCCAATAGAGATGTCCAAGACTTGAAAATATAGATGTGGTCTTCCCGAGGTGAGCTCTGGAACTGGAGTCTTGAAGTAAAGGTGGCTGGACAGAGGAAGGAGGCCTGGGGTGGGACTGTGGGTTAATGCACTGGACTGCAAAGTCAGTTTGAACCGCAAGGTCAGCGGTTCAAGCTCGCCAGCCACTCTTTGGATACCCTATACAGGGTTGCTATGGGTTGGATGGAACTGACTCAATGACACTGAACAGATAAAGAGTAAGGATCCCTAGTGGCAAAATGGGTTCAGCGCTAGACTGCTAATTAAGTTGGCAGGTTCAACTTATCAGCCTCTCTGGGAAAAAGCAGACTGCTCTCAAAGCCCTAGTCCCGGAACCCTTAGGGACCAGTTCTTTTCCTAAAAGGGGGATGAGTTAGAATGGACTCTATAGTGGTGGGACCCCAAGGACTTGGGAGAACCCAGTGCTTGGCCTCATCCCAATTTCTACACGGGATCTCTGGAGTTAAGTTTCCATCACGGGCACGTTTTTATCAAGCTCTCAGATGCTGCTCTTACTGAGAACCAAGGCACACCCTGAGAGGTCAGGTCAGATGCAGACTGGGGTTGGGAGTAAAGGCCAAGTGCAGGAACCTGGTCCTCTGCAAAAGAAGAAACCAGGTTGCCAAATATTGAAACCAAAACCAAACCCACAGCAGGGGAGTCAATTCTGACTCAGTGACCCTAAAGTGTTCCCGACTCAAAACCTTTAAAATGGCCCCAGCAGAGCCCCTCATTTATCTGATTCATAGCAACGCTGTAAAGGGTCTTCCAAGGAGTACCAGTGTGGTCTTATAAAGCCCTAGACCGCAAGTCGTTTGGAAGGTCAGTGTTCAAATTCACCAGCTGCTCCTTGGAAACCCTATATAGGGTCATTGAATTGACTCAACAGAAGGTTTCCAAGGAGCGGCTGTTGAGTTGGAACTGCTGACCTTGCAGTCCAGTGTTTACCATACAGTACCCCACCTGGCAGCCAATGTTAAGTGCCTTCGAGTAGGTTCCAACTCTGAGATGTGCTGTTTACCCTCCAGCATCAGCACAGTTGAGTCTCCTGGGGGAAGCCATTCTAGTTAGAAACCACAAGCATCCCTGAAGCAGCTGGGCTGGGGCATGATCCAGGTTTAAGGAGAGCAGCAAAGTGGGAGCAGTACCGGAAGGGCACGTGATGCATGAGAAGGGTTAGGTGCTGTGGAGTCAGTTCCCACTCATTGGGTCTTTGAGCGGCTGCTGAGCTTGAACCACCAGACTTTGCATTCCAGCGCATTAGCCCACAGCACCACCCCAGGATTCCCCTTCACAGGTGCACCCATTTCAAATTCTGCAGCAGGCTACGACGGGAGATGAGCAACTCCTCTTTGGACACTTGAATGCGATGCTACTGTCACACCCCGGTGGGAAGACCCCCTAAATACCCTCTGTGGGCTACAATCGGTCACTTTCAAGGCTCTAAACACAAGAGAAATGGCAGCATCAAGTGATACACTGGAAATGCAGGGCACTTTTCAACAAGCAGTGCATTTCAACAGTAAAAGCATTTATTATCAAGCAAACTGGGGAACACAATGTGCTTTAAATACTACGTATTTGGGGTGGAGGGGGGGGGACACACACACCACACCTCCACACATTTGTACACCTCAGCAGCCATCTTTATTTCACTCCGGTTAGGCCATGAATTCATAGGGAATCGGTTCTAGCAGCTCAGGCTCCTTTCCATTGGTTCTCACAAAGTGCGCCTCTCTGGGGGGAGCAGGCTGTTTAAAAAAAAAAAGGGGGGGGGGGAACAATTATATAAAGTACTGCAATTGTAACTGCAAAATGCTGCTCAGTCAATGAACTAGTCTTAAATTGAGACCCCCCCTCCCCCCGGGCAAAAAACAACAACCCATCACTGAATGGTAACTTTAATGTCCCTCCCCCAAAACAAATTCCCACAGCCCCTATTAACACTTACCTGGCGCTTTAGCTGAACCCACGTCCCTTTCTCTTTGGCTTCCTTCTTTTTCTGATCATTTTCCTTCACTCGCTTCAGGAAGCTGTCTCGGCTCTTAGAGTGCTTAATATGCTCGATGCGCACATTAATTCTCTTGGCAAGAATCTTACCCCTAGAGAAAGCAAAAATTCTTTTAAAGGCTTCATCAAAAAAACAAAGAAAGAAAGAAAGAAAGAAAGAAAGAAAGAAAAACCCAAATTTGGAAAATTTTTGTTATTTTCTGGAAAAAACTTTGAGGCAAACATCCCCAATTCTTAGGCTCTCTTCCTATTAAGAGAACACCCCCTAAACTACAAAAAAAAAAAAAAAGCCAGACTGCTAAAACTGACTTCTAAAATGGCTCTTTTAAAAAACACTCTGAAAACAAGAACTGCTTAAGCAGAACTTTCCAGAAAGTTCATTTGAACTTGTTTCCTCTGACAGGATACAAGACAAACATTCAGTTTGCCTGAGTTTTAAAAAGGATTTTTTTTGCCCCGCTTGAATGACCAATAAAGACATAAGTCCCACTGGCAAAGTGAAAAGGGGGTAGGAAGTTTAGCCCAAAGGAAGGACATCACGTACTTGACTTGCTTGTTCACGACAATGCCGACAGCATGCTGGGTCACATTGTAAACTCTTCCAGTTTTGCCGTGGTAACATTTGTGGGGCATGCCTTTTTGAACTGTGCCCATTCCCTAGGAGAAAGGACAAAAATGCTACACCAACAGTTTTGACACCCTTCGACCCTCCAACACACACACACACACACACACACACACCACCACCACCAATGTCAACCTAAGAGTTTTCAGAGCCGGTGAAATGGGTTTTTCACATTGCTTCAAAGCAATCAAAGCGACAATCATCACAATACACTCTGTTGTGTGGTGGTCACAAACCAGATTCCAACAGCATTTTAAAGTTACCTTGATGTCCACAATATCGCCTTTCTTGTAGATTCGCATGTATGTGGCCAAAGGAACGACCCCTGCAAAACATTTTAGTAGTTAGCATCAAGGTTAAGAAAATTTTTAGCATTTCGAAAATAAAAAAGGCGATCATAACAGTCTTCAACACACAATTTTAACAGGTAACATAAGCAATTTTTAATAAGGTAGCTATTTGTTTCATCATGTAGCTAATACATGACGACCGCTGTAATAAAATACTACATCTCCTCTCCTACTTACCATGCTTTCTGAAAGGCCTGGAGAACATATAGCGGGTACCCCGCCTCTTTCCCTTTGTGTTCGTCATCTTGGGGGATTACTGCAAGCAGAAAATATAAAGGTAAATAAACGTCATTCAAGACAGTAGATTTGACCATCCACACAAGAAGCCTGTCATCTCAGATGTCTGTGGTTTACTTGTAACGTGAAACAACTAGGGAATAATGTAAAAAGCCGGCTCACTTTACCCTTCAAAAACAACAAGTCTACCCAAACAGCCGACGTTCTAAAAAACATGAAAACACATTTTATTCGTGTACCCAGTCCATGCTTTTTAACAGAAAAGTGAAGAACTAGGGTTGGGATTATATGAGCTATTGAAAGCAAGTAAGAAAAGCAGTTTTCCCTATGACACCGACAAGGATTACACGAAGTTAGACTCAACTGGAAATTAGGACCCCTACTAGTACAAAATCCTTATTAAAACGTAAAGGCACAACGCGACTTGGACCTGGATAGAGATCTAGCTCTAGCCGGAGACACCGGGCTGAGACCCTGGGCCGCCCGTCTTTCTCGGGATCCAGGGAGAAACCACGTTCCGGGGGTCCCGATGGGAGCACCCCCACCTCCCAGCACAGCCCGGAGCCTTATAGGGTTTCACACGCGCTCCCGCCGCCGCCGCCACGCGAACAAGCTGCGCTAAATGACCCCGGAGCGTCCGAAAGGTTCGGGACTGAAGTTGTCTGTCCCGCTGCAGCATCTTATAGTCCGATCCCCAGATCCCGGCCTCCGCTCCAGTTCTGGGTGATGGCTTCACCCGCTTCCGCCTGAAGACCCCAGAATGGACAAAGAGCATCCCCGGGACCCCGAATGCGCTGCTTAGGCGGTCTCAGAGCGGGGACTCCCGTCTGCGGAGCCCAGAAAACCAGAGCCACGCGCACACCATACCTGCAAGATGGCGGCACCGGCCGAAAGGAAGAAGGCGGGGTCACGGCGCGCGACTTACAAGGGCCTGCGGGCTGCCCGCCGCGCTGCCTGAGTGAAATGCCAGCCGAAAGCGGCTCGTTCCTACGGAAGCGGATCGTTCCTGAGAACAAGAAAGGTCTGTGAAGAGAGTTTCCTGTTTTGAAAAAAGATAGCTAATCAACCAACAATAGCTGACACTTGAATTTCGTCAGACAACCCGGAAGGGGGCCTTCAAAGGCATCAATAGGACGCGACGTCGAGCGTGCCCATATCAGCCTCTGCGTCAGAGTCGACGTCGGAAGCATGCGTGCGTGTGAGCTCGCTGGCAGGAGGGAAGGGCTAATTCTGCGGGGGTCTGAACCTGTAAAAGTGCCCCGAAATTTTTTTTTTTTTTTTAAATCATCATGTGAACGCAAAAAGCATGCTGTCCTGAGCAAAGGTATTATCCAGTTTGTCTGTCATTTCAGGGGTTGTACAGCTTTCCCACGTGCCTATGCCTGTGCAACTGCTGGTGCGTGCGTACATGGTTACCACCGATTTGGAAAGCAATTTGGCAAAATCTGGTAAAATTGAAAGTTTCGAATGCTAAATTCCAAGCCAATATTTGGCGTGGCGCCGCCGTTAGATAAGTCTGGGCTGTTAACCACAAGGTCGGCGGTTCAAGCCCACCCGCCGCCCTTCGGAAGCCCTACACCGGGCCGCTGAGCTCCTTAGAAACCAGCATGGCCAAACTTCATCACTCCTACTCTGGACGTGATGTCAGAGGGGCCAGTCCCTGGAGATGGACATCACGTTTGGTAAAGTGGAAGGTCAACGGAAAAGAGGAAGACCCCCCAATGAGATGGATGGCAAACCGGATGCAGCGATGGGCAAATCATCTGTGCCGAGGGTCGCTGAGTCAGAACCGACTGGACCGCAGCTAATAACATGAGTGGGAACTGATTCGATGGCATACAACACTGCCTCAATTATGTCCTAGCGAAACTTTCTAGGACAAAGTTTCACAAGTGGCCAGAGAGGTACATGATTGCTCTATGCGTGGTTACGTGCCATGGAGTCGGTTCCAACTCATAGCCACCCTGTGCAGGGTTTCCAAGGCTGTAAATCTTTACAGAAGCAGAAAGCCTCGTCTTTCTCCCACGGAACCGATGGTAGTTTGCAACTGCTGACCATGAGATTAGCATCCTGACTCGGAACCACCAGCTACCTGTGCTCCTTGCTCTATGTGTAGAAGCAAGAAAAAAAATTAAACTACACATCGATAAGGGAATCAATACATTACGGAATGTCTGTACAAAGGAGCTCTGGTAGCGTAGTGGTTACCAGTTGGGCTGCGAACTGCAAGGTCAGCAGTTTGAAACTACCAGCTGCTCCGCGGGAGAAAGATGAGGCTTTCTGCTCCCATAAAGATTTATAGCCTCGGAAACCCTGTACAGGGTCGCTGTGAGTCGGAACCGAGTCCACGGCACATACAATGGAGTATGACAGGCCAGCAAAAGAAGAGTAAGCTCAGGTGTATGATGACGAGACCAAAAAAACAGAACAATGTGGAGGAAGTATTGGCCCAGTTGACTGTGGGTGGGAGCTGACTAATGGCACCTAACAATGCCATAGTCAAAACCTGTCAGGGCTCAGCGATTTCAGAACCTTTAAGACACACTCGTCTCTTCATTCACCTCCCAGTCTGTTTTGAGTTCACTTTAATTTGCCTTCTGCCCCAGTCACACCCCTGAAACAGCTCTTGTCAAGGGCACCAACTACGTCCACTTTGCCAGACTGAGACCTTCCTGGCCTTGCCTTCCTGGGTCTCTCAAGTCCATCAGACACTGCTGGCCCCTCCTTTCTCCTTGAAGCCTTCCCACTGCACTGTCTAGTTTACTATTTTGTTTTGTTTTTCCTCTGCCAATCGTGGTCAAAGGAGTCTGTTGGTATAGTAGGTTAGGCATTGAGCTTCTAAAAGGTCAGTGGTTCAATCCTTCCCGCTGTTCCTTGGGAAAAAGATGAATCTGTCTGCTCTTGTAAAAGATTTACAGTCTTGCAAACCCTATCTAGGGTCTCCATGAGTTGGAATCAACTCAGCAGCAGTAGGTTTGGGTTTTTGTTTTTTACCAGCCCTGGTTCTACAATGCTTCAGTGCTTGCCTACAAAACCACATGTGGTGGTGGTGGTGGTGTGCCATGGAGTCAGTTCCGACTGGCAACCTTGCATAGGGTTTCCGAGGCTATAAATCTTTATGGGAGCAGAAAGCCTCACCTTTCTCCCATGAAACGGCTCAAATTGCTGACTTTGAAGTTAGCAGCCAGACTCATTACCACTCTGGTACCAGAGCTTTCAGACCTACACAGTAGCTTTATAAAACCTATTGCTCTGCCCCATAAATAGTACAGCCTAGAAAACCTTATAATGCAGCTGGGTTCTGTCATACAGAGTTGCTGTGCTGAAAGCTGACTGCATAGCATCCAACAGTACACACATGATGAAGGTAAAGTAAGCACACATAAGCCAGCACTCACCTTGCTGAGTGGGTACTCAGTCCCTCTCAGGGATAATGGATTTGAGAAGAGGCACTCATTCTATAGGAAGGTGCTCTGGGGTTGGGAGAGAGACAGATGCCAGCCATGTCTGGAAGCAGAATCTGATGCAATGAAAAAAGAATGGGGAATTGTTCACTACAGATGAGTAAGTAAGCCATACTTACTGCTGTTAGGTAATCCGACACTGCCTGTCCTCTGGAGAGTAGACCTTGGTAGGATTTGGGGCTAAGGGTCTGCTCCTTCCTTCAGCTCTCCCCAGGTAATCCCATCATTCCTATAAGTTGCAATGTTCTCTCCACCCGGCCCACTGATAGACGGGCTGCTTTAATTCAGGCCTCTCCTCTCCTCCACACTTCGGCTCAACCTGGCATCTCTTCATGGAGACCCTTTAGCATTTCAAAACTGACATGTACTCACTCACCCTGAAACCTGTTTCTTCTATAGTATTTTCCGTGTCAATAAATGGTACAAACCGGAAGCCTAGGTTTCATATTGAAGTTCTCCCTTACCCCTCCATGTCCGACCTACCCACAACTTATTTTTTTTATTTTTATTTTTTGCCTTTTCCCAAGGATCATTTGCAAAACATATCCCCCAAGGTGGTCTCTTTCTGTCTTTGGACCCAGCCCCTGGACCCCAGCAAGGAGCCCACTCTGGTTGCTGGCTCCATTCTTTCCCGTTCCCCATTTGTCTTCCTTATAATAGCCAGAGTGCTCTTTTTAACACCAACCAATCATACCAAGGGGCTCTGGTAGCGTAATGGTTACAAATTGGGCTGCTAATCTCAAGGTCAGTTCCACAGGAGAAAGATGAGGCTTTCTGCTCCTGTGAAGATTTACGGCCTCGGAAAGCCTGTACAGGATTGCTATGGGTTGGAATCGACTCGACAGCACTTAACAACAATCATAGCACACGCTTCTTTAAGGTCTCCCAAAGGCTTTCCATTGCTTTTAGAATAAAATCTAAATTAATTGTCCTGTTTTTTAAGGTCTGCATAAATTTCTTGTTATTAAGTGCCGTGAAGTTGGTTCCAACTCAGCAACCCTGTGTAAGGTTTCCAAGGAATGGCTGGTAGGTTTGAAGTCTCACCTTTCAGTTCAAACCAATCTCGTGGTCCAAACACCAGGACTCCCTGCAGATAAACTAGTGCTTGCCTGTCTCTCCAGCATCTCTTCCTCCCTGTCTTCATTGTCTCTCCCACTGCCGCCTTTACTTCTTTCCCACCTCAGGATCTTTATGTGTGTGGTATCCTTTGCCCGTCAAGTAGCCCTTTCTTTCTCAGCTGCTGGCTCCCTGGAAGAGGTCATGCCTGTTATTGTTAGGTGCTGTTGAGTTGGTTCAGATTCCTAGTGACCCCACGTACAACACAACAAGACACTGCCTGGTGTTGAGCCACTCACAATCGTTGCAATGTTTGAGCCCTTGGTTGTAGCCACTGTGACAGCCCATCTCACTGAGGGGCTTCTCTCTCTCTCTTGGTTACCCCTCAACTTCACCAAGCATGATGTCCTTCTGCAAGGAATCTACTGGATGGCATTGGGTATTGGGTTTGATTTTCCTGTGTGCTAGTAAACACATTACTAATACCCCATTGAATCATTACAACAGTCCTATGAAGTAACTGATTATAAAGTGTAAACAATGGTTCTTTTCTGGTTTCTCCAGTTTGGGGGTTGAGATTCAGCTCTCCCAAGCCAACTAAGTCAGCTACCCTGGTCTATCTGCTTGTCACTTTTTCAAAATTGTGTGGCTGTTTTGTGTGCTTCATTACGTTGAGTAATGCCATGTTATCAGGATGGACCGATCCCTGGAGAATGACATCATGCTTGCTAAAGTGGAGTGTCAGCAAAAACAAGGAGGACCCTCAAAGAAATGGATTGCACAACCTTGGCTTCAAAAGTAGCAATGACTGTGGGGACTAACTGGGCAGTGCTTTGTTTTGTTATATGAGCTGAAGACACGCAACACCAGCACCTCACAGTGTAGACTTTGCTGTTTAACTTCTTGTATTCAGCTTAATGTTTCAGAAATTCAGTCATGTTGGTTTGTGTATCAGTAGGCCCGTTCCTTTTGATGGCAAAGTAGTATGAACGTTGCTAAGTGCTGTCCAGTCAGTTCGAACATCCAGTAACTTTGTACAGGGTTTCTGAGGAGCAACTAGTGGGTTTGAACTGCTGACCTTGTGGCTTGCAGTCCAGTGCTGATTCTACAGCGCCACACCTGGAGTCTAGTATACATGAACATGTTGTTGTTGTTCAGTGCCATTGATTGGTTTCAACCCATAGCAACCCTGTATAGGGTTTCCAAGGGGCAGCTGGTGAGCTTGAACCACTGACGTTGCGGTTCAAACGACCTTGCAGTTCAGCGCATTAACCCCCGGCGCCACACCAGGACTCCAGGTATGAACATAACTACAGTTTATTTATCCATGCTCACCTTGAATAGATATTTGGGTTGATTACAATTTTTTTTTCTAATATCAGTAAAACTACTATAGTATTTTTGTGACCCTGTTCTCATTTCTGTACCTAGGAATGGAATTTCTGGCTTCATAAGAAATTGCCAAATTGCTTTCCAAAGCAAACCCCAATTTAATTATTTAGCATTCTCTTCTGAGTCCTGGTGTGGCACTGTGGGTTAATGCGCTGGACTGCAAGTTCAGTTTGAACTGCAAGATAGGTGATTCAAGCTCATCAACCACTCCTCAGAAACCCTATCCAGGGTTGCTATGGGTTGGAACCGACTCCAAGGGACTTAACAACAATGTGAAGCAGATACGGCATGATTTTCATTGCCAGCTTTTAAAATAGCTGTGTGTGTCAATTCCTAGTTCCACCCTACGGATCTGGAACCCAAAGTGGTTTCCTGAGTCTTAACGGTCCATGTGTCTCCCTTCTGAGATCATGAATGTAAAGAGACTAGGAAACACACTAAAATGGAAAAGAAGTGAAGCAGATTAAATGTAGAAAGTAGGAAAACTGAGACTCCACTCAGGATTGAGTAGCATCTAGATTAAATTCAGTGCTGACCAGGCTAAGGGACGGGGCTCTAGAATTTTTGCCCTCAAGGAGCCCTCAGATGGCCTGGTGGGAGAAAGGTGAGTCCATCGCACTATTGTGAGTGGAAGAACAGCAAACGCTGAGGATGGATGGGAGGGAAGGGCTCAGTGGGTGAAACCAGCTCACCTGATTGGGGGAAATGGACAGGGAGAGAGAAAAAAAACGCTGGGCAAAAGGAAACATCACAGAGAAGGATTAACTGAATAGAAGAGAAAGCCTGTACTCAGAGAACAAGTAGCAAGGGCATTTCAGGCAGAGGAGAGAGTTTATGCCAAGGCATAAAGGTGGTCAACAATGGGAGACACACAGCAAGAAAGGCATCCAATAGTTTTCGAAGATCAACCAGTGAAGAGGATTGTGATTTATTAACATGAAGCCAATTTACGATTCGGCACTCAGTAAAATAAAACCAAGCCTTTAAGTCTTGTCATTAAGCTAAATTCACATCTTCCTGTTTCTGTGTTTTTTTCTGTGAAGGGATTTTAACAAAGCGTATATTTTGTGTCATTTTGTTTTTCTGACAATCCTGGTGACTTCAAGTCAGGAGGATGGATCTTCCAAAATAGAAGGAGATGTGCTTCTGTCAGTTATGTGGGAGACTGCAGTTGGTACCCAGTGTGTTTTTCACCTTTCCGCGTGTGATTTGGTCTCTGACTCAGTAGACTGACAGCAGAAAACAATCAAATAAGAACTGATTAGCAGTTTCTGGTGTAGAAATAATATAATGAGGATTCTTACCTCCAGGAAAATGTCACCATAATGACAGAGAGCTAAAGTGACAAAGGGCAGAAATACTATGAGTAACTGAGAAGCATATCATAAAGACTAATTTTGTAAAAGTCAAAACTCCAAACTCACTGACACTGCGTCCATTCCAATTCACAGTGGCCCCTGTACAGGGTTTCTGAGGCTATAAATCTCTGTGGGAGAAGAGAGCCTCATCTTTCTCCCTAGGAGTGATTGGTGGGTTTGAACTGTCAGCCTTTTGGTTAGCTGTCCAGTGCTCATCCTACAGAGCCACCAGGGCTCCTAATTATGTAAAGCACTCTTTTTAAAATTTTTTTAATGTTTTATTGTGAATTATGTGATAGTTTACATGGGAGAACATTCATTTTACATTCATCCAATCGTATATCATTTAATTGCCATGGTTACAATCCCCTCCATGCATCATCAACCAACCAAAGGGTATATCCTCAATCCTACCCCCCTCCCCCCGCCAATCATCAGCACACAGCCCTCTCCCTCTCTGGGTCTACAGTCCCCAGCCGCTCCATCTCTCCACGTCATCATCTCTGCCTCCATCTCTGGCGTTACTGCTTCTCTGGGGTAGGGTCTTGCTCTCCGCTCTTCTCTCTCGATGGTCCCAGGGACCTCCACTCCTAGACTGCAAAGTCAATCACTCCCCTCCTTGCTATAAAACATCTACCTTTACATTTCCAACCCTCACAGTCAGTCCTGATAGCAATTATTCACTATTGTATCACAAGAGACCTATCTGCATTTCCTTTCA
>NW_006408523.1:1941968-1959830 GCF_000296735.1 Chrysochloris asiatica | reverse complement strand
AGGCTGTTTAAAAAAAAAAGGGGGGGGGGGGAACAATTATATAAAGTACTGCAATTGTAACTGCAAAATGCTGCTCAGTCAATGAACTAGTCTTAAATTGAGACCCCCCCTCCCCCCGGGCAAAAAACAACAACCCATCACTGAATGGTAACTTTAATGTCCCTCCCCCAAAACAAATTCCCACAGCCCCTATTAACACTTACCTGGCGCTTTAGCTGAACCCACGTCCCTTTCTCTTTGGCTTCCTTCTTTTTCTGATCATTTTCCTTCACTCGCTTCAGGAAGCTGTCTCGGCTCTTAGAGTGCTTAATATGCTCGATGCGCACATTAATTCTCTTGGCAAGAATCTTACCCCTAGAGAAAGCAAAAATTCTTTTAAAGGCTTCATCAAAAAAACAAAGAAAGAAAGAAAGAAAGAAAGAAAGAAAGAAAAACCCAAATTTGGAAAATTTTTGTTATTTTCTGGAAAAAACTTTGAGGCAAACATCCCCAATTCTTAGGCTCTCTTCCTATTAAGAGAACACCCCCTAAACTACAAAAAAAAAAAAAAAGCCAGACTGCTAAAACTGACTTCTAAAATGGCTCTTTTAAAAAACACTCTGAAAACAAGAACTGCTTAAGCAGAACTTTCCAGAAAGTTCATTTGAACTTGTTTCCTCTGACAGGATACAAGACAAACATTCAGTTTGCCTGAGTTTTAAAAAGGATTTTTTTTGCCCCGCTTGAATGACCAATAAAGACATAAGTCCCACTGGCAAAGTGAAAAGGGGGTAGGAAGTTTAGCCCAAAGGAAGGACATCACGTACTTGACTTGCTTGTTCACGACAATGCCGACAGCATGCTGGGTCACATTGTAAACTCTTCCAGTTTTGCCGTGGTAACATTTGTGGGGCATGCCTTTTTGAACTGTGCCCATTCCCTAGGAGAAAGGACAAAAATGCTACACCAACAGTTTTGACACCCTTCGACCCTCCAACACACACACACACACACACACACACACCACCACCACCAATGTCAACCTAAGAGTTTTCAGAGCCGGTGAAATGGGTTTTTCACATTGCTTCAAAGCAATCAAAGCGACAATCATCACAATACACTCTGTTGTGTGGTGGTCACAAACCAGATTCCAACAGCATTTTAAAGTTACCTTGATGTCCACAATATCGCCTTTCTTGTAGATTCGCATGTATGTGGCCAAAGGAACGACCCCTGCAAAACATTTTAGTAGTTAGCATCAAGGTTAAGAAAATTTTTAGCATTTCGAAAATAAAAAAGGCGATCATAACAGTCTTCAACACACAATTTTAACAGGTAACATAAGCAATTTTTAATAAGGTAGCTATTTGTTTCATCATGTAGCTAATACATGACGACCGCTGTAATAAAATACTACATCTCCTCTCCTACTTACCATGCTTTCTGAAAGGCCTGGAGAACATATAGCGGGTACCCCGCCTCTTTCCCTTTGTGTTCGTCATCTTGGGGGATTACTGCAAGCAGAAAATATAAAGGTAAATAAACGTCATTCAAGACAGTAGATTTGACCATCCACACAAGAAGCCTGTCATCTCAGATGTCTGTGGTTTACTTGTAACGTGAAACAACTAGGGAATAATGTAAAAAGCCGGCTCACTTTACCCTTCAAAAACAACAAGTCTACCCAAACAGCCGACGTTCTAAAAAACATGAAAACACATTTTATTCGTGTACCCAGTCCATGCTTTTTAACAGAAAAGTGAAGAACTAGGGTTGGGATTATATGAGCTATTGAAAGCAAGTAAGAAAAGCAGTTTTCCCTATGACACCGACAAGGATTACACGAAGTTAGACTCAACTGGAAATTAGGACCCCTACTAGTACAAAATCCTTATTAAAACGTAAAGGCACAACGCGACTTGGACCTGGATAGAGATCTAGCTCTAGCCGGAGACACCGGGCTGAGACCCTGGGCCGCCCGTCTTTCTCGGGATCCAGGGAGAAACCACGTTCCGGGGGTCCCGATGGGAGCACCCCCACCTCCCAGCACAGCCCGGAGCCTTATAGGGTTTCACACGCGCTCCCGCCGCCGCCGCCACGCGAACAAGCTGCGCTAAATGACCCCGGAGCGTCCGAAAGGTTCGGGACTGAAGTTGTCTGTCCCGCTGCAGCATCTTATAGTCCGATCCCCAGATCCCGGCCTCCGCTCCAGTTCTGGGTGATGGCTTCACCCGCTTCCGCCTGAAGACCCCAGAATGGACAAAGAGCATCCCCGGGACCCCGAATGCGCTGCTTAGGCGGTCTCAGAGCGGGGACTCCCGTCTGCGGAGCCCAGAAAACCAGAGCCACGCGCACACCATACCTGCAAGATGGCGGCACCGGCCGAAAGGAAGAAGGCGGGGTCACGGCGCGCGACTTACAAGGGCCTGCGGGCTGCCCGCCGCGCTGCCTGAGTGAAATGCCAGCCGAAAGCGGCTCGTTCCTACGGAAGCGGATCGTTCCTGAGAACAAGAAAGGTCTGTGAAGAGAGTTTCCTGTTTTGAAAAAAGATAGCTAATCAACCAACAATAGCTGACACTTGAATTTCGTCAGACAACCCGGAAGGGGGCCTTCAAAGGCATCAATAGGACGCGACGTCGAGCGTGCCCATATCAGCCTCTGCGTCAGAGTCGACGTCGGAAGCATGCGTGCGTGTGAGCTCGCTGGCAGGAGGGAAGGGCTAATTCTGCGGGGGTCTGAACCTGTAAAAGTGCCCCGAAATTTTTTTTTTTTTTTTAAATCATCATGTGAACGCAAAAAGCATGCTGTCCTGAGCAAAGGTATTATCCAGTTTGTCTGTCATTTCAGGGGTTGTACAGCTTTCCCACGTGCCTATGCCTGTGCAACTGCTGGTGCGTGCGTACATGGTTACCACCGATTTGGAAAGCAATTTGGCAAAATCTGGTAAAATTGAAAGTTTCGAATGCTAAATTCCAAGCCAATATTTGGCGTGGCGCCGCCGTTAGATAAGTCTGGGCTGTTAACCACAAGGTCGGCGGTTCAAGCCCACCCGCCGCCCTTCGGAAGCCCTACACCGGGCCGCTGAGCTCCTTAGAAACCAGCATGGCCAAACTTCATCACTCCTACTCTGGACGTGATGTCAGAGGGGCCAGTCCCTGGAGATGGACATCACGTTTGGTAAAGTGGAAGGTCAACGGAAAAGAGGAAGACCCCCCAATGAGATGGATGGCAAACCGGATGCAGCGATGGGCAAATCATCTGTGCCGAGGGTCGCTGAGTCAGAACCGACTGGACCGCAGCTAATAACATGAGTGGGAACTGATTCGATGGCATACAACACTGCCTCAATTATGTCCTAGCGAAACTTTCTAGGACAAAGTTTCACAAGTGGCCAGAGAGGTACATGATTGCTCTATGCGTGGTTACGTGCCATGGAGTCGGTTCCAACTCATAGCCACCCTGTGCAGGGTTTCCAAGGCTGTAAATCTTTACAGAAGCAGAAAGCCTCGTCTTTCTCCCACGGAACCGATGGTAGTTTGCAACTGCTGACCATGAGATTAGCATCCTGACTCGGAACCACCAGCTACCTGTGCTCCTTGCTCTATGTGTAGAAGCAAGAAAAAAAATTAAACTACACATCGATAAGGGAATCAATACATTACGGAATGTCTGTACAAAGGAGCTCTGGTAGCGTAGTGGTTACCAGTTGGGCTGCGAACTGCAAGGTCAGCAGTTTGAAACTACCAGCTGCTCCGCGGGAGAAAGATGAGGCTTTCTGCTCCCATAAAGATTTATAGCCTCGGAAACCCTGTACAGGGTCGCTGTGAGTCGGAACCGAGTCCACGGCACATACAATGGAGTATGACAGGCCAGCAAAAGAAGAGTAAGCTCAGGTGTATGATGACGAGACCAAAAAAACAGAACAATGTGGAGGAAGTATTGGCCCAGTTGACTGTGGGTGGGAGCTGACTAATGGCACCTAACAATGCCATAGTCAAAACCTGTCAGGGCTCAGCGATTTCAGAACCTTTAAGACACACTCGTCTCTTCATTCACCTCCCAGTCTGTTTTGAGTTCACTTTAATTTGCCTTCTGCCCCAGTCACACCCCTGAAACAGCTCTTGTCAAGGGCACCAACTACGTCCACTTTGCCAGACTGAGACCTTCCTGGCCTTGCCTTCCTGGGTCTCTCAAGTCCATCAGACACTGCTGGCCCCTCCTTTCTCCTTGAAGCCTTCCCACTGCACTGTCTAGTTTACTATTTTGTTTTGTTTTTCCTCTGCCAATCGTGGTCAAAGGAGTCTGTTGGTATAGTAGGTTAGGCATTGAGCTTCTAAAAGGTCAGTGGTTCAATCCTTCCCGCTGTTCCTTGGGAAAAAGATGAATCTGTCTGCTCTTGTAAAAGATTTACAGTCTTGCAAACCCTATCTAGGGTCTCCATGAGTTGGAATCAACTCAGCAGCAGTAGGTTTGGGTTTTTGTTTTTTACCAGCCCTGGTTCTACAATGCTTCAGTGCTTGCCTACAAAACCACATGTGGTGGTGGTGGTGGTGTGCCAT
Organism: Chrysochloris asiatica; assembly: GCF_000296735.1. Classification (NCBI taxonomy): domain Eukaryota; kingdom Metazoa; phylum Chordata; class Mammalia; order Afrosoricida; family Chrysochloridae; genus Chrysochloris; species Chrysochloris asiatica. The sequence goes on along the minus strand of NW_006408523.1, from coordinate 1,955,292 downwards.
GGAGTCAGTTCCGACTGGCAACCTTGCATAGGGTTTCCGAGGCTATAAATCTTTATGGGAGCAGAAAGCCTCACCTTTCTCCCATGAAACGGCTCAAATTGCTGACTTTGAAGTTAGCAGCCAGACTCATTACCACTCTGGTACCAGAGCTTTCAGACCTACACAGTAGCTTTATAAAACCTATTGCTCTGCCCCATAAATAGTACAGCCTAGAAAACCTTATAATGCAGCTGGGTTCTGTCATACAGAGTTGCTGTGCTGAAAGCTGACTGCATAGCATCCAACAGTACACACATGATGAAGGTAAAGTAAGCACACATAAGCCAGCACTCACCTTGCTGAGTGGGTACTCAGTCCCTCTCAGGGATAATGGATTTGAGAAGAGGCACTCATTCTATAGGAAGGTGCTCTGGGGTTGGGAGAGAGACAGATGCCAGCCATGTCTGGAAGCAGAATCTGATGCAATGAAAAAAGAATGGGGAATTGTTCACTACAGATGAGTAAGTAAGCCATACTTACTGCTGTTAGGTAATCCGACACTGCCTGTCCTCTGGAGAGTAGACCTTGGTAGGATTTGGGGCTAAGGGTCTGCTCCTTCCTTCAGCTCTCCCCAGGTAATCCCATCATTCCTATAAGTTGCAATGTTCTCTCCACCCGGCCCACTGATAGACGGGCTGCTTTAATTCAGGCCTCTCCTCTCCTCCACACTTCGGCTCAACCTGGCATCTCTTCATGGAGACCCTTTAGCATTTCAAAACTGACATGTACTCACTCACCCTGAAACCTGTTTCTTCTATAGTATTTTCCGTGTCAATAAATGGTACAAACCGGAAGCCTAGGTTTCATATTGAAGTTCTCCCTTACCCCTCCATGTCCGACCTACCCACAACTTATTTTTTTTATTTTTATTTTTTGCCTTTTCCCAAGGATCATTTGCAAAACATATCCCCCAAGGTGGTCTCTTTCTGTCTTTGGACCCAGCCCCTGGACCCCAGCAAGGAGCCCACTCTGGTTGCTGGCTCCATTCTTTCCCGTTCCCCATTTGTCTTCCTTATAATAGCCAGAGTGCTCTTTTTAACACCAACCAATCATACCAAGGGGCTCTGGTAGCGTAATGGTTACAAATTGGGCTGCTAATCTCAAGGTCAGTTCCACAGGAGAAAGATGAGGCTTTCTGCTCCTGTGAAGATTTACGGCCTCGGAAAGCCTGTACAGGATTGCTATGGGTTGGAATCGACTCGACAGCACTTAACAACAATCATAGCACACGCTTCTTTAAGGTCTCCCAAAGGCTTTCCATTGCTTTTAGAATAAAATCTAAATTAATTGTCCTGTTTTTTAAGGTCTGCATAAATTTCTTGTTATTAAGTGCCGTGAAGTTGGTTCCAACTCAGCAACCCTGTGTAAGGTTTCCAAGGAATGGCTGGTAGGTTTGAAGTCTCACCTTTCAGTTCAAACCAATCTCGTGGTCCAAACACCAGGACTCCCTGCAGATAAACTAGTGCTTGCCTGTCTCTCCAGCATCTCTTCCTCCCTGTCTTCATTGTCTCTCCCACTGCCGCCTTTACTTCTTTCCCACCTCAGGATCTTTATGTGTGTGGTATCCTTTGCCCGTCAAGTAGCCCTTTCTTTCTCAGCTGCTGGCTCCCTGGAAGAGGTCATGCCTGTTATTGTTAGGTGCTGTTGAGTTGGTTCAGATTCCTAGTGACCCCACGTACAACACAACAAGACACTGCCTGGTGTTGAGCCACTCACAATCGTTGCAATGTTTGAGCCCTTGGTTGTAGCCACTGTGACAGCCCATCTCACTGAGGGGCTTCTCTCTCTCTCTTGGTTACCCCTCAACTTCACCAAGCATGATGTCCTTCTGCAAGGAATCTACTGGATGGCATTGGGTATTGGGTTTGATTTTCCTGTGTGCTAGTAAACACATTACTAATACCCCATTGAATCATTACAACAGTCCTATGAAGTAACTGATTATAAAGTGTAAACAATGGTTCTTTTCTGGTTTCTCCAGTTTGGGGGTTGAGATTCAGCTCTCCCAAGCCAACTAAGTCAGCTACCCTGGTCTATCTGCTTGTCACTTTTTCAAAATTGTGTGGCTGTTTTGTGTGCTTCATTACGTTGAGTAATGCCATGTTATCAGGATGGACCGATCCCTGGAGAATGACATCATGCTTGCTAAAGTGGAGTGTCAGCAAAAACAAGGAGGACCCTCAAAGAAATGGATTGCACAACCTTGGCTTCAAAAGTAGCAATGACTGTGGGGACTAACTGGGCAGTGCTTTGTTTTGTTATATGAGCTGAAGACACGCAACACCAGCACCTCACAGTGTAGACTTTGCTGTTTAACTTCTTGTATTCAGCTTAATGTTTCAGAAATTCAGTCATGTTGGTTTGTGTATCAGTAGGCCCGTTCCTTTTGATGGCAAAGTAGTATGAACGTTGCTAAGTGCTGTCCAGTCAGTTCGAACATCCAGTAACTTTGTACAGGGTTTCTGAGGAGCAACTAGTGGGTTTGAACTGCTGACCTTGTGGCTTGCAGTCCAGTGCTGATTCTACAGCGCCACACCTGGAGTCTAGTATACATGAACATGTTGTTGTTGTTCAGTGCCATTGATTGGTTTCAACCCATAGCAACCCTGTATAGGGTTTCCAAGGGGCAGCTGGTGAGCTTGAACCACTGACGTTGCGGTTCAAACGACCTTGCAGTTCAGCGCATTAACCCCCGGCGCCACACCAGGACTCCAGGTATGAACATAACTACAGTTTATTTATCCATGCTCACCTTGAATAGATATTTGGGTTGATTACAATTTTTTTTTCTAATATCAGTAAAACTACTATAGTATTTTTGTGACCCTGTTCTCATTTCTGTACCTAGGAATGGAATTTCTGGCTTCATAAGAAATTGCCAAATTGCTTTCCAAAGCAAACCCCAATTTAATTATTTAGCATTCTCTTCTGAGTCCTGGTGTGGCACTGTGGGTTAATGCGCTGGACTGCAAGTTCAGTTTGAACTGCAAGATAGGTGATTCAAGCTCATCAACCACTCCTCAGAAACCCTATCCAGGGTTGCTATGGGTTGGAACCGACTCCAAGGGACTTAACAACAATGTGAAGCAGATACGGCATGATTTTCATTGCCAGCTTTTAAAATAGCTGTGTGTGTCAATTCCTAGTTCCACCCTACGGATCTGGAACCCAAAGTGGTTTCCTGAGTCTTAACGGTCCATGTGTCTCCCTTCTGAGATCATGAATGTAAAGAGACTAGGAAACACACTAAAATGGAAAAGAAGTGAAGCAGATTAAATGTAGAAAGTAGGAAAACTGAGACTCCACTCAGGATTGAGTAGCATCTAGATTAAATTCAGTGCTGACCAGGCTAAGGGACGGGGCTCTAGAATTTTTGCCCTCAAGGAGCCCTCAGATGGCCTGGTGGGAGAAAGGTGAGTCCATCGCACTATTGTGAGTGGAAGAACAGCAAACGCTGAGGATGGATGGGAGGGAAGGGCTCAGTGGGTGAAACCAGCTCACCTGATTGGGGGAAATGGACAGGGAGAGAGAAAAAAAACGCTGGGCAAAAGGAAACATCACAGAGAAGGATTAACTGAATAGAAGAGAAAGCCTGTACTCAGAGAACAAGTAGCAAGGGCATTTCAGGCAGAGGAGAGAGTTTATGCCAAGGCATAAAGGTGGTCAACAATGGGAGACACACAGCAAGAAAGGCATCCAATAGTTTTCGAAGATCAACCAGTGAAGAGGATTGTGATTTATTAACATGAAGCCAATTTACGATTCGGCACTCAGTAAAATAAAACCAAGCCTTTAAGTCTTGTCATTAAGCTAAATTCACATCTTCCTGTTTCTGTGTTTTTTTCTGTGAAGGGATTTTAACAAAGCGTATATTTTGTGTCATTTTGTTTTTCTGACAATCCTGGTGACTTCAAGTCAGGAGGATGGATCTTCCAAAATAGAAGGAGATGTGCTTCTGTCAGTTATGTGGGAGACTGCAGTTGGTACCCAGTGTGTTTTTCACCTTTCCGCGTGTGATTTGGTCTCTGACTCAGTAGACTGACAGCAGAAAACAATCAAATAAGAACTGATTAGCAGTTTCTGGTGTAGAAATAATATAATGAGGATTCTTACCTCCAGGAAAATGTCACCATAATGACAGAGAGCTAAAGTGACAAAGGGCAGAAATACTATGAGTAACTGAGAAGCATATCATAAAGACTAATTTTGTAAAAGTCAAAACTCCAAACTCACTGACACTGCGTCCATTCCAATTCACAGTGGCCCCTGTACAGGGTTTCTGAGGCTATAAATCTCTGTGGGAGAAGAGAGCCTCATCTTTCTCCCTAGGAGTGATTGGTGGGTTTGAACTGTCAGCCTTTTGGTTAGCTGTCCAGTGCTCATCCTACAGAGCCACCAGGGCTCCTAATTATGTAAAGCACTCTTTTTAAAATTTTTTTAATGTTTTATTGTGAATTATGTGATAGTTTACATGGGAGAACATTCATTTTACATTCATCCAATCGTATATCATTTAATTGCCATGGTTACAATCCCCTCCATGCATCATCAACCAACCAAAGGGTATATCCTCAATCCTACCCCCCTCCCCCCGCCAATCATCAGCACACAGCCCTCTCCCTCTCTGGGTCTACAGTCCCCAGCCGCTCCATCTCTCCACGTCATCATCTCTGCCTCCATCTCTGGCGTTACTGCTTCTCTGGGGTAGGGTCTTGCTCTCCGCTCTTCTCTCTCGATGGTCCCAGGGACCTCCACTCCTAGACTGCAAAGTCAATCACTCCCCTCCTTGCTATAAAACATCTACCTTTACATTTCCAACCCTCACAGTCAGTCCTGATAGCAATTATTCACTATTGTATCACAAGAGACCTATCTGCATTTCCTTTCATCAGCCCCGCCTAGACAGATTGAATACTACTCAGTGGAGATTCTAACTTTCTCCACGCCCTCTAGATCTAGGCTCCCTCTTAAAAGCTTGTAAGCCAGTCACTTCTTGCCTTTGTAGTCCCCCACCCCCTATTTTGGGTAGCCAATGTCCAAGTTGCCCATCCCTGTCTATGTGGAGGGGTGGGAATGATCCTTGCTGTAAAGATTTGTTCCTTCTTTTGAGCTACTGCATCCATAGGTGTAGGTCAAGTTCATCAAATTGTATCAGATTACTCTTTTTTCCTCTTTTTTTTTCTTCTAGTTGAGCTCTGATCATCCAGTTATTGGAGCCAGGTCAAGTGGGTATTATCTGCAAGTGTGAGTGTTCTTGTGCATATGTCCTCTCTTCTTATCAGCTGGATGCTTCACTCTCCACTCTCGTCCTCTGTGGCTATGTCACTGACTCTGGGCCCAAGAGTCTGCAGGTCTTGCCACACTGCTGGCCAACCAGGTCTCCAGCCGGGTTCCCAGGAGTCTGTTGAACGTGGTAAAGCTTAGCTCGCAGATTCATTGCTGTTTTCCCCTCACTTCCCCTTATCGGTGATGAACGTGGTCACCAATCAGAGCATGCACGCCCATTGAGTCTTAGTCTTGGAAGGGGGTTTGTTCTGAGGGGACCCGACCACTTGCCTTGATGTCTCCTGGGTGATGTAAAGCACTCTTAAATTAATCTTCTCCATCAAATTTTTCATTTCAGAGCCTGAGAAGCTGCAAAACAAACATGTGTAAATCTATTATTATTTGGTGTGGAGCAGCTCCAAGATGGCGGACTATGGAGCCACAGTATCCAGACCACCTACAACAAAGCCACGAGAAGCCAAGTGAAATGGGATGCAGATAATAATCCTGGAGCCCAGAGCTTCGAAGGAAAGGATAAAGAAGTACATCAAATGCTGGTGAGAAGACAGCAGGCATTCCTGCCCTTGGTCCACTCACATGTAGTGGCAGTGCTGGTGCCATCCTGCAAGTTCTGGAAGATTCTTGCTTTAGGAAAGTAGACGGAGTTTCTAGGTCTAGCTGCTTGGTGGCAGGCAGGCTGGTGTAAACATCTGCGCAGCAAGATGCAGAGGATAAATTTGTTTTTGACTTGCCTGATTATGAAAATGTCAACCATGTTGTGCATTTTAGACCGGGAACAATCCTTTTTCCGGAGGGAATGGGAAAATCTGTCTACTTTTCCTATCTTGATTCAAGTGGAATGGCATATGGCAACTCCTAGGATTCGTCACAAATGGGAAACCAAGTGCCACTTTCAAAATTTCAGGTCTTAAATCTGGGGAAGGAAGCCAACAGCCTTTTGGAGCCATGAGTATTGTCTGGCTCTCTGTCCCCACTGCCACCCGACTTGGCAGCGAGGACGTCCACCAGTGATGAGCTGTTTCTTTTGGCTCCCTCTCTCACCTTTCTCGCGCTTCTTAATTCTTCCACCTCCCTCCTTGTTTCTTCTTTTTTCTTTTCCCCACCCCTCTGTGGATGGCAGTGTGTGTTCCCACCGCGAGCCACTCGCTCCCACTGTGGCTGTGGGTGGTAGCTAATGCTTGGACCAGGGCTTTGCAGCTCTGATTTCTTCCTCTCTTTCATTCTTTCATTCTTCTTTGTCTCTCGTCCTTTTTACTTTTTATTTTATTCTTCTTAGCTCTAGTCTCTCCCTTCCTTCTTCTTTTCTAGTCTCCCTCTCCCACCTTTTTTTGCCTCTAACTCTCCCCAGTACTCAGGAACCCTCGAGCCTACCCAGCCATACCTCCCAACCTAATGCCCCACCCACTGGTCCAGTGCCACCACCCATTACAGAACCACCAGATCAATGACAGATGGAAGCGAACTACTCAGCCCACCCTCAGCTGCTCTGCACAACAAGTGATTAGAGACCCACACCCACACTCCCATCCACACCCAAACCCATCCAGAGATTGGAGGTGAGACCCCCAGTGTGCTGAACTACTGGAATTAACTGATAAGTATTTTAAATCCTCTCCACTTTCAGCAAGCAAGGTTTTATCACATGCGTATCACAGGTTATTAATGAGTCATCCTCCAATCCTGATGCCACATTCTTTTACATATAATCCAGCTTCTCTAATTATTTACTCAGAATACAGGTTGAATAAATAGGGTAAAATGATACAAATACATAGAAAACACTCTAAGATGAATAGAAATCAAAATGTCAAATGCCAAAATTTATGCCCTTCAGTAAAAGAAGTGCTTACAGGGAAACTTGCAGATGAAAATACTTATATTAGAAATGCCTATGTTTTTAAACAACATAAAAGACCACTATATACACAGACCTCACCATATGGAATACATAGAAATCAAATTGACTACATCTGTGGAAAGAGATGGTGAGAAAGCTCCACATCAGCCAAAACAAGGCCAGGGGCAGACTGTGGAACAGACCATCAATTACTCTTATGCAAGTTCACGTTGAAGCTGAAGAAAATGAGAACAAGTCCATGAGAGTCAAAATATGACCTTGAACGTATCCCAACAGAATTTAGAGATCACCTGAAAAACAGATTTGATGCATTAGACACTAAAGACCAAAGACCAAAAGAGTTGTGGGATGACACCAAGAATTTCATACAGGAAGAAAGCAGAAGGTCATTAAGAAGACAAGATAGAAGGAAAATATCAAAATGGATGTCAGAAGAAATTCTGAAACAGCATAGAGATGCTAAAGCAAATGGAAGAAGTGTGGAGGTGCAAGAGCTGAACAGAAACTTTCAGAGGTCAGCTTGAGAAGACAAAGTCAAATATGATAACGAAATGTACAAAGACCTGGAGTTATAAAACCAAAAGGGAAGAACACGCTCAGCATTTCTCAAGCTGAGGGAACTGAAGAAAAAATTCAAACCGCAACTTCCAGTTTTGAAGGATTCCATGGGCAAATTATTGAATGATGCAGAAGGCATCAAAATAAGGTAGAAAGAATACACTGAGTCACTGTACCGTAAGAAATGGTCAGTGTTCAACCATTTCAAGAGGTAGCAGATGATCAAGAGCCAATAATCCTGAAAAAGTCCAAGGTACATTGAAGGCATTGGCAAAGAATAAGGCACCAGGAATTGATGGAATACAAATTGAAATCTTTCAACAAAGTGAAGTAGCACTGGAGGTACTCACTCTTCTATGCCAAGAAATTTGGAAGACAACTACCTGGACAACTGACTGGAAATGATCCTTGTTTGTGCCCATTGCAAAGAGGGTTGACCCAACAGACTGTGGAAATCATTGGACAATATCATTGATATCCCATGCAAGTAAAGTTTTACTAAAGGTAACACAAAAACAGCTGCAACCGCACATTGACAGGGAACTGTCAGAGAGGGTCAAGCTGAATTTAAAAGAGGATATGGTACAAGGGATATCATAACTGATGTCAGATGGATCTTGGCTGAAAGCAGAAAATACCAGAAAGATGCTTACCTGTGCTTTATTGACTACACAAAGGCTTTCAATTGTGTGGATCATGACAAGCTATGGACAACATTGCTAAGTATGAGTATTCCAGAACACTTAATTATGCTCATGAGGAACCTGTACATAGACCAACAGGCAGTTGTTCAAACAAAACAAGGGAACACTGAATGATTTAAAATTAGGAAAACTATGTGCCAGGGTTGTATTCTTTCAATATACTTAATCAATCTGTATGCTGAGCAAATAATCCGAGAAGCTGGATTATATGAAGAAAAACGTGGCATCAGAATTGGAGGAAGACTCGTTAACAACCTGTGATATGCAGATGATACCATTTTGCTTGCTGAAAATGAAGAGGACTTAAAATACTGATGAAGATTAAAGACCAGAGCGTTTGGTATGAGTTGATTCTCAATGTAAAGAAAACAAAAAATCATTACTGGACCAATAAACAGCATTCATATCAATGGAGAAAATATTGAAGTTGTCAAAGTATTCATTTTGCTCAAATCAACCATCAACTCATGGAAGCATTAGTCAAGAAATCACACGACATACTACATTAGGCAAATCTGCTGCACAAGATCTTTTTAAAGTCTTGAAGAGCAAAGATGTCAGTTAGCCAACTAATGTGCACCCGACCCAAGCCATGGTATTTTTAGTAACCTCATATGCATGTGAAAGTTGGACAATGAATAAAGAAGACCATAGAGGAATTGATGTATTTACGCTATGGTGTTGGAGGAGAACTCAAAAGTACCATGGACTGCCAGAAGATACACAGATCTGTGTTGTAAGAAGTACAGCCAGAATGCTCCTTAGAAGCCAGGATGGCCAAACTTTGTCTCTCGTACTTCAGACATACTATCAGGAGGGAACAGTCACTGGAGAAGGGTATCATGTTTGGTTAAAGTGGAGATCTGAGAAAATGGGGAAGATCCCCAACAAGATGGATTGGCACAGTGGTGGCAGCGGTTGCATAGCAATGATTGTGAGGTTGGCCCAGGACTGGGCAGTGTTTTATTCTGTTGTGCCTAGGGTCACTATGAGATGGCACCAACTCGATGACACCTAACAACAACAACAACATATTAGAAAAAAAAAACCCACACAGATTTCAAATAGTATCTTAAATAACTAGAAAAAGAGAGCAAGCAAAACAGAGCAGAAGGAAATCATAATACCAGAGTAGAAATAATTGAAATAGAAAACCAATAAAGATAAAAATTAATGAAGCCACAAATTGGTTCTTTGAAAAGATACAAAATTGACAAACTTTTGGTTCAATTGAAAAGAAAAATGAGAGAAAAGATTCAAATTATCAAAATCAGAGTGTTAAATACAAGAAAATCACTATAGATGTTACAGAAATTACAAGGATTATCAGAATACTATGAAGAACTGCATTTCAGTTTAATGAAATGGGGGAATTCTTAGACACAAACTGTGGAGAATGACCCAAGAAAAAAAATGAAGCAAAAATAGACCTATAACAGAATTAACAATTTAAAATGTCTCCACAAATAGAGGTCTGTGTCCAGATGGTTTCACTGGAGAATTTACCAAGCCTTTAAAGAAGAATTAATACTAATATTCCCCTAAATAACTTATAAAAATAGAGGAAGGGAGGGAAAAAACAGCTATGAGGCTGTGAGCTAAGCCCTACAACTTCAATAGACTCCTGTGAACCCAGGTGGAGACCTGGTTGCCCAGCAGTGTGGCAAGACCTGGGGACTCTTGGGCCCAGAGTCAGTGACATAGTCACAGAGGACTAGAGTGGAGAATGAAGTGTCCAGTGGATAAGAAAAGAGGGCATATCCACAAGAGCACCCACACTTGACCTACATCTATGGATGCAGCAACTCAAAAGAGGGAACAAATCTTTACAGCAAGGATCATTCCCATTCCCTCCATACACAGAGCAGACAGGGATGGGCAACTTGGACATTGGCTATCCAAAATGGTAGGGCTGCAAAGGCAAGAAGTGACTGGCTTACAAGCTTTCAAGAGGGAACCTAGATCCAGAGGGCGTGGAGGAAGGTAGAATCCCCACTGAGTAGTATCCAATCTGTCTAGGTGGGACTGATTAAAGGAAATGCAGATAGGTCTTTTGTGATACAAGGGTAAATAATTGTTACCAGGACTGATTGTGAAGGTTGTAAATGTAAAAGTAGACGTTTTATGGCAAGGAGGGGAGTGATTAACTTTGCAGGCTAGGAGTGGAGATCCCTGGAACCATGGAGGGAGAAGAGTGGAGAGCGATCCCGAGATGGAGGCAGGGATGATGACGTGGAGAGATGGAGCAGCTGGGGACTCAGGACCCAGGGAGGGAGAGGGTCTGTGTGCTGATGACCAGGGAAGCGGCGGGAGGGGGTGGGGAGGCAGGGAGCAAGCTTATAGGATGTACCCTTTCATGTTGATTGGTGTGGTGATGCGTGGAGGGGATTGTAACCATGTCAATGAAGCAATACAATATAAGATAGGATGAATGTAAAACATGTAAACTGTCATATAATTCACCATAAAACTTAAAAAAAAAATAGAGGAGGAGGCAGAGATGATGACGTGGAGCAATGGAGCAGCTGGAGACTTTAGATCTAGAGAGGGAGAGTGACTGTGTGCTGAACACCTGGGGGTATGGGGGCCAGGATTGCAGGGTATACCCTTTGGTTGGATGATGATGCATGGAGGGGATTGTAACCATGGTAATGAGACTATATACAATAGAATGAATGTAAAATTAATGTTCTCCCATGTAAACTATCACATAATTCACAATAAAACATTTAGGAAAAAAAAAAAATAAGAGGAAGGGACCCTTCCCAAACCAGATAAAAAGATAAGAAAAGGAAACTTCCGACCAATATCTCCACAAATATTGATGCAAAAACCAGACAAACAAAATAAGAGCAAACCAAACTCAGCAACATAAAAGAACTGTACACCCTGACGAAGTAACATTTATCTAAAGAATGGTGGACTGGCTTAACATCCGGAATCAATTAATGTTGTTATTGTTAGATACGGTCAAGTTGGTTCTCTTGTAGCCACAACAAAACCGTGCTTAGTTCTGTGCCCCTCAGAATTGTTGCCATATTTGAGTCCACTTTTACAGCCACTGTGTCAACCCATCTCGTTGAGAGTCTCCCTCTTTTTCGGTGACACTACCAAACATGATGTCCTCCAGGAACGGATCCATCCTGATAATATGTCCAAAGTACATAAGATGAAGTCTTAACCATCCTCACTTCTAAGGGGAATTCTGATTATACTTTTTCCACGACAGGTTTACACATGTTTCTGATAGTGTTCTTTGCCAATACCCTAATTGAGATGCATCAATTTTTCTCTGGTCTTGCGTATTCATTGTCCAGTTGTCGAATGCACAGGAGGTGATTTGAAAATACCATGGCTTGGGTTCAGTGCACCTTAGTCCTCAAAGTGAGATATTTGCTCTTTAATACTTTCAGAAGCAGAAACAGTGACATATATGAGGGCTACCAATCACAAGGTTGGCAGTTCAAACCCTCCAGACTCTGTGGGAGAAAGATGAGGCCATCTGCTTCCTTGAAGGTTTACAGTGTCGAAAATCCTACATAGGGTTGCTGTGAGTTGAAATCAACTTGATGGCAGTTAGTGTGGATATATAAGTATTTCAAAAAGTTCTTGAGGAAATTTTTATGATCTTTTCATTCCACAAGTTCTTTGGCCCCCGCATATATGAAGGTAAGTCAAAAAGTATTGCTATTAGTGTTCTAGTCCATACATTCATAACTTATTCCAAACAATATACACTTAAACGTGCCTTTGTGGTCACTGGATGGCTGCAGTTCAGTTTTGGTGTTTTTTTTGTTTTTTTGTTTTTTTAAGTTTTTATTGTGAATTGAGTGAAAGTTTGCAGGGCAGATCATCAGTGTTACATTCAACAAATTATACACCTTGTTTCATTACAATGATTATAATCCCATCCATGTACCATCCTGGTGTGGCGCTGTGGGCTAATGCGTCAGATTGCAAAGTCATTTGAACTGCAAGGTCAGTGGTTCAAGCTCACCAGCTAGCTGCTCCTTGGAAACCCTATACAGTGTTGCTATGGGTCGGAATCCACTCGAAGGCACTTAACAACAACATGTACCATCAGATAACAGTATTTCTCTCTATTCACTTTAGCTCCCTCTCTCTCTCTTTTTTTTTTAAACACTCAGGCATATATAATAATTTACACCACCAAAGCGCACCTTCTGCAAGTCTGCCTCCTGGCCACCAGCTCTTAGCCCCTCTCTTCCCATGAGTCTAGAGTCTTCAGCTGCTCCCTCCCTCCATGACCCCATCTCTGCCTCCATCTCTGGTGTCACTGCTTCTCTGGATAAGGTCCCACATTCCACTTAGGCTCTTCTCCCTTGGTGGTCCTAGGGTCCTTTGTTTCTGGACTGTAAAATTAACTACTCCCCCATTTTTGTTACAAAACTTTTACCTTTATAATTGTGACAGTCACAATTAGTCATGATAACATTTACTCACTATTGAATCATAAGAATCTTATCTCCATCTCTTTTAACCAGACCCATCTAGACAAGATGAAAACTATTCTGTGGGGACTCTATCTTCCCCCACACATTCTTAAACTAAATTCTCTCTTAAAATCTTGTAAGCCAGTCACTTGGTGCCTTTATCACCCCTCATTTTAGGTAGCCAATATCTAAGTTGCCCGTCCCTATCTACCCTGTGTACAGAGGGGAGAGCATTGATACTTGATATGAAGACTCCTTCCCTCTCTGTTGGTATTTAGAGCTACTACCTCCATGAGTAAAGGAGCTCTGGTAGCATAGTGGTTATGAATCGGGCTGCGAACATTAAGGTTAGCAGTTCGAAACTACCAGCTGTTCCGCGGGAGAAAGATGAGGCTTTCTGCTCCCGTAAAGATTTACAGCCTTGG
>NW_006408523.1:1936143-1941458 GCF_000296735.1 Chrysochloris asiatica | reverse complement strand
GTTGTTCTGAAGGAACTTGATTGCTTGCCTTGATGACTTCCCGACGAACAGCTTACTTATTCTTGTAGTAGCCAGTCATACTGTCCTTTTGTTTTGGGTTTTTCCCGATGATCTTTCTTTGAAGATGTATCTTCTATCACTCTAGCTGATCCAGGCTGGTCTGCTTGTCCTTTCTAGTGGGAGTGTCCCACTTCAGAAGGTTCTGGATGGGGCTCAGAATTCCACCTAAGGTCCTATACACTGCAAAAGCTCCGCAGGAGGCCTAGTTCACTGGGCAAGTTCTAGAACCCCTTTTAGGTATTCCAGTCCGTTATAGGCTGAAGATAGTCTTACAAACTTTCAGTAATCATGTTTCCCGACATTCCTTTCTATCCCACTCAAGTGTCTATTTCACAGTAGCAGGCAAGGGAAACCAATATTCATAAGACAGTTAAGCATCTTAGTATTATTTCCCCTCTTCAAACTATGCCTAGATCCCTGTATCACAGAGCCCTGTCGTTCCAAGGTTGAGCATGCATCACTATTTATCTGATGCAAACCTGTCTCAGTGTTCCCCTATCTACCTTGCTCTTCCACCCTCTCCCCCTTCTTGTGTATTGCCCTCCCCAACACCCAAACTATGATGTGTCTGCCCCCTACCCTGTGCTCTACCACCTCCCAATAACTCCCCTTCCCAACCCCACCAGTAACCAACAAAAAAAATTTTCCTCCTTTTAGTATGGGTATCTTTTCTTAAGCTTTTATAAAAGTGGTCTTATGCAACATTTGTCCATTTGTGACTGACTAATTTCACTCAGCACAATGTCCTCAAGTTTCATCCATGTTATACGGTGGCTTGCAGCTTCCTTGTTATTCTTCAAGGTAGCATAATATTCTATTGTGTGTATGTACCAAGTTTTTTTTATCCGTTCTTCCATTGATGGACACTTAGACTGTCTCCATCTTTTTTCTATTGTGAATAGTGCTGCTATGAACATTGGTGTGCTTATATCTACCCGTGTTATGGCTTGTATTTTCTTGTGGTTATATACCAAGTAGAGGAATTGCTGGATCATATGGTGTTTCTATTTCCAACTTTCTGAGGAAGCGCCATATTGTTTTCCAGAGTGGTTGGACCATTTTGCTTTCCTACCAGCAATATAGGAGTGCCCCAGTCTCTCCACATCCTCTCCAGAATTTATTATCCTCTGCATTTTTGAACTTCGCTGTTCTTGATGGTGTGAGATGATATCTCACTGTTTTGAATTGCATCTCTCTACTGTCTAATGATCATGAACATTTCTTCATATGTTTGTTGGCTGCCCGAATGTCTTCTTCGGTGAAGTGTCTGTTAATGTCCTGTGCCCATTTTTAAGTTGGATTAGTTATCTTTTCCTTGTAGAGGTGTTGTAGTTTCCTATGGATTTTAGAAATTAGTCCCTTGTTTGATATGTCATTGCAAAAGATTTTTTCCCATTCTGTGTTCTCCCTTTTTACTTTTTTGGTGAAATCCTTTAATGCACATAAGTTTTTAATTTTTAGAACATCCCAATCATCTATTTTGTCTTCTGTTTGTGTAATTTTCTCAATGTTCCATAGTCTGTGTATGCCCTGGATTAGAACCCTAAAATTTATTCCTACTTTGTCACTGATAACCTTTATAATTCTGGGATTCACGTTTACATCTTTAATCCATGCTGAGTTGATCTTTGTGTATGGCGTGAGGTAAAGGTCTTGTTTCAGTCTTTTGCGTATCGATTTCTAGTTCTGCCAGCACCATCTGTTGAAGAGACTATGTCTTTCCCACTCAATGTACTTTGGCTGTTTGTCAAAGATCGGCTGGCTATATGTTGATGGGTTAATTTCTGGAGTCTCCATTCTGTTCCATTGATCTGTGTGTCTTTCATTGTACCAGTACCAGGCTGTTTTCACCATTGTAGCTGTGTAGTATATTTTGAAATCAGGGATTGAGAGGGCTCCAACTGTGTTCTTCTTAAGCACTGCTTTGCTTATCCTAGGTTGCAGTTCAGTCTGACCAGTAGTTTTAGTCTTGTTAGGGTGTCAAAAGGGGGAAAATGTCCAATCAAAACAGTGACTTCCAAAGGGGTCTGCTCGGTGAGCTAAATTTGTCTTAGTCTTGTTAGGATGTCAAAAGGGGGAAAATGTCCAATCAAAACAGTGACTTCCAAGGGGATCTGTTGTTCTTAAGTGCTGTTTTGTCCATTCCGGACTCATAGTGACACTGTGTAGGGTTTCCAGGAAGTGGCTGGTAAGCCTGAACTACTGACCTTGAAGTCCAGTGCATTAGTTCTCAGCACCACAGCGGGACTCCAAGGGGATCTGCTGGATCGGTTACATTTAAGGCAGAGAGGGTAGCTCAGAAGGTTATGGTGGCTATTTTAGGGAATACTAAAAGGAGTCTTGGAGCTCTGGTAGCGTAGTGGTTACGAATCGGGCTGCGAACCTTAAGGTCAGCGGTTCGAAACTACCAGCTGCTCCGCGGGAGAAAGATGAGGCTTTCTACTCCCGTAAAGATTTACACCCTCGGAAACCCTATACAGGGTCGCTATGGGTCGGAACCGACTCGATGGCACATAACAACAACAACAAAAGGAGTCTTGGTGTGGCACTGTGGATTAATGCTCCAGATTACAAAGCCATTTGAACTGCAAGATCGGTGGTTCAAGCTCACCAGCTGCTCCTCAGAAACGCTATACAGGGATTGACTCAATGGCACTTAACAACAAAGGGATAATATTGATAGATTTTCTTGAAGGACACAGGATGTTCACGGTGGTGGTGGGGCTTATTAGGAAGAAATTTTAGGAAAATGGAAAACTACTCCAAGGAATTTTCCTCCACATTATCCTGCACCTTCTTGTTCTTTGAAAACAGGGCTGTCTGATGAGAATTTCACTATGAGACCTTACCCCATCCACCCTGCAGTCCCGATCTTGCCCCTTCAGACTTCGTTTGTTCCCCAAACTCAAAAGGCATGATCTGAGTCTCACAAAAGTTGCCTAAATTGTCATTTTGAGCTTACATAAAGTGGAGAGTGTAGAATTCTTTGGGGAAGGAGAGAGAGATGGGAACAGCGCCTTCAGAAGTAGATAGACTGAGATGGAGGATGTGTTGAGAAACAGTAGCTTTACATTTTGGTATTTGTGTTTCATACGTTTCTATGTCTATTGTTGTTGTTGTTGTTGTTATGTGTCATGGAGTCGGTTCTGACTCATAGCAACCCTGTACAGGGTTTCCCAGGCTGTAAATGTTAACGGGAGCAGAAAGCCTCATCTTTCTCCCGCGGAGCATTCTATGTCTATAGCAATACTTAAAACATTTCCCTTTAATGATTATGCCTCGACTCTTCAGAAAACTTCATTTTATCAAGGGATACAAACTTGTGAGTAAATTATTTTGACTCAACGATATATATGGTGTTATTGCTGTTGTTAAAGGCCCTCAACTGGATTCCAACTCATAGCGACCCTTTAAAGGTTTTCTGAGGCTTTTAAAATCTTTGTGGGAGCAGAAAACCCCGTCTTTCTCCCACAGATTGGTTGGTGGGCTCGAACCACTCCCCTTGTGGTTTGCAGTCCAGTGCTTACACAGCCACTGTGCTCCCCGATGCTATATCATCTAGGAAAAAGACTGCAGGACCCCCCAGCAACACAGAACAGGTAGAGACTCAGGAAAGAATTTGCTATGAACAATCAAATGTTCTTCAGACTTTGTTGTTGTTGTGTGCCGTGGAGTCGGCTCTGACTCACAGTAACCCTGTACAGGATTTCCGAGGCTGTAAATCTTTACAGGAGCAGAAAGCCTTATCTTTCTCCTGTGGAACAGCTGGTAGTTTGAACCTGCTGACCTTGAGATTGGCAGCCTGATTCGTAACCATAACACTACCAGAGCCCCTTTCTTCAGGCTTAGTCATTGTTAGTGTTCTAGTTCAGAAATTCCACAGGTAGGCGGCCTTAACCAATGTCCTTCCTCACAAGTTAGCAGGAATGTCTCTAGGGAAAGAATTTCTCTCTGTGTCAGCTCATGGGGAAGGTCCTTGTGGCTCCAGCTTCTGGGTCCTGGGAGATCTCCATGTGGCTTGGCAGCTCCCTTCTCCCATCTCTGCTCACTTAATCTCCTTGTATATATCTTGTAAGAGACTGAGTCAAGACACATCCTACACCAATCCCACCTCGCTAACATAACAAAGACAACCTGTTCCCAAATTCTATCTTTTGTGTGCTTTTTCAAACTGTATTTAGAGCCACAAATTAAAGGGATACATTTCCCTTCCATTTCTTCTGCTTCTGTCCTTTGCTTGTCTCTTGTGTTCCATGTTCAGCACATTTCCTCCACAAACCAAAAACCAAACCCACCAGCATCCAGTGGATTCCGACTCATAACCACCCTGTATAGGGTCTCCAAGATGGTAATCTTCACGGGAGCATGAAGCCTTAGCTTACTATTGAGGAGCAGCTGGTGGTTTGAACTACTGACCGAATGCTTAACCCACTATGCCACCAGGACTCATTTACCCCACAGCCTAGCAATCCACTAGGATGCATCCCAGAAAAAAAAGTCACATATGTGCTCAATTTGACAGTTATAAGAACATTCACAGCAAGACTGAAACATCTCATTTCCACCCTAGTTTTAGAGAGCCCTGGATGCACAGGTCTATTTCTTGCCTATTCCTGAACTGTCCAGAGTTTTCACTATGTGAATAATTGTTTGTGAAAATGCTTATTAAGAATGAGCAAGAGAGAGTTTGGTAAAATTACTGATGATTTTTTTAAATGATGGATAATTTTAACTTAGCTGACTGGCAAGCCACCTCTAATAACATATAACCTAAAAATAGTGGGGGTTTTTTCCCCTTCCTTGTCTAGACTACTTAATTTTATTTCCCTTTGCTATTGTCTAGTTCTAAAAGAGGCAGCTTAGTGTGAAATTTGTGGGAAGGATGTTATTCAGAGTTTAATTTCATTATGTAGAAATCCAGTGAAAACCCAACAGAAATAAGGTAGACGTTTTTAGACAATGCTAAACACTATTTGAAAAATGAGGAATTCATAGACATCACTCCTCTAAAATAGAAGATTCAGTCATCGGGGCCGGAAACTGAACGAATGATTGATTCAAACACATCATGAGTAAATTCAAAATAATAGACAATTTCATCGGGGTGTAAAAATATTCCTCTAAGGAATTATTAGCATTATCTAGAAAACATAAAAAAAAAAAAAAAAGATACCCAAACCCAAGTTAGATTCCATCCGAACCTGTGGGGTTAGGATTCAGTTGTTGTCATTGTTAACTACCTTCAGCTAACCCCC
>NW_006408523.1:1916637-1936043 GCF_000296735.1 Chrysochloris asiatica | reverse complement strand
CCCCCCCAGCTCGTACTGACCCCATGCACAATGGGACGAAACACTGCCTGGTCCTGTACTATCTCACAATCACTTGTGGAGCGGATCTTGTTGGTCCAAGGGGCTTCCGTAGACTGCCTGACAGAAGTAGACCAGGAGGCTTTTCTTCCTCGTTCATGTTAGTCTGGAAGCTCCACTGAAACCTGGCATCCTGGCAGCACCCAAGTTTCTGCTGACAGGTGGGTAGTGGCTGTGCATAAGGCAGATCGATAGGAGTCGGATTTGGGGGAGGTGAGGATTCTACCACTCAGCTCCCACCGCCCCCCTGGAGAGGGGGAGTGACTATTTGTATTTACATAAAACTCACAGATAAGCTAAACTGCAATAGGCTGATGAACCTCTACCAGGCTCTCGGGCCTTGTACTCAAAATGAAGCCCAACAGTAGCATCTCCTGGAGTGTATTAGAAATGCAGAATGTCAGCCCCACTGAATCAAGGCCTGCATTTGAACAAAGACCCCAGGTGATGTGTGTACGTAAAGTTTGAGAAACACTACCTAGTCCGACTCATATAAGATCTCTATGAGTGGGCAGTTCAAATCCATCAGCAGCCCCTTGGAAACCCTATACAGTGTCGCTATGAGTTGGAACCAACTCAATGGCACTTAACAACAATAACAATGAGTTGGAACCAACTCAATGGCATCAGGATGTGTTTGTTTGTTAGGAATCCTGGTATGGAACCCTCATATGCATTCGGAAGTTGCCCAGTGAATAAGGAAGACGGTAGAAGAATTGATGCATTTGAGTTATGGTGTTGGAGGAAAATATTGAAAGTACCTTGGACCACCAAAAGAACAGATAAATCAGTCTTGGAAGAAGTACAGCCAGAGTGCTCCTTGGAAGGCAGCTTGGTCAGACTTCATCTCTCATAGTGTCATATTATCAGGAGGGAGCAGTCGCTGGAGAAGGATATCATGTTTGGTAAGGTGGTGGGTCGGAAAAAAAGAGGAAGACCCCCAGCAAGATGGATTGACCAAGTGGCAGCATCAATGAGCTCAAGTGTGGCAATGATTGTGCGGTTGGCCCAGAAATGGACAGTGTTTTGTTCTGTTGTGTGTAGGGTCGCTATGAGTTGGTACCAGCTCGATAACATCTAACAGTAACAGACATCAAGGAACCCTGGTGGCACTGGGAGGGAGGTGTCCGGCTGCTAGTCGCAGGGTCAGCAGTGCACAGGAGAAAGACGAGCCTTTCAGCTCCCACACAGATGGACGGTCTCAGAAGCCCTGTGTAGGGTCGTTTTGAGTGAGTCCGAGTCTACACCAGAGCAGTGTGTTTGGTTGGTTGGTATTAAGATACTCAGAACTGCTTTTCATCCTGCGTGATACCACATTATTATCCAAGACCAGGAAATCTGGGCGAGCTGTCTCTTATTTTAGATTCTTGTTCCCATTAACTTGAGTGCAGCTTGTATCACCATTTAGGTAAATCCAATTATGCAGAAATAATCAGCATTCTATGTCCCAATGAGAAAAATTAGGGTCTCTAATCTTCTGGTGTGGCGTTGTGGATCAGCACTGGACTGTGAACCACAAGGTCAGCAGTTCAAGCCCACCAGCTGCTCCTTGGAAACCATATATAGGGTTGTTATGAATTAGAACCAACTTGATGGCACTTAACAACAACAATCTAATACTGAGCAAATGTTGAATCCTGAGCATCTGTCTGGTCCCTTTGTCCTGCTGTTCTCATCTTCATAATAGGAGGACACTGCCCGGAACCCTGCTCTGAGCCCATATGCCTCATACCGTTACACTATTTGCTAAAGATTTTAAAACCTTGTTTTATTACAGACAGTTTCAGACACATACAAAATAGACGAGTATAATGAACTATCATGTACTCATGACCAGCATCCACATTGATCAATTTATGTGTATTCTTTTTCCTCTAAACTAGTACCCGTATCTGAATGATTCAGAAGCAAAGGTCAATTACCAGGTCATTTTATCTATAAATATTTCAATAAATCTCTCTCAAATACGGAACCTGAATACCACCATGCCACTTTAAAGAATTAACAGCAATCCCTTAATATCAACAAATATCCAGTTTCTAATCACATTGTCCTAATTGCCATAATAACTTTTATTAGTTTGTCTAAATCAAGATTCAAGTAAGTATCATTCATAATCCTTTTGATATGTCTTTTAGATTTCTTTTAATCTACCAAACACACTGTCATTGAGTTAATACCAACTCAGTGACCCTAAAGGACAAAGTAGAAGTCCTCCATGGGGTATTTGAGTCTGTAAATCTAAGGGGGCAGATAGTCACATCTTTCTTCCTTAGAGTGGCTGGTGGGTTTGAACCCGTGACCTCAGTTAGGAGCCCAGTGCTTTAACCCACTGTACCACTAGGGCTTCTTCTAATCTACAGATTTTCTTCAAATCCCTTTTCTCCTCCTGAAATTTATTTGTGATGTTAACCAGTTTGCCCTATCATTTCCCAAAGTGTGGGTTTTGTGCATCTGTGGTGTTATTTATCTATTTAAGGATAATCACCAGACTGCTAACCACAGGGTCAGCAGTTCAAACCCACCAGCCACTCCATGGGAGAAAGATAAGGCTTTCTGCTCCCATAAAGATTAACCACCTTGGAAACCCTATACAGGGTCGCTACGAGTTAGAATCGACTTGATGGCAATGGGTTTGGGTCTGGTGACACAGTGATTAAATGCTCATCTGCTAATCAAAAGACTGTCGGTTCAAATCCACTCTGTGGGAAAAAGATGTGACTGTCCGCGTCCGTAAGGATGACAGCCTTAGAAACCCTGTGGGGCAGTGCTGCTCCATCATATATGAGTTGAAATTGAGTTAATGGCAAAGGAGTTTTGGTTTGGTATTATTTAAGGTGGTTTAGTGGCACAAATAGTTAAGCACTCAACTGCTACCCAGAAGATGGGTGGTTCAAACTCATTCAGATTTCTCCATCAGACAGAGACCTGGTGATCTGCTCAAGTAAAGTTGACCTTCTAGAAAACCTAATGAGGCCCTTGTACTCTGTCCTATCCAGTCACTATGAGGTGCATATGCTTCAACAGCACTCAACAACATCATCATGTTGTTTAGCATGTTCCTCTGTCTTCTATATTCCCTGCAGCTTGTTAGTCAGTTACAGTTGGACGAATGTATTAAATATTCCTAACAGTCCATTGTATGAAGTCTTCTTTGGAGAGGATGAGGCTGGTGCTAGTTTCATGAAGGGTTCAGAAAGTTGAGGAGACCACCAGCTCTGGAGGTTGACGTCATTACTATGGGACCAGATAGTGCAGAAGGAGACTCGCCTCACGGTACAGCAGCCACTCTTGGCCTCACCTCCTCACAGCCTCTATTCTTGACTCTCCTCTCTCTCTTATCGGGTCATGGTGAAATTCTCTCCTTTGGATTTGTTTTCCTTTAGTCGCATGCTGAAAACCCAACTAATTTGAAATAGTCCTAACTTTCATCCTTAAGATGACGTTCAACAGTTCATCTCCAGAGCATGTTCCCAGTTCCTCCATGTCCACTACCATCTGGAAGTCACTCTCCCCTTGGTGACAATATTCTCCTATCATCATCATCTTCTTTTTTTACATGTACCTTCAAGCATTGTTGTACTTAATTTGTTTCATCTCTAAGACAGATAAGCTCTTCATCTTCTTCAGTCTTGTAGCTCTGGTGCCAAGCACAAGGCCAGGTTGTGTCAGTTAAGTTCCTGGCAGGAACCAATGGCTCCCTTCACACCAGGTAGTTGAGGACAGTTGAATGAAGGGACTGTTACCAAGCTCTACCATGTATCTGTCATTTCGTTGTTTGGTGGGTGGTTTGTATGTTGCTATGATCCTGGAAACTCTGTCCCTGGTATTACAAATACCAAGAGAGTCCCCCATGGTGGACAGATTTCAGGGGAGCTTCCAGACAAAGGCAGCCTAGGAGGAAAGGCCTACTGATCTACTTCTGAAAATTAGCCCAGGACAATGGTATGGATCGCCCCAGAACATTGTCCAGCTCACTTGCTTTGGGCACATCATCAGGAGGGGTCAGTTGCTAGGAAGGCTATGGGGTGGTGACGCAGAGGGCCAGAGAGGGCGTGAGAGAGCCGCGGTGAGATGGTGTGACACCACAACCACCACCATGAGTTGGTGATGGTGAGGGGGGTGCAGGACCAGCCAACGTTTCATCCTGTTGTTCAGTGTTGTTGTTGTTGTTAAGTGCCATTGAGTCAGTTCTGACTCACATGGGCCCTGTTGTTCAATAAGACCTGAGAAAGTCAGAACATACGCAAGGTGAAAACACACATTATTTTCCACTGATAGAGACCAATAGGAAAGCGGTAAGACTGCATCCTGTCAGCGGTGAGATACTGAGTTCTGGCTCTTGTAGGTTTCAGTGTGCATAAGGCTGTCATGGGTCAGAGGTGACTCATCGACATCCATCTGTCTGTCTGTTTCAAGGATTTTTGCAAGGTTGAATAAAAGCAAGAAGGAACGGTGCACTCTCCCAGGGAGGTGAAGGAGTAAGCGAGGTGGTTTCTAAAGCCCAGAGAGAGCGTGAGGTAGCTGTGTGGGGCAAGGAGAGACTCAAAGGAATAATCACCCCAACTTCTCTTTTCTCTCCAACTCGTCATGTCTTCCATTGGTGGAACCTAATCAGAAAGGACTGGAGTCAGGGAAGAAAACATCCACACTTGGAGCAAATATCTACCTCCGTGAGGCTAATTCTACCTTCTCCTTGGTGGGGTGGGTCTACCTGCCATTATGTCTGTGGCTGGTCTTCTTGGGGAGTGCCTCAGAGTTGACCTGCTGCTGGCTGCTTGGATGTCAGCTGTGACAGGAGCCAGGGTGTGTTGATGAGAGAAAGGTCATGTTATGGAGGCCGTGCCTAGCTCCCATTTCTGTATCATGTAGACTTTGTGTTTGTGCTGTTGGGTAGACCACCAAAGCCTTCATTTTGCTTGGATCCACCGTCAACACTCATGCAAGTAGCAGTGAAGATACCCAGCGCCATAGTGCACTGCACAAATCTGGTGCACAAGACCTCTTCATCGTGTTCAAGGACAAAAGTCTCAGTTTGAGGACTAAGGTGTCCCTGACCTAAGACATGGTATTTTCAATTACTTCATATACATATAAAAATTGGACAATAAATAAGGCAGACTGTAGAAGAATGGATGCATCTGAATTAGGGTGTTGGAGGAAATTCTTTAAAGTACCATGGACTGCTAGAAGAATGAATTAATCTGTGTTGGAAGTCCAGATTTAGCAGACAGATGTCACTTCTCATACTTCAGTCTTTTCATCTGGGGGACCAATCTCTGGAGAAGGACATCATGCTTGGTCAAGTGGACGGTCAGTGAAAAAGAGGAAGACCCCCAACAAGCAGGAGTACCACAGCAATGGGGTCAAACATACAACAATTGTGAGGGTGGTAAACAAATATTCAGTGTTTTGTACTGTTGTGCATAAGGTCGCTCTGAGTCCAAACCTACTCAACGGTACCTAACAACATAACAACTCAGCTACTTGTTGACTTAAGAAGTAATAGGGAGTCTATAGTGCAGGTAGAGTGCTCCTTAGATGCCAAGATAGCCAAACTTTGTCTCTTATACTTTGGACATATTGTCAGGAGGGACCAGTTGCTGGAGAAGGATATCATGTTTGGTAAGGTGGAGGGTCAAAGAAAATTCTAGAGGAAGACCCCCAGTGAGATGGATTGGCCAAGTGGCAGCATCAATGGATTCAAGCGTGGCAACGATAGTGAGGTTGGCCCAGGATCAGGCAGTGTTTCGTTCTGCTGTGCATAAGGTCACTATGGGTTGGTACCAACTCGCTGGCACCTAATAACAACAAGTACTATGTAGCCTTGTAAGTCGAGATGGTTATGCATAAAAGCATATTTTTTAAAAGACAGTCTCAGTCATTTTGATGACAAGAAATAAAACCCATCTTCTCTATGGCAGAGAATGCAGTGTCTAAAGAAGGAAACAAACCACAGAGAGTTCACAGTAGGAAGTGAACAGGCAACAGAAGAACTAATTCGTTCCGACTCACAGAGACCTCATGGGACAGAGTAGAACTACCCCATTGTTGTTGTGAGTGCCGTCGAGTGGGTTCTGACCCATAGCAACCCTGTAATGAGTTTCCAAGGAGCAACTAGTGAGCTTGAACCACCTACCTTGCAACTCAAACAGCTTTGCAGTCTGGTGCATTAACCCACAAGGCCACACCAGGACTCCATGATCTTTGCAGTTAGCTGCTGAGCGCTTAAGCATTGCACCACGAAGCCCACTGCCATTGAGTCAGTTCCGATTCATAGTGACTTTACAGAACAGAATTGAACTTCTCCACAGGGATTCTGAAGAGGTAAATCTTTATGGGAGCAGACAGCCTCCTCTTTCTCCCAAGGAGTGCTGGTGAGTTTGAACTCCTGGATCACCACAATGCTTAACCCATAGCACCACCAGGGCTCCTAGGCAAAGACTACAGGTATTTCATTTACAAAAGAGGTGATATGAATTGTTAATAAATGCAAGGGGGGATCCCACTTAAAAGCAGAGATTGTTGTTGTTATTAGGTGCCATTGAGTCAGTACTGACTCATGGCAACCCTATGCACAGCAGAACGAAACACTGCCCGATCCTGGGGACCAACCTCATAATTGTTGCCACCCTTGAGCACATTGATGCTGCCACTTTGCTAATCCATCTCGCTGGGGGTCTTCCTCTTTTTCTCTGACCCTATGTCTTACCAAACATGATATCCCTCTCCAGTGATTGGTCCCTCCTGATAATATGCCCTAAGAATGAGAGACAAAATTTGGCAATCCTGGCCTCCAAGGAGCACTCTGACTGCTCTTCTTCCAACACAGATCTCTTTGTTCTCTTGGCAGCCTGTGGTACTTTCAATAATCTCCTCCAACACCATAACTCAAAAGCATCAATTCTTCTAAGGTCTTTCTTATTCACTGTCCAGCTTTCGCATGCGTATGAGGTTATTGACTTGGGTCAGGCGCACCTTAGTCTTCAAACTGATATTTTTGCTCGTCAACACTTTAAAAAGGTCTTGTGCAGAAGATTTGCCTAATGCAATACGTCATTTGATTTCTTGACTGCTGCTTTCATGAGTGTTGGTGGTTGATCCAAGAAGAATGAAGTCCTTGACAACTTCAATCTTTCCTCCGTTGATAAGAATGTTGTTGATTGGTCCAGTGGTGAGGATGTTTGTTTTCTTTGCATTAAGATGCAATCCATATCAAAGGCTGTGCTCTTTGATCTTCATCAGTAAATGTTTTAAGTCCTCTTCACTTTCAGCAAGCAAGGTTGTATCATCTGCATATCGCAGGTTGTTAATGAGTCTTCCTCCAATCCTGATGTCATGTTTTTCTTCATAGAACCCAGCTTCTCGTATTATTTGCTCAGCATACAAGTTGAATAAAAATGCTGAAAGGATACAACCTTGTCGCACATCTTTCTTAATTTTAAACCATTCAGTGTTCCCATGTTCTGTTCAAACAACTACCTCTTGGTCCAGGTACAGATTCCTCATGAGCACAATTAAGTGTTCTGGAATGCTCATACTTCACAATGTTGTCCATAGCTTGTCATGATCCACACAATCGAAAGCCTTTGCATAGTCAATAAAGCATAGGTAAACATCTTTCTGATATTCTCTGCTTTCAGCCAAGATCCATTGGACATCAGCAATGATATCCCTCATTCCACGGCGTCTTCTGAATCCAGCTTGAACCTCTGGAAGTTCTCTGTCCATGTATTCTTGTAGTTGTTTTTGTGTTACCTTTAGTAAAACTTTACTTGCATGGGATATCAAAGATATTGCCCAATGATTTCTGCATTCTGTTGGGTCACCTCTCTTTGGAATGGGCACAAATACGGATCTCTTCTAATCAGTCAGCCAGGAAGTTGTCCTCCAAATTTCTTGGCATAGATGAGTGTGTGCCTTTAGTGCCGCCTCACTTTCCTGAAAGATTTCAATATTTATTCCATCAATTCCTGGTCCCTTGTTCTTTGCCAATTCCTTGAATGTACCTTGCATTTCTTCCTTCAGTATCATTGGTTCTTGATCATATGCTGCCTCTTGAAACAGTTGAACACTAACCATTTCCTTTCGGTACAAGGACTCTGTGCATTCCTTCCATCTTCTTTTGATGCTTTCTGCAGATTAGAATACATAGTGGGTTTAAATGTCATATTAGCAAATACTTGAAAAGAAAGTACTGTCTGCTGGAAGTGGTGAGAATGGATTATTGATCTCACACCCTTAAGTAGGATACTAGTGGTATTTTTTTCAGAGACGCTATTGATCGCATTGAGAAAAACTCTTTTCTTCCCATGTTTCCCTTTGGTTCCCTATTTTTAAAATATGCTGCCAATACTGCCAAACATGTAACAAGACAGTCACATAGGTAGTGCCCTTCTCTAGAAATGTAAGTTTGTGCACTGGCTCTAGAAATCAATTTAGCAATATGTATCAGACATTCTATGCCAATTAAGTCAATTCTTCTAGGTATCTGACGTATGAAAGTCATCTAATACATGTTGTTGCTGTTAGGTACCATTGTGTGGCAAACACTATAGGGTGATGAAAATGCTCTACAACTTCACTGGGGGTGGCAGTTAAACATATATTCGCTCCTCACTTATCAACATAGTTAGTTCTAAAGACCAAGTCTTTATGCAAAAATCCGCATTCTGCACAAGTGGGGGATGACCACATTAGATCACAAAATAGATGGCGTCATTACATAACCGCCAAACCACCGAGAACCATGGCCCATACAAGCTGACACATCACTTCAACCATCACAGCCAGTGTTACTCTTGCTTTATACAAAGACGTGCATCATTAACGTCAATATGATCACATAGTGGAGTTTTACTTTTGTCACAAGTGCAAAGTGCCAGATAAAGAGATAGTTGCTATGTGAGGAATAGGTACATTCACTTGTCAAAACTTGCTGTACACTTAAAATTCATGCATTTTAGATAGGAAAATTGGCACATGGGTAAGTGGGGTGTATTTTACTATTTTATTTCTTTATATGTTTGAGGGTTTTTTTGTAAACAAAAGTAGGAAAAAGAAGATGGAAGAAGGAAAGAAACCTATTGCAGTCTTGGCAGCAGGAAATGATTTAAATCAGAGGGGTGGCCTGGAGTCCAAGGGGACAGAGTCAGAGTGATGTCTTTCAGGTTAAAATGGACAGTGAGCAAAGTTTTGTCTTATTGGAGCACTCTAGCAGTATGGCAGAAAACAGATGTCTTGCTTTGACGCAGGCATTAAACGGATAGAGAACTAAATGCCTCATTTGGTATTTTCTGACCTAGTTCCCTGTTTTCTCCAACCAGCCAATTTAATTACTCGTTATTCTGACTCTTAGTGGCTGCAGGTGACAAAGTAGAACTAACTGCTTGTGTGTTGCTGTGATGCTGGGGGCTTTGCCACCAGTATTTTAAATACCAGCAGGGTCATCCATGGTGGACAGTCTCAGTGATGCTTCCAGATGAAGAGGAAGGAGAAGCAGACCAGTTCTGAATGGTTCGCCACTGAAAACCTTCAGAAGGGCAGCGGAAGATTGTCAGATACAGTGCCAGAAGAGAAGCCCCTCGGGTTGGAAGACACTCAGATACCACTGGGGAAGAGCTGCCTCCTCAAAGTAGGCTTGACCTTAATGGCATGAACCGAGTAAAGCTTTGGGGACCTTCATTTGCTGAAAGCCACCAGTCAAAGTGGGAAAAAATAGCGGCAAGTGTCCCTAAATAATCAGAACGTGAGATGTACTAAGTGTGAATGTAGGAAAACTGGCCGTCATCATAAAAGAAAAGTAACGCACAAAGGTGAATATCCTAGACTTGAGTGAGCGGAAATGTACTGCTATTGGCCATTTTGAATCTAACTGTCGGGGACCGGCCTCGACATAGTTGTGTTGTTCACGAGTGTTTGGTTCACGAGGAGGGGAGATCCAGCAGCGATAGGGATAACAAAAGAATACACAGACAGACAGAAGGAGGGGGACAATGAGGAACCCCGAAACCAGGGTGGATGCATCACTGGTGGGCAGACTTGAGACTACAGGCATCGTGGCCTCTGCAGGCAGCAACTCACTGCCCTGCAAACTGTACTGCATGCCCTCCAACTTGTAATGCACACCTGGGCCGGCCTGTGTCTCCGTTTTATTTAGGGGAGGAGCTTCACACCAAGCTGGGAGGGACTAAGACAAGGTACAGCTAACATCAGTAATTTTCCAGACATTCAAGTAACTTCACATCGTACTTCGCTGGTTCGAATCCCAGGTCCACAACTTGGTTTCTCAGGCTCAATTAACATACCTATAGCCCCTGAGCTCAGTTGAGAGAAGGTGAAAGGGAAGGACAAAAGGCTTGGGCAGAGTCCCACTGGTTTGGCTTCCTGAAAACCTTTGGAAGGGTAGCGGAAGGTTTGCAGGAACTTGGCTGAATAACCAGCACCTGGGACAGGTTT
This sequence comes from Chrysochloris asiatica, assembly GCF_000296735.1. NCBI lineage: Eukaryota > Metazoa > Chordata > Mammalia > Afrosoricida > Chrysochloridae > Chrysochloris > Chrysochloris asiatica. Next base: position 1,925,528 of record NW_006408523.1, on the reverse strand, counting down.
AGGGAGGATGTCCTTTTGTCTATAGAACAAAGAACCAGGAAGTAGCTAAGCTATTTTCAGTTAATCCTTTGGAGAAAGGTTTAACCTTGAGATCTTTACAGTCTCGGTTTTAGGAAAATACTACATTTATCTGTGGACATTAAGGGCTCATGTTTGGAATTAAATAAAAAACATAACTGAACACTAAGATGAAAAACAATTTGTTATGACTGCCAGTGGCCAGAATTTTTTCCTCAGAGCCTGTGGCCTGCATAGTCGACATGGTCTGCAATGTCTAACGATCGCATTCACAATAGCATCCATCCATCATCAAAAAGAGCTTGGTAAAATCCATCTTGAGACGCAATACTGCCTCTGATAGGCTAATGTCCCTACACCTACACTACTACAAGACCAGTTAATACCACTGTTATTTACATGTACTCACCAACCACTAAAGCTTGCAATGATGAGACTGAAGTGCTTCGCTCTGAGGCTGTAAATCTTCACAGGAACAGAAATCCTCATCTTTATCCCATGGTGGAGTGCCTGGTGAACTTGAACTGCTGACCTTGTGGTTAGCAACCCAATGGTGTAACTTACTACGCTGCCAGGGCTCCTTTTATGCCAAAGTGAAGAACAAATTTGTGAAGGTGCCTCAGTTTCCTTTAGTAACTATGGCTGATATTTTATGTAAGCCAGATTTAACAGTGAGAACTTCCCTGAACGAACTGAGACACCAAACTACAATGGGGCTGATTAGACCCCACAGTGGTAGGAGCCCAGTGGCAGTATTTAATTGACCAAGACAAGGTGGGCATGGTTACCAAATGGACAGCAGAATCAAAGCAGTACTCAGAATCATCTGACTTCTGTGGACTTAGGGCATTGGCTCTGTAGGCAGGGTGTCCCTCGGAATGAAATAGTTGGGAAACCTGTAGGGGGCGGTTTGAATGTAGAGAGTGGCTTCACTTCTGCTGCTTGACACGGTTCCAGCAGAAAAGAAAGAGATCATGCAAGGCTGATAGTTCTCAGAAGTTGCTTTCTACCTTCTCTTTAGGGTAACTTTGAATTTACTTGTAAAAAATATATAATATGGCCATATTTACAACCTTTCACTATGAGTTCTACAAACCTTGGGAAAAACCAGTCTGGCAACAATTGCTTTCAGCGTTGGTGGATTGGTATCAAAGGAAATTGTATGTTCCACTCTCGTTCACAGAAAACCTAAGTACAAAGTAACTGCATTTATGAGATCACAAAAGCAGATAACAAACTAAAGTGAAGCTGACCAACCCCTGTAGACCTCACCACAATCAATTACCAGCCAGAATTCACAAACCCCCACTATTAAATACAGGCACCTATGTGAATAGGCAGAGAATAGTGCACATAAGTGAAAGGTGATCAAAACTTAATAATTTACATTTCTTGCAGCAATTAGCCAGGTTGTGTCTTAAGCCTCACAGCCTCAAAAGAAAGGAAATACAAAGAACATTGTGGTCAAGCAATTTAATGAACACTTTTTTAGAAAACAAAATTAAGTAGATGTTAGTAATGCTTTTACTATGAAAATAATAGCATAGTATGTAGGATAGAAGATTGATAATCACCTTTTAGAAACAATAAAGTAGTGTAAGCATTGATGATTAATAGAAATTTATATTACTAAGAGGATGCAATCAAGGGTCTGATAAGTGGAAATGATTTGTGTAAGGTTTAATTTGATCTTTTAGTGGGAATAAGAAGAAGCAATTTATCACTTATGTAGGAGAGGAGATGATGTCAAAAGGAAAGTATTCAGTGGTTAAAAAATGAACAGGATATGGAAAGGTCAGTTTGGACATCAAAGAAATATTTTGTTAAGGTTGTATAATCACAGAGTAAAAGGAATGTTGTGATCGAAACTGTAATAATTCATGGAAAAATCAAAGTATCAAATCATTATGTACTGTGTAATTTTAAGTATAAACAATAAAGACTTGCTGAGCCAGGCCAGAGAGAGAGAGAGAGAGAGAGAGAGAGAGAGAACAAGCAGACAGAGAAAGAGAGCCCCTCCAGCCAACTAATCAGAGGCTTTCGATGGCTTTCATTTTCGCTGACTCCACATTTCCTCTCGTGTCCCGCGACCCCGCGAGAGCTGGACTCCCGCAGAAACCTACTGAATATTTACTGGATCTTTACAAGAGGAAGAATTCTAGGTCAAGAGAACAGCAGTCTAACTTAAATCTCCAGAATATTGTGGCCTGTTAATCAGTTCCCAGACTTGAGCCCATTTACAGATCCTTTGAATGGAGGGGTGGCCAGGTCCCTTTGAGGAAGGAGCCTACCACACCACCAATTGTTAGTTTTTCTCCTGGCCTTTCCGAAAGGGCTGTATAGCCTTTTACAACAGTGACTTTTCATTGGGGAAAAGGAAATCAACAGATTCGGGGGGGGGCATTACTGGACACTGGTTCATTCCGAATTGACACAAATTGCAGGAGACCCAAAACATCGCTGTGGCCCACACATCAGAGTGGGGTCTTACGGAGGCCAAGTTATTAATAGAGTCTTAGCTGTCATCCATGTCACTGTGGGTCCCTGAACTCATCCTCTAATGATTTCCCCAATGCCAGAATGCATAATCAGAATAGGCACACTCAACAACTGGCAGAACCCATCCCTCCCCCATGTTGGAGCCCTGGAATGTGGAATAAAGGCTATTGTGCTTGGAAAAGCCAAGTGGAAGTCATTAAACTGCCTCTACCTAGGAATATAGTAAACCCAAAGCAATAGTAATAGTAATCTTGGAGAGATTTCAGAGATTAATGCTATAATCAAGGACTTAAAGTTTTCAGAGGTGGTGATTCCCATCACATCCCCATTTAACAGCCTATCTGGCCAGAGCAAAAAGCAGATGGAGCTTGGAGAACGATGGTGGATTGTAGTACACTTAGGTGGTGACTCCAATTGCAGCTGCCATTCCAGATGTTGTTTCATTGCTTAACTATTGATACATCTCCTGGCACCTGGTATGCAGCTATTGATCAGGCCAATGCCTTTTTTTCAATTCCAGTTTCTAAGGATCAGCAGAAAACAGTTAGATTTCAGCCAGCAAGGCCAACGATATGCTCCCATGTTTTACCTCAGACGTGCATCAACTCTCCAGCACTACGTCATAATTTAAGCCACAGGGAACCTAATCACCTTCTCCTGCCCCAAGACATCACACTGGCCCATTACATTGATGACATTATGCTGATTGGACCTAGTGAGGAAGAAGTATCAGTGACTAGATCTAGACTTATTGATAAAACACCTACGTGCTAGAGAGTGGGAAATTAACCCAATAAAAACTCAGGGACCTTCCACCTTAGTGAAATTTCTAGAGGTTCAGTAGTGGGGGACATGGAGAGAGATTCCCATTAAATTGAAGGTTACGTTATTGCATTTGGCCCCTCCCACAACTGAAAAACAGACACAAAGCCGGGTGAGCCTCGGGATTTTGGAGGTAACATATCCCTCATTTGCATGTGCTACGCTGGACAAAGCTATCATGTTTGGTAAGGTGGAGGGTCAGAGAAAAACAGGGAGACCCCCAATGAGATGGATTGGCCAAGTGGCAGCATTGATGGACTCAAGTGTGGCAACAGTAGTGAAGTTGACCCAGGATTGGGCAGTGTTTCATTCTGCTGTTCATAAGGTCACTATGGGTCAGTACTGGCTCGATGGCACCTAACAACAACAGCTGTGACCTATTTATGAAGTGACTGGAAAAGCTGCTGAATTTGAATGGTACCCACAACAAGAGAAGTCTCTCCAAGAGGTTCAAGCTGCTGTAGAAGCCTCTCTGCTGCTTGGACCCCATGACCCGGCAGATCCACTGGTGCTTGAAGAGGCAGATAGAGATGCTGTTTGGAGGCCCCTATTGCTGGGTTGCACAGCACAGAACATTAGAATTTTTTTTTTTTTTTGCCTACTGCAATATGTAGTTTAATTTCTTAACTGCTTACAATACATAGCTTTTTTTTTTTTAAGTTTTTATTGTGAATTGAGGGATAGTTTTTATTGTGAATTGAGGGAGAACATCATCTTTACATTCATCCTATTGTATTCCATTTCATTGCAATCCCCTCCATGTATCATCGTTCAACAGCGTTTGCTTCCATTCCCTCTGGTTTGTTTTTGTTTTTTTTTTAAGTACACCAAAGCACTAAGGAATATATAACCATTCAAACAACCAAAGGGTACACCCTGCAAGCCTGCCCCCTGGCTGTCAGCACACAGCCTCTCTCTCTCCATGAGTCTAGAACCCCCAGCTGCTCCACGTCATCGTCTCTGCCTCCATCTCTAGTGCAGACCATTAGAATTTTGGAGCAAAGCCCTGCCATACTTTTCAGATAACTACTCTCCTTTTGAGAAACAGCTTTTGGCTTATTAATGGGCTTTAGTAGAGACTGAACATCTAACCATGGACCACCAAGTCCCCATGCTACTTGAGCTGCCCATCATGAATTAGGTGTTGTCTGACCCACAGAGTCATAAAGTTGGCTGTGCACAGTAACATTCCATCATTAAATGTCAGTGGTATAATATACAAGACTGGGCTCGAGCAGGACCTGAAGGCATGAGTAAGTTCCATGAGGAAGTGGCCCAAATGCCCATGATCCCCACTCCTGTCACATTAGTTTATACCTATGGCCTCATGGGGAGTTCCCTATGATCAGCTGACTGAGGAAGAGAAAACTCGTGCGTGTTGACAGATGGTTCTGCACGATCTGCAGGCCCCACTCTGAAGTAACAGCAGCAGCACTACAGCCCTTTCTGGGGTCCCCTGAAGGACAGCTGTGAAGGGAAATCCTCCCAATGGAAAGAACTTCAAGCAGTGCATCTGGTTGTTCATTTTGCTTAGAGGTAGAAATGGCCAGATGTTCAACTGTACACCAATTCATGGGCTGTGGCTCATGGTTCGGCTAGATGGTCAGGACTTGGAAGGCAAATGACTGGAAACTGGTGACAAGGAGGTGTGGGGAAGAGGTATGTGGATACCCATGTCAAAATGACATAAACTGAAGCTATTTATGTCTCATGTGAACGTGCAACAAAGGGTGACCTCAGCAGAGGAGGACTTTAACAATCAAGTGGACAGGATGACAGTTCTGTGGAAACCAGTCACCCTCTTTCCCCAGCCATTTCTGTCATTGCCCAATGGGATCATGGACAAAGGGGCCATCGTGTCAGGGATAGGGGTTATGCATGGACTCAGCAGCATGGACTTCCACTCACGAAGGCTGACGTGGCTATGGCCACTGCTGAGTGTCCCACGTGCCAGTAGCAGACACCAACACTGTGTCTGAAATAAGGGACCATTCCTCAGGGAGCTCAGGCAGCAACCTGGTGGCAGGCTGATTACACCGAACCTCGTCCATCATGGAAAGGGGAGTGTTTTGTTCTTGATGGAATAGATACTCTGGATACGGACTTGCCTTCCCTGCACACAATGCTTCTGCCAAAAACTACCATGAGTGGACCTAAAGAATGTCTTATCCACTGTCATGATATCCCACACAGCGTCATATCGGACAAAGGGGGTCACTTCACAGCATATGAAGTTTGGCAAAGGACCCAGGGTCATGATTTCACTGGTCTTACTGCATTCACCATCCTAAAGAGCTGGTTTGATGGCACAATGGAATGGCCTTTTAAAGACACAGTTATAGTGCTAGCTGGGTGGCAAGACCTTGCAGGGTGGGGGCAATGTTCTCCAGCAGGCTCTCCATGCTCTAAACCAGTGCCCAGTCTATGGGGCTGTTTCTCCAATAGCCAGGATTCACACATCCAGCAACCAAGGGGGCATCACTCACTATTACTCCTAGTGACCCACTCACAACGTTTTTCTTTCTGTCCCTGCAACTTTATGCTTTTTGGGTCTGGATGTTTTCGTTCCCAAGGGAGGAGTACTCCCACCTGGAGACACAGCACTGAATCCATTGAACTGCAAGTTAAGATGTCCCCTGGCCATTTCGGGCTCCTCATGCCTCTTGATCAATGGGCAAAGAAGGGAGCTATTGTATCGGGTGGTGTAACCGATCCTGTCTTGACAGTACACAGTGGAGGCAAAGAAAAATATGTGTGGAATTCAGGAGATTCCTTAGGAAATCTTTTAGTACTGCCATGGCCTGTGATTAAAGTTAACAATAAATCTAGCAACCCATTTCCAACATGACTACTAATGGCCCAGGCCCTTCAAAAATTACGGTTAGGACACCCCACCAAGCAGAGAACCATGACCAGCTGCCATGTTTGTCGAGGACAAAGGGAATTCAGAAGCAGAATTGATGCTTTTGAGTTATGGTGTTGGAGGAGAATACTAACAGTGCCGTGGGCTGCCAAAAGAACCAACAGATCTGTGTTGGAAGTGCAGCCAGAGTGCTCCTTGGAGGCCAAGATGGCCAGACTTTGTCTCTCATACTTCAGACATATTGTCAGGAAGGACCAGTTTCTGGAGAAGGATATCATGTTTGGTAAGGTGGAGGGTCAGAGAAAAAGAGGAAGACCCCTAGCGAGATGGATGGGCAAGTGGCAGCATCAATGGGCTCAAGCGTGGCAACAATTGTGAGGTTGGCCCAGGACTGGGTAGTGTTTTATTCTGTTGTGTGTTGCTATGAGTCAGTACTGAGTCAATGGCACCTAACAACAACAACCTCAAGGTCATCGGTTCAAACCTACCAGCCACTCGAGGGAGAAATACCAGCTATGGTCATGTGATCAGCTGCAGAAATGAGGACTGTAATTGTTACATATTTTTATGTGTACATCAAATATGTTTGCTCTGTTCATTTGTGAAATATAAGATGTAAACTGGGTCAGTGCAATTTTGGTTGTATGCGTGTTAGTTGCATCATGGTAGGATCAAGCATGAGTTTATAATTGTCTTTATTTCGAGATTCTGCATATGGTTTCGAGAGAGGTACAGGTGCCAAGTTGACAAGGGGTGGACTGTGTCAATTTGCCTGGGCCAGGATGTGCAGATGAGATGTACTTTTCCCCATTGTGAGATCCAAGGTGGTGTAGTCAACTCTATGATGATTGGCTATGAGCACCAATCAATTGAAAAGAAGCTTCCTTGGGGGTGTGGCCTACCTACAACATATTGCACACTCAGGTAAAGCTTGCTTGCTCTCTGTTGGGTCTGGATCTTGCATCTGGCTTATCCTGCAACCTTGGTTCTTTGGATTTGTGCCAGTGACCTGTTGTATTGTCTGCCGTGCCTGGAAGGCATCAGCAGCCTGCCTTCTCACCTTACCTGTTGGACCTGCCTGCCTGCAGTCTCATCTACCCATCTTGGTTCACTTGACCCAGACTTGGGGTGCTCTCCCCTCTACAAATGTGTGAGCCATGTCCTTGACATAAACTTCTCTTTATGTATACATGTATGTTTTCCTGTTGTTGTTTTTTTGTTGTTGTTTTGTCTTTTTCTAAGACAGTCTGTTTTACCAAGACTCTAAATTTAATTAAAAAAAATTTTTTTTCTTCTTCTTTCATTCTCCAGAGGGTTCTGATTTGGGCAATAAGGTAAGTGGGCACACTGCAGTTGTCCTAACTGGCCAATCTGTGCTCGTCGTCCAAGATCCACACTCCTATGCTAGAAGTTCTGGGAGGCCTTATCCAAGTCCTTCTTGGGAAACCGAGTGCTCCTTTGGTGCACCCCACAATCTTTCATGTATAACTTCTTGACAGTGCTCACACTGGTGTGTTGTAAAGCGTGCTGACTTATTGGCCTTCTCTGCCTCTTGTCTTACTTACCATCATAGTTGTTGTTAAGTGCCGTGGAGTCAGTTCTGACTTATAGTCACCCTGCATAGGGTTTCCAAGGCTGACTTTACGGGAGCAGAACGCCTCCTCTTTCTCCCGCGGAACCGCTGGTAGTTTCAAACTGCTGACCGTGAGGTTGGCAGCCCGACTCGTAACCACTATGCTACCAGAGCTCCTTACCATTTGGCGCCCTCCTATTCAAAAGAGTCCCTGACACAAAGAAAGTGTTTAAGTAATGTTTGCTGACTAATGATGAAGAAAATGAACACGTTGAATACTTGCTAGTTAAGAACGGTTTCACATACCATTGGCTCATAGACCATCTTGGTCAGTTGGTATAATATAGCTCATACATGTTCCACATCCTTATTTGGTGAATAGCTTGTGGGGTTGTATAAGTTTGTGAGCCAGCATCTAAGATGGCACTGTGAGTGACCCCATGGACAACAGAAGGAAACATTGCCCAGTCCTGCGTCCTCCCCACAATTGTTCCTAGGTTTGAGTCCAGTGTTGCCATGTCAATCCATCTCATTGGGGTCTTCCTCTTTTTTGATGACCCTCTACTTTACCAAACATGCTGTCCTTTCCCATTGACTGACCCTCTGACAACGCGTCCAAAATACGAGAGACACAGTCTTACCAGGCTGACGTCTATGGAACATTCTTCCTGTACTTCTTCGGAGACAGATTTGTTCTTTCTTCTAACAGTGCATAGTCCTGTCAATATTCTTCACTAACACTGTGATTCAATTGTATCGACTCTTCTAAAGTCTACTTTATTCATTGTCCAGCTTTCACATGTATATGAGTGGACTGAAAATACCATGGCTTGGGTCAGGCGTATCTTAGTCCTCAAAGTGACATCTTTGCTGTTTAAAAAATTTGATGCCCTAGGTAGGCTAGTGAAGAACAGGTAGCACATGGGTGCTAAGATGTAAATCCAAATGTAAAAGTACAATGAATCCCAAGTGAGAGTCAGACTTTATAGTATAATTTTTTCCACATTTTGATAAATTATAAAGGGTTCTATGATTTTGTAACTACTTTTTTACTTACTCTTGTATAGGATTATTGTTTGCGTTCTTTCTCTCCTTTCTTCTTTTTCTTTTCATTCT